>NC_072435.2:129025000-129650000 GCF_028878055.3 Symphalangus syndactylus
AATGAACATATAAGAAATAAGTTTCACACATTGCTTCTGTGTAGTTTTTATTTGAAGGTATTATTTTTCCCAATAGAGGCCTCTTAGCGCTCAGAATGTCCAATTGCAGTTTCTACAGAAAGAGTGTTTCAGAAAGGCTCAATCAAAAGTAAGGTTCAACTCTGTTAGTTGAATGCACAGAACAGAAAGAAGTTTCATACCATGCTTCTGTGTAGTTCATATTTGAACATATTCTTTTTTCCACTATTACCCACTTAGCGCTACGAATGTCCAGTTGCATTTTCTACAGACAGAGTGTTTCAAAACTGCTCAATCAAAAGTATGGTTTAACTCTGTTAGCTGAATGCTCAGATCAGAAAGAAGTTTCACAGAATGCTTCTGTGTAGTTTATATTTGAATATATTCCTTTTTCCACTACTACGCTCTTAGCGCTCCAAATGTCCAGTTGCATTTTCTACAGAAAGAGTGTTCAAATCTGCTCAATCAAAAGTATGGTTTAACTCTGTTAGCTGAATGCACAGATCAGAAAGAAGTTTCACCGAATGATTCTGTGTAGTTTATATTTGAAGACATTCCTTTTTCCACTATTACCCTCTTAGCGCTCCGAATCTCCACTTGCATTTTCTACAAAAAGAGTGTTTCATAACTGCTCAATCAAAAATATGTTTTATCTCTGTTAACTGAATTTACAGATCAGAAATAAGTTTCACAGAATGCATCCGTGTAGTTTTTATTTGAAGATATTCTTTTTCCCAATGTAGGCCTCTTAGCGCTTAGCATGTCCAATTGCAGTTTCTACAGAAAGAGTGTTTCAGAACGGCTCAATCAAAAGTAAGGTTCAACTCTGTTAGTTGAATGCACAGAACAGAAAGAATTTTCACAGAATGCTACTGTGTAGTTTATATATGAATATATTCCTTTTTCCACTATTACCCTCTTAGCGCTCCGAATGTCCACTTGCATTTTCTACAGAAAGAGTGTTCAGAACTGCGCAATCAAAAGTATGGTTTAACTCTGTTAGCTTAATGAACATATCAGAAATAAGTTTCACACATTGCTTCTGTGTAGTTTTTATTTGAAGGTATTATTTTTCCCAATAGAGGCCTCTTAGCGCTCAGAATGTCCAATTGCAGTTTCTACAGAAAGAGTGTTTCAGAAAGGCTCAATCAAAAGTAAGGTTCAACTCTGTTAGTTGAATGCACAGAACAGAAAGAAGTTTCATACAATGCTTCTGTGTAGTTTATATTTGAACATATTCTTTTTTCCTCTATTACCCACTTAGCGCTACGAATGTCCAGTTGCATTTTCTACAGACAGAGTGTTTCAAAACTGCTCAATCAAAAGTATGGTTTAACTCTGTTAGCTGAATGCTCAGATCAGAAAGAAGTTTCACAGAATGCTTCTGTGTAGTTTATATTTGAATATATTCCTTTTTCCACTACTACTCTCTTAGCGCTCCAAATGTCCAGTTGCATTTTCTACAGAAAGAGTGTTCAGATCTGCTGAATCAAAAGTATGTTTTAACTCTGTTAGCTGAATTCACAGATCAGAAAGAAGTTTCACAGAATGATTCTGTGTAGTTTATATTTGGAGGCATTCCTTTTTCCACTATTACCCTCTTAGCGCTCGGAATCTCCACTTGCATTTTCTACAGAAAGAGTGTTTCAGAACGGCTCAATCAAAACTAAGGTTCAACTCTTTTAGTTGAACAAACAGAACAGAAAGAAGTTTCACACAATTCTTCTGTGTAGTTTTTATTTGTAGACATTCTTTTTCCCAATATAGGCCTCTTAGCGCTCAGAATGTAAAATTGCATTTCCTACAGAAAGAGTGTTTCAGAACGGCTTAATCAAAAGTAAGGTTCAACTCTGTTAGTTGAATGCACAGAACAGAAAGAAGTTTCATACAATGCTTCTGTGTAGTTTATATTGGAACATATTCTTTTTTCCACTATTACCCACTTAGCGCTACGAATGTCCAGTTGCATTTTCTACAGACAGAGTGTTTCAAAACTGCTCAATGAAAAGTATGGTTTAACTCTGTTAGCTGAATGCTCAGATCTGAAAGAAGTTTCACAGAATGCTTCTGTGTAGTTTATATTTGAATATATTCCTTTTTCCACTACTACGCTCTTAGCGCTCCAAATGTCCAGTTGCATTTTCTACAGAAAGAGTGTTCAGATCTGCTCAATCAAAAGTAAGGTTTAACTCTGTTAGCTGAATGCACAGATCAGAAAGAAGTTTCACCGAATGATTCTGTGTAGTTTATATTTGAAGACATTCCTTTTTCCACTATTACCCTCTTAGCGCTGCGAATCTCCACTTGCATTTTCTACAAAAAGAGTGTTTCATAACTGCTCAATCAAAAATATGTTTTATCTCTGTTAACTGAATTTACAGATCAGAAATAAGTTTCACAGAATGCATCTGTGTAGTTTTTATGTGAAGATATTCTTTCTCCCAATGTAGTCCTCTTAGCCCTTAGCATGTCCAATTGCAGTTTCTACAGAAAGAGTGTTTCAGAACGGCTCAATCAAAAGTAAGGTTCAACTCTGTTAGTTGAATGCACAGAACAGAAAGAATTTTCACAGAATGCTACTGTGTAGTTCATATTTGAATATATTCCTTTTTCCACTATTACCCTCTTAGCGCTCCGAATGTCCACTTGAATTTTCTACAGAAAGAGTGTTCAGAACTGCGCAACCCAAAGTATGGTTTAACTCTGTTAGCTTAATGAACATATCAGAAATAAGTTTCACACAATGCTTCTGTGTAGTTTTTATTTGAAGATATTATTTTTCCCAATAGAGGCCTCTTAGCGCTCAGAATGTCCAATTGCAGTTTCTACAGAAAGAGTGTTTCAGAAAGGCTCAATCAAAAGTAAGGTTCAACTCTGTTAGTTGAATGCACAGAACAGAAAGAAGTTTCATACAATGCTTCTGTGTAGTTTATATTTGAACATATTCTTTTTTCCACTATTACCCACTTAGCGCTACGAATGTCCAGTTGCATTTTCTACAGACAGAGTGTTTCAAAACTGCTCAATCAAAAGTATGGTTTAACTCTGTTAGCTGAATGCTCAGATCAGAAAGAAGTTTCACAGAATGCTTCTGTGTAGTTTATATTTGAATATATTCCTTTTTCCACTACTACTCTCTTAGCGCTCCAAATGTCCAGTTGCATTTTCTACAGAAAGAGTGTTCAGATCTGCTGAATCAAAAGTATGGTTTAACTCTGTTAGCTGAATGCACAGATCAGAAAGAAGTTTCACAGAATGATTCTGTGTAGTTTATATTTGGAGACATTCCTTTTTGCACTATTACCCTCTTAGCGCTCCGAATCTCCACTTGCATTTTCTACAGAAAGAGTGTTTCAGAACGGCTCAATCAAAACTAAGGTTCAACTCTTTTAGTTGAACAAACAGAACAGAAAGAAGTTTCACACAATTCTTCTGTGTAGTTTTTATTTGTAGACATTCTTTTTCCCAATATGGGCCTCTTAGCGCTCAGAATGTCCAATTGCAGTTTCTACAGAAAGAGTGTTTCAGAACGGCTCAATCAAAAGTAAGGTTCAACTCTGTTAGTTGAATGCACAGAACAGAAAGAAGTTTCATACCATGCTTCTGTGTAGTTCATATTTGAACATATTCTTTTTTCCACTATTACCCACTTAGCGCTACGAATGTCCAGTTGCATTTTCTACAGACAGAGTGTTTCAAAACTGCTCAATCAAAAGTATGGTTTAACTCTGTTAGCTGAATGCTCAGATCAGAAAGAAGTTTCACAGAATGCTTCTGTGTAGTTTATATTTGAATATATTCCTTTTTCCACTACTACGCTCTTAGCGCTCCAAATGTCCAGTTGCATTTTCTACAGAAAGAGTGTTCAGATCTGCTCAATCAAAAGTATGGTTTAACTCTGTTAGCTGAATGCACAGATCAGAAAGAAGTTTCACCGAATGATTCTGTGTAGTTTATATTTGAAGACATTCCTTTTTCCACTATTACCCTCTTAGCGCTCCGAATCTCCACTTGCATTTTCTACAAAAAGAGTGTTTCATAACTGCTCAACCAAAAATATGTTTTATCTCTGTTAACTGAATTTACAGATCAGAAATAAGTTTCACAGAATGCATCCGTGTAGTTTTTATTTGAAGATATTCTTTTTCCCAATGTAGGCCTATTAGCGCTTAGCATGTCCAATTGCAGTTTCTACAGAAAGAGTGTTTCAGAACGGCTCAATCAAAAGTAAGGTTCAACTCTGTTAGTTGAATGCACAGAACAGAAAGAATTTTCACAGAATGCTACTGTGTAGTTTATATATGAATATATTCCTTTTTCCACTATTACCCTCTTAGCGCTCCGAATGTCCACTTGCATTTTCTACAGAAAGAGTGTTCAGAACTGCGCAATCAAAAGTATGGTTTAACTCTGTTAGCTTAATGAACATATCAGAAATAAGTTTCACACATTGCTTCTGTGTAGTTTTTATTTGAAGGTATTATTTTTCCCAATAGAGGCCTCTTAGCGCTCAGAATGTCCAATTGCAGTTTCTACAGAAAGAGTGTTTCAGAAAGGCTCAATCAAAAGTAAGGTTCAACTCTGTTAGTTGAATGCACAGAACAGAAAGAAGTTTCATACAATGCTTCTGTGTAGTTTATATTTGAACATATTCTTTTTTCCACTATTACCCACTTAGCGCTACGAATGTCCAGTTGCATTTTCTACAGACAGAGTGTTTCAAAACTGCTCAATCAAAAGTAAGGTTTAACTCTGTTAGCTGAATGCTCAGATCAGAAAGAAGTTTCACAGAATGCTTCTGTGTAGTTTATATTTGAATATATTCCTTTTTCCACTACTACTCTCTTAGCGCTCCAAATGTCCAGTTGCATTTTCTACAGAAAGAGTGTTCAGATCTGCTCAATCAAAAGTATGGTTTAACTCTGTTAGCTGAATGCACAGATCAGAAAGAAGTTTCACAGAATGATTCTGTGTAGTTTATATTTGTAGACATTCCTTTTTCCACTATTACCCTCTTAGCGCACCGAATCTCCACTTGCATTTTCTACAGAAAGAGTGTTTCAGAACGGCTCAATCAAAACTAAGGTTCAACTCTTTTAGTTGAACAAACAGAACAGAAAGGAGTTTCACACAATTCTTCTGTGTAGTTTTTATTTGTAGACATTCTTTTTCCCAATATAGGCCTCTTAGCGCTCAGAATGTCCAATTGCAGTTTCTACAGAAAGAGTGTTTCAGAACGGCTCAATCAAAAGTAAGGTTCAACTCTGTTAGTTGAATGCACAGAACAGAAAGAAGTTTCATACCATGCTTCTGTGTAGGTCATATTTGAACATATTCTTTTTTCCACTATTACCCACTTAGCGCTACGAATGTCCAGTTGCATTTTCTACAGACAGAGTGTTTCAAAACTGCTCAATCAAAAGTATGGTTTAACTCTGTTAGCTGAATGCTCAGATCAGAAAGAAGTTTCACAGAATGCTTCTGTGTAGTTTATATTTGAATATATTCCTTTTTCCACTGCTACGCTCTTAGCGCTCCAAATGTCCAGTTGCATTTTCTACAGAAAGAGTGTTCAGATCTGCTCAATCAAAAGTATGGTTTAACTCTGTTAGCTGAATGCACAGATCAGAAAGAAGTTTCACCGAATGATTCTGTGTAGTTTATATTTGAAGACATTACTTTTTCCACTATTACCCACTTAGCGCTCCGAATCTCCACTTGCATTTTCTACAAAAAGAGTGTTTCATAACTGCTCAATCAAAAATATGTTTTATCTCCTTTAACTGAATTTACAGATCAGAAATATGTTTCACAGAATGCATCTGTGTAGTTTTTATTTGAAGATATTCTCTTTCCCAATGTAGGCCTCTTAGCGCTTAGCATGTCCAATTGCAGTTTCTACAGAAAGAGTGTTTCAGAACGGCTCAATCAAAAGTAAGGTTCAACTCTGTTAGTTGAATGCACAGAACAGAAAGAATTTTCACAGAATGCTACTGTGTAGTTTATATTTGAATATATTCCTTTTTCCACTATTACCCTCTTAGCGCTCCGAATGTCCACTTGCATTTTCCACAGAAAGAGTGTTCAGAACTGCGCAATCAAAAGTATGGTTTAACTCTTTTAGCTTAATGAACATATCAGAAATAAGTTTCACACAATGCTTCTGTGTAGTTTTTATTTGAAGATATTATTTTCCCCAATAGAGGCCTCTAAGCGCTCAGAATGTCCAATTGCAGTTTCTACAGAAAGAGTGTTTCAGAAAGGCTCAATCAAAAGTAAGGTTCAACTCTGTTAGTTGAATGCACAGAACAGAAAGAAGTTTCATACAATGCTTCTGTGTAGTTTATATTTGAACATATTCTTTTTTCCACTATTACCCACTTAGCGCTACGAATGTCCAGTTGCATTTTCTACAGACAGAGTGTTTCAAAACTGCTCAATCAAAAGTATGGTTTAACTCTGTTAGCTGAATGCTCAGATCAGAAAGAAGTTTCACAGAATGCTTCTGTGTAGTTTATATTTGAATATATTCCTTTTTCCACTACTACTCTCTTAGCGCTCCAAATGTCCAGTTGCATTTTCTACAGAAAGAGTGTTCAGATCTGCTCAATCAAAAGTATGGTTTAACTCTGTTAGCTGAATGCACAGATCAGAAAGAAGTTTCACAGAATGATTCTGTGTAGTTTATATTTGGAGACATTCCTTTTTCCACTATTACCCTCTTAGCGCTCCGAAATTCCACTTGCATTTTCTACAGAAATAGTGTTTCAGAACGGCTCAATCAAAACTAAGGTTCAACTCTTTTAGTTGAACAAACAGAACAGAAAGAAGTTTCACACAATTCTTCTGTGTAGTTTTTATTTGTAGACATTCTTTTTCCCAATATAGGCCTCTTAGCGCTCAGAATGTCCAATTGCAGTTTCTACAGAAAGAGTGTTTCAGAACGGCTCAATCAGAAGTAAGGTTCAACTCTGTTAGTTGAATGCACAGAACAGAAAGTAGTTTCATACATTGCTTCTGTGTAGTTTATATTTGAACATATTCTTTTTTCCACTATTACCCACTTAGCGCTACGAATGTCCAGTTGCATTTTCTACAGACAGAGTGTTTCAAAACTGCTCAATCAAAAGTATGGTTTAACTCTGTTAGCTGAATGCTCAGATCAGAAAGAAGTTTCACAGAATGCTTCTGTGTAGTTTATATTTGAATATATTCCTTTTTCCACTACTACTCTCTTAGCGCTCCAAATGTTCAGTTGCATTTTCTACAGAAAGAGTGTTCAGATCTGCTCAATCAAAACTATGGTTTAACTCTGTTAGCTGAATGCACAGATCAGAAAGAAGTTTCACCGAATGATTCTGTGTAGTTTATATTTGAAGACATTCCTTTTTCCACTATTACCCTCTTAGCGCTCCGAATCTCCACTTGCATTTTCTACAAAAAGAGTGTTTCATAACTGCTCAATCAAAAATATGTTTTATCTCTGTTAACTGAATTTACAGATCAGAAATAAGTTTCACAGAATGCATCTGTGTAGTTTTTATTTGAAGATATTCTTTTTCCCAATGTAGGCCTCTTAGCGCTTAGCATGTCCAATTGCAATTTCTACAGAAAGAGTGTTTCAGAACGGCTCAATCAAAAGTAGGGTTCAACTCTGTTAGTTGAATGCACAGAACAGAAAGAATTTTCACAGAATGCTACTGTGTAGTTTATATTTGAATATATTCCTTTTTCCACTATTACCCTCTTAGCGCTCCGAATGTCCACTTGCATTTTCTACAGAAACAGTGTTCAGAACTGCGCAATCAAAAGTATGGTTTAACTCTGTTAGCTTAATGAACATATCAGAAATAAGTTTCACACAATGCTTCTGTGTAGTTTTTATTTGAAGATATTATTTTTCCCAATAGAGGCCTCTTAGCGCTCAGAATGTCCAATTGCAGTTTCTACAGAAAGAGTGTTTCAGAAAGGCTCAATCAAAAGTAAGGTTCAACTCTGTTAGTTGAATGCACAGAACAGAAAGAAGTTTCATACAATGCTTCTGTGTAGCTTATATTTGAACATATTCTTTTTTCCACTATTACCCACTTAGCGCTACGAATGTCCAGTTGCATTTTCTACAGACAGAGTGTTTCAAAACTGCTCAATCAAAAGTATGGTTTAACTCTGTTAGCTGAATGCTCAGATCAGAAAGAAGTTTCACAGAATGCTTCTGTGTAGTTTATATTTGAATATATTCCTTTTTCCACTACTACTCTCTTAGCGCTCCAAATGTCCAGTTGCATTTTCTACAGAAAGAGTGTTCAGATCTGCTCAATCAAAAGTATGGTTTAACTCTGTTAGCTGAATGCACAGATCAGAAATAAGTTTCACAGAATGATTCTGTGTAGTTTATATTTGGAGACATTCCTTTTTCCACTATTACCCTCTTAGCGCTCCGAAACTCCACTTGCATTTTCTACAGAAAGAGTGTTTCAGAACGGCTCAATCAAAACTAAGGTTCAACTCTTTTAGTTGAACAAACAGAACAGAAAGAAGTTTCACACAATTCTTCTGTGTAGTTTTTATTTGTAGACATTCTTTTTCCCAATATAGGCCTCTTAGCGCTCAGAATGTCCAATTGCAGTTTCTACAGAAAGAGTGTTTCAGAACGGCTCAATCAAAAGTAAGGTTCAACTCTGTTAGTTGAATGCACAGAACAGAAAGAAGTTTCATACATTGCTTCTGTGTAGTTTATATTTGAACATATTCTTTTTTCCACTATTACCCACTTAGCGCTACGAATGTCCAGTTGCATTTTCTACAGACAGAGTGTTTCAAAACTGCTCAATCAAAAGTATGGTTTAACTCTGTTAGCTGAATGCTCAGATCAGAAAGAAGTTTCACAGAATGCTTCTGTGTAGTTTATATTTGAATATATTCCTTTTTCCACTACTACGCTCTTAGCGCTCCAAATGTCCAGTTGCATTTTCTACAGAAAGAGTGTTCAGATCTGCTCAATCAAAAGTATGGTTTAACTCTGTTAGCTGAATGCACAGATCAGAAAGAAGTTTCACCGAATGATTCTGTGTAGTTTATATTTGAAGACATTCCTTTTTCCACTATTACGCTCTTAGCGCTCCGAATCTCCACTTGCATTTTCTACAAAAAGAGTGTTTCATAACTGCTCAATCAAAAATATGTTTTATCTCTGTTAACTGAATTTACAGATCAGAAATAAGTTTCACAGAATGCATCTGTGTAGTTTTTATTTGAAGATATTCTTTTTCCCAATGTAGGCCTCTTAGCGCTTAGCATGTCCAATTGCAGTTTCTACAGAAAAAGAGTTTCAGAACGGCTCAATCAAAAGTAAGGTTCAACTCTGTTAGTTGAATGCACAGAAGAGAAAGAATTTTCACAGAATGCTACTGTGTAGTTTATATTTGAATATATTCCTTTTTCCACTATTACCCTCTTAGCGCTCCGAATGTCCACTTGCATTTTCTAAAGAAAGAGTGTTCAGAACTGCGCAATCAAAAGTATGGTTTAACTCTGTTAGCTTAATGAACATATCAGAAATAAGTTTCACACAATGCTTCTGTGTAGTTTTTATTTGAAGATATTAATTTTCCCAATAGAGGCCTCTTAGCGCTCAGAATGTCCAATTGCAGTTTCTACAGAAAGAGTGTTTCAGAAAGGCTCAATCAAAAGTAAGGTTCAACTCTGTTAGTTGAATGCACAGAACAGAAAGAAGTTTCATACAATGCTTCTGTGTAGTTTATATTTGAACATATTCTTTTTTCCACTATTACCCACTTAGCGCTACGAATGTCCAGTTGCATTTTCTACAGACAGAGTGTTTCAAAACTGCTCAATCAAAAGTATGGTTTAACTCTGTTAGCTGAATGCTCAGATCAGAAAGAAGTTTCACAGAATGCTTCTGTGTAGTTTATATTTGAATATATTCCTTTTTCCACTACTACTCTCTAAGCGCTCCAAATGTCCAGTTGCATTTTCTACAGAAAGAGTGTTCAGATCTGCTCAATCAATAGTATGGTTTAACTCTGTTAGCTGAATGCACAGATCAGAAAGAAGTTTCACAGAATGATTCTGTGTAGTTTATATTTGGAGACATTCCTTTTTCCACTATTACCCTCTTAGCGCTCCGAATCTCCACTTGCATTTTCTACAGAAAGAGTGTTTCAGAACGGCTCAATCAAAACTAAGGTTCAACTCTTTTAGTTGAACAAACAGAACAGAAAGAAGTTTCACACAATTCTTCTGTGTAGTTTTTATTTGTAGACATTCTTTTTCCCAATATAGGCCTCTTAGCGCTCAGAATGTCCAATTGCAGTTTCTACAGAAAGAGTGTTTCAGAACGGCTCAATCAAAAGTAAGTTTCAACTCTGTTAGTTGAATGCACAGAACAGAAAGAAGTTTCATACAATGCTTCTGTGTAGTTTATATTTGAATATATTCCTTTTTCCACTATTACCCTCTTAGCGCTCTGAATGTCCACTTGCATTTTCTACAGAAAGAGTGTTCAGAACTGCGCAATCAAAAGTATGGTTTAACTCTGTTAGCTTAATGAACATATCAGAAATAAGTTTCACACAATGCTTCTGTGTAGTTTTTATTTGAAGATATTACTTTTCCCAATAGAGGCCTCTTAGCGCTCAGAATGTCCAATTGCAGTTTCTACAGAAAGAGTGTTTCAGAAAGGCTCAATCAAAAGTAAGGTTCAACTCTGTTAGTTGAATGCACAGAACAGAAAGAAGTTTCATACAATGCTTCTGTGTAGTTTATATTTGAACATATTCTTTTTTCCACTATTACCCACTTAGCGCTACGAATGTCCAGTTGCATTATCTACAGACAGAGTGTTTCAAAACTGCTCAATCAAAAGTATGGTTTAACTCTGTTAGCTGAATGCTCAGATCAGAAAGAAGTTTCACAGAATGCTTCTGTGTAGTTTATATTTGAATATATTCCTTTTTCCACTACTACTCTCTTAGCGCTCCAAATGTCCAGTTGCATTTTCTACAGAAAGAGTGTTCAGATCTGCTGAATCAAAAGTATGGTTTAACTCTGTTAGCTGAATGCACAGATCAGAAAGAAGTTTCACAGAATGATTCTGTGTAGTTTATATTTGGAGACATTCCTTTTTCCACTATTACCCTCTTAGCGCTCCGAATCTCCACTTGCATTTTCTACAGAAAGAGTGTTTCAGAACGGCTCAATCAAAACTAAGGTTCAAATCTTTTAGTTGAACAAACAGAACAGAAAGAAGTTTCACACAATTCTTCTGTGTAGTTTTTATTTGTAGACATTCTTTTTCCCAATATAGGCCTCTTAGCGCTCAGAATGTCCAATTGCAGTTTCTACAGAAAGAGTGTTTCAGAACGGCTCAATCAAAAGTAAGGTTCAACTCTGTTAGTTGAATGCACAGAACAGAAAGAAGTTTCATACCATGTTTCTGTGTAGTTCATATTTGAACATATTCTTTTTTCCACTATTACCCACTTAGCGCTACGAATGTCCAGTTGCATTTTCTACAGACAGAGTGTTACAAAACTGCTCAATCAAAAGTATTGTTTAACTCTGTTAGCTGAATGCTCAGATCAGAAAGAAGTTTCACAGAATGCTTCTGTGTAGTTTATATTTGAATATATTCCTTTTTCCACTACTACGCTCTTAGCGCTCCAAATGTCCGGTTGCATTTTCTACAGAAAGAGTGTTCAAATCTGCTCAATCAAAAGTATGGTTTAACTCTGTTAGCTGAATGCACAGATCAGAAAGAAGTTTCACCGAATGATTCTGTGTAGTTTATATTTGAAGACATTCCTTTTTCCACTATTACCCTCTTAGCGCTCCGAATCTCCACTTGCATTTTCTACAAAAAGAGTGTTTCATAACTGCTCAATCAAAAATATGTTTTATCTCTGTTAACTGAATTTACAGATCAGAAATAAGTTTCACAGAATGCATCCGTGTAGTTTTTATTTGAAGATATTCTTTTTCCCAATGTAGGCCTATTAGCGCTTAGCATGTCCAATTGCAGTTTCTACAGAAAGAGTGTTTCAGAACGGCTCAATCAAAAGTAAGGTTCAACTCTGTTAGTTGAATGCACAGAACAGAAAGAATTTTCACAGAATGCTACTGTGTAGTTTATATATGAATATATTCCTTTTTCCACTATTACCCTCTTAGCGCTCCGAATGTCCACTTGCATTTTCTACAGAGAGAGTGTTCAGAACTGCGCAATCAAAAGTATGGTTTAACTCTGTTAGCTTAATGAACATATCAGAAATAAGTTTCACACATTGCTTCTGTGTAGTTTTTATTTGAAGGTATTATTTTTCCCAATAGAGGCCTCTTAGCGCTCAGAATGTCCAATTGCAGTTTCTACAGAAAGAGTGTTTCAGAAAGGCTCAATCAAAAGTAAGGTTCAACTCTGTTAGTTGAATGCACAGAACAGAAAGAAGTTTCATACAATGCTTCTGTGTAGTTTATATTTGCACATATTCTTTTTTCCACTATTACCCCCTTAGCGCTACGAATGTCCAGTTGCATTTTCTACAGACAGAGTGTTTCAAAACTGCTCAATCAAAAGTATGGTTTAACTCTGTTAGCTGAATGCTCAGATCAGAAAGAAGTTTCACAGAATGCTTCTGTGTAGTTTATATTTGAATATATTCCTTTTTCCACTACTACTCTCTTAGCGCTCCAAATGTCCAGTTGCAATTTCTACAGAAAGAGTGTTCAGATCTGCTCAATCAAAAGTATGGTTTAACTCTGTTAGCTGAATTCACAGATCAGAAAGAAGTTTCACAGAATGATTCTGTGTAGTTTATATTTGGAGACATTCCTTTTTCCACTATTACCCTCTTAGCGCTCCGAATCTCCACTTGCATTTTCTACAGAAAGATTGTTTCAGAACGGCTCAATCAAAACTAAGGTTCAACTCTTTTAGTTGAACAAACAGAACAGAAAGAAGTTTCACACAATTCTTCTGTGTAGTTTTTATTTGTAGACATTCTTTTTCCCAATATAGGCCTCTTAGCGCTCAGAATGTAAAATTGCATTTCCTACAGAAAGAGTGTTTCAGAACGGCTTAATCAAAAGTAAGGTTCAACTCTGTTAGTTGAATGCACAGAACAGAAAGAAGTTTCATACAATGCTTCTGTGTAGTTTATATTTGAACATATTCTTTTTTCCACTATTACCCACTTAGCGCTACGAATGTCCAGTTGCATTTTCTACAGACAGAGTGTTTCAAAACTGCTCAATGAAAAGTATGGTTTAACTCTGTTAGCTGAATGCTCAGATCAGAAAGAAGTTTCACAGAATGCTTCTGTGTAGTTTATATTTGAATATATTCCTTTTTCCACTACTACGCTCTTAGCGCTCCAAATGTCCAGTTGCATTTTCTACAGAAAGAGTGTTCAGATCTGCTCAATCAAAAGTATGGTTTAACTCTGTTAGCTGAATGCACAGATCAGAAAGAAGTTTCACCGAATGATTCTGTGTAGTTTATATTTGAAGACATTCCTTTTTCCACTATTACGCTCTTAGCGCTCCGAATCTCCACTTGCATTTTCTACAAAAAGAGTGTTTCATAACTGCTCAATCAAAAATATGTTTTATCTCTGTTAACTGAATTTACAGATCAGAAATAAGTTTCACAGAATGCATCTGTGTAGTTTTTATTTGAAGATATTCTTTTTCCCAATGTAGGCCTCTTAGCGCTTAGCATGTCCAATTGCAGTTTCTACAGAAAGAGAGTTTCAGAACGGCTCAATCAAAAGTAAGGTTCAACTCTGTTAGTTGAATGCACAGAACAGAAAGAATTTTCACAGAATGCTACTGTGTAGTTTATATTTGAATATATTCCTTTTTCCACTATTACCCTCTTAGCGCTCCGAATGTCCACTTGCATTTTCTACAGAAAGAGTGTTCAGAACTGCGCAATCAAAAGTATGGTTTAACTCTGTTAGCTTAATGAACATATCAGAAATAAGTTTCACACAATGCTTCTGTGTAGTTTTTATTTGAAGATATTAATTTTCCCAATAGAGGCCTCTTAGCGCTCAGAATGTCCAATTGCAGTTTCTACAGAAAGAGTGTTTCAGAAAGGCTCAATCAAAAGTAAGGTTCAACTCTGTTAGTTGAATGCACAGAACAGAAAGAAGTTTCATACAATGCTTCTGTGTAGTTTATATTTGAACATATTCTTTTTTCCACTATTACCCACTTAGCGCTACAAATGTCCAGTTGCATTTTCTACAGACAGAGTGTTTCAAAACTGCTCAATCAAAAGTATGGTTTAACTCTGTTAGCTGAATGCTCAGATCAGAAAGAAGTTTCACAGAATGCTTCTGTGTAGTTTATATTTGAATATATTCCTTTTTCCACTACTACTCTCTTAGCGCTCCAAATGTCCAGGTGCATTTTCTACAGAAAGAGTGTTCAGATCTGCTCAATCAAAAGTATGGTTTAACTCTGTTAGCTGAATGCACAGATCAGAAAGAAGTTTCACAGAATGATTCTGTGTAGTTTATATTTGGAGACATTCCTTTTTCCACTATTACCCTCTTAGCGCTCCGAATCTCCACTTGCATTTTCTACAGAAAGAGTGTTTCAGAACGGCTCAATCAAAACTAAGGTTCAACTCTTTTAGTTGAACAAACAGAACAGAAAGAAGTTTCACACAATTCTTCTGTGTAGTTTTTATTTGTAGACATTCTTTTTCCCAATATAGGCCTCTTAGCGCTCAGAATGTCCAATTGCAGTTTCTACAGAAAGAGTGTTTCAGAACGGCTCAATCAAAAGTAAGGTTCAACTCTGTTAGTTGAATGCACAGAACAGAAAGAAGTTTCATACAATGCTTCTGTGTAGTTTATATTTGAATATATTCCTTTTTCCACTATTACCCTCTTAGCGCTCTGAATGTCCACTTGCATTTTCTACAGAAAGAGTGTTCAGAACTGCGCAATCAAAAGTATGGTTTAACTCTGTTAGCTTAATGAACATATCAGAAATAAGTTTCACACAATGCTTCTGTGTAGTTTTTATTTGAAGATATTACTTTTCCCAATAGAGGCCTCTTAGCGCTCAGAATGTCCAATTGCAGTTTCTACAGAAAGAGTGTTTCAGAAAGGCTCAATCAAAAGTAAGGTTCAACTCTGTTAGTTGAATGCACAGAACAGAAAGAAGTTTCATACAATGCTTCTGTGTAGTTTATATTTGAACATATTCTTTTTTCCACTATTACCCACTTAGCGCTACGAATGTCCAGTTGCATTTTCTACAGACAGAGTGTTTCAAAACTGCTCAATCAAAAGTATGGTTTAACTCTGTTAGCTGAATGCTCAGATCAGAAAGAAGTTTCACAGAATGCTTCTGTGTAGTTTATATTTGAATATATTCCTTTATCCACTACTACTCTCTTAGCGCTCCAAATGTCCAGTTGCATTTTCTACAGAAAGAGTGTTCAGATCTGCTCAATCAAAAGTATGGTTTAACTCTGTTAGCTGAATGCACAGATCAGAAAGAAGTTTCACAGAATGATTCTGTGTAGTTTATATTTGGAGACATTCCTTTTTCCACTATTACCCTCTTAGCGCTCCGAATCTCCACTTGCATTTTCTACAGAAAGAGTGTTTCAGAACGGCTCAATCAAAACTAAGGTTGAACTCTTTTAGTTGAACAAACAGAACAGAAAGAAGTTTCACACAATTCTTCTGTGTAGTTTTTATTTGTAGACATTCTTTTTCCCAATATAGGCCTCTTAGCGCTCAGAATGTCCAATTGCAGTTTCTACAGAAAGAGTGTTTCAGAACGGCTCAATCAAAAGTAAGGTTCAACTCTGTTAGTTGAATGCACAGAACAGAAAGAAGTTTCATACCATGCTTCTGTGTAGTTCATATTTGAACATATTCTTTTTTCCACTATTACCCACTTAGCGCTACGAATGTCCAGTTGCATTTTCTACAGACAGAGTGTTTCAAAACTGCTCAATCAAAAGTATGGTTTAACTCTGTTAGCTGAATGCTCAGATCAGAAAGAAGTTTCACAGAATGCTTCTGTGTAGTTTATATTTGAATATATTCCTTTTTCCACTACTACGCTCTTAGCGCTCCAAATGTCCAGTTGCATTTTCTACAGAAAGAGTGTTCAAATCTGCTCAATCAAAAGTATGGTTTAACTCTGTTAGCTGAATGCGCAGATCAGAAAGAAGTTTCACCGAATGATTCTGTGTAGTTTATATTTGAAGACATTCCTTTTTCCACTATTACCCTCTTAGCGCTCCGAATCTCCACTTGCATTTTCTACAAAAAGAGTGTTTCATAACTGCTCAATCAAAAATATGTTTTATCTCTGTTAACTGAATTTACAGATCAGAAATAAGTTTCACAGAATGCATCCGTGTAGTTTTTATTTGAAGATATTCTTTTTCCCAATGTAGGCCTATTAGCGCTTAGCATGTCCAATTGCAGTTTCTACAGAAGGAGTGTTTCAGAACGGCTCAATCAAAAGTAAGGTTCAACTCTGTTAGTTGAATGCACAGAACAGAAAGAATTTTCACAGAATGCTACTGTGTAGTTTATATATGAATATATTCCATTTTCCACTATTACCCTCTTAGCGCTCCGAATGTCCACTTGCATTTTCTACAGAAAGAGTGTTCAGAACTGCGCAATCAAAAGTATGGTTTAACTCTGTTAGCTTAATGAACATATCAGAAATAAGTTTCACACATTGCTTCTGTGTAGTTTTTATTTGAAGGTATTATTTTTCCCAATAGAGGCCTCTTAGCGCTCAGAATGTCCAATTGCAGTTTCTACAGAAAGAGTGTTTCAGAAAGGCTCAATCAAAAGTAAGGTTCAACTCTGTTAGTTGAATGCACAGAACAGAAAGAAGTTTCATACAATGCTTCTGTGTAGTTTATATTTGAACATATTCTTTTTTCCACTATTACCCACTTAGCGCTACGAATGTCCAGTTGCATTTTCTACAGACAGAGTGTTTCAAAACTGCTCAATCAAAAGTATGGTTTAACTCTGTTAGCTGAATGCTCAGATCAGAAAGAAGTTTCACAGAATGCTTCTGTGTAGTTTATATTTGAATATATTCCTTTTTCCACTACTACTCTCTTAGTGCTCCAAATGTCCAGTTGCATTTTCTACAGAAAGAGTGTTCAGATCTGCTCAATCAAAAGTATGGTTTAACTCTGTTAGCTGAATGCACAGATCAGAAAGAAGTTTCACAGAATGATTCTGTGTAGTTTATATTTGGAGACATTCCTTTTTCCACTATTACCCTCTTAGCGCTCCGAATCTCCACTTGCATTTTCTACAGAAAGAGTGTTTCAGAACGGCTCAATCAAAACTAAGGTTCAACTCTTTTAGTTGAACAAACAGAACAGAAAGAAGTTTCACACAATTCTTCTGTGTAGTTTTTATTTGTAGACATTCTTTTTCCCAATATAGGCCTCTTAGCGCTCAGAATGTAAAATTGCATTTCCTACAGAAAGAGTGTTTCAGAACGGCTTAATCAAAAGTAAGGTTCAACTCTGTTAGTTGAATGCACAGAACAGAAAGAAGTTTCATACAATGCTTCTGTGTAGTTTATATTTGAACATATTCTTTTTCCACTATTACCCACTTAGCGCTACGAATGTCCAGTTGCATTTTCTACAGACAGAGTGTTTCAAAACTGCTCAATGAAAAGTATGGTTTAACTCTGTTAGCTGAATGCTCAGATCAGAAAGAAGTTTCACAGAATGCTTCTGTGTAGTTTATATTTGAATATATTCCTTTTTCCACTACTACGCTCTTAGCGCTCCAAATGTCCAGTTGCATTTTCTACAGAAAGAGTGTTCAGATCTGCTCAATCAAAAGTATGGTTTAACTCTGTTAGCTGAATGCACAGATCAGAAAGAAGTTTCACCGAATGATTCTGTGTAGTTTATATTTGAAGACATTCCTTTTTCCACTATTACCCTCTTAGCGCTCCGAATCTCCACTTGCATTTTCTACAAAAAGAGTGTTTCATAACTGCTCAATCAAAAATATGTTTTATCTCTGTTAACTGAATTTACAGATCAGAAATAAGTTTCACAGAATGCATCTGTGTAGTTTTTATGTGAAGATATTCTTTCTCCCAATGTAGTCCTCTTAGCCCTTAGCATGTCCAATTGCAGTTTCTACAGAAAGAGTGTTTCAGAACGGCTCAATCAAAAGTAAGGTTCAACTCTGTTAGTTGAATGCACAGAACAGAAAGAATTTTCACAGAATGCTACTGTGTAGTTCATATTGGAATATATTCCTTTTTCCACTATTACCCTCTTAGCGCTCCGAATGTCCACTTGAATTTTCTACAGAAAGAGTGTTCAGAACTGCGCAACCCAAAGTATGGTTTAACTCTGTTAGCTTAATGAACATATCAGAAATAAGTTTCACACAATGCTTCTGTGTAGTTTTTATTTGAAGATATTATTTTTCCCAATAGAGGCCTCTTAGCGCTCAGAATGTCCAATTGCAGTTTCTACAGAAAGAGTGTTTCAGAAAGGCTCAATCAAAAGTAAGGTTCAACTCTGTTAGTTGAATGCACAGAACAGAAAGAAGTTTCATACAATGCTTCTGTGTAGTTTATATTTGAACATATTCTTTTTTCCACTATTACCCACTTAGCGCTACGAATGTCCAGTTGCATTTTCTACAGACAGAGTGTTTCAAAACTGCTCAATCAAAAGTATGGTTTAACTCTGTTAGCTGAATGCTCAGATCAGAAAGAAGTTTCACAGAATGCTTCTGTGTAGTTTATATTTGAATATATTCCTATTTCCACTACTACTCTCTTAGCGCTCCAAATGTCCAGTTGCATTTTCTACAGAAAGAGTGTTCAGATCTGCTCAATCAAAAGTATGGTTTAACTCTGTTAGCTGAATGCACAGATGAGAAAGAAGTTTCACAGAATGATTCTGTGTAGTTTATATTTGGAGACATTCCTTTTTCCACTATTACCCTCTTAGTGCTCCGAATCTCCACTTGCATTTTCTACAGAAAGAGTGTTTCAGAACGGCTCAATCAAAACTAAGGTTCAACTCTTTTAGTTGAACAAACAGAACAGAAAGAAGTTTCACACAATTGTTCTGTGTAGTTTTTATTTGTAGACATTCTTTTTCCCAATATAGGCCTCTTAGCGCTCAGAATGTCCAATTGCAGTTTCTACAGAAAGAGTGTTTCAGAACGGCTCAATCAAAAGTAAGGTTCAACTCTGTTAGTTGAATGCACAGTACAGAAAGAAGTTTCATACAATGCTTCTGTGTAGTTTATATTTGAACATATTCTTTTTTCCACTATTACCCACTTAGCGCTAGGAATGTCCAGTTGCATTTTCTACAGACAGAGTGTTTCAAAACTGCTCAATCAAAAGTATGGTTTAACTCTGTTAGCTGAATGCTCAGATCAGAAAGAAGTTTCACCGAATGATTCTGTGTAGTTTATATTTGAATACATTCCTTTTTCCACTACTACGCTCTTAGCGCTCCATATGTCCAGTTGCATTTTCTACAGAAAGAATGTTCAGATCTGCTCAATCAAAAGTATGGTTTAACTCTGTTAGCTGAATGCACAGATCAGAAAGAAGTTTCACCGAATGATTCTGTGTAGTTTATATTTGAAGACATTCCTTTTTCCACTATTACCCTCTTAGCGCTCCGAATCTCCACTTGCATTTTCTACAAAAAGAGTGTTTCATAACTGCTCAATCAAAAATATGTTTTATCTCTGTTAACTGAATTTACAGATCAGAAATAAGTTTCACAGAATGCATCTGTGTAGTTTTTATTTGAAGATATTCTTTCTCCCAATGTAGGCCTCTTAGCCCTTAGCATGTCCAATTGCAGTTTCTACAGAAAGAGTGTTTCAGAACGGCTCAATCAAAAGTAAGGTTCAACTCTGTTAGTTGAATGCACAGAACAGAAAGAATTTTCACAGAATGCTACTGTGTAGTTTATATTTGAATATATTCCTTTTTCCACTATTACCCTCTTAGCGCTCCGAATGTCCACTTGCATTTTCTACAGAAAGAGTGTTCAGAACTGCGCAACCCAAAGTATGGTTTAACTCTGTTAGCTTAATGAACATATCAGAAATAAGTTTCACACAATGCTTCTGTGTAGTTTTTATTTGAAGATATTATTTTTCCCAATAGAGGCCTCTTAGCGCTCAGAATGTCCAATTGCAGTTTCTACAGAAAGAGTGTTTCAGAAAGGCTCAATCAAAAGTAAGGTTCAACTCTGTTAGTTGAATGCACAGAACAGAAAGAAGTTTCATACAATGCTTCTGTGTAGTTTATATTTGAACATATTCTTTTTTCCACTATTACCCACTTAGCGCTACGAATGTCCAGTTGCATTTTCTACAGACAGAGTGTTTCAAAACTGCTCAATCAAAAGTATGGTTTAACTCTGTTAGCTGAATGCTCAGATCAGAAAGAAGTTTCACAGAATGCTTCTGTGTAGTTTATATTTGAATATATTCCTTTTTCCACTACTACTCTCTTAGCGCTCCAAATGTCCAGTTGCATTTTCTACAGAAAGAGTGTTCAGATCTGCTCAATCAAAAGTATGGTTTAACTCTGTTAGCTGAATGCACAGATCAGAAAGAAGTTTCACAGAATGCTTCTGTGTAGTTTATATTTGGAGACATTCCTTTTTCCACTATTACCCTCTTAGCGCTCCGAATCTCCACTTGCATTTTCTACAGAAAGAGTGTTTCAGAACGGCTCAATCAAAACTAAGGTTCAACTCTTTTAGTTGAACAAACAGAACAGAAAGAAGTTTCACACAATTGTTCTGTGTAGTTTTTATTTGTAGACATTCTTTTTCCCAATATAGGCCTCTTAGCGCTCAGAATGTCCAATTGCAGTTTCTACAGAAAGAGTGTTTCAGAACGGCTCAATCAAAAGTAAGGTTCAACTCTGTTAGTTGAATGCACAGAACAGAAAGTAGTTTCATAGAATGCTTCTGTGTAGTTCATATTTGAACATATTCTTTTTTCCACTATTACCCACTTAGCCCTACAAATGTCCAGTTGCATTTTCTACAGACAGAGTGTTTCAAAACTGCTCAATCAAAAGTATGGTTTAACTCTGTTAGATGAATGCTCAGATCAGAAAGAAGTTTCACAGAATGCTTCTGTGTAGTTTATATTTGAATATATTCCTTTTTCCACTACTACGCTCTTAGCGCTCCAAATGTCCAGTTGCATTTTCTACAGAAAGAGTGTTCAGATCTGCTCAATCAAAAGTATGGTTTAACTCTGTTAGCTGAATGCACAGATCAGAAAGAAGTTTCACCGAATGATTCTGTGTAGTTTATATTTGAAGACATTCCTTTTTCCACTATTACCCTCTTAGCGCTCCGAATCTCCACTTGCATTTTCTAAAAAAAGAGTGTTTCATAACTGCTCAATCAAAAATATGTTTTATCTCTGTTAACTGAATTTACAGATCAGAAATAAGTTTCACAGAATGCATCTGTGTAGTTTTTATTTGAAGATATTCTTTTTCCCAATGTAGGCCTCTTAGCGCTTAGCATGTCCAATTGCAGTTTCTACAGAAAGAGTGTTTCAGAACGGCTCAATCAAAAGTAAGGTTCAACTCTGTTAGTTGAATGCACAGAACAGAAAGTATTTTCACAGAATTCTACTGTGTAGTTTATATTTGAATATATTCCTTTTTCCACTATTACCCTCTTAGCGCTCCGAATGTCCACTTGCATTTTCTACAGAAAGAGTGTTCAGAACTGCGCAATCAAAAGTATGGTTTAACTCTGTTACCTTAATGAACATATCGGAAATAAGTTTCACACAATGCTTCTGTGTAGTTTTTATTTGAAGATATTATATTTCCCAATAGAGGCCTCTTAGCGCTCAGAATGTCCAATTGCAGTTTCTACAGAAAGAGTGTTTCAGAAAGGCTCAATCAAAAGTAAGGTTCAACTCTGTTAGTTGAATGCACCGAACAGAAAGAAGTTTCATACAATGCTTCTGTGTAGTTTATATTTGAACATATTCTTTTTTCCACTATTACCCACTTAGCGCTACGAATGTCCAGTTGCATTTTCTACAGACAGAGTGTTTCAAAACTGCTCAATCAAAAGTATGGTTTAACTCTGTTAGCTGAATGCTCAGATCAGAAAGAAGTTTCACAGAATGCTTCTGTGTAGTTTATATTTGAATATATTCCTTTTTCCACTACTACTATCTTAGCGCTCCAAATGTCCAGTTGCATTATCTACAGAAAGAGTGTTCAGATCTGCTCAATCAAAAGTATGGTTTAACTCTGTTAGCAGAATGCACAGATCAGAAAGAAGTTTCACAGAATGATTCTGTGTAGTTTATATTTGGAGACATTCCTTTTTCCACTATTACCCTCTTAGCGCTCCGAATCTCCACTTGCATTTTCTACAGAAAGAGTGTTTCAGAACGGCTCAATCAAAACTAAGGTTCAACTCTTTTAGTTGAACAAACAGAACAGAAAGAAGTTTCACACAATTCTTCTGTGTAGTTTTTATTTGTAGACATTCTTTTTCCCAATATAGGCCTGTTAGCGCTCAGAATGTCCAACTGCAGTTTCTACAGAAAGAGTGTTTCAGAACGGCTCAATAAAAAGTAAGGTTCAACTCTGTTAGTTGAATGCACAGAACAGAAAGAAGTTTCATACAATGCTTCTGTGTAGTTTATATTTGAACATATTCTTTTTTCCACTATTACCCACTTAGCGCTAGGAATGTCCAGTTGCATTTTCTACAGACAGAGTGTTTCAAAACTGCTCAATCAAAAGTATGGTTTAACTCTGTTAGCTGAATGCTCAGATCAGAAAGAAGTTTCACCGAATGATTCTGTGTAGTTTATATTTGAATACATTCCTTTTTCCACTACTACGTTCTTAGCGCTCCAAATGTCCAGTTGCATTTTCTACAGAAAGAGTGTTCAGATCTGCTCAATCAAAAGTATGGTTTAACTCTGTTAGCTGAATGCACAGATCAGAAAGAAGTTTCACCGAATGATTCTGTGTAGTTTATATTTGAAGACATTCCTTTTTCCACTATTACCCTCTTAGCGCTCAGAATCTCCACTTGCATTTTCTACAAAAAGAGTGTTTCATAACTGCTCAATCAAAACTATGTTTTATCTCTGTTAACTGAATTTACAGATCAGAAATAAGTTTCACAGAATGCATCTGTGTAGTTTTTATTTGAAGATATTCTTTCTCCCAATGTAGGCCTCTTAGCCCTTAGCATGTCCAATTGCAGTTTCTACAGAAAGAGTGTTTCAGAACGGCTCAATCAAAAGTAAGGTTCAACTCTGTTAGTTGAATGCACAGAACAGAAAGAATTTTCACAGAATGCTACTGTGTAGTTTATATTTGAATATATTCCTTTTTCCACTATTACCCTCTTAGCGCTCCGAATGTCCACTTGCATTTTCTACAGAAAGAGTGTTCAGAACTGCGCAACCCAAAGTATAGTTTAACTCTGTTAGCTTAGTGAAAATATCAGAAATAAGTTTCACACAATGCTTCTGTGTAGTTTTTATTTGAAGATATTATTTTTCCCAATAGAGGCCTCTTAGCGCTCAGAATGTCCAATTGCAGTTTCTACAGAAAGAGTGTTTCAGAAAGACTCAATCAAAAGTAAGGTTCAACTCTGTTAGTTGAATGCACAGAACAGAAAGAAGTTTCATACAATGCTTCTGTGTAGTTTATATTTGAACATATTCTTTTTTCCACTATTACCCACTTAGCGCTACGAATGTCCAGTTGCATTTTCTACAGACAGAGTGTATAAAAACTGCTCAATCAAAAGTATGGCTTAACTCTGTTAGCTGAATGCTCAGATCAGAAAGAAGTTTCACAGAATGCTTCTGTGTAGTTTATATTTGGAGACATTCCTTTTTCCACTATTACCCTCTTAGCGCTCCGAATCTCCACTTGCATTTTCTACAGAAAGAGTGTTTCAGAACGGCTCAATCAAAACTAAGGTTCAACTCTTTTAGTTGAACTAACAGAACAGAAAGAAGTTTCACACAATTGTTCTGTGTAGTTTTTATTTGTAGACATTCATTTTCCCAATATAGGCCTCTTAGCGCTCAGAATGTCCAATTGCAGTTTCTACAGAAAGAGTGTTTCTGAACGGCTCAATCAAAAGTAAGGTTCAACTCTGTTAGTTGAATGCACAGAACAGAAAGAAGTTTCATACAATGCTTCTGTGTAGTTCATATTTGAACATATTCTTTTTTCCACTATTACCCACTTAGCGCTACTAATGTCCAGTTGCATTTTCTACAGACAGAGTGTTTCAAAACTGCTCAATCAAAAGTATGGTTTAACTCTGTTAGCTGAATGCTCAGATCAGAAAGAAGTTTCACAGAATGCTTCTGTGTAGTTTATATTTGAATATATTCCTTTTTCCACTACTACGCTCTTAGCGCTCCAAATGTCCAGTTGCATTTTCTACAGAAAGAGTGTTCAGATCTGCTCAATCAAAAGTATGGTTTAACTCTGTTAGCTGAATGCACAGATCAGAAAGAAGTTTCACCGAATGATTCTGTGTAGTTTATATTTGAAGACATTACTTTTTCCACTATTACCCTCTTAGCGCTCAGAATCTCCACTTGCATTTTCTACAAAAAGAGTGTTTCATAACTGCTCAATCAAAACTATGTTTTATCTCTGTTAACTGAATTTACAGATCAGAAATAAGTTTCACAGAATGCATCTGTGTAGTTTTTATTTGAAGATATTATTTTTCCCAATGTAGGCCTCTTAGCGCTTAGCATGTCCAATTGCAGTTTCTACAGAAAGAGTGTTTCAGAACGGCTCAATCAAAAGTAAGGTTCAACTCTGTTAGTTGAATGCACAGAACAGAAAGTATTTTCACAGAATGCTACTGTGTAGTTTATATTTGAATATATTCCTTTTTCCACTATTACCCTCTTAGCGCTCCGAATGTCCACTTGCATTTTCTACAGAAAGAGTGTTCAGAACTGCGCAATCAAAAGTATGGTTTAACTCTGTTAGCTTAATGAACATATCAGAAATAAGTTTCACACAATGCTTCTGTGTAGTTTTTATTTGAAGATATTATTTTTCCCAATAGAGGCCTCTTAGCGCTCAGAATGTCCAATTGCAGTTTCTACAGAAAGAGTGTTTCAGAAAGGCTCAATCAAAAGTAAGGTTCAACTCTGTTAGTTGAATGCACAGAACAGAAAGAAGTTTCATACAATGCTTCTGTGTAGTTTATATTTGAACATATTCTTTTTTCCACTATTACCCACTTAGCGCTACGAATGTCCAGTTGCATTTTCTACAGACAGAGTGTTTCAAAACTGCTCAATCAAAAGTATGGTTTAACTCTGTTAGCTGAATGCTCACATCAGAAAGAAGTTTCACAGAATGCTTCTGTGTAGTTTATATTTGAATATATTCCTTTTTCCACTACTACTCTCTTAGCGCTCCAAATGTCCAGTTGCATTATCTACAGAAAGAGTGTTCAGATCTGCTCAATCAAAAGTATGGTTTAACTCTGTTAGCTGAATGCACAGATCAGAAAGAAGTTTCACAGAATGATTCTGTGTAGTTTATATTTGGAGACATTCCTTTTTCCACTATTACCCTCTTAGCGCTCCGAATCTCCACTTGCATTTTCTACAGAAAGAGTGTTTCAGAACGGCTCAATCAAAACTAAGGTTCAACTCTTTTAGTTGAACAAACAGAACAGAAAGAAGTTTCACACAATTCTTCTGTGTAGTTTTTATTTGTAGACATTCTTTTTCCCAATATAGGCCTGTTAGCGCTCAGAATGTCCAATTGCAGTTTCTACAGAAAGAGTGTTTCACAACGGCTCAATCAAAACTAAGGTTCAACTCTGTTAGTTGAATGCACAGAACAGAAAGAAGTTTCATACAATGCTTCTGTGTAGTTTATATTTGAACATATTCTTTTTCCACTATTACCCACTTAGCGCTACGAATGTCCAGTTGCATTTTCTACAGACAGAGTGTTTCAAAACTTCTCAATCAAAAGTATGGTTTAACTCTGTTAGCTGAATGCTCAGATCAGAAAGAAGTTTCACAGAATGATTCTGTGTAGTCTATATTTGAATACATTACTTTTTCCACTACTACGCTCTTAGCGCTCCAAATGTCCAGTTGCATTTTCTACAGAAAGACTGTTCAGATCTGCTCAATCAAAAGTATGTTTTAACTCTGTTAGCTGAATGCACAGATCAGAAAGAAGTTTCACCGAATGATTCTGTGTAGTTTATATTTGAAGACATTCCTTTTTCCACTATTACCCTCTTAGCGCTCCGAATCTCCACTTGCATTTTCTACAAAAAGAGTGTTTCATAACTGCTCAATCAAAAATATGTTTTATCTCTGTTAACTGAATTTACAGACCAGAAATAAGTTTCTCAGAATGCATCTGTGTAGTTTTTATTTGAAGTTATTCTTTTTCCCAATGTAGGCCTCTTAGCGCTTAGCATGTCCAATTGCAGTTTCTACAGAAAGAGTGTTTCAGAATGGCTCAATCAAAAGTAAGGTTCAACTCTGTTAGTTGAATGCACAGAACAGAAAGAATTTTCACAGAATGCTACTGTGTAGTTTATATTTGAATATATTCCTTTTTCCACTATTACCCTCTTAGCGCTCCGAATGTCCACTTGCATTTTCTACAGAAAGAGTGTTCAGAACTGCGCAATCAAAAGTATGGTTTAACTCTGTTAGCTTAATGAACATATCAGAAATAAGGTTCACACAATGCTTCTGTGTAGTTTTTATTTGAAGATATTATTTTTCCCAATAGAGGTCTCTTAGCGCTCAGAATGTCCAATTGCAGTTTCTACGTAAAGAGTGTTTCAGAAAGGCTCAATCAAAAGTAAGGTTCAACTCTGTTAGTTGAATGCACAGAACAGAAAGAAGTTTCATACAATGCTTCTGTGTAGTTTATATTTGAACATATTCTTTTTTCCACTATTACCCACTTAGCGCTACGAATGTCCAGTTGCATTTTCTACAGACAGAGTGTTTCAAAACTGCTCAATCAAAAGTATGGTTTAACTCTGTTAGCTGAATGCTCAGATCAGAAAGAAGTTTCACAGAATGCTTCTGTGTAGTTTATATTTGAATATATTCCTTTTTCCACTACTACTCTCTTAGCGCTCCAAATGTCCAGTTGCATTTTCTACAGAAAGAGTGTTCAGATCTGCTCAATCAAAAGTATGGTTTAACTCTGTTAGCTGAATGCACAGATCAGAAACAAGTTTCACAGAATGATTCTGTGTAGTTTATATTTGGAGACATTCCTTTTTCCACTATTACCCTCTTAGCGCTCTGAATCTCCACTTGCATTTTCTACAGAAAGAGTGTTTCAGAACGGCTCAATCAAAACTAAGGTTCAACTCTTTTAGTTGAACAAACAGAACAGAAAGAAGTTTCACACAATTCTTCTGTGTAGTTTTTATCTGTAGACATTCTTTTTCCCAATATAGGCCTGTTAGCGCTCAGAATGTCCAATTGCAGTTTCTACCGAAAGAGTGTTTCAGAACGGCTCAATCAAAAGTAAGGTTCAACTCTGTTAGTTGAATGCACAGAACAGAAAGAAGTTTCATACAATGCTTCTGTGTAGTTTATATTTGAACATATTCTTTTTTCCACTATTACCAACTTAGCCCTACGAATGTCCAGTTGCATTTTCTACAGACAGAGTGTTTCAAAACTGCTCAATCAAAAGTATGGTTTAACTCTGTTAGCTGAATGCTCAGATCAGAAAGAAGTTTCACAGAATGCTTCTGTGTAGTTTATATTTGAATATATTCCTTTTTCCACTACTACTCTCTTAGCGCTCCAAATGTCCAGTTGCATTTTCTACAGAAAGAGTGTTCAGATCTGCTCAATCAAAAGTATGGTTTAACTCTGTTAGCTGAATGCACAGATCAGAAAGAAGTTTCACCGAATGATTCTGTGTAGTTTATATTTGAAGACATTGCTTTTTCCACTATTACCCTCTTAGCGCTCCGAATCTCCACTTGCATTTTCTACAAAAAGAGTGTTTCATAACTGCTCAATCAAAAATATGTTTTATCTCTGTTAACTGAATTTACAGATCAGAAATAAGTTTCACAGAATGCATCTGTGTAGTTTTTATTTGAAGATATTCTTTTTCCCAATGTAGGCCTCTTAGCGCTTAGCATGTCCAATTGCAGTTTCTACAGAAAGAGTGTTTCAGAACGGCTCAATCAAAAGTAAGGTTCAATTCTGTTAGTTGAATGCACAGAACACAAAGAATTTTCACAGAATGCTACTGTGTAGTTTATATTTGAATATATTCCTTTTTCCACTATTACCCTCTTAGCACTCCGAATGTCCACTTGCATTTTCTACAGAAAGAGTGTTCAGAACTGCGCAATCCAAAGTATGGTTTAACTCTGTTAGCTTAATGAACATATCAGAAATAAGTTTCACACAATGCTTCTGTGTAGTTTTTATTTGAAGATATTATTTTTCCCAATAGAGGCCTCTTGCCGCTCAGAATGTCCAATTGCAGTTTCTACAGAAAGAGTGTTTCAGAAAGGCTCAATCAAAAGTAAGGTTCAACTCTGTTAGTTGAATGCACAGAACAGAAAGAAGTTTCATACAATGCTTCTGTGTAGTTTATATTTGAACATATTCCTTTTTCCACTATTACCCACTTGGCGCTAGGAATGTCCAGTTGCATTTTCTACAGACAGAGTGTTTCAAAACTGCTCAATCAAAAGTATGGTTTAACCCTGTTAGCTGAATGCTCAGATCAGAAAGAAGTTTCACAGAATGCTTCTGTGTAGTTTATATTTGAATATATTCCTTTTTCCACTACTACTCTCTTAGCGCTCCAAATGTCCAGTTGCATTTTCTACAGAAAGAGTGTTCAGATCTGCTCAATCAAAAGTATGGTTTAACTCTGTTAGCTGAATGCACAGATCAGAAAGAAGTTTCACAGAATGATTCTGTGTAGTTTATATTTGGAGACATTCCTTTTTCCACTATTACCCTCTTAGCGCTCCGAATCTCCACTTGCATTTTCTACAGAAAGAGTGTTTCAGAACGGCTCAATCAAAACTAAGGTTCAACTCTTTTAGTTGAACAAACAGAACAGAAAGAAGTTTCACACAATTCTTCTGTGTAGTTTTTATTTGTAGACATTCTTTTTCCCAATATAGGCCTCTTAGCGCTCAGAATGTCCAATTGCAGTTTCTACAGAAAGAGTGTTTCAGAACGGCTCAATCAAAAGTAAGGTTCAACTCTGTTAGTTGAATGCACAGAACAGAAAGAAGTTTCATACAATGCTTCTGTGTAGTTTATATTTGAACATATTCTTTTTTCCACTATTACCCACTTAGCGCTACGAATGTCCAGTTGCATTTTCTACAGACAGAGTGTTTCAAAACTGCTCAATCAAAAGTATGGTTTAACTCTGTTAGCTGAATGCTCAGATCAGAAAGAAGTTTCACAGAATGCTTCTGTGTAGTTTATATTTGAATATATTCCTTTTTCCACTACTACGCTCTTAGCGCTCCAAATGTCCAGTTGCATTTTCTACAGAAAGAGTGTTCAGATCTGCTCAATCAAAAGTATGGTTTAACTCTGTTAGCTGAATGCACAGATCAGAAAGAAGTTTCACCGAATGATTCTGTGTAGTTTATATTTGAAGACATTCCTTTTTCCACTATTACCCTCTTAGCGCTCCGAATCTCCACTTGCATTTTCTACAAAAAGAGTGTTTCATAACTGCTCAATCAAAAATATGTTTTATCTCTGTTAACTGAATTTACAGATCAGAAATAAGTTTCACAGAATGCATCTGTGTAGTTTTTATTTGAAGATATTCTTTTTCCCAATGTAGGCCTCTTAGCGCTTAGCATGTCCAATTGCAGTTTCTACAGAAAGAGTGTTTCAGAACGGCTCAATCAAAAGTAAGGTTCAACTCTGTTAGTTGAATGCACAGAACAGAAAGAATTTTCACAGAATGCTACTGTGTAGTTTATATTTGAATATATTCCTTTTTCCACTATTACCCTCTTAGCGCTCCGAATGTCCACTTGCATTTTCTACAGAAAGAGTGTTCAGAACTGCGCAATCAAAAGTATGGTTTAACTCTGTTAGCTTAATGAACATATCAGAAATAAGTTTCACACAATGCTTCTGTGTAGTTTTTATTTGAAGATATTATTTTTCCCAATAGAGGCCTCTTAGCGCTCAGAATGTCCAATTGCAGTTTCTACAGAAAGAGTGTTTCAGAAAGGCTCAATCAAAAGTAAGGTTCAACTCTGTTAGTTGAATGCACAGAACAGAAAGAAGTTTCATACAATGCTTCTGTGTAGTTTATATTTGAACATATTCTTTTTTCCACTATTACCCACTTAGCGCTACGAATGTCCAGTTGCATTTTCTACAGACAGAGTGTTTCAAAACTGCTCAATCAAAAGTATGGTTTAACTCTCTTAGCTGAATGCTCAGATCAGAAAGAAGTTTCACAGAATGCTTCTGTGTAGTTTATATTTGACTATATTCCTTTTTCCACTACTACTCTCTTAGCGCTCCAAATGTCCAGTTGCATTTTCTACAGAAAGAGTGTTCAGATCTGCTCAATCAAAAGTATGGTTTAACTCTGTTAGCTGAATGCACAGATCAGAAAGAAGTTTCACAGAATGATTCTGTGTAGTTTATATTTGGAGACATTCCTTTTTCCACTATTACCCTCTTAGCGCTCCGAATCTCCACTTGCATTTTCTACAGAAAGAGTGTTTCAGAACGGCTCAATCAAAACTAAGGTTCAACTCTTTTAGTTGAACAAACAGAACAGAAAGAAGTTTCACACAATTCTTCTGTGTAGTTTTTATGTGTAGACATTCTTTTTCCCAATATAGGCCTCTTAGCGCTCAGAATGTCCAATTGCAGTTTCTACAGAAAGAGTGTTTCAGAACGGCTCAATCAAAAGTAAGGTTCAACTCTGTTAGTTGAATGCACAGAACAGAAAGAAGTTTCATACAATGCTTCTGTGTAGTTTATAATTTAACATATTCTTTTTTCCACTATTACCCACTTAGCGCTACGAATGTCCAGTTGCATTTTCTACAGACAGAGTGTTTCAAAACTGCTCAATCAAAAGTATGGTTTAACTCTGTTAGCTGAATGCTCAGATCAGAAAGAAGTTTCACAGAATGTTTCTGTGTAGTTTATATTTGAATATATTCCTTTTTCCACTACTATGCTCTTAGCGCTCCAAATGTCCAGTTGCATTTTCTACAGAAAGAGTGTTCAGATCTGCTCAATCAAAAGTATGGTTTAACTCTGTTAGCTGAATTCACAGAACAGAAAGAAGTTTCACCGAATGATTCTGTGTAGTTTATATTTGAAGACATTCCTTTTTCCACTATTACCCACTTAGCGCTCCGAATCTCCACTTGCATTTTCTACAAAAAGAGTGTTTCATAACTGCTCAATCAAAAATATGTTTTATCTCTGTTAACTGAATTTACAGATCAGAAATAAGTTTCACAGAATGCATCTGTGTAGTTTTTATTTGAAGATATTCTTTTTCCCAATGTAGGCCTCTTAGCGCTTAGCATGTCCAATTGCAGTTTATATAGAAAGAGTGTTTCAGAACGGCTCAATCAAAAGTAAGGTTCAACTCTGTTAGTTGAATGCACAGAAGAGAAAGAATTTTCACATAATACTACTGTGTAGTTTATATTTGAATATATTCCTTTCTCCACTATTACCCTCTTAGCGCTCCGAATGTCCACTTGCATTTTCTACAGAAAGAGTGTTCAGAACTGCGCAATCAAAAGTATGGTTTAACTCTGTTAGCTTAATGAACATATCAGAAATAAGTTTCACACAATGCTTCTGTGTAGTTTTTATTTGAAGATATTATTTTTCCCAATAGAGGCCTCTTAGCGCTCAGAATGTCCAATTGCAGTTTCTACAGAAAGAGTGTTTCAGAAAGGCTCAATCAAAAGTAAGGTTCAACTCTGTTAGTTGAATGCACAGAACAGAAAGAAATTTCATACAATGCTTCTGTGTAGTTTATATTTGAATATATTCTTTTTTCCACTATTACCCACTTGGCGCTACGAATGTCCAGTTGCATTTTCTACAGACAGAGTGTTTCAAAACTGCTCAATCAAAAGTATGGTTTAACCCTGTTAGCTGAATGCTCAGATCAGAAAGAAGTTTCACAGAATGCTTCTGTGTAGTTTATATTTGAATATATTCCTTTTTCCACTACTACTCTCTTAGCGCTCCAAATGTCCAGTTGCATTTTCTACAGAAAGAGTGTTCAGATCTGCTCAATCAAAAGTATGGTTTAACTCTGTTAGCTGAATGCACAGATCAGAAAAAAGTTTCACAGAATGATTCTGTGTAGTTTATATTTGGAGACATTCCTTTTTCCACTATTACCCTCTTAGCGCTCCGAATCTCCACTTGCATTTTCTACAGAAAGAGTGTTTCAGAACGGCTCAATCAAAACTAAGGTTCAACTCTTTTAGTTGAACAAACAGAACAGAAAGAAGTTTCACACAATTCTTCTGTGTAGTTTTTATTTGTAGACATTATTTTTCCCACTAGAGGCCTCTTAGCGCTCAGAATGTCCAATTGCAGTTTCTACAGAAAGAGTGTTTCAGAAAGGCTCAATCAAAAGTAAGGTTCAACTCTGTTAGTTGAATGCACAGAACAGAAAGAAGTTTCATACAATGCTTCTGTGTAGTTTATATTTGAACATATTCTTTTTTCCACTATTACCCACTTAGCGCTACGAATGTCCAGTTGCATTTTCTACAGACAGAGTGTTTCAAAACTGCTCAATCAAAAGTATGGTTTAACTCTGTTAGCTGAATGCTCAGATCAGAAAGAAGTTTCACAGAATGCTTCTGTGTAGTTTATATTTGACTATATTCCTTTTTCCACTACTACTCTCTTAGCGCTCCAAATGTCCAGTTGCATTTTCTACAGAAAGAGTGTTCAGATCTGCTCAATCAAAAGTATGGTTTAACTCTGTTAGCTGAATTCACAGATCAGAAAGAAGTTTCACCGAATGATTCTGTGTAGTTTATATTTGAAGACATTCCTTTTTCCACTATTACCCACTTAGCGCTCCGAATCTCCACTTGCATTTTCTACAAAAAGAGTGTTTCATAACTGCTCAATCAAAAATATGTTTTATCTCTGTTAACTGAATTTACAGATCAGAAATAAGTTTCACAGAATGCATCTGTGTAGTTTTTATTTGAAGATATTCTTTTTCCCAATGTAGGCCTCTTAGCGCTTAGCATGTCCAATTGCAGTTTATATAGAAAGAGTGTTTCAGAACGGCTCAATCAAAAGTAAGGTTCAACTCTGTTAGTTGAATTCACAGAAGAGAAAGAATTTTCACATAATACTACTGTGTAGATTATATTTGAATATATTCCTTTCTCCACTATTACCCTCTTAGCGCTCCGAATGTCCACTTGCATTTTCTACAGAAAGAGTGTTCAGAACTGCGCAATCAAAAGTATGGTTTAAATCTGTTAGCTTAATGAACATATCAGAAATAAGTTTCACACAATGCTTCTGTGTAGTTTTTATTTGAAGATATTATTTTTCCCAATAGAGGCCTCTTAGCGCTCAGAATGTCCAATTGCAGTTTCTACAGAAAGAGTGTTTCAGAAAGGCTCAATCAAAAGTAAGGTTCAACTCTGTTAGTTGAATGCACAGAACAGAAAGAAATTTCATACAATGCTTCTGTGTAGTTTATATTTGAAGATATTCTTTTTTCCACTATTACCCACTTGGCGCTACGAATGTCCAGTTGCATTTTCTACAGACAGAGTGTTTCAAAACTGCTCAATCAAAAGTATGGTTTAACCCTGTTAGCTGAATGCTCAGATCAGAAAGAAGTTTCACAGAATGCTTCTGTGTAGTTTATATTTGAATATATTCCTTTTTACACTACTACTCTCTTAGCGCTCCAAATGTCCAGTTGCATTTTCTACAGAAAGAGTGTTCAGATCTGCTCAATCAAAAGTATGGTTTAACTCTGTTAGCTGAATGCACAGATCAGGAAGAAGTTTCACAGAATGATTCTGTGTAGTTTATATTTGGAGACATTCCTTTTTCCACTATTACCCTCTTAGCGCTCCGAATCTCCACTTGAATTTTCTACAGAAAGAGTGTTTCAGAACGGCTCAATCAAAACTAAGGTTCAACTCTTTTAGTTGAACAAACAGAACAGAAAGAAGTTTCACACAATTCTTCTGTGTAGTTTTTATTTGTAGACATTCTTTTTCCCAATATAGGCCTCTTAGCGCTCAGAATGTCCAATTGCAGTTTCTACAGAAAGAGTGTTTCAGAACGGCTCAATCAAAAGTAAGGTTCAACTCTGTTAGTTGAATGCACAGAACAGAAAGAAGTTTCATACAATGCTTCTGTGTAGTTTATATTTGAACATATTCTTTTTTCCACTATTACCCACTTAGCGCTACGAATGTCCAGTTGCATTTTCTACAGACAGAGTGTTTCAAAACTGCTCAATCAAAAGTATGGTTTAACTCTGTTAGCTGAATGCTCAGATCAGAAAGAAGTTTCACAGAATGCTTCTGTGTAGTTTATATTTGAATATATTCCTTTTTCCACTACTACGCTCTTAGCGCTCCAAATGTCCAGTTGCATTTTCTACAGAAAGAGTGTTCAGATCTGCTCAATCAAAAGTATGGTTTAACTCTGTTAGCTGAATGCACAGATCAGAAAGAAGTTTCACCGAATGATTCTGTGTAGTTTATATTTGAAGACATTCCTTTTTCCACTATTACCCTCTTAGCGCTCCGAATCTCCACTTGCATTTTCTACAAAAAGAGTGTTTCATAACTGCTCAATCAAAAATATGTTTTATCTCTGTTAACTGAATTTACAGATCAGAAATAAGTTTCACAGAATGCATCTGTGTAGTTTTTATTTGAAGATATTCTTTTTCCCAATGTAGGCCTCTTAGCGCTTAGCATGTCCAATTGCAGTTTCTACAGAAAGAGTGTTTCAGAACGGCTCAATCAAAAGTAAGGTTCAACTCTGTTAGTTGAATGCACAGAACAGAAAGAATTTTCACAGAATGCTACTGTGTAGTTTATATTTGAATATATTCCTTTTTCCACTATTACCCTCTTAGCGCTCCGAATGTCCACTTGCATTTTCTACAGAAAGAGTGTTCAGAACTGCGCAATCAAAAGTATGGTTTAACTCTGTTAGCTTAATGAACATATCAGAAATAAGTTTCACACAATGCTTCTGTGTAGTTTTTATTTGAAGATATTATTTTTCCCAATAGAGGCCTCTTAGCGCTCAGAATGTCCAATTGCAGTTTCTACAGAAAGAGTGTTTCAGAAAGGCTCAATCAAAAGTAAGGTTCAACTCTGTTAGTTGAATGCACAGAACAGAAAGAAGTTTCATACAATGCTTCTGTGTAGTTTATATTTGAACATATTCTTTTTTCCACTATTACCCACTTAGCGCTACGAATGTCCAGTTGCATTTTCTACAGACAGAGTGTTTCAAAACTGCTCAATCAAAAGTATGGTTTAACTCTCTTAGCTGAATGCTCAGATCAGAAAGAAGTTTCACAGAATGCTTCTGTGTAGTTTATATTTGACTATATTCCTTTTTCCACTACTACTCTCTTAGCGCTCCAAATGTCCAGTTGCATTTTCTACAGAAAGAGTGTTCAGATCTGCTCAATCAAAAGTATGGTTTAACTCTGTTAGCTGAATGCACAGATCAGAAAGAAGTTTCACAGAATGATTCTGTGTAGTTTATATTTGGAGACATTCCTTTTTCCACTATTACCCTCTTAGCGCTCCGAATCTCCACTTGCATTTTCTACAGAAAGAGTGTTTCAGAACGGCTCAATCAAAACTAAGGTTCAACTCTTTTAGTTGAACAAACAGAACAGAAAGAAGTTTCACACAATTCTTCTGTGTAGTTTTTATGTGTAGACATTCTTTTTCCCAATATAGGCCTCTTAGCGCTCAGAATGTCCAATTGCAGTTTCTACAGAAAGAGTGTTTCAGAACGGCTCAATCAAAAGTAAGGTTCAACTCTGTTAGTTGAATGCACAGAACAGAAAGAAGTTTCATACAATGCTTCTGTGTAGTTTATAATTGAACATATTCTTTTTTCCACTATTACCCACTTAGCGCTACGAATGTCCAGTTGCATTTTCTACAGACAGAGTGTTTCAATACTGCTCAATCAAAAGTATGGTTTAACTCTGTTAGCTGAATGCTCAGATCAGAAAGAAGTTTCACAGAATGTTTCTGTGTAGTTTATATTTGAATATATTCCTTTTTCCACTACTATGCTCTTAGCGCTCCAAATGTCCAGTTGCATTTTCTACAGAAAGAGTGTTCAGATCTGCTCAATCAAAAGTATGGTTTAACTCTGTTAGCTGAATTCACAGATCAGAAAGAAGTTTCACCGAATGATTCTGTGTAGTTTATATTTGAAGACATTCCTTTTTCCACTATTACCCACTTAGCGCTCCGAATCTCCACTTGCATTTTCTACAAAAAGAGTGTTTCATAACTGCTCAATCAAAAATATGTTTTATCTCTGTTAACTGAATTTACAGATCAGAAATAAGTTTCACAGAATGCATCTGTGTAGTTTTTATTTGAAGATATTCTTTTTCCCAATGTAGGCCTCTTAGCGCTTAGCATGTCCAATTGCAGTTTATATAGAAAGAGTGTTTCAGAACGGCTCAATCAAAACTAAGGTTCAACTCTGTTAGTTGAATGCACAGAAGAGAAAGAATTTTCACATAATACTACTGAGTAGTTTATATTTGAATATATTCCTTTCTCCACTATTACCCTCTTAGCGCTCCGAATGTCCACTTGCATTTTCTACAGAAAGAGTGTTCAGAACTGCGCAATCAAAAGTATGGTTTAACTCTGTTAGCTTAATGAACATATCAGAAATAAGTTTCACACAATGCTTCTGTGTAGTTTTTATTTGAAGATATTATTTTTCCCAATAGAGGCCTCTTAGCGCTCAGAATGTCCAATTGCAGTTTCTACAGAAAGAGTGTTTCAGAAAGGCTCAATCAAAAGTAAGGTTCAACTCTGTTAGTTGAATGCACAGAACAGAAAGAAATTTCATACAATGCTTCTGTGTAGTTTATATTTGAAGATATTCTTTTTTCCACTATTACCCACTTGGCGCTACGAATGTCCAGTTGCATTTTCTACAGACAGAGTGTTTCAAAACTGCTCAATCAAAAGTATGGTTTAACCCTGTTAGCTGAATGCTCAGATCAGAAAGAAGTTTCACAGAATGCTTCTGTGTAGTTTATATTTGAATATATTCCTTTTTCCACTACTACTCTCTTAGCGCTCCAAATGTCCAGTTGCATTTTCTACAGAAAGAGTGTTCAGATCTGCTCAATCAAAAGTATGGTTTAACTCTGTTAGCTGAATGCACAGATCAGAAAGAAGTTTCACAGAATGATTCTGTGTAGTTTATATTTGGAGACATTCCTTTTTCCACTATTACCCTCTTAGCGCTCCGAATCTCCACTTGCATTTTCTACAGAAAGAGTGTTTCAGAACGGCTCAATCAAAACTAAGGTTCAACTCTTTTAGTTGAACAAACAGAACAGAAAGAAGTTTCACACAATTCTTCTGTGTAGTTTTTATTTGTAGACATTCTTTTTCCCAATATAGGCCTCTTAGCGCTCAGAATGTCCAATTGCAGTTTCTACAGAAAGAGTGTTTCAGAACGGCTCAATCAAAAGTAAGGTTCAACTCTGTTAGTTGAATGCACAGAACAGAAAGAAGTTTCATACAATGCTTCTGTGTAGTTTATATTTGAACATATTCTTTTTTCCACTATTACCCACTTAGCGCTACGAATGTCCAGTTGCATTTTCTACAGACAGAGTGTTTCAAAACTGCTCAATCAAAAGTATGGTTTAACTCTGTTAGCTGAATGCTCAGATCAGAAAGAAGTTTCACAGAATGCTTCTGTGTAGTTTATATTTGAATATATTCCTTTTTCCACTACTACGCTCTTAGCGCTCCAAATGTCCAGTTGCATTTTCTACAGAAAGAGTGTTCAGATCTGCTCAATCAAAAGTATGGTTTAACTCTGTTAGCTGAATGCACAGATCAGAAAGAAGTTTCACCGAATGATTCTGTGTAGTTTATATTTGAAGACATTCCTTTTTCCACTATTACCCTCTTAGCGCTCCGAATCTCCACTTGCATTTTCTACAAAAAGAGTGTTTCATAACTGCTCAATCAAAAATATGTTTTATCTCTGTTAACTGAATTTACAGATCAGAAATAAGTTTCACAGAATGCATCTGTGTAGTTTTTATTTGAAGATATTCTTTTTCCCAATGTAGGCCTCTTAGCGCTTAGCATGTCCAATTGCAGTTTCTACAGAAAGAGTGTTTCAGAACGGCTCAATCAAAAGTAAGGTTCAACTCTGTTAGTTGAATGCACAGAACAGAAAGAATTTTCACAGAATGCTACTGTGTAGTTTATATTTGAATATATTCCTTTTTCCACTATTACCCTCTTAGCGCTCCGAATGTCCACTTGCATTTTCTACAGAAAGAGTGTTCAGAACTGCGCAATCAAAAGTATGGTTTAACTCTGTTAGCTTAATGAACATATCAGAAATAAGTTTCACACAATGCTTCTGTGTAGTTTTTATTTGAAGATATTATTTTTCCCAATAGAGGCCTCTTAGCGCTCAGAATGTCCAATTGCAGTTTCTACAGAAAGAGTGTTTCAGAAAGGCTCAATCAAAAGTAAGGTTCAACTCTGTTAGTTGAATGCACAGAACAGAAAGAAGTTTCATACAATGCTTCTGTGTAGTTTATATTTGAACATATTCTTTTTTCCACTATTACCCACTTAGCGCTACGAATGTCCAGTTGCATTTTCTACAGACAGAGTGTTTCAAAACTGCTCAATCAAAAGTATGGTTTAACTCTGTTAGCTGAATGCTCAGATCAGAAAGAAGTTTCACAGAATGCTTCTGTGTAGTTTATATTTGACTATATTCCTTTTTCCACTACTACTCTCTTAGCGCTCCAAATGTCCAGTTGCATTTTCTACAGAAAGAGTGTTCAGATCTGCTCAATCAAAAGTATGGTTTAACTCTGTTAGCTGAATTCACAGATCAGAAAGAAGTTTCACCGAATGATTCTGTGTAGTTTATATTTGAAGACATTCCTTTTTCCACTATTACCCACTTAGCGCTCCGAATCTCCACTTGCATTTTCTACAAAAAGAGTGTTTCATAACTGCTCAATCAAAAATATGTTTTATCTCTGTTAACTGAATTTACAGATCAGAAATAAGTTTCACAGAATGCATCTGTGTAGTTTTTATTTGAAGATATTCTTTTTCCCAATGTAGGCCTCTTAGCGCTTAGCATGTCCAATTGCAGTTTATATAGAAAGAGTGTTTCAGAACGGCTCAATCAAAAGTAAGGTTCAACTCTGTTAGTTGAATGCACAGAAGAGAAAGAATTTTCACATAATACTACTGTGTAGATTATATTTGAATATATTCCTTTCTCCACTATTACCCTCTTAGCGCTCCGAATGTCCACTTGCATTTTCTACAGAAAGAGTGTTCAGAACTGCGCAATCAAAAGTATGGTTTAACTCTGTTAGCTTAATGAACATATCAGAAATAAGTTTCACACAATGCTTCTGTGTAGTTTTTATTTGAAGATATTATTTTTCCCAATAGAGGCCTCTTAGCGCTCAGAATGTCCAATTGCAGTTTCTACAGAAAGAGTGTTTCAGAAAGGCTCAAACAAAAGTAAGGTTCAACTCTGTTAGTTGAATGCACAGAACAGAAAGAAATTTCATACAATGCTTCTGTGTAGTTTATATTTGAAGATATTCTTTTTTCCACTATTACCCACTTGGCGCTACGAATGTCCAGTTGCATTTTCTACAGACAGAGTGTTTCAAAACTGCTCAATCAAAAGTATGGTTTAACCCTGTTAGCTGAATGCTCAGATCAGAAAGAAGTTTCACAGAATGCTTCTGTGTAGTTTATATTTGAATATATTCCTTTTTCCACTACTACTCTCTTAGCGCTCCAAATGTCCAGTTGCATTTTCTACAGAAAGAGTGTTCAGATCTGCTCAATCAAAAGTATGGTTTAACTCTGTTAGCTGAATGCACAGATCAGAAAGAAGTTTCACAGAATGATTCTGTGTAGTTTATATTTGGAGACATTCCTTTTTCCACTATTACCCTCTTAGCGCTCCGAATCTCCACTTGCATTTTCTACAGAAAGAGTGTTTCAGAACGGCTCAATCAAAACTAAGGTTCAACTCTTTTAGTTGAACAAACAGAACAGAAAGAAGTTTCACACAATTCTTCTGTGTAGTTTTTATTTGTAGACATTCTTTTTCCCAATATAGGCCTCTTAGCGCTCAGAATGTCCAATTGCAGTTTCTACAGAAAGAGTGTTTCAGAACGGCTCAATCAAAAGTAAGGTTCAACTCTGTTAGTTGAATGCACAGAACAGAAAGAAGTTTCATACAATGCTTCTGTGTAGTTTATATTTGAACATATTCTTTTTTCCACTATTACCCACTTAGCGCTACGAATGTCCAGTTGCATTTTCTACAGACAGAGTGTTTCAAAACTGCTCAATCAAAAGTATGGTTTAACTCTGTTAGCTGAATGCTCAGATCAGAAAGAAGTTTCACAGAATGCTTCTGTGTAGTTTATATTTGAATATATTCCTTTTTCCACTACTACGCTCTTAGCGCTCCAAATGTCCAGTTGCATTTTCTACAGAAAGAGTGTTCAGATCTGCTCAATCAAAAGTATGGTTTAACTCTGTTAGCTGAATGCACAGATCAGAAAGAAGTTTCACCGAATGATTCTGTGTAGTTTATATTTGAAGACATTCCTTTTTCCACTATTACCCTCTTAGCGCTCCGAATCTCCACTTGCATTTTCTACAAAAAGAGTGTTTCATAACTGCTCAATCAAAAATATGTTTTATCTCTGTTAACTGAATTTACAGATCAGAAATAAGTTTCACAGAATGCATCTGTGTAGTTTTTATTTGAAGATATTCTTTTTCCCAATGTAGGCCTCTTAGCGCTTAGCATGTCCAATTGCAGTTTCTACAGAAAGAGTGTTTCAGAACGGCTCAATCAAAAGTAAGGTTCAACTCTGTTAGTTGAATGCACAGAACAGAAAGGATTTTCACAGAATGCTACTGTGTAGTTTATATTTGAATATATTCCTTTTTCCACTATTACCCTCTTAGCGCTCCGAATGTCCACTTGCATTTTCTACAGAAAGAGTGTTCAGAACTGCGCAATCAAAAGTATGGTTTAACTCTGTTAGCTTAATGAACATATCAGAAAGAAGTTTCACACAATGCTTCTGTGTAGTTTTTATTTGAAGATATTATTTTTCCCAATAGAGGCCTCTTAGCGCTCAGAATGTCCATTTGCAGTTTCTACAGAAAGAGTGTTTCAGAAAGGCTCAATCAAAAGTAAGGTTCAACTCTGTTAGTTGAATGCACAAAACAGAAAGAAGTTTCATACAATGCTTCTGTGTAGTTTATATTTGAACATATTCTTTTTTCCACTATTACCCACTTAGCACTACGAATGTCCAGTTGCATTTTCTACAGACAGAGTGTTTCAAAACTGCTCAATCAAAAGTATGGTTTAACTCTGTTAGCTGAATGCTCAGATCAGAAAGAAGTTTCACAGAATGCTTCTGTGTAGTTTATATTTGACTATATTCCTTTTTCCACTACTACTCTCTTAGCGCTCCAAATGTCCAGTTGCATTTTCTACAGAAAGAGTGTTCAGATCTGCTGAATCAAAAGTATGGTTTAACTCTGTTAGCTGAATGCACAGATCAGAAAGAAGTTTCACAGAATGATTCTGTGTAGTTTATATTTGGAGACATTCCTTTTTCCACTATTACCCTCTTAGCGCTCCGAATCTCCACTTGCATTTTCTACAGAAAGAGTGTTTCAGAACGGCTCAATCAAAAGTAAGGTTCAACTCTTTTAGTTGAACAAACAGAAGAGAAAGAAGTTTCACACAATTCTTCTGTGTAGTTTTTATGTGTAGACATTCTTTTTCCCAATATAGGCCTCTTAGCGCTCAGAATGTCCAATTGCAGTTTCTACAGAAAGAGTGTTTCAGAACGGCTCAATCAAAAGTAAGGTTCAACTCTGTTAGTTGAATGCACAGAACAGAAAGAAGTTTCATACAATGCTTCTGTGTAGTTTATAATTGAACATATTCTTTTTTCCACTATTACCCACTTAGCGCTACGAATGTCCAGTTGCATTTTCTACAGACAGAGTGTTTCAATACTGCTCAATCAAAAGTATGGTTTAACTCTGTTAGCTGAATGCTCAGATCAGAAAGAAGTTTCACAGAATGTTTCTGTGTAGTTTATATTTGAATATATTCCTTTTTCCACTACTATGCTCTTAGCGCTCCAAATGTCCAGTTGCATTTTCTACAGAAAGAGTGTTCAGATCTGCTCAATCAAAAGTATGGTTTAACTCTGTTAGCTGAATTCACAGATCAGAAAGAAGTTTCACCGAATGATTCTGTGTAGTTTATATTTGAAGACATTCCTTTTTCCACTATTACCCACTTAGCGCTCCGAATCTCCACTTGCATTTTCTACAAAAAGAGTGTTTCATAACTGCTCAATCAAAAATATGTTTTATCTCTGTTAACTGAATTTACAGATCAGAAATAAGTTTCACAGAATGCATCTGTGTAGTTTTTATTTGAAGATATTCTTTTTCCCAATGTAGGCCTCTTAGCGCTTAGCATGTCCAATTGCAGTTTATATAGAAAGAGTGTTTCAGAACGGCTCAATCAAAAGTAAGGTTCAACTCTGTTAGTTGAATGCACAGAAGAGAAAGAATTTTCACATAATACTACTGTGTAGATTATATTTGAATATATTCCTTTCTCCACTATTACCCTCTTAGCGCTCCGAATGTCCACTTGCATTTTCTACAGAAAGAGTGTTCAGAACTGCGCAATCAAAAGTATGGTTTAACTCTGTTAGCTTAATGAACATATCAGAAATAAGTTTCACACAATGCTTCTGTGTAGTTTTTATTTGAAGATATTATTTTTCCCAATAGAGGCCTCTTAGCGCTCAGAATGTCCAATTGCAGTTTCTACAGAAAGAGTGTTTCAGAAAGGCTCAATCAAAAGTAAGGTTCAACTCTGTTAGTTGAATGCACAGAACAGAAAGAAATTTCATACAATGCTTCTGTGTAGTTTATATTTGAAGATATTCTTTTTTCCACTATTACCCACTTGGCGCTACGAATGTCCAGTTGCATTTTCTACAGACAGAGTGTTTCAAAACTGCTCAATCAAAAGTATGGTTTAACCCTGTTAGCTGAATGCTCAGATCAGAAAGAAGTTTCACAGAATGCTTCTGTGTAGTTTATATTTGAATATATTCCTTTTTCCACTACTACTCTCTTAGCGCTCCAAATGTCCAGTTGCATTTTCTACAGAAAGAGTGTTCAGATCTGCTCAATCAAAAGTATGGTTTAACTCTGTTAGCTGAATGCACAGATCAGAAAGAAGTTTCACAGAATGATTCTGTGTAGTTTATATTTGGAGACATTCCTTTTTCCACTATTACCCTCTTAGCGCTCCGAATCTCCACTTGCATTTTCTACAGAAAGAGTGTTTCAGAACGGCTCAATCAAAACTAAGGTTCAACTCTTTTAGTTGAACAAACAGAACAGAAAGAAGTTTCACACAATTCTTCTGTGTAGTTTTTATTTGTAGACATTCTTTTTCCCAATATAGGCCTCTTAGCGCTCAGAATGTCCAATTGCAGTTTCTACAGAAAGAGTGTTTCAGAACGGCTCAATCAAAAGTAAGGTTCAACTCTGTTAGTTGAATGCACAGAACAGAAAGAAGTTTCATACAATGCTTCTGTGTAGTTTATATTTGAACATATTCTTTTTTCCACTATTACCCACTTAGCGCTACGAATGTCCAGTTGCATTTTCTACAGACAGAGTGTTTCAAAACTGCTCAATCAAAAGTATGGTTTAACTCTGTTAGCTGAATGCTCAGATCAGAAAGAAGTTTCACAGAATGCTTCTGTGTAGTTTATATTTGAATATATTCCTTTTTCCACTACTACGCTCTTAGCGCTCCAAATGTCCAGTTGCATTTTCTACAGACAGAGTGTTCAGATCTGCTCAATCAAAAGTATGGTTTAACTCTGTTAGCTGAATGCACAGATCAGAAAGAAGTTTCACCGAATGATTCTGTGTAGTTTATATTTGAAGACATTCCTTTTTCCACTATTACCCTCTTAGCGCTCCGAATCTCCACTTGCATTTTCTACAAAAAGAGTGTTTCATAACTGCTCAATCAAAAATATGTTTTATCTCTGTTAACTGAATTTACAGATCAGAAATAAGTTTCACAGAATGCATCTGTGTAGTTTTTATTTGAAGATATTCTTTTTCCCAATGTAGGCCTCTTAGCGCTTAGCATGTCCAATTGCAGTTTCTACAGAAAGAGTGTTTCAGAACGGCTCAATCAAAAGTAAGGTTCAACTCTGTTAGTTGAATGCACAGAACAGAAAGGATTTTCACAGAATGCTACTGTGTAGTTTATATTTGAATATATTCCTTTTTCCACTATTACCCTCTTAGCGCTCCGAATGTCCACTTGCATTTTCTACAGAAAGAGTGTTCAGAACTGCGCAATCAAAAGTATGGTTTAACTCTGTTAGCTTAATGAACATATCAGAAATAAGTTTCACACAATGCTTCTGTGTAGTTTTTATTTGAAGATATTATTTTTCCCAATAGAGGCCTCTTAGCGCTCAGAATGTCCATTTGCAGTTTCTACAGAAAGAGTGTTTCAGAAAGGCTCAATCAAAAGTAAGGTTCAACTCTGTTAGTTTAATGCACAAAACAGAAAGAAGTTTCATACAATGCTTCTGTGTAGTTTATATTTGAACATATTCTTTTTTCCACTATTACCCACTTAGCACTACGAATGTCCAGTTGCATTTTCTACAGACAGAGTGTTTCAAAACTGCTCAATCAAAAGTATGGTTTAACTCTGTTAGCTGAATGCTCAGATCAGAAAGAAGTTTCACAGAATGCTTCTGTGTAGTTTATATTTGACTATATTCCTTTTTCCACTACTACTCTCTTAGCGCTCCAAATGTCCAGTTGCATTTTCTACAGAAAGAGTGTTCAGATCTGCTGAATCAAAAGTATGGTTTAACTCTGTTAGCTGAATGCACAGATCAGAAAGAAGTTTCACAGAATGATTCTGTGTAGTTTATATTTGGAGACATTCCTTTTTCCACTATTACCCTCTTAGCGCTCCGAATCTCCACTTGCATTTTCTACAGAAAGAGTGTTTCAGAACGGCTCAATCAAAAGTAAGGTTCAACTCTTTTAGTTGAACAAACAGAAGAGAAAGAAGTTTCACACAATTCTTCTGTGTAGTTTTTATGTGTAGACATTCTTTTTCCCAATATAGGCCTCTTAGCGCTCAGAATGTCCAATTGCAGTTTCTACAGAAAGAGTGTTTCAGAACGGCTCAATCAAAAGTAAGGTTCAACTCTGTTAGTTGAATGCACAGAACAGAAAGAAGTTTCATACAATGCTTCTGTGTAGTTTATAATTGAACATATTCTTTTTTCCACTATTACCCACTTAGCGCTACGAATGTCCAGTTGCATTTTCTACAGACAGAGTGTTTCAATACTGCTCAATCAAAAGTATGGTTTAACTCTGTTAGCTGAATGCTCAGATCAGAAAGAAGTTTCACAGAATGTTTCTGTGTAGTTTATATTTGAATATATTCCTTTTTCCACTACTATGCTCTTAGCGCTCCAAATGTCCAGTTGCATTTTCTACAGAAAGAGTGTTCAGATCTGCTCAATCAAAAGTATGGTTTAACTCTGTTAGCTGAATTCACAGATCAGAAAGAAGTTTCACCGAATGATTCTGTGTAGTTTATATTTGAAGACATTCCTTTTTCCACTATTACCCACTTAGCGCTCCGAATCTCCACTTGCATTTTCTACAAAAAGAGTGTTTCATAACTGCTCAATCAAAAATATGTTTTATCTCTGTTAACTGAATTTACAGATCAGAAATAAGTTTCACAGAATGCATCTGTGTAGTTTTTATTTGAAGATATTCTTTTTCCCAATGTAGGCCTCTTAGCGCTTAGCACGTCCAATTGCAGTTTATATAGAAAGAGTGTTTCAGAACGGCTCAATCAAAAGTAAGGTTCAACTCTGTTAGTTGAATGCACAGAAGAGAAAGAATTTTCACAGAATGCTACTGTGTAGTTTATATTTGAATATATTCCTTTCTCCACTATTACCCTCTTAGCGCTCCGAATGTCCACTTGCATTTTCTACAGAAAGAGTGTTCAGAACTGCGCAATCAAAAGTATGGTTTAACTCTGTTAGCTTAATGAACATATCAGAAATAAGTTTCACACAATGCTTCTGTGTAGTTTTTATTTGAAGATATTATTTTTCCCAATAGAGGCCTCTTAGCGCTCAGAATGTCCAATTGCAGTTTCTACAGAAAGAGTGTTTCAGAAAGGCTCAATCAAAAGTAAGGTTCAACTCTGTTAGTTGAATGCACAGAACAGAAAGAAATTTCATACAATGCTTCTGTGTAGTTTATATTTGAAGATATTCTTTTTTCCACTATTACCCACTTGGCGCTACGAATGTCCAGTTGCATTTTCTACAGACAGAGTGTTTCAAAACTGCTCAATCAAAAGTATGGTTTAACTCTGTTAGCTGAATGCTCAGATCAGAAAGAAGTTTCACAGAATGCTTCTGTGTAGTTTATATTTGAATATATTCCTTTTTCCACTACTACTCTCTTAGCGCTCCAAATGTCCAGTTGCATTTTCTACAGAAAGAGTGTTCAGATCTGCTCAATCAAAAGTATGGTTTAACTCTGTTAGCTGAATGCACAGATCAGAAGGAAGTTTCACAGAATGATTCTGTGTAGTTTATATTTGGAGACATTCCTTTTTCCACTATTAGCCTCTTAGCGCTCCGAATCTCCACTTGCATTTTCTACAGAAAGAGTGTTTCAGAACGGCTCAATCAAAACTAAGGTTCAACTCTTTTAGTTGAACAAACAGAACAGAAAGAAGTTTCACACAATTCTTCTGTGTAGTTTTTATTTGTAGACATTCTTTTTCCCAATATAGGCCTCTTAGCGCTCAGAATGTCCAATTGCAGTTTCTACAGAAAGAGTGTTTCAGAACGGCTCAATCAAAAGTAAGGTTCAACTCTGTTAGTTGAATGCACAGAACAGAAAGAAGTTTCATACAATGCTTCTGTGTAGTTTATATTTGAACATATTCTTTTTTCCACTATTACCCACTTAGCGCTACGAATGTCCAGTTGCATTTTCTACAGACAGAGTGTTTCAAAACTGCTCAATCAAAAGTATGGTTTAATTCTGTTAGCTGAATGCTCAGATCAGAAAGAAGTTTCACAGAATGCTTCTGTGTAGTTTATATTTGAATATATTCCTTTTTCCACTACTACGCTCTTAGCGCTCCAAATGTCCAGTTGCATTTTCTACAGAAAGAGTGTTCAGATCTGCTCAATCAAAAGTATGGTTTAACTCTGTTAGCTGAATGCACAGAACAGAAAGAAGTTTCACCGAATGATTCTGTGTAGTTTATATTTGAAGACATTCCTTTTTCCACTATTACCCTCTTAGCGCTCCGAATCTCCACTTGCATTTTCTACAAAAAGAGTGTTTCATAACTGCTCAATCAAAAATATGTTTTATCTCAGTTAACTGAATTTACAGATCAGAAATAAGTTTCACAGAATGCATCTGTGTAGTTTTTATTTGAAGATATTCTTTTTCCCAATGTAGGCCTCTTAGCGCTTAGCATGTCCAATTGCAGTTTCTACAGAAAGAGTGTTTCAGAACGGCTCAATCAAAAGTAAGGTTCAACTCTGTTAGTTGAATGCACAGAACAGAAAGAATTTTCACAGAATGCTACTGTGTAGTTTATATTTGAATATATTCCTTTTTCCACTATTACCCTCTTAGCGCTCCGAATGTCCACTTGCATTTTCTACAGAAAGAGTGTTCAGAACTGCGCAATCAAAAGTATGGTTTAACTCTGTTAGCTTAATGAACATATCAGAAATAAGTTTCACACAATGCTTCTTTGTAGTTTTTATTTGAAGATATTATTTTTCCCAATAGAGGCCTCTTAGCGCTCAGAATGTCCAATTGCAGTTTCTACAGAAAGAGTGTTTCAGAAAGGCTCAATCAAAAGTAAGGTTCAACTCTGTTAGTTGAATGCACAGAACAGAAAGAAGTTTCATACAATGCTTCTGTGTAGTTTATATTTGAACATATTCTTTTTTCCACTATTACCCACTTAGCGCTACGAATGTCCAGTTGCATTTTCTACAGACAGAGTGTTTCAAAACTGCTCAATCAAAAGTATGGTTTAACTCTGTTAGCTGAATGCTCAGATCAGAAAGAAGTTTCACAGAATGCTTCTGTGTAGTTTATATTTGACTATATTCCTTTTTCCACTACTACTCTCTTAGCGCTCCAAATGTCCAGTTGCATTTTCTACAGAAAGAGTGTTCAGATCTGCTGAATCAAAAGTATGGTTTAACTCTGTTAGCTGAATGCACAGATCAGAAAGAAGTTTCACAGAATGATTCTGTGTAGTTTATATTTGGAGACATTCCTTTTTCCACTATTACCCTCTTAGCGCTCCGAATCTCCACTTGCATTTTCTACAGAAAGAGTGTTTCAGAACGGCTCAATCAAAAGTAAGGTTCAACTCTTTTAGTTGAACAAACAGAAGAGAAAGAAGTTTCACACAATTCTTCTGTGTAGTTTTTATGTGTAGACATTCTTTTTCCCAATATAGGCCTCTTAGCGCTCAGAATGTCCAATTGCAGTTTCTACAGAAAGAGTGTTTCAGAACGGCTCAATCAAAAGTAAGGTTCAACTCTGTTAGTTGAATGCACAGAACAGAAAGAAGTTTCATACAATGCTTCTGTGTAGTTTATAATTGAACATATTCTTTTTTCCACTATTACCCACTTAGCGCTACGAATGTCCAGTTGCATTTTCTACAGACAGAGTGTTTCAATACTGCTCAATCAAAAGTATGGTTTAACTCTGTTAGCTGAATGCTCAGATCAGAAAGAAGTTTCACAGAATGTTTCTGTGTAGTTTATATTTGAATATATTCCTTTTTCCACTACTATGCTCTTAGCGCTCCAAATGTCCAGTTGCATTTTCTACAGAAAGAGTGTTCAGATCTGCTCAATCAAAAGTATGGTTTAACTCTGTTAGCTGAATTCACAGATCAGAAAGAAGTTTCACCGAATGATTCTGTGTAGTTTATATTTGAAGACATTCCTTTTTCCACTATTACCCACTTAGCGCTCCGAATCTCCACTTGCATTTTCTACAAAAAGAGTGTTTCATAACTGCTCAATCAAAAATATGTTTTATCTCTGTTAACTGAATTTACAGATCAGAAATAAGTTTCACAGAATGCATCTGTGTAGTTTTTATTTGAAGATATTCTTTTTCCCAATGTAGGCCTCTTAGCGCTTAGCACGTCCAATTGCAGTTTATATAGAAAGAGTGTTTCAGAACGGCTCAATCAAAAGTAAGGTTCAACTCTGTTAGTTGAATGCACAGAAGAGAAAGAATTTTCACAGAATGCTACTGTGTAGTTTATATTTGAATATATTCCTTTCTCCACTATTACCCTCTTAGCGCTCCGAATGTCCACTTGCATTTTCTACAGAAAGAGTGTTCAGAACTGCGCAATCAAAAGTATGGTTTAACTCTGTTAGCTTAATGAACATATCAGAAATAAGTTTCACACAATGCTTCTGTGTAGTTTTTATTTGAAGATATTATTTTTCCCAATAGAGGCCTCTTAGCGCTCAGAATGTCCAATTGCAGTTTCTACAGAAAGAGTGTTTCAGAAAGGCTCAATCAAAAGTAAGGTTCAACTCTGTTAGTTGAATGCACAGAACAGAAAGAAATTTCATACAATGCTTCTGTGTAGTTTATATTTGAAGATATTCTTTTTTCCACTATTACCCACTTGGCGCTACGAATGTCCAGTTGCATTTTCTACAGACAGAGTGTTTCAAAACTGCTCAATCAAAAGTATGGTTTAACTCTGTTAGCTGAATGCTCAGATCAGAAAGAAGTTTCACAGAATGCTTCTGTGTAGTTTATATTTGAATATATTCCTTTTTCCACTACTACTCTCTTAGCGCTCCAAATGTCCAGTTGCATTTTCTACAGAAAGAGTGTTCAGATCTGCTCAATCAAAAGTATGGTTTAACTCTGTTAGCTGAATGCACAGATCAGAAAGAAATTTCACAGAATGATTCTGTGTAGTTTATATTTGGAGACATTCCTTTTTCCACTATTACCCTCTTAGCGCTCCGAATCTCCACTTGCATTTTCTACAGAAAGAGTGTTTCAGAACGGCTCAATCAAAACTAAGGTTCAACTCTTTTAGTTGAACAAACAGAACAGAAAGAAGTTTCACACAATTCTTCTGTGTAGTTTTTATGTGTAGACATTCTTTTTCCCAATATAGGCCTCTTAGCGCTCAGAATGTCCAATTGCAGTTTCTACAGAAAGAGTGTTTCAGAACGGCTCAATCAAAAGTAAGGTTCAACTCTGTTAGTTGAATGCACAGAACAGAAAGAAGTTTCATACAATGCTTCTGTGTAGTTTATAATTGAACATATTCTTTTTTCCACTATTACCCACTTAGCGCTACGAATGTCCAGTTGCATTTTCTACAGACAGAGTGTTTCAATACTGCTCAATCAAAAGTATGGTTTAACTCTGTTAGCTGAATGCTCAGATCAGAAAGAAGTTTCACAGAATGTTTCTGTGTAGTTTATATTTGAATATATTCCTTTTTCCACTACTATGCTCTTAGCGCTCCAAATGTCCAGTTGCATTTTCTACAGAAAGAGTGTTCAGATCTGCTCAATCAAAAGTATGGTTTAACTCTGTTAGCTGAATTCACAGATCAGAAAGAAGTTTCACCGAATGATTCTGTGTAGTTTATATTTGAAGACATTCCTTTTTCCACTATTACCCACTTAGCGCTCCGAATCTCCACTTGCATTTTCTACAAAAAGAGTGTTTCATAACTGCTCAATCAAAAATATGTTTTATCTCTGTTAACTGAATTTACAGATCAGAAATAAGTTTCACAGAATGCATCTGTGTAGTTTTTATTTGAAGATATTCTTTTTCCCAATGTAGGCCTCTTAGCGCTTAGCATGTCCAATTGCAGTTTATATAGAAAGAGTGTTTCAGAACGGCTCAATCAAAAGTAAGGTTCAACTCTGTTAGTTGAATGCACAGAAGAGAAAGAATTTTCACATAATGCTACTGTGTAGTTTATATTTGAATATATTCCTTTCTCCACTCTTACCCTCTTAGCGCTCCGAATGTCCACTTGCATTTTCTACAGAAAGAGTGTTCAGAACTGCGCAATCAAAAGTATGGTTTAACTCTGTTAGCTTAATGAACATATCAGAAATAAGTTTCACACAATGCTTCTGTGTAGTTTTTATTTGAAGATATTATTTTTCCCAATAGAGGCCTCTTAGCGCTCAGAATGTCCAATTGCAGTTTCTACAGAAAGAGTGTTTCAGAAAGGCTCAATCAAAAGTAAGGTTCAACTCTGTTAGTTGAATGCACAGAACAGAAAGAAATTTCATACAATGCTTCTGTGTAGTTTATATTTGAAGATATTCTTTTTTCCACTATTACCCACTTGGCGCTACGAATGTCCAGTTGCATTTTCTACAGACAGAGTGTTTCAAAGCTGCTCAATCAAAAGTATGGTTTAACTCTGTTAGCTGAATGCTCAGATCAGAAAGAAGTTTCACAGAATGCTTCTGTGTAGTTTATATTTGAATATATTCCTTTTTCCACTACTACTCTCTTAGCGCTCCAAATGTCCAGTTGCATTTTCTACAGAAAGAGTGTTCAGATCTGCTCAATCAAAAGTATGGTTTAACTCTGTTAGCTGAATGCACAGATCAGAAAGAAGTTTCACAGAATGATTCTGTGTAGTTTATATTTGGAGACATTCCTTTTTCCACTATTACCCTCTTAGCGCTCCGAATCTCCACTTGCATTTTCTACAGAAAGAGTGTTTCAGAACGGCTCAATCAAAACTAAGGTTCAACTCTTTTAGTTGAACAAACAGAACAGAAAGAAGTTTCACACAATTCTTCTGTGTAGTTTTTATGTGTAGACATTCTTTTTCCCAATATAGGCCTCTTAGCGCTCAGAATGTCCAATTGCAGTTTCTACAGAAAGAGTGTTTCAGAACGGCTCAATCAAAAGTAAGGTTCAACTCTGTTAGTTGAATGCACAGAACAGAAAGTAGTTTCATACAATGCTTCTGTGTAGTTTATAATTGAACATATTCTTTTTTCCACTATTACCCACTTAGCGCTACGAATGTCCAGTTGCATTTTCTACAGACAGAGTGTTTCAATACTGCTCAATCAAAAGTATGGTTTAACTCTGTTAGCTGAATGCTCAGATCAGAAAGAAGTTTCACAGAATGTTTCTGTGTAGTTTATATTTGAATATATTCCTTTTTCCACTACTATGCTCTTAGCGCTCCAAATGTCCAGTTGCATTTTCTACAGAAAGAGTGTTCAGATCTGCTCAATCAAAAGTATGGTTTAACTCTGTTAGCTGAATTCACAGATCAGAAAGAAGTTTCACAGAATGATTCTGTGTAGTTTATATTTGAAGATATTCCTTTTTCCACTATTACCCACTTAGCGCTCCGAATCTCCACTTGCATTTTCTACAAAAAGAGTGTTTCATAACTGCTCAATCAAAAATATGTTTTATCTCTGTTAACTGAATTTACAGATCAGAAATAAGTTTCACAGAATGCATCTGTGTAGTTTTTATTTGAAGATATTCTTTTTCCCAATGTAGGCCTCTTAGCGCTTAGCATGTCCAATTGCAGTTTATATAGAAAGAGTGTTTCAGAACGGCTCAATCAAAAGTAAGGTTCAACTCTGTTAGTTGAATGCACAGAAGAGAAAGAATTTTCACATAATGCTACTGTGTAGTTTATAGTTGAATATATTCCTTTCTCCACTCTTACCCTCTTAGCGCTCCGAATGTCCACTTGCATTTTCTACAGAAAGAGTGTTCAGAACTGCGCAATCAAAAGTATGGTTTAACTCTGTTAGCTTAATGAACATATCAGAAATAAGTTTCACACAATGCTTCTGTGTAGTTTTTATTTGAAGATATTATTTTTCCCAATAGAGGCCTCTTAGCGCTCAGAATGTCCAATTGCCGTTTCTACAGAAAGAGTGTTTCAGAAAGGCTCAATCAAAAGTAAGGTTCAACTCTGTTAGTTGAATGCACAGAACAGAAAGAAGTTTCATACAATGCTTCTGTGTAGTTTATATTTGAACATATTCTTTTTTCCACTATTACCCACTTAGCACTACGAATGTCCAGTTGCATTTTCTACAGACAGAGTGTTTCAAAACTGCTCAATCAAAAGTATGGTTTAACTCTGTTAGCTGAATGCTCAGATCAGAAAGAAGTTTCACAGAATGCTTCTGTGTAGTTTATATTTGACTATATTCCTTTTTCCACTACTACTCTCTTAGCGCTCCAAATGTCCAGTTGCATTTTCTACAGAAAGAGTGTTCAGATCTGCTGAATCAAAAGTATGGTTTAACTCTGTTAGCTGAATGCACAGATCAGAAAGAAGTTTCACAGAATGATTCTGTGTAGTTTATATTTGGAGACATTCCTTTTTCCACTATTACCCTCTTAGCGCTCCGAATCTCCACTTGCATTTTCTACAGAAAGAGTGTTTCAGAACGGCTCAATCAAAAGTAAGGTTCAACTCTTTTAGTTGAACAAACAGAAGAGAAAGAAGTTTCACACAATTCTTCTGTGTAGTTTTTATGTGTAGACATTCTTTTTCCCAATATAGGCCTCTTAGCGCTCAGAATGTCCAATTGCAGTTTCTACAGAAAGAGTGTTTCAGAACGGCTCAATCAAAAGTAAGGTTCAACTCTGTTAGTTGAATGCACAGAACAGAAAGAAGTTTCATACAATGCTTCTGTGTAGTTTATAATTGAACATATTCTTTTTTCCACTATTACCCACTTAGCGCTACGAATGTCCAGTTGCATTTTCTACAGACAGAGTGTTTCAATACTGCTCAATCAAAAGTATGGTTTAACTCTGTTAGCTGAATGCTCAGATCAGAAAGAAGTTTCACAGAATGTTTCTGTGTAGTTTATATTTGAATATATTCCTTTTTCCACTACTATGCTCTTAGCGCTCCAAATGTCCAGTTGCATTTTCTACAGAAAGAGTGTTCAGATCTGCTCAATCAAAAGTATGGTTTAACTCTGTTAGCTGAATTCACAGATCAGAAAGAAGTTTCACCGAATGATTCTGTGTAGTTTATATTTGAAGACATTCCTTTTTCCACTATTACCCACTTAGCGCTCCGAATCTCCACTTGCATTTTCTACAAAAAGAGTGTTTCATAACTGCTCAATCAAAAATATGTTTTATCTCTGTTAACTGAATTTACAGATCAGAAATAAGTTTCACAGAATGCATCTGTGTAGTTTTTATTTGAAGATATTCTTTTTCCCAATGTAGGCCTCTTAGCGCTTAGCACGTCCAATTGCAGTTTATATAGAAAGAGTGTTTCAGAACGGCTCAATCAAAAGTAAGGTTCAACTCTGTTAGTTGAATGCACAGAAGAGAAAGAATTTTCACAGAATGCTACTGTGTAGTTTATATTTGAATATATTCCTTTCTCCACTATTACCCTCTTAGCGCTCCGAATGTCCACTTGCATTTTCTACAGAAAGAGTGTTCAGAACTGCGCAATCAAAAGTATGGTTTAACTCTGTTAGCTTAATGAACATATCAGAAATAAGTTTCACACAATGCTTCTGTGTAGTTTTTATTTGAAGATATTATTTTTCCCAATAGAGGCCTCTTAGCGCTCAGAATGTCCAATTGCAGTTTCTACAGAAAGAGTGTTTCAGAAAGGCTCAATCAAAAGTAAGGTTCAACTCTGTTAGTTGAATGCACAGAACAGAAAGAAATTTCATACAATGCTTCTGTGTAGTTTATATTTGAAGATATTCTTTTTTCCACTATTACCCACTTGGCGCTAGGAATGTCCAGTTGCATTTTCTACAGACAGAGTGTTTCAAAACTGCTCAATCAAAAGTATGGTTTAACTCTGTTAGCTGAATGCTCAGATCAGAAAGAAGTTTCACAGAATGCTTCTGTGTAGTTTATATTTGAATATATTCCTTTTTCCACTACTACTCTCTTAGCGCTCCAAATGTCCAGTTGCATTTTCTACAGAAAGAGTGTTCAGATCTGCTCAATCAAAAGTATGGTTTAACTCTGTTAGCTGAATGCACAGATCAGAAGGAAGTTTCACAGAATGATTCTGTGTAGTTTATATTTGGAGACATTCCTTTTTCCACTATTAGCCTCTTAGCGCTCCGAATCTCCACTTGCATTTTCTACAGAAAGAGTGTTTCAGAACGGCTCAATCAAAACTAAGGTTCAACTCTTTTAGTTGAACAAACAGAACAGAAAGAAGTTTCACACAATTCTTCTGTGTAGTTTTTATTTGTAGACATTCTTTTTCCCAATATAGGCCTCTTAGCGCTCAGAATGTCCAATTGCAGTTTCTACAGAAAGAGTGTTTCAGAACGGCTCAATCAAAAGTAAGGTTCAACTCTGTTAGTTGAATGCACAGAACAGAAAGAAGTTTCATACAATGCTTCTGTGTAGTTTATATTTGAACATATTCTTTTTTCCACTATTACCCACTTAGCGCTACGAATGTCCAGTTGCATTTTCTACAGACAGAGTGTTTCAAAACTGCTCAATCAAAAGTATGGTTTAATTCTGTTAGCTGAATGCTCAGATCAGAAAGAAGTTTCACAGAATGCTTCTGTGTAGTTTATATTTGAATATATTCCTTTTTCCACTACTACGCTCTTAGCGCTCCAAATGTCCAGTTGCATTTTCTACAGAAAGAGTGTTCAGATCTGCTCAATCAAAAGTATGGTTTAACTCTGTTAGCTGAATGCACAGATCAGAAAGAAGTTTCACCGAATGATTCTGTGTAGTTTATATTTGAAGACATTCCTTTTTCCACTATTACCCTCTTAGCGCTCCGAATCTCCACTTGCATTTTCTACAAAAAGAGTGTTTCATAACTGCTCAATCAAAAATATGTTTTATCTCAGTTAACTGAATTTACAGATCAGAAATAAGTTTCACAGAATGCATCTGTGTAGTTTTTATTTGAAGATATTCTTTTTCCCAATGTAGGCCTCTTAGCGCTTAGCATGTCCAATTGCAGTTTCTACAGAAAGAGTGTTTCAGAACGGCTCAATCAAAAGTAAGGTTCAACTCTGTTAGTTGAATGCACAGAACAGAAAGTATTTTCACAGAATGCTACTGTGTAGTTTATATTTGAATATATTCCTTTTTCCACTATTACCCTCTTAGCGCTCCGAATGTCCACTTGCATTTTCTACAGAAAGAGTGTTCAGAACTGCGCAATCAAAAGTATGGTTTAACTCTGTTAGCTTAATGAACATATCAGAAATAAGTTTCACACAATGCTTCTTTGTAGTTTTTATTTGAAGATATTATTTTTCCCAATAGAGGCCTCTTAGCGCTCAGAATGTCCAATTGCAGTTTCTACAGAAAGAGTGCTTCAGAAAGGCTCAATCAAAAGTAAGGTTCAACTCTGTTAGTTGAATGCACAGAACAGAAAGAAGTTTCATACAATGCTTCTGTGTAGTTTATATTTGAACATATTCTTTTTTCCACTATTACCCACTTAGCGCTACGAATGTCCAGTTGCATTTTCTACAGACAGAGTGTTTCAAAACTGCTCAATCAAAAGTATGGTTTAACTCTGTTAGCTGAATGCTCAGATCAGAAAGTAGTTTCACAGAATGCTTCTGTGTAGTTTATATTTGACTATATTCCTTTTTCCACTACTACTCTCTTAGCGCTCCAAATGTCCAGTTGCATTTTCTACAGAAAGAGTGTTCAGATCTGCTCAATCAAAAGTATGGTTTAACTCTGTTAGCTGAATGCACAGATCAGAAAGAAATTTCACAGAATGATTCTGTGTAGTTTATATTTGGAGACATTCCTTTTTCCACTATTACCCTCTTAGCGCTCCGAATCTCCACTTGCATTTTCTACAGAAAGAGTGTTTCAGAACGGCTCAATCAAAACTAAGGTTCAACTCTTTTAGTTGAACAAACAGAACAGAAAGAAGTTTCACACAATTCTTCTGTGTAGTTTTTATGTGTAGACATTCTTTTTCCCAATATAGGCCTCTTAGCGCTCAGAATGTCCAATTGCAGTTTCTACAGAAAGAGTGTTTCAGAACGGCTCAATCAAAAGTAAGGTTCAACTCTGTTAGTTGAATGCACAGAACAGAAAGAAGTTTCATACAATGCTTCTGTGTAGTTTATAATTGAACATATTCTTTTTTCCACTATTACCCACTTAGCGCTACGAATGTCCAGTTGCATTTTCTACAGACAGAGTGTTTCAATACTGCTCAATCAAAAGTATGGTTTAACTCTGTTAGCTGAATGCTCAGATCAGAAAGAAGTTTCACAGAATGTTTCTGTGTAGTTTATATTTGAATATATTCCTTTTTCCACTACTATGCTCTTAGCGCTCCAAATGTCCAGTTGCATTTTCTACAGAAAGAGTGTTCAGATCTGCTCAATCAAAAGTATGGTTTAACTCTGTTAGCTGAATTCACAGATCAGAAAGAAGTTTCACCGAATGATTCTGTGTAGTTTATATTTGAAGACATTCCTTTTTCCACTATTACCCACTTAGCGCTCCGAATCTCCACTTGCATTTTCTACAAAAAGAGTGTTTCATAACTGCTCAATCAAAAATATGTTTTATCTCTGTTAACTGAATTTACAGATCAGAAATAAGTTTCACAGAATGCATCTGTGTAGTTTTTATTTGAAGATATTCTTTTTCCCAATGTAGGCCTCTTAGCGCTTAGCATGTCCAATTGCAGTTTATATAGAAAGAGTGTTTCAGAACGGCTCAATCAAAAGTAAGGTTCAACTCTGTTAGTTGAATGCACAGAAGAGAAAGAATTTTCACATAATGCTACTGTGTAGTTTATATTTGAATATATTCCTTTCTCCACTCTTACCCTCTTAGCGCTCCGAATGTCCACTTGCATTTTCTACAGAAAGAGTGTTCAGAACTGCGCAATCAAAAGTATGGTTTAACTCTGTTAGCTTAATGAGCATATCAGAAATAAGTTTCACACAATGCTTCTGTGTAGTTTTTATTTGAAGATATTATTTTTCCCAATAGAGGCCTCTTAGCGCTCAGAATGTCCAATTGCAGTTTCTACAGAAAGAGTGTTTCAGAAAGGCTCAATCAAAAGTAAGGTTCAACTCTGTTAGTTGAATGCACAGAACAGAAAGAAATTTCATACAATGCTTCTGTGTAGTTTATATTTGAAGATATTCTTTTTTCCACTATTACCCACTTGGCGCTACGAATGTCCAGTTGCATTTTCTACAGACAGAGTGTTTCAAAGCTGCTCAATCAAAAGTATGGTTTAACTCTGTTAGCTGAATGCTCAGATCAGAAAGAAGTTTCACAGAATGCTTCTGTGTAGTTTATATTTGAATATATTCCTTTTTCCACTACTACTCTCTTAGCGCTCCAAATGTCCAGTTGCATTTTCTACAGAAAGAGTGTTCAGATCTGCTCAATCAAAAGTATGGTTTAACTCTGTTAGCTGAATGCACAGATCAGAAAGAAGTTTCACAGAATGATTCTGTGTAGTTTATATTTGGAGACATTCCTTTTTCCACTATTACCCTCTTAGCGCTCCGAATCTCCACTTGCATTTTCTACAGAAAGAGTGTTTCAGAACGGCTCAATCAAAACTAAGGTTCAACTCTTTTAGTTGAACAAACAGAACAGAAAGAAGTTTCACACAATTCTTCTGTGTAGTTTTTATGTGTAGACATTCTTTTTCCCAATATAGGCCTCTTAGCGCTCAGAATGTCCAATTGCAGTTTCTACAGAAAGAGTGTTTCAGAACGGCTCAATCAAAAGTAAGGTTCAACTCTGTTAGTTGAATGCACAGAACAGAAAGAAGTTTCATACAATGCTTCTGTGTAGTTTATAATTGAACATATTCTTTTTTCCACTATTACCCACTTAGCGCTACGAATGTCCAGTTGCATTTTCTACAGACAGAGTGTTTCAATACTGCTCAATCAAAAGTATGGTTTAACTCTGTTAGCTGAATGCTCAGATCAGAAAGAAGTTTCACAGAATGTTTCTGTGTAGTTTATATTTGAATATATTCCTTTTTCCACTACTATGCTCTTAGCGCTCCAAATGTCCAGTTGCATTTTCTACAGAAAGAGTGTTCAGATCTGCTCAATCAAAAGTATGGTTTAACTCTGTTAGCTGAATTCACAGATCAGAAAGAAGTTTCACAGAATGATTCTGTGTAGTTTATATTTGAAGATATTCCTTTTTCCACTATTACCCACTTAGCGCTCCGAATCTCCACTTGCATTTTCTACAAAAAGAGTGTTTCATAACTGCTCAATCAAAAATATGTTTTATCTCTGTTAACTGAATTTACAGATCAGAAATAAGTTTCACAGAATGCATCTGTGTAGTTTTTATTTGAAGATATTCTTTTTCCCAATGTAGGCCTCTTAGCGCTTAGCATGTCCAATTGCAGTTTATATAGAAAGAGTGTTTCAGAACGGCTCAATCAAAAGTAAGGTTCAACTCTGTTAGTTGAATGCACAGAAGAGAAAGAATTTTCACATAATGCTACTGTGTAGTTTATAGTTGAATATATTCCTTTCTCCACTCTTACCCTCTTAGCGCTCCGAATGTCCACTTGCATTTTCTACAGAAAGAGTGTTCAGAACTGCGCAATCAAAAGTATGGTTTAACTCTGTTAGCTTAATGAACATATCAGAAATAAGTTTCACACAATGCTTCTGTGTAGTTTTTATTTGAAGATATTATTTTTCCCAATAGAGGCCTCTTACCGCTCAGAATGTCCAATTGCAGTTTCTACAGAAAGAGTGTTTCAGAAAGGCTCAATCAAAAGTAAGGTTCAACTCTGTTAGTTGAATGCACAGAACAGAAAGAAATTTCATACAATGCTTCTGTGTAGTTTATATTTGAAGATATTCTTTTTTCCACTATTACCCACTTGGCGCTACGAATGTCCAGTTGCATTTTCTACGGACAGAGTGTTTCAAAACTGCTCAATCAAAAGTATGGTTTAACTCTGTTAGCTGAATGCTCAGATCAGAAAGAAGTTTCACAGAATGCTTCTGTGTAGTTTATATTTGAATATATTCCTTTTTCCACTACTACTCTCTTAGCGCTCCAAATGTCCAGGTGCATTTTCTACAGAAAGAGTGTTCAGATCTGCTCAATCTAAAGTATGGTTTAATTCTGTTAGCTGAATGCACAGATCAGAAAGAAGTTTCACAGAATGATTCTGTGTAGTTTATATTTGGAGACATTCCTTTTTCCACTATTACCCTCTTAGCGCTCCGAATCTCCACTTGCATTTTCTACAGAAAGAGTGTTTCAGAACGGCTCAATCAAAACTAAGGTTCAACTCTTTTAGTTGAACAAACAGAACAGAAAGAAGTTTCACACAATTCTTCTGTGTAGTTTTTATTTGTAGACATTCTTTTTCCCAATATAGGCCTCTTAGCGCTCAGAATGTCCAATTGCAGTTTCTACAGAAAGAGTGTTTCAGAACGGCTGAATCAAAAGTAAGGTTCAACTCTGTTAGTTGAATGCACAGAACAGAAAGAAGTTTCATACAATGCTTCTGTGTAGTTTATATTTGAACATATTCTTTTTTCCACTATTACCCACTTAGCGCTACGAATGTCCAGTTGCATTTTCTACAGACAGAGTGTTTCAAAACTGCTCAATCAAAAGTATGGTTTAACTCTGTTAGCTGAATGCTCAGATCAGAAAGAAGTTTCACAGAATGCTTCTGTGTAGTTTATATTTGAATATATTCCTTTTTCCACTACTACGCTCTTAGCGCTCCAAATGTCCAGTTGCATTTTCTACAGAAAGAGTTTTCAGATCTGCTCAATCAAAAGTATGGTTTAACTCTGTTAGCTGAATGCACAGATCAGAAAGAAGTTTCACCGAATGATTCTGTGTAGTTTATATTTGAAGACATTCCTTTTTCCACTATTACCCTCTTAGCGCTCCGAATCTCCACTTGCATTTTCTACAAAAAGAGTGTTTCATAACTGCTCAATCAAAAATATGTTTTATCTCTGTTAACTGAATTTACAGATCAGAAATAAGTTTCACAGAATGCATCTGTGTAGTTTTTATTTGAAGATATTCTTTTTCCCAATGTAGGCCTCTTAGCGCTTAGCATGTCCAATTGCAGTTTCTACAGAAAGAGTGTTTCAGAACAGATCAATCAAAAGTAAGGTTCAACTCTGTTAGTTGAATGCACAGAACAGAAAGAATTTTCACAGAATGCTACTGTGTAGTTTATATTTGAATATATTCCTTTTTCCACTATTACCCTCTTAGCGCTCCGAATGTCCACTTGCATTTTCTACAGAAAGAGTGTTCAGAACTGCGCAATCAAAAGTATGGTTTAACTCTGTTAGCTTAATGAACATATCAGAAATAAGTTTCACACAATGCTTCTGTGTAGTTTTTATTTGAAGATATTATTTTTCCCAATAGAGGCCTCTTAGCGCTCAGAATGTCCAATTGCAGTTTCTACAGAAAGAGTGTTTCAGAAAGGCTCAATCAAAAGTAAGGTTCAACTCTGTTAGTTGAATGCACAGAACAGAAAGAAGTTTCATACAATGTTTCTGTGTAGTTTGTATTTGAACATATTCTTTTTTCCACTATTACCCACTTAGCGCTACGAATGTCCAGTTGCATTTTCTACAGACAGAGTGTTTCAAAACTGCTCAATCAAAAGTATGGTTTAACTCTGTTAGCTGAATGCTCAGATCAGAAAGAAGTTTCACAGAATGCTTCTGTGTAGTTTATATTTGACTATATTCCTTTTTCCACTACTACTCTCTTAGCGCTCCAAATGTCCAGTTGCATTTTCTACAGAAAGAGTGTTCAGATCTGCTGAATCAAAAGTATGGTTTAACTCTGTTAGCTGAATGCACAGATCAGAAAGAAGTTTCACAGAATGATTCTGTGTAGTTTATATTTGGAGACATTCCTTTTTCCACTATTACCCTCTTAGCGCTCCGAATCTCCACTTGCATTTTCTACAGAAAGAGTGTTTCAGAACGGCTCAATCAAAACTAAGGTTCAACTCTTTTAGTTGAACAAACAGAACAGAAAGAAGTTTCACACAATTCTTCTGTGTAGTTTTTATGTGTAGACATTCTTTTTCCCAATATAGGACTCTTAGCGCTCAGAATGTCCAATTGCAGTTTCTACAGAAAGAGTGTTTCAGAACGGCTCAATCAAAAGTAAGGTTCAACTCTGTTAGTTGAATGCACAGAACAGAAAGAAGTTTCATACAATGCTTCTGTGTAGTTTATAATTGAACATATTCTTTTTTCCACTATTACCCACTTAGCGCTACGAATGTCCAGTTGCATTTTCTACAGACAGAGTGTTTCAATACTGCTCAATCAAAAGTATGGTTTAACTCTGTTAGCTGAATGCTCAGATCAGAAAGAAGTTTCACAGAATGTTTCTGTGTAGTTTATATTTGAATATATTCCTTTTTCCACTACTATGCTCTTAGCGCTCCAAATGTCCAGTTGCATTTTCTACAGAAAGAGTGTTCAGATCTGCTCAATCAAAAGTATGGTTTAACTCTGTTAGCTGAATTCACAGATCAGAAAGAAGTTTCACCGAAAGATTCTGTGTAGTTTATATTTGAAGACATTCCTTTTTCCACTATTACCTACTTAGCGCTCCGAATCTCCACTTGCATTTTCTACAAAAAGAGTGTTTCATAACTGCTCAATCAAAAATATGTTTTATCTCTGTTAACTGAATTTACAGATCAGAAATAAGTTTCACAGAATGCATCTGTGTAGTTTTTATTTGAAGATATTCTTTTTCCCAATGTAGGCCTCTTAGCGCTTAGCATGTCCAATTGCAGTTTATATAGAAAGAGTGTTTCAGAACGGCTCAATCAAAAGTAAGGTTCAACTCTGTTAGTTGAATGCACAGAAGAGAAAGAATTTTCACATAATGCTACTGTGTAGTTTATATTTGAATATATTCCTTTCTCCACTCTTACCCTCTTAGCGCTCCGAATGTCCACTTGCATTTTCTACAGAAAGAGTGTTCAGAACTGCGCAATCAAAAGTATGGTTTAACTCTGTTAGCTTAATGAACATATCAGAAATAAGTTTCACACAATGCTTCTGTGTAGTTTTTATTTGAAGATATTATTTTTCCCAATAGAGGCCTCTTAGCGCTCAGAATGTCCAATTGCAGTTTCTACAGAAAGAGTGTTTCAGAAAGGCTCAATCAAAAGTAAGGTTCAACTCTGTTAGTTGAATGCACAGAACAGAAAGAAATTTCATACAATGCTTCTGTGTAGTTTATATTTGAAGATATTCTTTTTTCCACTATTACCCACTTGGCGCTACGAATGTCCAGTTGCATTTTCTACAGACAGAGTGCTTCAAAACTGCTCAATCAAAAGTATGGTTTAACTCTGTTAGCTGAATGCTCAGATCAGAAAGAAGTTTCACAGAATGCTTCTGTGTAGTTTATATTTGAATATATTCCTTTTTCCACTACTACTCTCTTAGCGCTCCAAATGTCCAGGTGCATTTTCTACAGAAAGAGTGTTCAGATCTGCTCAATCAAAAGTATGGTTTAATTCTGTTAGCTGAATGCACAGATCAGAAAGAAGTTTCACAGAATGATTCTGTGTAGTTTATATTTGGAGACATTCCTTTTTCCACTATTACCCTCTTAGCGCTCCGAATCTCCACTTGCATTTTCTACAGAAAGAGTGTTTCAGAACGGCTCAATCAAAACTAAGGTTCAACTCTTTTAGTTGAACAAACAGAACAGAAAGAAGTTTCACACAATTCTTCTGTGTAGTTTTTATTTGTAGACATTCTTTTTCCCAATATAGGCCTCTTAGCGCTCAGAATGTCCAATTGCAGTTTCTACAGAAAGAGTGTTTCAGAACGGCTCAATCAAAAGTAAGGTTCAACTCTGTTAGTTGAATGCACAGAACAGAAAGAAGTTTCATACAATGCTTCTGTGTAGTTTATATTTGAACATATTCTTTTTCCCACTATTACCCACTTAGCGCTACGAATGTCCAGTTGCATTTTCTACAGACAGAGTGTTTCAAAACTGCTCAATCAAAAGTATGGTTTAACTCTGTTAGCTGAATGCTCAGATCAGAAAGAAGTTTCACAGAATGCTTCTGTGTAGTTTATATTTGAATATATTCCTTTTTCCACTACTACGCTCTTAGCGCTCCAAATGTCCAGTTGCATTTTCTACAGAAAGAGTGTTCAGATCTGCTCAATCAAAAGTATGGTTTAACTCTGTTAGCTGAATGCACAGATCAGAAAGAAGTTTCACCGAATGATTCTGTGTAGTTTATATTTGAAGACATTCCTTTTTCCACTATTACCCTCTTAGCGCTCCGAATCTCCACTTGCATTTTCTACAAAAAGAGTGTTTCATAACTGCTCAATCAAAAATATGTTTTATCTCTGTTAACTGAATTTACAGATCAGAAATAAGTTTCACAGAATGCAACTGTGTAGTTTTTATTTGAAGATATTCTTTTTCCCAATGTAGGCCTCTTAGCGCTTAGCATGTCCAATTGCAGTTTCTACAGAAAGAGTGTTTCAGAACGGATCAATCAAAAGTAAGGTTCAACTCTGTTAGTTGAATGCACAGAACAGAAAGAATTTTCACAGAATGCTACTGTGTAGTTTATATTTGAATATATTCCTTTTTCCACTATTACCCTCTTAGCGCTCCGAATGTCCACTTGCATTTTCTACAGAAAGAGTGTTCAGAACTGCGCAATCAAAAGTATGGTTTAACTCTGTTAGCTTAATGAACATATCAGAAATATGTTTCACACAATGCTTCTGTGTAGTTTTTATTTGAAGATATTATTTTTCCCAATAGAGGCCTCTTAGCGCTCAGAATGTCCAATTGCAGTTTCTACAGAAAGAGTGTTTCAGAAAGGCTCAATCAAAAGTAAGGTTCAACTCTGTTAGTTGAATGCACAGAACAGAAAGAAGTTTCATACAATGTTTCTGTGTAGTTTATATTTGAACATATTCTTTTTTCCACTATTACCCACTTAGCGCTACGAATGTCCAGTTGCATTTTCTACAGACAGAGTGTTTCAAAACTGCTCAATCAAAAGTATGGTTTAAATCTGTTAGCTGAATGCTCAGATCAGAAAGAAGTTTCACAGAATGCTTCTGTGTAGTTTATATTTGACTATATTCCTTTTTCCACTACTACTCTCTTAGCGCTCCAAATGTCCAGTTGCATTTTCTACAGAAAGAGTGTTCAGATCTGCTCAATCAAAAGTATGGTTTAACTCTGTTAGCTGAATGCACAGATCAGAAAGAAGTTTCACAGAATGATTCTGTGTAGTTTATATTTGGAGACATTCCTTTTTCCACTATTAGCCTCTTAGCGCTCCGAATCTCCACTTGCATTTTCTACAGAAAGAGTGTTTCAGAACGGCTCAATCAAAACTAAGGTTCAACTCTTTTAGTTGAACAAACAGAACAGAAAGAAGTTTCACACAATTCTTCTGTGTAGTTTTTATGTGTAGACATTCTTTTTCCCAATATAGGCCTCTTAGCGCTCAGAATGTCCAATTGCAGTTTCTACAGAAAGAGTGTTTCAGAACGGCTCAATCAAAAGTAAGGTTCAACTCTGTTAGTTGAATGCACAGAACAGAAAGAAGTTTCATACAATGCTTCTGTGTAGTTTATAATTGAACATATTCTTTTTTCCACTATTACCCACTTAGCGCTACGAATGTCCAGTTGCATTTTCTACAGACAGAGTGTTTCAAAACTGCTCAATCAAAAGTATGGTTTAACTCTGTTAGCTGAATGCTCAGATCAGAAAGAAGTTTCACAGAATGTTTCTGTGTAGTTTATATTTGAATATATTCCTTTTTGCACTACTATGCTCTTAGCGCTCCAAATGTCCAGTTGCATTTTCTACAGAAAGAGTGTTCAGATCTGCTCAATCAAAAGTATGGTTTAACTCTGTTAGCTGAATTCACAGATCAGAAAGAAGTTTCACCGAATGATTCTGTGTAGTTTATATTTGAAGACATTCCTTTTTCCACTATTACCCACTTAGCGCTCCGAATCTCCACTTGCATTTTCTACAAAAAGAGTGTTTCATAACTGCTCAATCAAAAATATGTTTTATCTCTGTTAACTGAATTTACAGATCAGAAATAAGTTTCACAGAATGCCTCTGTGTAGTTTTTATTTGAAGATATTCTTTTTCCCAATGTAGGCCTCTTAGCGCTTAGCATGTCCAATTGCAGTTTATATAGAAAGAGTGTTTCAGAACGGCTCAATCAAAAGTAAGGTTCAACTCTGTTAGTTGAATGCACAGAAGAGAAAGAATTTTCACATAATGCTACTGTGTAGTTTATATTTGAATATATTCCTTTCTCCACTCTTACCCTCTTAGCGCTCCGAATGTCCACTTGCATTTTCTACAGAAAGAGTGTTCAGAACTGCGCAATCAAAAGTATGGTTTAACTCTGTTAGCTTAATGAACATATCAGAAATAAGTTTCACACAATGCTTCTGTGTAGTTTTTATTTGAAGATATTATTTTTCCCAATAGAGGCCTCTTAGCGCTCAGAATGTCCAATTGCAGTTTCTACAGAAAGAGTGTTTCAGAAAGGCTCAATCAAAAGTAAGGTTCAACTCTGTTAGTTGAATGCACAGAACAGAAAGAAATTTCATACAATGCTTCTGTGTAGTTTATATTTGAAGATATTCTTTTTTCCACTATTACCCACTTGGCGCTACGAATGTCCAGTTGCATTTTCTACAGACAGAGTGTTTCAAAACTGCTCAATCAAAAGTATGGTTTAACTCTGTTAGCTGAATGCTCAGATCAGAAAGAAGTTTCACAGAATGCTTCTGTGTAGTTTATATTTGAATATATTCCTTTTTCCACTACTACTCTCTTAGCGCTCCAAAGGTCCAGTTGCATTTTCTACAGAAAGAGTGTTCAGATCTGCTCAATCAAAAGTATGGTTTAACTCTGTTAGCTGAATGCACAGATCAGAAAGAAGTTTCACAGAATGATTCTGTGTAGTTTATATTTGGAGACATTCCTTTTTCCACTATTACCCTCTTAGCGCTCCGAATCTCCACTTGCATTTTCTACAGAAAGAGTGTTTCAGAACGGCTCAATCAAAACTAAGGTTCAACTCTTTTAGTTGAACAAACAGAACAGAAAGAAGTTTCACACAATTCTTCTGTGTAGTTTTTATTTGTAGACATTCTTTTTCCCAATATAGGCCTCATAGCCCTCAGAATGTCCAATTGCAGTTTCTACAGAAAGAGTGTTTCAGAACGGCTCAATCAAAAGTAAGGTTCAACTCTGTTAGTTGAATGCACAGAACAGAAAGAAGTTTCATACAATGCTTCTGTGTAGTTTATATTTGAACATATTCTTTTTTCCACTATTACCCACTTAGCGCTACGAATGTCCAGTTGCATTTTCTACAGACAGAGTGTTTCAAAACTGCTCAATCAAAAGTATGGTTTAACTCTGTTAGCTGAATGCTCAGATCAGAAAGAAGTTTCACAGAATGCTTCTGTGTAGTTTATATTTGAATATATTCCTTTTTCCACTACTACGCTCTTAGCGCTCCAAATGTCCAGTTGCATTTTCTACAGAAAGAGTGTTCAGATCTGCTCAATCAAAAGTATGGTTTAACTCTGTTAGCTGAATGCACAGATCAGAAAGAAGTTTCACCGAATGATTCTGTGTAGTTTATATTTGAAGACATTCCTTTTTCCACTATTACCCTCTTAGCGCTCCGAATCTCCACTTGCATTTTCTACAAAAAGAGTGTTTCATAACTGCTCAATCAAAAATATGTTTTATCTCTGTTAACTGAATTTACAGATCAGAAATAAGTTTCACAGAATGCATCTGTGTAGTTTTTATTTGAAGATATTCTTTTTCCCAATGTAGGCCTCTTAGCGCTTAGCATGTCCAATTGCAGTTTCTACAGAAAGAGTGTTTCAGAACGGCTCAATCAAAAGTAAGGTTCAACTCTGTTAGTTGAATGCACAGAACAGAAAGAATTTTCACAGAATGCTACTGTGTAGTTTATATTTGAATATATTCCTTTTTCCACTATTACCCTCTTAGCGCTCCGAATGTCCACTTGCATTTTCTACAGAAAGAGTGTTCAGAACTGCGCAATCAAAAGTATGGTTTAACTCTGTTAGCTTAATGAACATATCAGAAATAAGTTTCACACAATGCTTCTGTGTAGTTTTTATTTGAAGATATTATTTTTCCCAATAGAGGCCTCTTAGTGCTCAGAATGTCCAATTGCAGTTTCTACAGAAAGAGTGTTTCAGAAAGGCTCAATCAAAAGTAAGGTTCAACTCTGTTAGTTGAATGCACAGAACAGAAAGAAGTTTCATACAATGCTTCTGTGTAGTTTATATTTGAACATATTCTTTTTTCCACTATTACCCACTTAGCGCTACGAATGTCCAGTTGCATTTTCTACAGACAGAGTGTTTCAAAACTGCTCAATCAAAAGTATGGTTTAACTCTGTTAGCTGAATGCTCAGATCAGAAAGAAGTTTCACAGAATGCTTCTGTGTAGTTTATATTTGACTATATTCCTTTTTCCACTACTACTCTCTTAGCGCTCCAAATGTCCAGTTGCATTTTCTACAGAAAGAGTGTTCAGATCTGCTCAATCAAAAGTATGGTTTAACTCTGTTAGCTGAATGCACAGATCAGAAAGAAGTTTCACAGAATGATTCTGTGTAGTTTATATTTGGAGACATTCCTTTTTCCACTATTAGCCTCTTAGCGCTCCGAATCTCCACTTGCATTTTCTACAGAAAGAGTGTTTCAGAACGGCTCAATCAAAACTAAGGTTCAACTCTTTTAGTTGAACAAACAGAACAGAAAGAAGTTTCACACAATTCTTCTGTGTAGTTTTTATGTGTAGACATTCTTTTTCCCAATATAGGCCTCTTAGCGCTCAGAATGTCCAATTGCAGTTTCTACAGAAAGAGTGTTTCAGAACGGCTCAATCAAAAGTAAGGTTCAACTCTGTTAGTTGAATGCACAGAACAGAAAGAAGTTTCATACAATGCTTCTGTGTAGTTTATAATTGAACATATTCTTTTTTCCACTATTACCCACTTAGCGCTACGAATGTCCAGTTGCATTTTCTACAGACAGAGTGTTTCAATACTGCTCAATCAAAAGTATGGTTTAACTCTGTTAGCTGAATGCTCAGATCAGAAAGAAGTTTCACAGAATGTTTCTGTGTAGTTTATATTTGAATATATTCCTTTTTCCACTACTATGCTCTTAGCGCTCCAAATGTCCAGTTGCATTTTCTACAGAAAGAGTGTTCAGATCTGCTCAATCAAAAGTATGGTTTAACTCTGTTAGCTGAATTCACAGATCAGAAAGAAGTTTCACCGAATGATTCTGTGTAGTTTATATTTGAAGACATTCCTTTTTCCACTATTACCCACTTAGCGCTCCGAATCTCCACTTGCATTTTCTACAAAAAGAGTGTTTCATAACTGCTCAATCAAAAATATGTTTTATCTCTGTTAACTGAATTTACAGATCAGAAATAAGTTTCACAGAATGCATCTGTGTAGTTTTTATTTGAAGATATTCTTTTTCCCAATGTAGGCCTCTTAGCGCTTAGCATGTCCAATTGCAGTTTATATAGAAAGAGTGTTTCAGAACGGCTCAATCAAAAGTAAGGTTCAACTCTGTTAGTTGAATGCACAGAAGAGAAAGAATTTTCACATAATGCTACTGTGTAGTTTATATTTGAATATATTCCTTTCTCCACTCTTACCCTCTTAGCGCTCCGAATGTCCACTTGCATTTTCTACAGAAAGAGTGTTCAGAACTGCGCAATCAAAAGTATGGTTTAACTCTGTTAGCTTAATGAACATATCAGAAATAAGTTTCACACAATGCTTCTGTGTAGTTTTTATTTGAAGATATTATTTTTCCCAATAGAGGCCTCTTAGCGCTCAGAATGTCCAATTGCAGTTTCTACAGAAAGAGTGTTTCAGAAAGGCTCAATCAAAAGTAAGGTTCAACTCTGTTAGTTGAATGCACAGAACAGAAAGAAATTTCATACAATGCTTCTGTGTAGTTTATATTTGAAGATATTCTTTTTTCCACTATTACCCACTTGGCGCTACGAATGTCCAGTTGCATTTTCTACAGACAGAGTGTTTCAAAACTGCTCAATCAAAAGTATGGTTTAACTCTGTTAGCTGAATGCTCAGATCAGAAAGAAGTTTCACAGAATGCTTCTGTGTAGTTTATATTTGAATATATTCCTTTTTCCACTACTACTCTCTTAGCGCTCCAAAGGTCCAGTTGCATTTTCTACAGAAAGAGTGTTCAGATCTGCTCAATCAAAAGTATGGTTTAACTCTGTTAGCTGAATGCACAGATCAGAAAGAAGTTTCACAGAATGATTCTGTGTTGTTTATATTTGGAGACATTCCTTTTTCCACTATTACCCTCTTAGCGCTCCGAATCTCCACTTGCATTTTCTACAGAAAGAGTGTTTCAGAACGGCTCAATCAAAACTAAGGTTCAACTCTTTTAGTTGAACAAACAGAACAGAAAGAAGTTTCACACAATTCTTCTGTGTAGTTTTTATTTGTAGACATTCTTTTTCCCAATATAGGCCTCATAGCCCTCAGAATGTCCAATTGCAGTTTCTACAGAAAGAGTGTTTCAGAACGGCTCAATCAAAAGTAAGGTTCAACTCTGTTAGTTGAATGCACAGAACAGAAAGAAGTTTCATACAATGCTTCTGTGTAGTTTATATTTGAACATATTCTTTTTTCCACTATTACCCACTTAGCGCTACGAATGTCCAGTTGCATTTTCTACAGACAGAGTGTTTCAAAACTGCTCAATCAAAAGTATGGTTTAACTCTGTTAGCTGAATGCTCAGATCAGAAAGAAGTTTCACAGAATGCTTCTGTGTAGTTTATATTTGAATATATTCCTTTTTCCACTACTACGCTCTTAGCGCTCCAAATGTCCAGTTGCATTTTCTACAGAAAGAGTGTTCAGATCTGCTCAATCAAAAGTATGGTTTAACTCTGTTAGCTGAATGCACAGATCAGAAAGAAGTTTCACCGAATGATTCTGTGTAGTTTATATTTGAAGACATTCCTTTTTCCACTATTACCCTCTTAGCGCTCCGAATCTCCACTTGCATTTTCTACAAAAAGAGTGTTTCATAACTGCTCAATCAAAAATATGTTTTATCTCTGTTAACTGAATTTACAGATCAGAAATAAGTTTCACAGAATGCATCTGTGTAGTTTTTATTTGAAGATATTCTTTTTCCCAATGTAGGCCTCTTAGCGCTTAGCATGTCCAATTGCAGTTTCTACAGAAAGAGTGTTTCAGAACGGCTCAATCAAAAGTAAGGTTCAACTCTGTTAGTTGAATGCACAGAACAGAAAGAATTTTCACAGAATGCTACTGTGTAGTTTATATTTGAATATATTCCTTTTTCCACTATTACCCTCTTAGCGCTCCGAATGTCCACTTGCATTTTCTACAGAAAGAGTGTTCAGAACTGCGCAATCAAAAGTATGGTTTAACTCTGTTAGCTTAATGAACATATCAGAAATAAGTTTCACACAATGCTTCTGTGTAGTTTTTATTTGAAGATATTATTTTTCCCAATAGAGGCCTCTTAGCGCTCAGAATGTCCAATTGCAGTTTCTACAGAAAGAGTGTTTCAGAAAGGCTCAATCAAAAGTAAGGTTCAACTCTGTTAGTTGAATGCACAGAACAGAAAGAAGTTTCATACAATGCTTCTGTGTAGTTTATATTTGAACATATTCTTTTTTCCACTATTACCCACTTAGCGCTACGAATGTCCAGTTGCATTTTCTACAGACAGAGTGTTTCAAAACTGCTCAATCAAAAGTATGGTTTAACTCTGTTAGCTGAATGCTCAGATCAGAAAGAAGTTTCACAGAATGCTTCTGTGTAGTTTATATTTGACTATATTCCTTTTTCCACTACTACTCTCTTAGCGCTCCAAATGTCCAGTTGCATTTTCTACAGAAAGAGTGTTCAGATCTGCTCAATCAAAAGTATGGTTTAACTCTGTTAGCTGAATGCACAGATCAGAAAGAAGTTTCACAGAATGATTCTGTGTAGTTTATATTTGGAGACATTCCTTTTTCCACTATTACCCTCTTAGCGCTCCGAATCTCCACTTGCATTTTCTACAGAAAGAGTGTTTCAGAACGGCTCAATCAAAACTAAGGTTCAACTCTTTTAGTTGAACAAACAGAACAGAAAGAAGTTTCACACAATTCTTCTGTGTAGTTTTTATGTGTAGACATTCTTTTTCCCAATATAGGCCTCTTAGCGCTCAGAATGTCCAATTGCAGTTTCTACAGAAAGAGTGTTTCAGAACGGCTCAATCAAAAGTAAGGTTCAACTCTGTTAGTTGAATGCACAGAACAGAAAGAAGTTTCATACAATGCTTCTGTGTAGTTTATAATTGAACATATTCTTTTTTCCACTATTACCCACTTAGCGCTACGAATGTCCAGTTGCATTTTCTACAGACAGAGTGTTTCAATACTGCTCAATCAAAAGTATGGTTTAACTCTGTTAGCTGAATGCTCAGATCAGAAAGAAGTTTCACAGAATGTTTCTGTGTAGTTTATATTTGAATATATTCCTTTTTCCACTACTATGCTCTTAGCGCTCCAAATGTCCAGTTGCATTTTCTACAGAAAGAGTGTTCAGATCTGCTCAATCAAAAGTATGGTTTAACTCTGTTAGCTGAATTCACAGATCAGAAAGAAGTTTCACCGAATGATTCTGTGTAGTTTATATTTGAAGACATTCCTTTTTCCACTATTACCCACTTAGCGCTCTGAATCTCCACTTGCATTTTCTACAAAAAGAGTGTTTCATAACTGCTCAATCAAAAATATGTTTTATCTCTGTTAACTGAATTTACAGATCAGAAATAAGTTTCACAGAATGCATCTGTGTCGTTTTTATTTGAAGATATTCTTTTTCCCAATGTAGGCCTCTTAGCGCTTAGCATGTCCAATTGCAGTTTATATAGAAAGAGTGTTTCAGAACGGCTCAATCAAAAGTAAGGTTCAACTCTGTTAGTTGAATGCACAGAAGAGAAAGAATTTTCACATAATGCTACTGTGTAGTTTATATTTGAATATATTCCTTTCTCCACTATTACCCTCTTAGCGCTCCGAATGTCCACTTGCATTTTCTAATGAAAGAGTGTTCAGAACTGCGCAATCAAAAGTATGGTTTAACTCTGTTAGCTTAATGAACATATCAGAAATAAGTTTCACACAATGCTTCTGTGTAGTTTTTATTTGACGATATTATTTTTCCCAATAGAGGCCTCTTAGCGCTCAGAATGTCCAATTGCAGTTTCTACAGAAAGAGTGTTTCAGAAAGGCTCAATCAAAAGTAAAGTTCAACTCTGTTAGTTGAATGCACAGAACAGAAAGAAATTTCATACAATGCTTCTGTGTAGTTTATATTTGAAGATATTCTTTTTTCCACTATTACCCACTTGGCGCTACGAATGTCCAGTTGCATTTTCTACAGACAGAGTGTTTCAAAACTGCTCAATCAAAAGTATGGTTTAACTCTGTTAGCTGAATGCTCAGATCAGAAAGAAGTTTCACAGAATGCTTCTGTGTAGTTTATATTTGAATATATTCCTTTTTCCACTACTACTCTCTTAGCTCTCCAAATGTCCAGTTGCATTTTCTACAGAAAGAGTGTTCAGATCTGCTCAATCAAAAGTATGTTTTAACTCTGTTAGCTGAATGCACAGATCAGAAAGAAGTTTCACAGAATGATTCTGTGTAGTTTATATTTGGAGACATTCCTTTTTCCACTATTACACTCTTAGCGCTCCGAATCTCCACTTGCATTTTCTACAGAAAGAGTGTTTCAGAACGGCTCAATCAAAACTAAGGTTCAACTCTTTTAGTTGAACAAACAGAACAGAAAGAAGTTTCACACAATTCTTCTGTGTAGTTTTTATTTGCAGACATTCTTTTTCCCAATATAGGCCTCTTAGCGCTCAGAATGTCCAATTGCAGTTTCTACAGAAAGAGTGTTTCAGAACGGCTCAATCAAAAGTAAGGTTCAACTCTGTTAGTTGAATGCACAGAACAGAAAGAAGTTTCATACAATGCTTCTGTGTAGTTTATATTTGAACATATTCTTTTCTCCACTATTACCCACTTAGCGCTACGAATGTCCAGTTGCATTTTCTACAGACAGAGTGTTTCAAAACTGCTCAATCAAAAGTATGGTTTAACTCTGTTAGCTGAATGCTCAGATCAGAAAGAAGTTTCACAGAATGCTTCTGTGTAGTTTATATTTGAATATATTCCTTTTTCCACTACTACGCTCTTAGCGCTCCAAATGTCCAGTTGCATTTTCTACAGAAAGAGTGTTCAGATCTGCTCAATCAAAAGTATGGTTTAACTCTGTTAGCTGAATGCACAGATCAGAAAGAAGTTTCACCGAATGATTCTGTGTAGTTTATATTTGAAGACATTCCTTTTTCCACTATTACCCACTTAGCGCTCCGAATCTCCACTTGCATTTTCTACAAAAAGAGTGTTTCATAACTGCTCAATCAAAAATATGTTTTATCTCTGTTAACTGAATTTACAGATCAGAAATAAGTTTCACAGAATGCATCTGTGTAGTTTTTATTTGAAGATATTTTTTTCCCAATGTAGGCCTCTTAGCGCTTAGCATGTCCAATTGCAGTTTCTACAGAAAGAGTGTTTCAGAAAGGCTCAATCAAAAGTAAGGTTCAACTCTGTTAGTTGAATGCACAGAACAGAAAGAAGTTTCATACAATGCTTCTGTGTAGTTTATATTTGAACATATTCTTTTCTCCACTATTACCCACTTAGCGCTACGAATGTCCAGTTGCATTTTTTACAGACAGAGTGTTTCAAAACTGCTCAATCAAAAGTATGGTTTAACTCTGTTATCTGAATGCTCAGATCAGAAAGAAGTTTCACAGAATGCTTCTGTGTAGTTTATATTTGAATATATTCCTTTTTCCACTACTACTCTCTTAGCGCTCCAAATGTCCAGTTGCATTTTCTACAGAAAGAGTGTTCAGATCTGCTCAATCAAAAGTATGGTTTAACTCTGTTAGCTGAATGCACAGATCAGAAAGAAGTTTCACAGAATGATTCTGTGTAGTTTATATTTGGAGACATTCCTTTTTCCACTATTACCCTCTTAGCGCTCCGAATCTCCACTTGCATTTTCTACAGAAAGAGTGTTTCAGAACGGCTCAATCAAAACTAAGGTTCAACTCTTTTAGTTGAACAAACAGAACAGAAAGAAGTTTCACACAATTCTTCTGTGTAGTTTTTATTTGTAGACATTCTTTTTCCCAATATAGGCCTCTTAGCGCTCAGAATGTCCAATTGCAATTTCTACAGAAAGTGTGTTTCAGAACGGCTCAATCAAAAGTAAGGTTCAACTCTGTTAGTTGAATGCACAGAACAGAAAGAAGTTTCACAGAATGCTTCTGTGTAGTTTATATTTGAACATATTCTTTTTTCCACTATTACCCACTTAGCGCTACGAATGTCCAGTTGCATTTTCTACAGACAGAGTGTTTCAAAACTGCTCAATCAAAAGTATGGTTTAACTCTGTTAGCTGAATGCTCAGATCAGAAAGAAGTTTCACAGAATGCTTCTGTGTAGTTTATATTTGAATATATTCCTTTTTCCACTACTACGCTCTTAGCGCTCCAAATGTCCAGTTGCATTTTCTACAGAAAGAGTGTTCAGATCTGCTCAATCAAAAGTATGGTTTAACTCTGTTAGCTGAATGCACAGATCAGAAAGAAGTTTCACCGAATGATTCTGTGTAGTTTATATTTGAAGACATTCCTTTTTCCACTATTACCCTCTTAGCGCTCCGAATCTCCACTTGCATTTTCTACAAAAAGAGTGTTTCATAACTGCTCAATCAAAAATATGTTTTATCTCTGTTAACTGAATTTACAGATCAGAAATAAGTTTCACAGAATGCATCTGTGTAGTTTTTATTTGAAGATATTCTTTTTCCCAATGTAGGCCTCTTAGCGCTTAGCATGTCCAATTGGAGTTTCTACAGAAAGAGTGTTTCAGAACGGCTCAATCAAAAGTAAGGTTCAACTCTGTTAGTTGAATGCACAGAACAGAAAGAATTTTCACAGAATGCTACTGTGTAGTTTATATTTGAATATATTCCTTTTTCCACTATTACCCTCTTAGCGCTCCGAATGTCCACTTGCATTTTCTACAGAAAGAGTGTTCAGAACTGCGCAATCAAAAGTATGGTTTAACTCTGTTAGCTTAATGAACATATCAGAAATAAGTTTCACACAATGCTTCTGTGTAGTTTTTATTTGAAGATATTATTTTTCCCAATAGAGGCCTATTAGCGCTCAGAATGTCCAATTGCAGTTTCTACAGAAAGAGTGTTTCAGAAAGGCTCAATCAAAAGTAAGGTTCAACTCTGTTAGTTGAATGCACAGAACAGAAAGAAGTTTCATACAATGCTTCTGTGTAGTTTATATTTGAACATATTCTTTTCTCCACTATTACCCACTTAGCGCTACGAATGTCCAGTTGCATTTTCTACAGACAGAGTGTTTCAAAACTGCTCAATCAAAAGTATGGTTTAACTCTGTTAGCTGAATGCTCAGATCAGAAAGAAGTTTCACAGAATGCTTCTGTGTAGTTTATATTTGAATATATTCCTTTTTCCACTACTACGCTCTTAGCGCTCCAAATGTCCAGTTGCATTTTCTACAGAAAGAGTGTTCAGATCTGCTCAATCAAAAGTATGGTTTAACTCTGTTAGCTGAATGCACAGATCAGAAAGAAGTTTCACCGAATGATTCTGTGTAGTTTATATTTGAAGACATTCCTTTTTCCACTATTACCCACTTAGCGCTCCGAATCTCCACTTGCATTTTCTACAAAAAGAGTGTTTCATAACTGCTCAATCAAAAATATGTTTTATCTCTGTTAACTGAATTTACAGATCAGAAATAAGTTTCACAGAATGCATCTGTGTAGTTTTTATTTGAAGATATTTTTTTCCCAATGTAGGCCTCTTAGCGCTTAGCATGTCCAATTGCAGTTTCTACAGAAAGAGTGTTTCAGAAAGGCTCAATCAAAAGTAAGGTTCAACTCTGTTAGTTGAATGCACAGAACAGAAAGAAGTTTCATACAATGCTTCTGTGTAGTTTATATTTGAACATATTCTTTTCTCCACTATTACCCACTTAGCGCTACGAATGTCCAGTTGCATTTTTTACAGACAGAGTGTTTCAAAACTGCTCAATCAAAAGTATGGTTTAACTCTGTTATCTGAATGCTCAGATCAGAAAGAAGTTTCACAGAATGCTTCTGTGTAGTTTATATTTGAATATATTCCTTTTTCCACTACTACTCTCTTAGCGCTCCAAATGTCCAGTTGCATTTTCTACAGAAAGAGTGTTCAGATCTGCTCAATCAAAAGTATGGTTTAACTCTGTTAGCTGAATGCACAGATCAGAAAGAAGTTTCACAGAATGATTCTGTGTAGTTTATATTTGGAGACATTCCTTTTTCCACTATTACCCTCTTAGCGCTCCGAATCTCCACTTGCATTTTCTACAGAAAGAGTGTTTCAGAACGGCTCAATCAAAACTAAGGTTCAACTCTTTTAGTTGAACAAACAGAACAGAAAGAAGTTTCACACAATTCTTCTGTGTAGTTTTTATTTGTAGACATTCTTTTTCCCAATATAGGCCTCTTAGCGCTCAGAATGTCCAATTGCAATTTCTACAGAAAGTGTGTTTCAGAACGGCTCAATCAAAAGTAAGGTTCAACTCTGTTAGTTGAATGCACAGAACAGAAAGAAGTTTCACAGAATGCTTCTGTGTAGTTTATATTTGAACATATTCTTTTTTCCACTATTACCCACTTAGCGCTACGAATGTCCAGTTGCATTTTCTACAGACAGAGTGTTTCAAAACTGCTCAATCAAAAGTATGGTTTAACTCTGTTAGCTGAATGCTCAGATCAGAAAGAAGTTTCACAGAATGCTTCTGTGTAGTTTATATTTGAATATATTCCTTTTTCCACTACTACGCTCTTAGCGCTCCAAATGTCCAGTTGCATTTTCTACAGAAAGAGTGTTCAGATCTGCTCAATCAAAAGTATGGTTTAACTCTGTTAGCTGAATGCACAGATCAGAAAGAAGTTTCACCGAATGATTCTGTGTAGTTTATATTTGAAGACATTCCTTTTTCCACTATTACCCTCTTAGCGCTCCGAATCTCCACTTGCATTTTCTACAAAAAGAGTGTTTCATAACTGCTCAATCAAAAATATGTTTTATCTCTGTTAACTGAATTTACAGATCAGAAATAAGTTTCACAGAATGCATCTGTGTAGTTTTTATTTGAAGATATTCTTTTTCCCAATGTAGGCCTCTTAGCGCTTAGCATGTCCAATTGGAGTTTCTACAGAAAGAGTGTTTCAGAACGGCTCAATCAAAAGTAAGGTTCAACTCTGTTAGTTGAATGCACAGAACAGAAAGAATTTTCACAGAATGCTACTGTGTAGTTTATATTTGAATATATTCCTTTTTCCACTATTACCCTCTTAGCGCTCCGAATGTCCACTTGCATTTTCTACAGAAAGAGTGTTCAGAACTGCGCAATCAAAAGTATGGTTTAACTCTGTTAGCTTAATGAACATATCAGAAATAAGTTTCACACAATGCTTCTGTGTAGTTTTTATTTGAAGATATTATTTTTCCCAATAGAGGCCTATTAGCGCTCAGAATGTCCAATTGCAGTTTCTACAGAAAGAGTGTTTCAGAAAGGCTCAATCAAAAGTAAGGTTCAACTCTGTTAGTTGAATGCACAGAACAGAAAGAAGTTTCATACAATGCTTCTGTGTAGTTTATATTTGAACATATTCTTTTCTCCACTATTACCCACTTAGCGCTACGAATGTCCAGTTGCATTTTCTACAGACAGAGTGTTTCAAAACTGCTCAATCAAAAGTATGGTTTAACTCTGTTAGCTGAATGCTCAGATCAGAAAGAAGTTTCACAGAATGCTTCTGTGTAGTTTATATTTGAATATATTCCTTTTTCCACTACTACGCTCTTAGCGCTCCAAATGTCCAGTTGCATTTTCTACAGAAAGAGTGTTCAGATCTGCTCAATCAAAAGTATGGTTTAACTCTGTTAGCTGAATGCACAGATCAGAAAGAAGTTTCACCGAATGATTCTGTGTAGTTTATATTTGAAGACATTCCTTTTTCCACTATTACCCACTTAGCGCTCCGAATCTCCACTTGCATTTTCTACAAAAAGAGTGTTTCATAACTGCTCAATCAAAAATATGTTTTATCTCTGTTAACTGAATTTACAGATCAGAAATAAGTTTCACAGAATGCATCTGTGTAGTTTTTATTTGAAGATATTTTTTTCCCAATGTAGGCCTCTTAGCGCTTAGCATGTCCAATTGCAGTTTCTACAGAAAGAGTGTTTCAGAAAGGCTCAATCAAAAGTAAGGTTCAACTCTGTTAGTTGAATGCACAGAACAGAAAGAAGTTTCATACAATGCTTCTGTGTAGTTTATATTTGAACATATTCTTTTCTCCACTATTACCCACTTAGCGCTACGAATGTCCAGTTGCATTTTTTACAGACAGAGTGTTTCAAATCTGCTCAATCAAAAGTATGGTTTAACTCTGTTATCTGAATGCTCAGATCAGAAAGAAGTTTCACAGAATGCTTCTGTGTAGTTTATATTTGAATATATTCCTTTTTCCACTACTACTCTCTTAGCGCTCCAAATGTCCAGTTGCATTTTCTACAGAAAGAGTGTTCAGATCTGCTGAATCAAAAGTATGGTTTAACTCTGTTAGCTGAATGCACAGATCAGAAAGAAGTTTCACAGAATGATTCTGTGTAGTTTATATTTGGAGACATTCCTTTTTCCACTATTACCCTCTTAGCGCTCCGAATCTCCACTTGCATTTTCTATAGAAAGAGTGTTTCAGAACGGCTCAATGAAAACTAAGGTTCAACTCTTTTAGTTGAACAAACAGAACAGAAAGAAGTTTCACACAATTCTTCTGTGTAGTTTTTATTTGCAGACATTCTTTTTCCCAATATAGGCCTCTTAGCGCTCAGAATGTCCAATTGCAATTTCTACAGAAAGTGTGTTTCAGAACGGCTCAATCAAAAGTAAGGTTCAACTCTGTTAGTTGAATGCACAGAACAGAAAGAAGTTTCACAGAATGCTTCTGTGTAGTTTATATTTGAACATATTCTTTTTTCCACTATTACCCACTTAGCGCTACGAATGTCCAGTTGCATTTTCTACAGACAGAGTGTTTCAAAACTGCTCAATCAAAAGTATGGTTTAACTCTGTTAGCTGAATGCTCAGATCAGAAAGAAGTTTCACAGAATGCTTCTGTGTAGTTTATATTTGAATATATTCCTTTTTCCACTACTACGCTCTTAGCGCTCCAAATGTCCAGTTGCATTTTCTACAGAAAGAGTGTTCAGATCTGCTCAATCAAAAGTATGGTTTAACTCTGTTAGCTGAATGCACAGATCAGAAAGAAGTTTCACCGAATGATTCTGTGTAGTTTATATTTGAAGACATTCCTTTTTCCACTATTACCCTCTTAGCGCTCCGAATCTCCACTTGCATTTTCTACAAAAAGAGTGTTTCATAACTGCTCAATCAAAAATATGTTTTATCTCTGTTAACTGAATTTACAGATCAGAAATAAGTTTCACAGAATGCATCTGTGTAGTTTTTATTTGAAGATATTCTTTTTCCCAATGTAGGCCTCTTAGCGCTTAGCATGTCCAATTGGAGTTTCTACAGAAAGAGTGTTTCAGAACGGCTCAATCAAAAGTAAGGTTCAACTCTGTTAGTTGAATGCACAGAACAGAAAGAATTTTCACAGAATGCTACTGTGTAGTTTATATTTGAATATATTCCTTTTTCCACTATTACCCTCTTAGCGCTCCGAATGTCCACTTGCATTTTCTACAGAAAGAGTGTTCAGAACTGCGCAATCAAAAGTATGGTTTAACTCTGTTAGCTTAATGAACATATCAGAAATAAGTTTCACACAATGCTTCTGTGTAGTTTTTATTTGAAGATATTATTTTTCCCAATAGAGGCCTATTAGCGCTCAGAATGTCCAATTGCAGTTTCTACAGAAAGAGTGTTTCAGAAAGGCTCAATCAAAAGTAAGGTTCAACTCTGTTAGTTGAATGCACAGAACAGAAAGAAGTTTCATACAATGCTTCTGTGTAGTTTATATTTGAACATATTCTTTTCTCCACTATTACCCACTTAGCGCTACGAATGTCCAGTTGCATTTTCTACAGACAGAGTGTTTCAAAACTGCTCAATCAAAAGTATGGTTTAACTCTGTTAGCTGAATGCTCAGATCAGAAAGAAGTTTCACAGAATGCTTCTGTGTAGTTTATATTTGAATATATTCCTTTTTCCACTACTACGCTCTTAGCGCTCCAAATGTCCAGTTGCATTTTCTACAGAAAGAGTGTTCAGATCTGCTCAATCAAAAGTATGGTTTAACTCTGTTAGCTGAATGCACAGATCAGAAAGAAGTTTCACCGAATGATTCTGTGTAGTTTATATTTGAAGACATTCCTTTTTCCACTATTACCCACTTAGCGCTCCGAATCTCCACTTGCATTTTCTACAAAAAGAGTGTTTCATAACTGCTCAATCAAAAATATGTTTTATCTCTGTTAACTGAATTTACAGATCAGAAATAAGTTTCACAGAATGCATCTGTGTAGTTTTTATTTGAAGATATTTTTTTCCCAATGTAGGCCTCTTAGCGCTTAGCATGTCCAATTGCAGTTTCTACAGAAAGAGTGTTTCAGAAAGGCTCAATCAAAAGTAAGGTTCAACTCTGTTAGTTGAATGCACAGAACAGAAAGAAGTTTCATACAATGCTTCTGTGTAGTTTATATTTGAACATATTCTTTTCTCCACTATTACCCACTTAGCGCTACGAATGTCCAGTTGCATTTTTTACAGACAGAGTGTTTCAAATCTGCTCAATGAAAAGTATGGTTTAACTCTGTTATCTGAATGCTCAGATCAGAAAGAAGTTTCACAGAATGCTTCTGTGTAGTTTATATTTGAATATATTCCTTTTTCCACTACTACTCTCTTAGCGCTCCAAATGTCCAGTTGCATTTTCTACAGAAAGAGTGTTCAGATCTGCTGAATCAAAAGTATGGTTTAACTCTGTTAGCTGAATGCACAGATCAGAAAGAAGTTTCACAGAATGATTCTGTGTAGTTTATATTTGGAGACATTCCTTTTTCCACTATTACCCTCTTAGCGCTCCGAATCTCCACTTGCATTTTCTATAGAAAGAGTGTTTCAGAACGGCTCAATGAAAACTAAGGTTCAACTCTTTTAGTTGAACAAACAGAACAGAAAGAAGTTTCACACAATTCTTCTGTGTAGTTTTTATTTGCAGACATTCTTTTTCCCAATATAGGCCTCTTAGCGCTCAGAATGTCCAATTGCAATTTCTACAGAAAGTGTGTTTCAGAACGGCTCAATCAAAAGTAAGGTTCAACTCTGTTAGTTGAATGCACAGAACAGAAAGAAGTTTCACAGAATGCTTCTGTGTAGTTTATATTTGAACATATTCTTTTTTCCACTATTACCCACTTAGCGCTACGAATGTCCAGTTGCATTTTCTACAGACAGAGTGTTTCAAAACTGCTCAATCAAAAGTATGGTTTAACTCTGTTAGCTGAATGCTCAGATCAGAAAGAAGTTTCACAGAATGCTTCTGTGTAGTTTATATTTGAATATATTCCTTTTTCCACTACTACGCTCTTAGCGCTCCAAATGTCCAGTTGCATTTTCTACAGAAAGAGTGTTCAGATCTGCTCAATCAAAAGTATGGTTTAACTCTGTTAGCTGAATGCACAGATCAGAAAGAAGTTTCACCGAATGATTCTGTGTAGTTTATATTTGAAGACATTCCTTTTTCCACTATTACCCTCTTAGCGCTCCGAATCTCCACTTGCATTTTCTACAAAAAGAGTGTTTCATAACTGCTCAATCAAAAATATGTTTTATCTCTGTTAACTGAATTTACAGATCAGAAATAAGTTTCACAGAATGCATCTGTGTAGTTTTTATTTGAAGATATTCTTTTTCCCAATGTAGGCCTCTTAGCGCTTAGCATGTCCAATTGGAGTTTCTACAGAAAGAGTGTTTCAGAACGGCTCAATCAAAAGTAAGGTTCAACTCTGTTAGTTGAATGCACAGAACAGAAAGAATTTTCACAGAATGCTACTGTGTAGTTTATATTTGAATATATTCCTTTTTCCACTATTACCCTCTTAGCGCTCCGAATGTCCACTTGCATTTTCTACAGAAAGAGTGTTCAGAACTGCGCAATCAAAAGTATGGTTTAACTCTGTTAGCTTAATGAACATATCAGAAATAAGTTTCACACAATGCTTCTGTGTAGTTTTTATTTGAAGATATTATTTTTCCCAATAGAGGCCTATTAGCGCTCAGAATGTCCAATTGCAGTTTCTACAGAAAGAGTGTTTCAGAAAGGCTCAATCAAAAGTAAGGTTCAACTCTGTTAGTTGAATGCACAGAACAGAAAGAAGTTTCATACAATGCTTCTGTGTAGTTTATATTTGAACATATTCTTTTCTCCACTATTACCCACTTAGCGCTACGAATGTCCAGTTGCATTTTCTACAGACAGAGTGTTTCAAAACTGCTCAATCAAAAGTATGGTTTAACTCTGTTAGCTGAATGCTCAGATCAGAAAGAAGTTTCACAGAATGCTTCTGTGTAGTTTATATTTGAATATATTCCTTTTTCCACTACTACGCTCTTAGCGCTCCAAATGTCCAGTTGCATTTTCTACAGAAAGAGTGTTCAGATCTGCTCAATCAAAAGTATGGTTTAACTCTGTTAGCTGAATGCACAGATCAGAAAGAAGTTTCACCGAATGATTCTGTGTAGTTTATATTTGAAGACATTCCTTTTTCCACTATTACCCACTTAGCGCTCCGAATCTCCACTTGCATTTTCTACAAAAAGAGTGTTTCATAACTGCTCAATCAAAAATATGTTTTATCTCTGTTAACTGAATTTACAGATCAGAAATAAGTTTCACAGAATGCATCTGTGTAGTTTTTATTTGAAGATATTTTTTTCCCAATGTAGGCCTCTTAGCGCTTAGCATGTCCAATTGCAGTTTCTACAGAAAGAGTGTTTCAGAAAGGCTCAATCAAAAGTAAGGTTCAACTCTGTTAGTTGAATGCACAGAACAGAAAGAAGTTTCATACAATGCTTCTGTGTAGTTTATATTTGAACATATTCTTTTCTCCACTATTACCCACTTAGCGCTACGAATGTCCAGTTGCATTTTTTACAGACAGAGTGTTTCAAATCTGCTCAATGAAAAGTATGGTTTAACTCTGTTATCTGAATGCTCAGATCAGAAAGAAGTTTCACAGAATGCTTCTGTGTAGTTTATATTTGAATATATTCCTTTTTCCACTACTACTCTCTTAGCGCTCCAAATGTCCAGTTGCATTTTCTACAGAAAGAGTGTTCAGATCTGCTGAATCAAAAGTATGGTTTAACTCTGTTAGCTGAATGCACAGATCAGAAAGAAGTTTCACAGAATGATTCTGTGTAGTTTATATTTGGAGACATTCCTTTTTCCACTATTACCCTCTTAGCGCTCCGAATCTCCACTTGCATTTTCTATAGAAAGAGTGTTTCAGAACGGCTCAATGAAAACTAAGGTTCAACTCTTTTAGTTGAACAAACAGAACAGAAAGAAGTTTCACACAATTCTTCTGTGTAGTTTTTATTTGCAGACATTCTTTTTCCCAATATAGGCCTCTTAGCGCTCAGAATGTCCAATTGCAATTTCTACAGAAAGTGTGTTTCAGAACGGCTCAATCAAAAGTAAGGTTCAACTCTGTTAGTTGAATGCACAGAACAGAAAGAAGTTTCACAGAATGCTTCTGTGTAGTTTATATTTGAACATATTCTTTTTTCCACTATTACCCACTTAGCGCTACGAATGTCCAGTTGCATTTTCTACAGACAGAGTGTTTCAAAACTGCTCAATCAAAAGTATGGTTTAACTCTGTTAGCTGAATGCTCAGATCAGAAAGAAGTTTCACAGAATGCTTCTGTGTAGTTTATATTTGAATATATTCCTTTTTCCACTACTACGCTCTTAGCGCTCCAAATGTCCAGTTGCATTTTCTACAGAAAGAGTGTTCAGATCTGCTCAATCAAAAGTATGGTTTAACTCTGTTAGCTGAATGCACAGATCAGAAAGAAGTTTCACCGAATGATTCTGTGTAGTTTATATTTGAAGACATTCCTTTTTCCACTATTACCCTCTTAGCGCTCCGAATCTCCACTTGCATTTTCTACAAAAAGAGTGTTTCATAACTGCTCAATCAAAAATATGTTTTATCTCTGTTAACTGAATTTACAGATCAGAAATAAGTTTCACAGAATGCATCTGTGTAGTTTTTATTTGAAGATATTCTTTTTCCCAATGTAGGCCTCTTAGCGCTTAGCATGTCCAATTGGAGTTTCTACAGAAAGAGTGTTTCAGAACGGCTCAATCAAAAGTAAGGTTCAACTCTGTTAGTTGAATGCACAGAACAGAAAGAATTTTCACAGAATGCTACTGTGTAGTTTATATTTGAATATATTCCTTTTTCCACTATTACCCTCTTAGCGCTCCGAATGTCCACTTGCATTTTCTACAGAAAGAGTGTTCAGAACTGCGCAATCAAAAGTATGGTTTAACTCTGTTAGCTTAATGAACATATCAGAAATAAGTTTCACACAATGCTTCTGTGTAGTTTTTATTTGAAGATATTATTTTTCCCAATAGAGGCCTATTAGCGCTCAGAATGTCCAATTGCAGTTTCTACAGAAAGAGTGTTTCAGAAAGGCTCAATCAAAAGTAAGGTTCAACTCTGTTAGTTGAATGCACAGAACAGAAAGAAGTTTCATACAATGCTTCTGTGTAGTTTATATTTGAACATATTCTTTTCTCCACTATTACCCACTTAGCGCTACGAATGTCCAGTTGCATTTTCTACAGACAGAGTGTTTCAAAACTGCTCAATCAAAAGTATGGTTTAACTCTGTTAGCTGAATGCTCAGATCAGAAAGAAGTTTCACAGAATGCTTCTGTGTAGTTTATATTTGAATATATTCCTTTTTCCACTACTACGCTCTTAGCGCTCCAAATGTCCAGTTGCATTTTCTACAGAAAGAGTGTTCAGATCTGCTCAATCAAAAGTATGGTTTAACTCTGTTAGCTGAATGCACAGATCAGAAAGAAGTTTCACCGAATGATTCTGTGTAGTTTATATTTGAAGACATTCCTTTTTCCACTATTACCCACTTAGCGCTCCGAATCTCCACTTGCATTTTCTACAAAAAGAGTGTTTCATAACTGCTCAATCAAAAATATGTTTTATCTCTGTTAACTGAATTTACAGATCAGAAATAAGTTTCACAGAATGCATCTGTGTAGTTTTTATTTGAAGATATTTTTTTCCCAATGTAGGCCTCTTAGCGCTTAGCATGTCCAATTGCAGTTTCTACAGAAAGAGTGTTTCAGAACGGCTCAATCAAAAGTAAGGTTCAACTCTGTTAGTTGAATGCACAGAACAGAAAGAAGTTTCATACAATGCTTCTGTGTAGTTTATATTTGAACATATTCTTTTCTCCACTATTACCCACTTAGCGCTACGAATGTCCAGTTGCATTTTTTACAGACAGAGTGTTTCAAAACTGCTCAATGAAAAGTATGGTTTAACTCTGTTATCTGAATGCTCAGATCAGAAAGAAGTTTCACAGAATGCTTCTGTGTAGTTTATATTTGAATATATTCCTTTTTCCACTACTACTCTCTTAGCGCTCCAAATGTCCAGTTGCATTTTCTACAGAAAGAGTGTTCAGATCTGCTGAATCAAAAGTATGGTTTAACTCTGTTAGCTGAATGCACAGATCAGAAAGAAGTTTCACAGAATGATTCTGTGTAGTTTATATTTGGAGACATTCCTTTTTCCACTATTACCCTCTTAGCGCTCCGAATCTCCACTTGCATTTTCTATAGAAAGAGTGTTTCAGAACGGCTCAATGAAAACTAAGGTTCAACTCTTTTAGTTGAACAAACAGAACAGAAAGAAGTTTCACACAATTCTTCTGTGTAGTTTTTATTTGCAGACATTCTTTTTCCCAATATAGGCCTCTTAGCGCTCAGAATGTCCAATTGCAATTTCTACAGAAAGTGTGTTTCAGAACGGCTCAATCAAAAGTAAGGTTCAACTCTGTTAGTTGAATGCACAGAACAGAAAGAAGTTTCACAGAATGCTTCTGTGTAGTTTATATTTGAACATATTCTTTTTTCCACTATTACCCACTTAGCGCTACGAATGTCCAGTTGCATTTTCTACAGACAGAGTGTTTCGAAACTGCTCAATCAAAAGTATGGTTTAACTCTGTTAGCTGAATGCTCAGATCAGAAAGAAGTTTCACAGAATGCTTCTGTGTAGTTTATATTTGAATATATTCCTTTTTCCACTACTACGCTCTTAGCGCTCCAAATGTCCAGTTGCATTTTCTACAGAAAGAGTGTTCAGATCTGCTCAATCAAAAGTATGGTTTAACTCTGTTAGCTGAATGCACAGATCAGAAAGAAGTTTCACCGAATGATTCTGTGTAGTTTATATTTGAAGACATTCCTTTTTCCACTATTACCCTCTTAGCGCTCCGAATCTCCACTTGCATTTTCTACAAAAAGAGTGTTTCATAACTGCTCAATCAAAAATATGTTTTATCTCTGTTAACTGAATTTACAGATCAGAAATAAGTTTCACAGAATGCATCTGTGTAGTTTTTATTTGAAGATATTCTTTTTCCCAATGTAGGCCTCTTAGCGCTTAGCAGGTCCAATTGCAGTTTCTACAGAAAGAGTGTTTCAGAACGGCTCAATCAAAAGTAAGGTTCAACTCTGTTAGCTGAATGCACAGAACAGTAAGAGTTTTCACAGAATGCTACTGTGTAGTTTATATTTGAATATATTCCTTTTTCCACTATTACCCTCTTAGCGCTCCGAATGTCCACTTGCATTTTCTACAGAAAGAGTGTTCAGAACTGCGCAATCAAAAGTATGGTTTAACTCTGTTAGCTTAATGAACATATCAGAAATAAGTTTCACACAATGCTTCTGTGTAGTTTTTATTTGAAGATATTATTTTTACCAATAGAGGCCTCTTAGCGCTCACAATGTCCAATTGCAGTTTCTTCAGAAAGAGTGTTTCAGAAAGGTTCAATCAAAAGTAAGTTTCAACTCTGTTAGTTGAATGCACAGAACAGAAAGAAGTTTCATACAATGCTTCTGTGTAGTTTATATTTGAACATATTCTTTTCTCCACTATTACCCACTTAGCGCTACGAATGTCCAGTTGCATTTTCTACAGACAGAGTGTTTCAAAACTGCTCAATCAAAAGTATGGTTTAACTCTATTAGCTGAATGCTCAGATCAGAAAGAAGTTTCACAGAATGCTTCTGTGTAGTTTATATTTGAATATATTCCTTTTTCCACTACTACTCTCTTAGCGCTCCAAATGTCCAGTTGCATTTTCTACAGAAAGAGTGTTCAGATCTGCTCAATCAAAAGTATGTTTTAACTCTGTTAGCTGAATGCACAGATCAGAAAGAAGTTTCACAGAATGATTCTGTGTAGTTTATATTTGGAGACATTCCTTTTTCCACTATTACACTCTTAGCGCTCCGAATCTCCACTTGCATTTTCTACAGAAAGAGTGTTTCAGAACGGCTCAATCAAAACTAAGGTTCAACTCTTTTAGTTGAACAAACAGAACAGAAAGAAGTTTCACACAATTCTTCTGTGTAGTTTTTATTTGCAGACATTCTTTTTCCCAATATAGGCCTCTTAGCGCTCAGAATGTCCAATTGCAGTTTCTACAGAAAGAGTGTTTCAGAACGGCTCAATCAAAAGTAAGGTTCAACTCTGTTAGTTGAATGCACAGAACAGAAAGAAGTTTCATACAATGCTTCTGTGTAGTTTATATTTGAACATATTCTTTTCTCCACTATTACCCACTTAGCGCTACGAATGTCCAGTTGCATTTTCTACAGACAGAGTGTTTCAAAACTGCTCAATCAAAAGTATGGTTTAACTCTGTTAGCTGAATGCTCAGATCAGAAAGAAGTTTCACAGAATGCTTCTGTGTAGTTTATATTTGAATATATTCCTTTTTCCACTACTACGCTCTTAGCGCTCCAAATGTCCAGTTGCATTTTCTACAGAAAGAGTGTTCAGATCTGCTCAATCAAAAGTATGGTTTAACTCTGTTAGCTGAATGCACAGATCAGAAAGAAGTTTCACCGAATGATTCTGTGTAGTTTATATTTGAAGACATTCCTTTTTCCACTATTACCCACTTAGCGCTCCGAATCTCCACTTGCATTTTCTACAAAAAGAGTGTTTCATAACTGCTCAATCAAAAATATGTTTTATCTCTGTTAACTGAATTTACAGATCAGAAATAAGTTTCACAGAATGCATCTGTGTAGTTTTTATTTGAAGATATTTTTTTCCCAATGTAGGCCTCTTAGCGCTTAGCATGTCCAATTGCAGTTTCTACAGAAAGAGTGTTTCAGAAAGGCTCAATCAAAAGTAAGGTTCAACTCTGTTAGTTGAATGCACAGAACAGAAAGAAGTTTCATACAATGCTTCTGTGTAGTTTATATTTGAACATATTCTTTTCTCCACTATTACCCACTTAGCGCTACGAATGTCCAGTTGCATTTTTTACAGACAGAGTGTTTCAAAACTGCTCAATCAAAAGTATGGTTTAACTCTGTTATCTGAATGCTCAGATCAGAAAGAAGTTTCACAGAATGCTTCTGTGTAGTTTATATTTGAATATATTCCTTTTTCCACTACTACTCTCTTAGCGCTCCAAATGTCCAGTTGCATTTTCTACAGAAAGAGTGTTCAGATCTGCTCAATCAAAAGTATGGTTTAACTCTGTTAGCTGAATGCACAGATCAGAAAGAAGTTTCACAGAATGATTCTGTGTAGTTTATATTTGGAGACATTCCTTTTTCCACTATTACCCTCTTAGCGCTCCGAATCTCCACTTGCATTTTCTACAGAAAGAGTGTTTCAGAACGGCTCAATCAAAACTAAGGTTCAACTCTTTTAGTTGAACAAACAGAACAGAAAGAAGTTTCACACAATTCTTCTGTGTAGTTTTTATTTGTAGACATTCTTTTTCCCAATATAGGCCTCTTAGCGCTCAGAATGTCCAATTGCAGTTTCTACAGAAAGAGTGTTTCAGAACGGCTCAATCAAAAGTAAGGTTCAACTCTGTTAGTTGAATGCACAGAACAGCAAGAAGTTTCACAGAATGCTTCTGTGTAGTTTATATTTGAACATATTCTTTTTTCCACTATTACCCACTTAGCGCTACGAATGTCCAGTTGCATTTTCTACAGACAGAGTGTTTCAAAACTGCTCAATCAAAAGTATGTTTTAACTCTGTTAGCTGAATGCTCAGATCAGAAAGAAGTTTCACAGAATGCTTCTGTGTAGTTTATATTTGAATATATTCCTTTTTCCACTACTACGCTCTTAGCGCTCCAAATGTCCTGTTGCATTTTCTACAGAAAGAGTGTTCAGATCTGCTCAATCAAAATATGGTTTAACTCTGTTAGCTGAATGCACAGATCAGAAAGAAGTTTCACCGAATGATTCTGTGTAGTTTATATTTGAAGACATTCCTTTTTCCACTATTACCCTCTTAGCGCTCCGAATCTCCACTTGTATTTTCTACAAAAAGAGTGTTTCATAACTGCTCAATCAAAAATATGTTTTATCTCTGTTAACTGAATTTACAGATCAGAAATAAGTTTCACAGAATGCATCTGTGTAGTTTTTATTTGAAGATATTCTTTTTCCCAATGTAGGCCTCTTAGCGCTTAGCATGTCCAATTGGAGTTTCTACAGAAAGAGTGTTTCAGAACGGCTCAATCAAAAGTAAGGTTCAACTCTGTTAGTTGAATGCACAGAACAGAAAGAATTTTCACAGAATGCTACTGTGTAGTTTATATTTGAATATATTCCTTTTTCCACTATTACCCTCTTAGCGCTCCGAATGTCCACTTGCATTTTCTACAGAAAGAGTGTTCAGAACTGCGCAATCAAAAGTATGGTTTAACTCTGTTAGCTTAATGAACATATCAGAAATAAGTTTCACACAATGCTTCTGTGTAGTTTTTATTTGAAGATATTATTTTTCCCAATAGAGGCCTCTTAGCGCTCAGAATGTCCAATTGCAGTTTCTACAGAAAGAGTGTTTCAGAAAGGCTCAATCAAAAGTAAGGTTCAACTCTGTTAGTTGAATGCACAGAACAGAAAGAAGTTTCATACAATGCTTCTGTGTAGTTTATATTTGAACATATTCTTTTCTCCACTATTACCCACTTAGCGCTACGAATGTCCAGTTGCATTTTCTACAGACAGAGTGTTTCAAAACTGCTCAATCAAAAGTATGGTTTAACTCTGTTAGCTGAATGCTCAGATCAGAAAGAAGTTTCACAGAATGCTTCTGTGTAGTTTATATTTGAATATATTTCTTTTTCCACTACTACGCTCTTAGCGCTCCAAATGTCCAGTTGCATTTTCTACAGAAAGAGTGTTCAGATCTGCTCAATCAAAAGTATGGTTTAACTCTGTTAGCTGAATGCACAGATCAGAAAGAAGTTTCACCGAATGATTCTGTGTAGTTTATATTTGAAGACATTCCTTTTTCCACTATTACCCACTTAGCGCTCCGAATCTCCACTTGCATTTTCTACAAAAAGAGTGTTTCATAACTGCTCAATCAAAAATATGTTTTATCTCTGTTAACTGAATTTACAGATCAGAAATAAGTTTCACAGAATGCATCTGTGTAGTTTTTATTTGAAGATATTCTTTTTCCCAATGTAGGCCTCTTAGCGCTTAGCATGTCCAATTGCAGTTTCTACAGAAAGAGTGTTTCAGAACGGCTCAATCAAAAGTAAGGTTCAACTCTGTTAGCTGAATGCACAGAACAGTAAGAGTTTTCACAGAATGCTACTGTGTAGTTTATATTTGAATATATTCCTTTTTCCACTATTACCCTCTTAGCGCTCCGAATGTCCACTTGCATTTTCTACAGAAAGAGTGTTCAGAACTGCGCAATCAAAAGTATGGTTTAACTCTGTTAGCTTAATGAACATATCAGAAATAAGTTTCACACAATGCTTCTGTGTAGTTTTTATTTGAAGATATTTTTTTTCCCAATAGAGGCCTCTTAGCGCTCAGAATGTCCAATTGCAGTTTCTTCAGAAAGAGTGTTTCAGAGAGGCTCAATCAAAAGTAAGGTTCAACTCTGTTAGTTGAATGCACAGAACAGAAAGAAGTTTCATACAATGCTTCTGTGTAGTTTATATTTGAACATATTCTTTTCTCCACTATTACCCACTTAGCGCTACGAATGTCCAGTTGCATTTTATACAGACAGAGTGTTTCAAAACTGCTCAATCAAAAGTATGGTTTAACTCTGTTAGCTGAATGCTCAGATCAGAAAGAAGTTTCACAGAATGCTTCTGTGTAGTTTATATTTGAATATATTCCTTTTTCCACTACTACTCTCTTAGCGCTCCAAATGTCCAGTTGCATTTTCTACAGAAAGAGTGTTCAGATCTGCTGAATCAAAAGTATGGTTTAACTCTGTTAGCTGAATGCACAGATCAGAAAGAAGTTTCACAGAATGATTCTGTGTAGTTTATATTTGGAGACATTCCTTTTTCCACTATTACCCTCTTAGCGCTCCGAATCTCCACTTGCACTTTCTACAGAAAGAGTGTTTCAGAACGGCTCAATCAAAACTAAGGTTCAACTCTTTTAGTTGAACAAACAGAACAGAAAGAAGTTTCACACAATTCTTCTGTGTAGTTTTTATTTGCAGACATTCTTTTTCCCAATATAGGCCTCTTAGCGCTCAGAATGTCCAATTGCAGTTTCTACAGAAAGAGTGTTTCAGAACGGCTCAATGAAAAGTAAGGTTCAACTCTGTTAGTTGAATGCACAGAACAGAAAGAAGTTTCATACAATGCTTCTGTGTAGTTTATATTTGAACATATTCTTTTCTCCACTATTACCCACTTAGCGCTACGAATGTCCAGTTGCATTTTCTACAGACAGAGTGTTTCAAAACTGCTCAATCAAAAGTATGGTTTAACTCTGTTAGCTGAATGCTCAGATCAGAAAGAAGTTTCACAGAATGCTTCTGTGTAGTTTATATTTGAATATATTCCTTTTTCCACTACTACGCTCTTAGCGCTCCAAATGTCCAGTTGCATTTTCTACAGAAAGAGTGTTCAGATCTGCTCAATCAAAAGTATGGTTTAACTCTGTTAGCTGAATGCACAGATCAGAAAGAAGTTTCACCGAATGATTCTGTGTAGTTTATATTTGAAGACATTCCTTTTTCCACTATTACCCACTTAGCGCTCCGAATCTCCACTTGCATTTTCTACAAAAAGAGTGTTTCATAACTGCTCAATCAAAAATATGTTTTATCTCTGTTAACTGAATTTACAGATCAGAAATAAGTTTCACAGAATGCATCTGTGTAGTTTTTATTTGAAGATATTTTTTTCCCAATGTAGGCCTCTTAGCGCTTAGCATGTCCAATTGCAGTTTCTACAGAAAGAGTGTTTCAGAAAGGCTCAATCAAAAGTAAGGTTCAACTCTGTTAGTTGAATGCACAGAACAGAAAGAAGTTTCATACAATGCTTCTGTGTAGTTTATATTTGAACATATTCTTTTCTCCACTATTACCCACTTAGCGCTACGAATGTCCAGTTGCATTTTTTACAGACAGAGTGTTTCAAAACTGCTCAATCAAAAGTATGGTTTAACTCTGTTATCTGAATGCTCAGATCAGAAAGAAGTTTCACAGAATGCTTCTGTGTAGTTTATATTTGAATATATTCCTTTTTCCACTACTACTCTCTTAGCGCTCCAAATGTCCAGTTGCATTTTCTACAGAAAGAGTGTTCAGATCTGCTCAATCAAAAGTATGGTTTAACTCTCTTAGCTGAATGCACAGATCAGAAAGAAGTTTCACAGAATGATTCTGTGTAGTTTATATTTGGAGACATTCCTTTTTCCACTATTACCCTCTTAGCGCTCCGAATCTCCACTTGCATTTTCTACAGAAAGAGTGTTTCAGAACGGCTCAATCAAAACTAAGGTTCAACTCTTTTAGTTGAACAAACAGAACAGAAAGATGTTTCACACAATTCTTCTGTGTAGTTTTTATTTGTAGACATTCTTTTTCCCAATATAGGCCTCTTAGCGCTCAGAATGTCCAATTGCAGTTTCTACAGAAAGAGTGTTTCAGAACGGCTCAATCAAAAGTAAGGTTCAACTCTGTTAGTTGAATGCACAGAACAGCAAGAAGTTTCACAGAATGCTTCTGTGTAGTTTATATTTGAACATATTCTTTTTTCCACTATTACCCACTTAGCGCTACGAATGTCCAGTTGCATTTTCTACAGACAGAGTGTTTCAAAACTGCTCAATCAAAAGTATGTTTTAACTCTGTTAGCTGAATGCTCAGATCAGAAAGAAGTTTCACAGAATGCTTCTGTGTAGTTTATATTTGAATATATTCCTTTTTCCACTACTACGCTCTTAGCGCTCCAAATGTCCTGTTGCATTTTCTACAGAAAGAGTGTTCAGATCTGCTCAATCAAAATATGGTTTAACTCTGTTAGCTGAATGCACAGATCAGAAAGAAGTTTCACCGAATGATTCTGTGTAGTTTATATTTGAAGACATTCCTTTTTCCACTATTACCCTCTTAGCGCTCCGAATCTCCACTTGCATTTTCTACAAAAAGAGTGTTTCATAACTGCTCAATCAAAAATATGTTTTATCTCTGTTAACTGAATTTACAGATCAGAAATAAGTTTCACAGAATGCATCTGTGTAGTTTTTATTTGAAGATATTCTTTTTCCCAATGTAGGCCTCTTAGCGCTTAGCATGTCCAATTGGAGTTTCTACAGAAAGAGTGTTTCAGAACGGCTCAATCAAAAGTAAGGTTCAACTCTGTTAGTTGAATGCACAGAACAGAAAGAATTTTCACAGAATGCTACTGTGTAGTTTATATTTGAATATATTCCTTTTTCCACTATTACCCTCTTAGCGCTCCGAATGTCCACTTGCATTTTCTACAGAAAGAGTGTTCAGAACTGCGCAATCAAAAGTATGGTTTAACTCTGTTAGCTTAATGAACATATCAGAAATAAGTTTCACACAATGCTTCTGTGTAGTTTTTATTTGAAGATATTATTTTTCCCAATAGAGGCCTCTTAGCGCTCAGAATGTCCAATTGCAGTTTCTACAGAAAGAGTGTTTCAGAAAGGCTCAATCAAAAGTAAGGTTCAACTCTGTTAGTTGAATGCACAGAACAGAAAGAAGTTTCATACAATGCTTCTGTGTAGTTTATATTTGAACATATTCTTTTCTCCACTATTACCCACTTAGCGCTACGAATGTCCAGTTGCATTTTCTACAGACAGAGTGTTTCAAAACTGCTCAATCAAAAGTATGGTTTAACTCTGTTAGCTGAATGCTCAGATCAGAAAGAAGTTTCACAGAATGCTTCTGTGTAGTTTATATTTGAATATATTTCTTTTTCCACTACTACGCTCTTAGCGCTCCAAATGTCCAGTTGCATTTTCTACAGAAAGAGTGTTCAGATCTGCTCAATCAAAAGTATGGTTTAACTCTGTTAGCTGAATGCACAGATCAGAAAGAAGTTTCACCGAATGATTCTGTGTAGTTTATATTTGAAGACATTCCTTTTTCCACTGTTACCCACTTAGCGCTCCGAATCTCCACTTGCATTTTCTACAAAAAGAGTGTTTCATAACTGCTCAATCAAAAATATGTTTTATCTCTGTTAACTGAATTTACAGATCAGAAATAAGTTTCACAGAATGCATCTGTGTAGTTTTTATTTGAAGATATTCTTTTTCCCAATGTAGGCCTCTTAGCGCTTAGCATGTCCAATTGCAGTTTCTACAGAAAGAGTGTTTCAGAACGGCTCAATCAAAAGTAAGGTTCAACTCTGTTAGCTGAATGCACAGAACAGTAAGAGTTTTCACAGAATGCTACTGTGTAGTTTATATTTGAATATATTCCTTTTTCCACTATTACCCTCTTAGCGCTCCGAATGTCCACTTGCATTTTCTACAGAAAGAGTGTTCAGAACTGCGCAATCAAAAGTATGGTTTAACTCTGTTAGCTTAATGAACATATCAGAAATAAGTTTCACACAATGCTTCTGTGTAGTTTTTATTTGAAGATATTATTTTTCCCAATAGAGGCCTCTTAGCGCTCAGAATGTCCAATTGCAGTTTCTTCAGAAAGAGTGTTTCAGAAAGGCTCAATCAAAAGTAAGGTTCAACTCTGTTAGTTGAATGCACAGAACAGAAAGAAGTTTCATACAATGCTTCTGTGTAGTTTATATTTGAACATATTCTTTTCTCCACTATTACCCACTTAGCGCTACGAATGTCCAGTTGCATTTTATACAGACAGAGTGTTTCAAAACTGCTCAATCAAAAGTATGGTTTAACTCAGTTAGCTGAATGCTCAGATCAGAAAGAAGTTTCACAGAATGCTTCTGTGTAGTTTATATTTGAATATATTCCTTTTTCCACTACTACTCTCTTAGCGCTCCAAATGTCCAGTTGCATTTTCTACAGAAAGAGTGTTCAGATCTGCTGAATCAAAAGTATGGTTTAACTCTGTTAGCTGAATGCACAGATCAGAAAGAAGTTTCACAGAATGATTCTGTGTAGTTTATATTTGGAGACATTCCTTTTTCCACTATTACCCTCTTAGCGCTCCGAATCTCCACTTGCACTTTCTACAGAAAGAGTGTTTCAGAACGGCTCAATCAAAACTAAGGTTCAACTCTTTTAGTTGAACAAACAGAACAGAAAGAAGTTTCACACAATTCTTCTGTGTAGTTTTTATTTGCAGACATTCTTTTTCCCAATATAGGCCTCTTAGCGCTCAGAATGTCCAATTGCAGTTTCTACAGAAAGAGTGTTTCAGAACGGCTCAATGAAAAGTAAGGTTCAACTCTGTTAGTTGAATGCACAGAACAGAAAGAAGTTTCATACAATGCTTCTGTGTAGTTTATATTTGAACATATTCTTTTCTCCACTATTACCCACTTAGCGCTACGAATGTCCAGTTGCATTTTCTACAGACAGAGTGTTTCAAAACTGCTCAATCAAAAGTATGGTTTAACTCTGTTAGCTGAATGCTCAGATCAGAAAGAAGTTTCACAGAATGCTTCTGTGTAGTTTATATTTGAATATATTCCTTTTTCCACTACTACGCTCTTAGCGCTCCAAATGTCCAGTTGCATTTTCTACAGAAAGAGTGTTCAGATCTGCTCAATCAAAAGTATGGTTTAACTCTGTTAGCTGAATGCACAGATCAGAAAGAAGTTTCACCGAATGATTCTGTGTAGTTTATATTTGAAGACATTCCTTTTTCCACTATTACCCACTTAGCGCTCCGAATCTCCACTTGCATTTTCTACAAAAAGAGTGTTTCATAACTGCTCAATCAAAAATATGTTTTATCTCTGTTAACTGAATTTACAGATCAGAAATAAGTTTCACAGAATGCATCTGTGTAGTTTTTATTTGAAGATATTTTTTTCCCAATGTAGGCCTCTTAGCGCTTAGCATGTCCAATTGCAGTTTCTACAGAAAGAGTGTTTCAGAACGGCTCAATCAAAAGTAAGGTTCAACTCTGTTAGCTGAATGCACAGAACAGTAAGAGTTTTCACAGAATGCTACTGTGTAGTTTATATTTGAATATATTCCTTTTTCCACTATTACCCTCTTAGCGCTCCGAATGTCCACTTGCATTTTCTACAGAAAGAGTGTTCAGAACTGCGCAATCAAAAGTATGGTTTAACTCTGTTAGCTTAATGAACATATCAGAAATAAGTTTCACACAATGCTTCTGTGTAGTTTTTATTTGAAGATATTATTTTTCCCAATAGAGGCCTCTTAGCGCTCAGAATGTCCAATTGCAGTTTCTTCAGAAAGAGTGTTTCAGAAAGGTTCAATCAAAAGTAAGTTTCAACTCTGTTAGTTGAATGCACAGAACAGAAAGAAGTTTCATACAATGCTTCTGTGTAGTTTATATTTGAACATATTCTTTTCTCCACTATTACCCACTTAGCGCTACGAATGTCCAGTTGCATTTTCTACAGACAGAGTGTTTCAAAACTGCTCAATCAAAAGTATGGTTTAACTCTATTAGCTGAATGCTCAGATCAGAAAGAAGTTTCACAGAATGCTTCTGTGTAGTTTATATTTGAATATATTCCTTTTTCCACTACTACTCTCTTAGCGCTCCAAATGTCCAGTTGCATTTTCTACAGAAAGAGTGTTCAGATCTGCTCAATCAAAAGTATGTTTTAACTCTGTTAGCTGAATGCACAGATCAGAAAGAAGTTTCACAGAATGATTCTGTGTAGTTTATATTTGGAGACATTCCTTTTTCCACTATTACACTCTTAGCGCTCCGAATCTCCACTTGCATTTTCTACAGAAAGAGTGTTTCAGAACGGCTCAATCAAAACTAAGGTTCAACTCTTTTAGTTGAACAAACAGAACAGAAAGAAGTTTCACACAATTCTTCTGTGTAGTTTTTATTTGTAGACATTCTTTTTCCCAATATAGGCCTCTTAGCGCTCAGAATGTCCAATTGCAGTTTCTACAGAAAGAGTGTTTCAGAACGGCTCAATCAAAAGTAAGGTTCAACTCTGTTAGTTGAATGCACAGAACAGCAAGAAGTTTCACAGAATGCTTCTGTGTAGTTTATATTTGAACATATTCTTTTTTCCACTATTACCCACTTAGCGCTACGAATGTCCAGTTGCATTTTCTACAGACAGAGTGTTTCAAAACTGCTCAATCAAAAGTATGTTTTAACTCTGTTAGCTGAATGCTCAGATCAGAAAGAAGTTTCACAGAATGCTTCTGTGTAGTTTATATTTGAATATATTCCTTTTTCCACTACTACGCTCTTAGCGCTCCAAATGTCCTGTTGCATTTTCTACAGAAAGAGTGTTCAGATCTGCTCAATCAAAAGTATGGTTTAACTCTGTTAGCTGAATGCACAGATCAGAAAGAAGTTTCACCGAATGATTCTGTGTAGTTTATATTTGAAGACATTCCTTTTTCCACTATTACCCTCTTAGCGCTCCGAATCTCCACTTGCATTTTCTACAAAAAGAGTGTTTCATAACTGCTCAATCAAAAATATGTTTTATCTCTGTTAACTGAATTTACAGATCAGAAATAAGTTTCACAGAATGCATCTGTGTAGTTTTTATTTGAAGATATTCTTTTTCCCAATGTAGGCCTCTTAGCGCTTAGCATGTAAAATTGCAGTTTCTACAGAAAGAGTGTTTCAGAACGGCTCAATCAAAAGTAAGGTTCAACTCTGTTAGCTGAATGCACAGAACAGTAAGAGTTTTCACAGAATGCTACTGTGTAGTTTATATTTGAATATATTCCTTTTTCCACTATTACCCTCTTAGCGCTCCGAATGTCCACTTGCATTTTCTACAGAAAGAGTGTTCAGAACTGCGCAATCAAAAGTATGGTTAAACTCTGTTATCTTAATGAACATATCAGAAATAAGTTTCACACAATGCTTCTGTGTAGTTTTTATTTGAAGATATTATTTTTCCCAATAGAGGCCACTTAGCGCTCAGAATGTCCAATTGCAGTTTCTTCAGAAAGAGTGTTTCAGAAAGGCTCAATCAAAAGTAAGGTTCAACTCTGTTAGTTGAATGCACAGAACAGAAAGAAGTTTCATACAATGCTTCTGTGTAGTTTATATTTGAACATATTCTTTTCTCCACTATTACCCACTTAGCGCTACGAATGTCCAGTTGCATTTTCTACAGACAGAGTGTTTCAAAACTGCTCAATCAAAAGTATGGTTTAACTCTATTAGCTGAATGATCAGATCAGAAAGAAGTTTCACAGAATGCTTCTGTGTAGTTTATATTTGAATATATTTCTTTTTCCACTACTACTCTCTTAGCGCTCCAAATGTCCAGTTGCATTTTCTACAGAAAGAGTGTTCAGATCTGCTCAATCAAAAGTATGGTTTAACACTGTTAGCTGAATGCACAGATCAGAAAGAAGTTTCACAGAATGATTCTGTGTAGTTTATATTTGGAGACATTCCTTTTTCCACTATTACACTCTTAGCGCTCCGAATCTCCACTTGCATTTTCTACAGAAAGAGTGTTTCAGAACGGCTCAATCAAAACTAAGGTTCAACTCTTTTAGTTGAACAAACAGAACAGAAAGAAGTTTCACACAATTCTTCTGTGTAGTTTTTATTTGTAGACATTCTTTTTCCCAATATAGGCCTCTTAGCGCTCAGAATGTCCAATTGCAGTTTCTACAGAAAGAGTGTTTCAGAACGGCTCAATCAAAAGTAAGGTTGAACTCTGTTAGTTGAATGAACAGAACAGCAAGAAGTTTCACAGAATGCTTCTGTGTAGTTTATATTTGAACATATTCTTTTTTCCACTATTACCCACTTAGCGCTACGAATGTCCAGTTGCATTTTCTACAGACAGAGTGTTTCAAAACTGCTCAATCAAAAGTATGGTTTAACTCTTTTAGCTGAATGCTCAGATCAGAAAGAAGTTTCACAGCATGCTTCTGTGTCGTTTATATTTGAATATATTCCTTTTTCCACTACTACGCTCTTAGCGCTCCAAATGTCCTGTTGCATTTTCTACAGAAAGAGTGTTCAGATCTGCTCAATCAAAAGTATGGTTTAACTCTGTTAGCTGAATGCACAGATCAGAAAGAAGTTTCACCGAATGATTCTGTGTAGTTTATATTTGAAGACATTCCTTTTTCCACTATTACCCTCTTAGCGCTCCGAATCTCCACTTGCATTTTCTACAAAAAGAGTGTTTCATAACTGCTCAATCAAAAATATGTTTTATCTCTGTTAACTGAATTTACAGATCAGAAATAAGTTTCACAGAATGCATCTGTGTAGTTTTTATTTGAAGATATTCTTTTTCCCAATGTAGGCCTCTTAGCGCTTAGCAAGTCCAATTGGAGTTTCTACAGAAAGAGTGTTTCAGAACGGCTCAATCAAAAGTAAGGTTCAACTCTGTTAGTTGAATGCACAGAACAGAAAGAATTTTCACAGAATGCTACTGTGTAGTTTATATTTGAATATATTCCTTTTTCCACTATTACCCTCTTAGCGCTCCGAATGTCCACTTGCATTTTCTACAGAAAGAGTGTTCAGAACTGCGCAATCAAAAGTATGGTTTAACTCTGTTAGCTTAATGAACATATCAGAAATAAGTTTCACACAATGCTTCTGTGTAGTTTTTATTTGAAGATATTATTTTTCCCAATAGAGGCCTCTTAGCGCTCAGAATGTCCAATTGCAGTTTCTACAGAAAGAGTGTTTCAGAAAGGCTCAATCAAAAGTAAGGTTCAACTCTGTTAGTTGAATGCACAGAACAGAAAGAAGTTTCACAGAATGCTTCTGTGTAGTTTATATTTGAACATATTCTTTTTTCCACTATTACCCACTTAGCGCTACGAATGTCCAGTTGCATTTTCTACAGACAGAGTGTTTCAAAACTGCTCAATCAAAAGTATGGTTTAACTCTGTTAGCTGAATGCTCAGATCAGAAAGAAGTTTCACAGAATGCTTCTGTGTAGTTTATATTTGAATATATTCCTTTTTCCACTACTACTCTCTTAGCGCTCCAAATGTCCAGTTGCATTTTTTACAGAAAGAGTGTTCAGATCTGCTGAATCAAAAGTATGGTTTAACTCTGTTAGCTGAATGCACAGATCAGAAAGAAGTTTCACAGAATGATTCTGTGTAGTTTATATTTGGAGACATTCCTTTTTCCACTATTACCCTCTTAGCGCTCCGAATGTACACTTGCATTTTCTACAGAAAGAGTGTTCAGAACTGCGCAATCAAAAGTATGGTTTAACTCTGTTAGCTTAATGAACATATCAGAAATAAGTTTCACACAATGCTTCTGTGTAGTTTTTATTTGAAGATATTATTTTTCCCAATAGAGGCCTCTTAGCGCTCAGAATGTCCAATTGCAGTTTCTACAGAAAGAGTGTTTCAGAAAGGCTCAATCAAAAGTAAGCTTCAACTCTGTTAGTTGAATGCACAGAACAGAAAGAAGTTTCATACAATGCTTCTGTGTAGTTTATATTTGAACATATACTTTTTTCCACTATTACCCACTTGGCGCTACGAATGTCCAGTTGCATTTTCTACAAACAGAGTGTTTCAAAACTGCTCAATCAAAAGTATGGTTTAACTCTGTTATCTGAATGCTCAGATCAGAAAGAAGTTTCACAGAATGCTTCTGTGTAGTTTATATTTGAATATATTCCTTTTTCCACAACTACTCTCTTAGCGCTCCAAATGTCCAGTTGCATTTTCTACAGAAAGAGTGTTCAGATCTGCTGAATCAAAAGTATGGTTTAACTCTGTTAGCTGAATGCACAGATCAGAAAGAAGTTTCACAGAATGATTCTGTGTAGTTTATATTTGGAGACATTCCTTTTTCCACTATTACCCTCTTAGCGCTCCGAATCTCCACTTGCATTTTCTATAGAAAGAGTGTTTCAGAACGGCTCAATGAAAACTAAGGTTCAACTCTTTTAGTTGAACAAACAGAACAGAAAGAAGTTTCACACAATTCTTCTGTGTAGTTTTTATTTGCGGACATTCTTTTTCCCAATATAGGCCTCTTAGCGCTCAGAATGTCCAATTGCAATTTCTACAGAAAGAGTGTTTCAGAACGGCTCAATCAAAAGTAAGGTTCAACTCTGTTAGTTGAATGCACAGAACAGAAAGAAGTTTCACAGAATGCTTCTGTGTAGTTTATATTTGAACATATTCTTTTTTCCACTATTACCCACTTAGCGCTACGAATGTCCAGTTGCATTTTCTACAGACAGAGTGTTTCAAAACTGCTCAATCAAAAGTATGGTTTAACTCTGTTAGCTGAATGCTCAGATCAGAAAGAAGTTTCACAGAATGCTTCTGTGTAGTTTATATTTGAATATATTCCTTTTTCCACTACTACGCTCTTAGCGCTCCAAATGTCCAGTTGCATTTTCTACAGAAAGAGTGTTCAGATCTGCTCAATCAAAAGTATGGTTTAACTCTGTTAGCTGAATGCACAGATCAGAAAGAAGTTTCACCGAATGATTCTGTGTAGTTTATATTTGAAGACATTCCTTTTTCCACTATTACCCTCTTAGCGCTCCGAATCTCCACTTGCATTTTCTACAAAAAGAGTGTTTCATAACTGCTCAATCAAAAATATGTTTTATCTCTGTTAACTGAATTTACAGATCAGAAATAAGTTTCACAGAATGCATCTGTGTAGTTTTTATTTGAAGATATTCTTTTTCCCAATGTAGGCCTCTTAGCGCTTAGCATGTCCAATTGGAGTTTCTACAGAAAGAGTGTTTCAGAACGGCTCAATCAAAAGTAAGGTTCAACTCTGTTAGTTGAATGCACAGAACAGAAAGTATTTTCACAGAATGCTACTGTGTAGTTTATATTTGAATATATTCCTTTTTCCACTATTACCCTCTTAGCGCTCCGAATGTCCACTTGCATTTTCTACAGAAAGAGTGTTCAGAACTGCGCAATCAAAAGTATGGTTTAACTCTGTTAGCTTAATGAACATATCAGAAATAAGTTTCACACAATGCTTCTGTGTAGTTTTTATTTGAAGATATTATTTTTCCCAATAGAGGCCTCTTAGCGCTCAGAATGTCCAATTGCAGTTTCTACAGAAAGAGTGTTTCAGAAAGGCTCAATCAAAAGTAAGGTTCAACTCTGTTAGTTGAATGCACAGAACAGAAAGAAGTTTCATTCAATGCTTCTGTGTAGTTTATATTTGAACATATTCTTTTCTCCACTATTACCCACTTAGCGCTACGAATGTCCAGTTGCATTTTCTACAGACAGAGTGTTTCAAAACTGCTCAATCAAAAGTATGGTTTAACTCTGTTAGCTGAATGCTCAGATCAGAAAGAAGTTTCACAGAATGCTTCTGTGTAGTTTATATTTGAATATATTCCTTTTTCCACTACTACGCTCTTAGCGCTCCAAATGTCCAGTTGCATTTTCTACAGAAAGAGTGTTCAGATCTGCTCAATCAAAAGTATGGTTTAACTCTGTTAGCTGAATGCACAGATCAGAAAGAAGTTTCACCGAATGATTCTGTGTAGTTTATATTTGAAGACATTCCTTTTTCCACTATTACCCACTTAGCGCTCCGAATCTCCACTTGCATTTTCTACAAAAAGAGTGTTTCATAACTGCTCAATCAAAAATATGTTTTATCTCTGTTAACTGAATTTACAGATCAGAAATAAGTTTCACAGAATGCATCTGTGTAGTTTTTATTTGAAGATATTTTTTTCCCAATGTAGGCCTCTTAGCGCTTAGCATGTCCAATTGCAGTTTCTACAGAAAGAGTGTTTCAGAACGGCTCAATCAAAAGTAAGGTTCAACTCTGTTAGCTGAATGCACAGAACAGTAAGAGTTTTCACAGAATGCTACTGTGTAGTTTATATTTGAATATATTCCTTTTTCCACTATTACCCTCTTAGCGCTCCGAATGTCCACTTGCATTTTCTACAGAAAGAGTGTTCAGAACTGCGCAATCAAAAGTATGGTTTAACTCTGTTAGCTTAATGAACATATCAGAAATAAGTTTCACACAATGCTTCTGTGTAGTTTTTATTTGAAGATATTATTTTTCCCAATAGAGGCCTCTTAGCGCTCAGAATGTCCAATTGCAGTTTCTTCAGAAAGAGTGTTTCAGAAAGGTTCAATCAAAAGTAAGTTTCAACTCTGTTAGTTGAATGCACAGAACAGAAAGAAGTTTCATACAATGCTTCTGTGTAGTTTATATTTGAACATATTCCTTTCTCCACTATTACCCACTTAGCGCTACGAATGTCCAGTTGCATTTTCTACAGACAGAGTGTTTCAAAACTGCTCAATCAAAAGTATGGTTTAACTCTATTAGCTGAATGCTCAGATCAGAAAGAAGTTTCACAGAATGCTTCTGTGTAGTTTATATTTGAATATATTCCTTTTTCCACTACTACTCTCTTAGCGCTCCAAATGTCCAGTTGCATTTTCTACAGAAAGAGTGTTCAGATCTGCTCAATCAAAAGTATGTTTTAACTCTGTTAGCTGAATGCACAGATCAGAAAGAAGTTTCACAGAATGATTCTGTGTAGTTTATATTTGGAGACATTCCTTTTTCCACTATTACACTCTTAGCGCTCCGAATCTCCACTTGCATTTTCTACAGAAAGAGTGTTTCAGAACGGCTCAATCAAAACTAAGGTTCAACTCTTTTAGTTGAACAAACAGAACAGAAAGAAGTTTCACACAATTCTTCTGTGTAGTTTTTATTTGTAGACATTCTTTTTCCCAATATAGGCCTCTTAGCGCTCAGAATGTCCAATTGCAGTTTCTACAGAAAGAGTGTTTCAGAACGGCTCAATCAAAAGTAAGGTTCAACTCTGTTAGTTGAATGCACAGAACAGCAAGAAGTTTCACAGAATGCTTCTGTGTAGTTTATATTTGAACATATTCTTTTTTCCACTATTACCCACTTAGCGCTACGAATGTCCAGTTGCATTTTCTACAGACAGAGTGTTTCAAAACTGCTCAATCAAAAGTATGTTTTAACTCTGTTAGCTGAATGCTCAGATCAGAAAGAAGTTTCACAGAATGCTTCTGTGTAGTTTATATTTGAATATATTCCTTTTTCCACTACTACGCTCTTAGCGCTCCAAATGTCCTGTTGCATTTTCTACAGAAAGAGTGTTCAGATCTGCTCAATCAAAAGTATGGTTTAACTCTGTTAGCTGAATGCACAGATCAGAAAGAAGTTTCACCGAATGATTCTGTGTAGTTTATATTTGAAGACATTCCTTTTTCCACTATTACCCTCTTAGCGCTCCGAATCTCCACTTGCATTTTCTACAAAAAGAGTGTTTCATAACTGCTCAATCAAAAATATGTTTTATCTCTGTTAACTGAATTTACAGATCAGAAATAAGTTTCACAGAATGCATCTGTGTAGTTTTTATTTGAAGATATTCTTTTTCCCAATGTAGGCCTCTTAGCGCTTAGCATGTCCAATTGGAGTTTCTACAGAAAGAGTGTTTCAGAACGGCTCAATCAAAAGTAAGGTTCAACTCTGTTAGTTGAATGCACAGAACAGAAAGAATTTTCACAGAATGCTACTGTGTAGTTTATATTTGAATATATTCCTTTTTCCACTACTACGCTCTTAGCGCTCCAAATGTCCAGTTGCATTTTCTACAGAAAGAGTGTTCAGATCTGCTCAATCAAAAGTATGGTTTAACTCTGTTAGCTGAATGCACAGATCAGAAAGAATTTTCACAGAATGATTCTGTGTAGTTTATATTTGGAGACATTCCTTTTTCCACTATTACCCTCTTAGCGCTCCGAATCTCCACTTGCATTTTCTACAGAAAGAGTGTTTAAGAACGGCTCAATCAAAACTAAAGTTCAACTCTTTTAGTTGAACAAACAGAACAGAAAGAAGTTTCACACAATTCTTCTGTGTAGTTTTTATTTGTAGACATTCTTTTTCCCAATATAGGCCTCTTAGCGCTCAGAATGTCCAATTGCAGTTTCTACAGAAAGAGTGTTTCAGAACGGCTCAATCAAAAGTAGGGTTCAACTCTGTTAGTTGAATGCACAGAACAGAAAGAATTTTCACAGAATGCTACTGTGTAGTTTATACTTGAACATATTCCTTTTTCCACTATTACCCTCTTAGCGCTCCGAATGTCCACTTGCATTTTCTACAGAAAGAGTGTTCAGAACTGCGCAATCAAAAGTATGGTTTAACTCTGTTAGCTTAATGAACATATCAGAAATAAGTTTCACACAATGCTTCTGTGTAGTTTTTATTTGAAGATATTATTTTTCCCAATAGAGGCCTCTTAGCGCTCAGAATGTCCAATTGCAGTTTCTACAGAAAGAGTGTTTCAGAAAGGCTCAATCAAAAGTAAGGTTCAACTCTGTTAGTTGAAAGCACAGAACAGAAAGAAGTTTCATACAATGCTTCTGTGTAGCTTATATTTGAACATATTCTTTTTTCCACTATTACCCACTTAGCGCTACGAATGTCCAGTTGCATTTTCTAGAGACAGAGTGTTTCAAAACTGCTCAATCAAAAGTATGGTTTAACTCTGTTAGCTGAATGCTCAGATCAGAAAGAAGTTTCACAGAATGATTCTGTGTAGTTTATATTTGGAGACATTCCTTTTTCCACTATTACCCTCTTAGCGCTCCGAATCTCCACTTGCATTTTCTACAGAAAGAGTGTTTCAGAACGGCTCAATCAAAACTAAGTTTCAACTCTTTTAGTTGAGCAAACAGAACAGAAAGAAGTTTCCCACAATTCTTCTGTGTAGTTTTTATTTGTAGACATTCTTTTTCCCAATATAGGCCTCTTAGCGCTCAGAATGTCCAATTGCAGTTTCTACAGAAAGAGTGTTTCAGAACGGCTCAATCAAAAGTAAGGTTCAACTCTGTTAGTTGAATGCACAGAACAGAAAGAATTTTCACAGAATGCTACTGTGTAGTTTATATTTGAATATATTCGTTTTTCCACTATTACCCTCTTAGCGCTCCGAATGTCCACTTGCATTTTCTACAGAAAGAGTGTTCAGAACTGCGCAATCAAAATTATGGTTTAACTCTGTTAGCTTAATGAACATATCAGAAATAAGTTTCACACAATGCTTCTGTGTAGTTTTTATTTGAAGATATTTTTTTTCCCAATAGAGGCCTCTTAGCGCTCAGAATGTCCAATTGCAGTTTCTACAGAAAGAGTGTTTCAGAAAGGCTCAATCAAAAGTAAGGTTCAACTCTGTTAGTTGAATGCACAGAACAGAAAGAAGTTTCATACAATGCTTCTGTGTAGCTTATATTTGAACATATTCTTTTTTCCACTATTACCCACTTAGCGCTACGAATGTCCAGCTGCGTTTTCTACAGACAGAGTGTTTCAAAACTGCTCAATCACAAGTATGGTTTAACTCTGTTAGCTGAATGCTCAGATCAGAAAGAAGTTTCACAGAATGCTTCTGTGTAGTTTATATTTGAATATATTCCTTTTTCCACTACTACTCTCTTAGCGCTCCAAATGTCCAGTTGCATTTTCTACAGAAAGAGTGTTCAGATCTGCACAATCAAAAGTATGGTTTAACTCTGTCAGCTGAATGCACAGATCAGAAAGAAGTTTCACAGAATGATTCTGTGTAGTTTATATTTGGAGACATTCCTTTTTCCACTATTACCCTCTTAGCGCTCCGAATCTCCACTTGCATTTTCTACAGAAAGAGTGTTTCAGAACGGCTCAATCAAAACTAAGTTTCAACTCTTTTAGTTGAGCAAACAGAAAAGAAAGAAGTTTCCCACAGTTCTTCTGTGTAGTTTTTATTTGTAGACATTCTTTTTCCCAATATAGGCCTCTTAGCGCTCAGAATGTCCAATTGCAGTTTCTACAGAAAGAGTGTTTCAGAACGGCTCAATCAAAAGTAAGGTTCAACTCTGTTAGTTGAATGCACAGAACAGAAAGAATTTTCACAGAATGCTACTGTGTAGTTTATATTTGAATATATTCCTTTTTCCACTATTACCCTCTTAGCGCTCCGAATGTCCACTTGCATTTTCTACAGAAAGAGTGTTCAGAACTGCGCAATCAAAAGTATGGTTTAACTCTGTTAGCTTAATGAACATATCAGAAATAAGTTTCACACAATGCTTCTGTGTAGTTTTTATTTGAAGATATTATTTTTCCCAATAGAGGCCTCTTAGCGCTCAGAATGTCCAATTGCAGTTTCTACAGAAAGAGTGTTTCAGAAAGGCTCAATCAAAAGTAAGGTTCAACTCTGTTAGTTGAATGCACAGAACAGAAAGAAGTTTCATACAATGCTTCTGTGTAGTTTATATTTGAACATATTCTTTTTTCGACTATTACCCACTTAGCGCTACGAATGTCCAGTTGCATTTTCTACAGACAGAGTGTTTCAAAACTGCTCAATCAAAAGTATGGTTTAACTCTGTTAGCTGAATGCTCAGATCAGAAAGAAGTTTCACACAATGCTTCTGTGTAGTTTATATTTGAATATATTCCTTTTTCCACTACTACTCTCTTAGCGCTCCAAATGTCCAGTTGCATTTTCTACAGAAAGAGTGTTCAGATCTGCTCAATCAAAAGTATGGTTTAACTCTGTCAGCTGAATGCACAGTTCAGAAAGAAGTTTCACAGAATGATTCTGTGTAGTTTATATTTGGAGACATTCCTTTTTCCACTATTACCCTCTTAGCGCTCCGAACCTCCACTTGCATTTTCTACAGAAAGAGTGTTTCAGAACGGCTCAATCAAAACTAAGGTTCAACTCTTTTAGTTGGACAAACAGAACAGAAAGAAGTTTCACACAATTCTTCTGTGTAGTTTTTATTTGTAGACATTCTTTTTCCCAATATAGGCCTCTTAGCGCTCAGAATGTCCAATTGCAGTTTCTACAGAAAGAGTGTTTCAGAACGGCTCAATCAAAAGTAAGGTTGAACTCTGTTAGTTGAATGCACAGAACAGAAAGAAGTTTCATACAATGCTTCTGTGTAGTTCATATTTGAACATATTCTTTTTTCCACTATTACCCACTTAGCGCTACGAATGTCCAGTTGCATTTTCTACAGACAGAGTGTTTCAAAACTGCTCAATCACAAGTATGGTTTAACTCTGTTAGCTGAATGCTCAGATCAGAAAGAAGTTTCACAGAATGCTTCTGTGTAGTTTATATTTGAATATATTCCTTTTTCCACTACTACGCTCTTAGCGCTCCAAATGTCCAGTTTCATTTTCTACAGAAAGGGTGATCAGATCTGCTCAATCAAAAGTATGGTTTAACTCTGTTAGCTGAATGCACAGATCAGAAAGAAGTTTCACCGAATGATTCTGTGTAGTTTATATTTGGAGACATTCCTTTTTCCACTATTACCCTCTTAGCGCTCCGAATCTCCACTTGCATTTTCTACAAAAAGAGTGTTTCAAAACTACTCAATCAAAAATATGTTTTATCTCTGTTAACTTAATTTACAGATCAGAAATAAGTTTCACAGATTGTATCTGTGTAGTTTTTATTTGAAGATATTCTTTTTCCCAATGTAGGCCTCTTAGCGCTTAGCATGTCCAATTGCAGTTTCTACAGAAAGAGTGTTTCAGAACGGCTCAATCAAAAGTAAGGTTCAACTCTTTTAGTTGAATGCACAGAACAGAAAGAATTTTCACAGAATGCTACTGTGTAGTTTATATTTGAATATATTCCTTTTTCCACTATTACCCTCTTAGCGCTCCGAATGTCCACTTGCATTTTCTACAGAAAGAGTGTTCAGAACTGCGCAATCAAATGTATGGTTTAACTCTGTTAGCTTAATGAACATATCAGAAATAAGTTTCACACAATGCTTCTGTGTAGTTTTTATTTGAAGATATTATTTTTCCCAATAGAGGTCTCTTAGCGCTCAGAATGCCCAATTGCAGTTTCTACAGAAAGAGTGTTTCAGAAAGGCTCAATCAAAAGTAAGGTTCAACCCTGTTAGTTGAATGCACAGAACTGAAAGGAGTTTCATACAATGCTTCTGTGTAGTTTATATTTGAACATATTCTTTTTTCCACTATTACCCACTTAGCGCTACGAATGTCCAGTTGCATTTTCTACAGACAGAGTGTTTCAAAACTGCTCAATCAAAAGTATGGTTTAACTCTGTTAGCTGAATGCACAGATCAGAAAGAAGTTTCACAGAATGATTCTGTGTAGTTTATATTTGGAGCCATTCCTTTTTCCACTATTACCCTCTAAGCGCTCCGAATCTCCACTTGCATTTTCTACAGAAAGAGTGTTTCAGTACGGCTCAATCAAAACTAAGATTCAACTCTTTTAGTTGAGCAAACAGAACAGAAAGAAGTTTCACACAATTCTTCTCTGTAGTTTTTATTTGTAGACATTCTTTTTCCCAATATAGGCCTCTTAGCGCTCAGAATGTCCAATTGCAGTTTCTACAGAAAGAGTGTTTCAGAACGGCTCAATCAAAAGTAAGGTTCAACTCTGTTGGTTGAATGCACAGAACAGAAAGAAGTTTCATAGAATGCTTCTGTGTAGTTCATATTTGAACATATTATTTTTTCCACTATTACCCACTTAGCGCTACGAATGTCCAGATGCATTTTCTACAGACAGAGTGTTTCAAAACTGCGCAATCAAAAGTATGGTTTAACTCTGTTAGCTGAATGCTCAGATCAGAAAGAAGTTTCACAGAATGCTTCTGTGTAGTTTATATTTGAATATATTCCTTTTTCCACAATTACCCTCTTAGCGCTCCGAATGTCCACTTGCATTTTCTACAGAAAGAGTGTTCAGAACTGCGCAATCAAAAGTATGGTTTAACTCTGATAGCTTAATGAACATATCAGAAATAAGTTTCACACAATGCTTCTGTGTAGTTTTTATTTGAAGACATTATTTTTCCCAATAGAGGCCTCTTCGCGCTCAGAATGTCCAATTGCAGTTTCTACAGAAAGAGTGTTTCAGAAAGGCTCAATCAAAAGTAAGGTTCAACTCTGTTAGTTGAATGCACAGAACAGAAAGAAGTTTCATACAATGCTTCTGTGTAGTTTATATTTGAACATATTCTTTTTTCCACTATTACCCACTTAGCGCTACGAATGTCCAGTTGCATTTTCTACAGACAGAGTGTTTCAAAACTGCTCAATCAAAAGTATGGTTTAACTCTGTTAGCTGAATGGTCAGATCAGAAAGAAGTTTCACAGAATGCTTCTGTGTAGTTTATATTTGAATATATTCCCTTTTCCACTACTACTCTCTTAGCGCTCCAAATGTCCAGTTGCATTTTCTACAGAAAGAGTGTTCAGATCTGCTCAATCAAAAGTATGGTTTAACACTGTTAGCTGAATGCACAGATCAGAAAGAAGTTTCACCGAATGATTCTGTGTAGTTTATATTTGGAGACATTCCTTTTTCCACTATTACCCTCTTAGCGCTCCGAATCTCCTCTTGCATTTTCTACAAAAAGAGTGTTTCAAAACTACTCAATCAAAAATATGTTTTATCTCTGTTAACTTAATTTACAGATCAGAAATAAGTTTCACAGATTGTATCTGTGTAGTTTTTATTTGAAGATATTCTTTTTCCCAATGTAGGCCTCTTAGCGCTTAGCATGTCCAATTGCAGTTTCTACAGAAAGAGTGTTTCAGAACGGCTCAATCAAAAGTAAGGTTCAACTCATTTAGTTGAATGCACAGAACAGAAAGAATTTTCACAGAATGCTACTGTGTAGTTTATATTTGAATATATTCCTTTTTCCACTATTACCCTCTTAGCGCTCCGAATGTCCACTTGCATTTTCTACAGAAAGAGTGTTCAGAACTGCGCAATCAAATGTATGGTTTAACTCTGTTAGCTTAATGAACATATCAGAAATAAGTTTCACACAATGCTTCTGTGTAGTTTTTATTTGAAGATATTATTTTTCCCAATAGAGGTCTCTTAGCGCTCAGAATGCCCAATTGCAGTTTCTACAGAAAGAGTGTTTCAGAAAGGCTCAATCAAAAGTAAGGTTCAACCCTGTTAGTTGAATGCACAGAACAGAAAGGAGTTTCATACAATGCTTCTGTGAAGTTTATATTTGAACTTATTCTTTTTTCCACTATTACCCACTTAGCGCTACGAATGTCCAGTTGCATTTTCTACAGACAGAGTGTTTCAAAACTGCTCAATCAAAAGTATGGTTTAACTCTGTTAGCTGAATGCTCAGATCAGAAAGAAGTTTCACAGAATGCTTCTGTGTAGTTTATATTTGAATATATTCCTTTTTCCACTACTACTCTCTTAGCGCTCCAAATGTCCAGTTGCATTTTCTACAGAAAGAGTGTTCAGATCTGCTGAATCAAAAGTATGGTTTAACTCTGTTAGCTGAATGCACAGATCAGAAAGAAGTTTCACAGAATGATTCTGTGTAGTTTATATTTGGAGCCATTCCTTTTTCCACTATTACCCTCTAAGCGCTCCGAATCTCCACTTGCATTTTCTACAGAAAGAGTGTTTCAGTACGGCTCAATCAAAACTAAGATTCAACACTTTTAGTTGAACTAACAGAAGAGAGAGAAGTTTCACACAATTCTTCTGTGTAGTTTTTATTTGTAGACATTCTTTTTCCCAATATAGGCCTCTTAGCGCTCAGAATGTCCAATTGCAGTTTCTACAGAAAGAGTGTTTCAGAACGGCTCAATCAAAAGTAAGGTTCAACTCTGTTGGTTGAATGCACAGAACAGAAAGAAGTTTCATAGAATGCTTCTGTGTAGTTCATATTTGAACATATTCTTTTTTCCACTATTACCCACTTAGCGCTACGAATGTCCAGTTGCATTTTCTACAGACAGAGTGTTTCAAAACTGCTCAATCAAAAGTATGGTTTAACTCTGTTAGCTGAATGCTCAGATCAGAAAGAAGTTTCACAGAATGCTTCTGTGTAGTTTATATTTGAATATATTCCTTTTTCCACTACTACGCTCTTAGCGCTCCAAATGTCCAGTTGCATTTTCTACAGAAAGAGTGTTCAGATCTGCTCAATCAAAAGTATGGTTTAACTCTGTTAGCTGAATGCACAGATCAGAAAGAAGTTTCACCGAATGATTCTGTGTAGTTTATATTTGAAGACATTCCTTTTTCCACTATTACCCTCTTAGCGCTCCGAATCTCCACTTGCATTTTCTACAAAAAGAGTGTTTCATAACTGCTCAATCAAAAATATGTTTTATCTCTGTTAACTGAATTTACAGATCAGAAATAAGTTTCACAGAATGCATCTGTGTAGTTTTTATTTGAAGATATTCTTTTTCCCAATGTAGGCCTCTTAGCGCTTAGCATGTCCAATTGCAGTTTCTACAGAAAGAGTGTTTCAGAACGGCTCAATCAAAAGTAAGGTTCAACTCTGTTAGTTGAATGCACAGAACAGAAAGAATTTTCACAGAATGCTACTGTGTAGTTTATATTTGAATATATTCCTTTTTCCACTATTACCCTCTTAGCGCTCCGAATGTCCACTTGCATTTTCTACAGAAAGAGTGTTCAGAACTGCGCAATCAAAAGTATGGTTTAACTCTGTTAGCTTAATGAACATATCAGAAATAAGTTTCACACAATGCTTCTGTGTAGTTTTTATTTTAAGATATTATTTTTTACAATAGAGGTCTCTTAGCGCTCAGAATGTCCAATTGCAGTTTCTACAGAAAGAGTGTTTCAGAAAGGCTCAATCAAAAGTAAGGTTCAACTCTGTTAGTTGAATGCACAGAACAGAAAGAAGTTTCATACAATGCTTCTGTGTAGTTTATATTTGAACATATTCTTTTTTCCACTATTACCCACTTAGCGCTACGAATGTCCAGTTGCATTTTCTACAGACAGAGTGTTTCAAAACTGCTCAATCAAAAGTATGGTTTAACTCTGTTAGCTGAATGCTCAGATCAGAAAGAAGTTTCACAGAATGCTTCTGTGTAGTTTATATTTGAATATATTCCTTTTTCCACTACTACTCTCTTAGCGCTCCAAATGTCCAGTTGCATTTTCTACAGAAAGAGTGTTCAGATCTGCTCAATCAAAAGTATGGTTTAACTCTGTTAGCTGAATGCACAGATCAGAAAGAAGTTTCACAGAATGATTCTGTGTAGTTTATATTTGGAGACATTCCTTTTTCCACTATTACCCTCTTAGCGCTCCGAATCTCCACTTGCATTTTCTACAGAAAGAGTGTTTCAGAACGGCTCAATCAAAACTAAGGTTCAACTCTTTTAGTTGGACAAACAGAACAGAAAGATGTTTCACACAATTCTTCTGTGTAGTTTTTATTTGTAGACATTCTTTTTCCCAATATAGGCCTCTTAGCGCTCAGAATGTCCAATTGCAGTTTCTACAGAAAGAGTGTTTCAGAACGGCTCAATCAAAAGTAAGGTTCAACTCTGTTAGTTGAATGCACAGAACAGAAAGATGTTTCATACAATGCTTCTGTGTAGTTCATATTTGAACATATTCTTTTTTCCACTATTACCCACTTAGCGCTACGAATGTCCAGTTGCATTTTCTACAGACAGAGTGTTTCAAAACTGCTCAATCAAAAGTATGGTTTAACTCCGTTAGCTGAATGCTCAGATCAGAAAGAAGTTTCACAGAATGCTTCTGTGTAGTTTATATTTGAATATATTCCTTTTTCCACTACTACGCTCTTAGCGCTCCAAATGTCCAGTTTCATTTTCTACAGAAAGAGTGATCAGATCTGCTCAATCAAAAGTATGGTTTAGCTCTGTTAGCTGAATGCACAGATCAGAAAGAAGTTTCACCGAATGATTCTGTGTAGTTTATATTTGGAGACATTCCTTTTTCCACTATTACCCTCTTAGCGCTCCGAATCTCCACTTGCATTTTCTACAAAAAGAGTGTTTCAAAACTACTCAATCAAAAATATGTTTTATCTCTGTTAACTTAATTTACAGATCAGAAATAAGTTTCACAGATTGTATCTGTGTAGTTTTTATTTGAAGATATTCTTTTTCCCAATGTAGGCCTCTTAGCGCTTAGCATGTCCAATTGCAGTTTCTACAGAAAGAGTGTTTCAGAACGGCTCAATCAAAAGTAAGGTTCAACTCTGTTAGTTGAATGCACAGAACAGAAAGAATTTTCACAGAATGCTACTGTGTAGTTTATATTTGAATATATTCCTTTTTCCACTATTACCCTCTTAGCGCTCCGAATGTCCACTTGCATTTTCTACAGAAAGAGTGTTCAGAACTGCGCAATCAAATGTATGGTTTAACTCTGTTAGCTTAATGAACATATCAGAAATAAGTTTCACACAATGCTTCTGTGTAGTTTTTATTTGAAGATATTATTTTTCCCAATAGAGGTCTCTTAGCGCTCAGAATGCCCAATTGCAGTTTCTACAGAAAGAGTGTTTCAGAAAGGCTCAATCAAAAGTAAGGTTCAACCCTGTTAGTTGAATGCACAGAACAGAAAGGAGTTTCATAGAATGCTTCTGTGTAGTTTATATTTGAACATATTCTTTTTTCCACTATTACCCACTTAGCGCTACGAATGTCCAGTTGCATTTTCTACAGACAGAGTGTTTCAAAACTGCTCAATCAAAAGTATGGTTTAACTCTGTTAGCTGAATGCTCAGATCAGAAAGAAGTTTCACAGAATGCTTCTGTGTAGTTTATATTTGAATATATTCCTTTTTCCACTACTACTCTCTTAGCGCTCCAAATGTCCAGTTGCATTTTCTACAGAAAGAGTGTTCAGATCTGCTGAATCAAAAGTATGGTTTAACCCTGTTAGCTGAATGCACAGATCAGAAAGAAGTTTCACAGAATGATTCTGTGTAGTTTATATTTGGAGCCATTCCTTTTTCCACTATTACCCTCTAAGCGCTCCGAATCTCCACTTGCATTTTCTACAGAAAGAGTGTTTCAGTACGGCTCAATCAAAACTAAGATTCAACTCTTTTAGTTGAACAAACAGAACAGAAAGAAGTTTCACACAATTCTTCTGTGTAGTTTTTATTTGTAGACATTCTTTTTCCCAATATAGGCCTCTTAGCGCTCAGAATGTCCAATTGCAGTTTCTACAGAAAGAGTGTTTCAGAACGGCTCAATCAAAAGTAAGGTTCAACTCTGTTGGTTGAATGCACAGAACAGAAAGTAGTTTCAGAGAATGCTTCTGTGTAGTTCATATTTGAACATATTCTTTTTTCCACTATTACCCACTTAGCGCTACGAATGTCCAGTTGCATTTTCTACAGACAGAGTGTTTCAAAACTGCTCAATCAAAAGTATGGTTTAACTCTGTTAGCTGAATGCTCAGATCAGAAAGAAGTTTCACAGAATGCTTCTGTGTAGTTTATATTTGAATATATTCCTTTTTCCACTACTACGCTCTTAGCGCTCCAAATGTCCAGTTGCATTTTCTACAGAAAGAGTGTTCAGATCTGCTCAATCAAAAGTATGGTTTAACTCTGTTAGCTGAATGCACAGATCAGAAAGAAGTTTCACCGAATGATTCTGTGTAGTTTATATTTGAAGACATTCCTTTTTCCACTATTACCCTCTTAGCGCTCCGAATCTCCACTTGCATTTTCTACAAAAAGAGTGTTTCATAACTGCTCAATCAAAAATATGTTTTATCTCTGTTAACTGAATTTACAGATCAGAAATAAGTTTCACAGAATGCATCTGTGTAGTTTTTATTTGAAGATATTCTTTTTCCCAATGTAGGCCTCTTAGCGCTTAGCATGTCCAATTGCAGTTTCTACAGAAAGAGTGTTTCAGAACGGCTCAATCAAAAGTAAGGTTCAACTCTGTTAGTTGAATGCACAGAACAGAAAGAATTTTCACAGAATGCTACTGTGTAGTTTATATTTGAATATATTCCTTTTTCCACTATTACCCTCTTAGCGCTCCGAATGTCCACTTGCATTTTCTACAAAAAGAGTGTTCAGAACTGCGCAATCAAAAGTATGGTTTAACTCTGATAGCTTAATGAACATATCAGAAATAAGTTTCACACAATGCTTCTGTGTAGTTTTTATTTGAAGATATTATTTTTCCCAATAGAGGCCTCTTCGCGCTCAGAATGTCCAATTGCAGTTTCTACAGAAAGAGTGTTTCAGAAAGGCTCAATCAAAAGTAAGGTTCAACTCTGTTAGTTGAATGCACAGAACAGAAAGAAGTTTCATACAATGCTTCTGTGTAGTTTATATTTGAACATATTCTTTTTTCCAATATTACCCACTTAGCGCTACGAATGTCCAGTTGCATTTTCTACAGACAGAGTGTTTCAAAACTGCTCAATCAAAAGCATGGTTTAACTCTGTTAGCTGAATGGTCAGATCAGAAAGGAGTTTCACAGAATGCTTCTGTGTAGTTTATATTTGAATATATTCCCTTTTCCACTACTACTCTCTTAGCGCTCCAAATGTCCAGTTGCATTTTCTACAGAAAGAGTGTTCAGATCTGCTCAATCAAAAGTATGGTTTAACACTGTTAGCTGAATGCACAGATCAGAAAGAAGTTTCACACAATGATTCTGTGTAGTTTATATTTGGAGACATTCCTTTTTCCACTATTACCGTCTTAGCGCTCCGAATCTCCACTTGCATTTTCTACAGAAAGAGTGTTTCAGAACGGCTCAATCAAAACTAAGGTTCAACTCTTTTAGTTGAACAAACAGAACAGAAAGAAGTTTCACACAATTCTTCTGTGTAGTTTTTATTTGTAGACATTCTTTTTAACAATATAGGCCTGTTAGCGCTCAGAATGTCCAATTGCAGTTTCTACAGAAAGAGTGTTTCAGAACGGCTCAATCAAAAGTAAGGTTCAACTCTGTTAGTTGAATGCACAGAACAGAAAGAAGTTTCATACAATGCTTCTGTGTAGTTTATATTTGAACATATTCTTTTTTCCACTATTACCCACTTAGCGCTACGAATGTCCAGTTGCATTTTCTACAGACAGAGTGTTTCAAAACTGCTCAATCAAAAGTATGGTTTAACTCTGTTAGCTGAATGCTCAGATCAGAAAGAAGTTTCACAGAATGCTTCTGTGTAGTTTATATTTGAATATATTCCTTTTTCCACTACTACGCTCTTAGCGCTCCAAATGTCCAGTTGCATTTTCTACAGAAGGAGTGTTCAGATCTGCTCAATCAAAAGTATGGTTTAACTCTGTTAGCTGAATGCACAGATCAGAAAGAAGTTTCACCGAATGATTCTGTGTAGTTTATATTTGAAGACATTCCTTTTTCCACTATTACCCTCTTAGCGCTCCGAATCTCCACTTGCATTTTCTACAAAAAGAGTGTTTCATAACTGCTCAATCAAAAATATGTTTTATCTCTGTTAACTGAATTTACAGATCAGAAATAAGTTTTACAGAATGCATCTGTGTAGTTTTTATTTGAAGATATTCTTTTCCCAATGTAGGCCTCTTAGCGCTTAGCATGTCCAATTGCAGTTTCTACAGAAAGAGTGTTTCAGAACGGCTCAATCAAAGGTAAGGTTCAACTCTGTTAGTTGAATGCACAGAACAGAAAGAATTTTCACAGAATGCTACTGTGTAGTTTATATTTGAATATATTCCTTTTTCCACTATTACCCTCTTAGCGCTCCGAATGTCCACTTGCATTTTCTACAGAAAGAGTGTTCAGAACTGCGCAATCAAAAGTATGGTTTAACTCTGTTAGCTTAATGAACATATCAGAAATAAGTTTCACACAATGCTTCTGTGTAGTTTTTATTTTAAGATATTATTTTTCACAATAGAGGTCTCTTAGCGCTCAGAATGTCCAATTGCAGTTTCTACAGAAAGAGTGTTTCAGAAAGGCTCAATCAAAAGGAAGGTTCAACTCTGTTAGTTGAATGCACAGAACAGAAAGAAGTTTCATACAATGCTTCTGTGTAGTTTATATTTGAACATATTCTTTTTTCCACTATTACCCACTTAGCGCTACGAATGTCCAGTTGCATTTTCTACAGACAGAGTGTTTCAAAACTGCTCAATCAAAAGTATGGTTTAACTCTGTTAGCTGAATGCTCAGATCAGAAAGAAGTTTCACAGAATGCTTCTGTGTAGTTTATATTTGAATATATTCCTTTTTCCACTACTACTCTCTTAGCGCTCCAAATGTCCAGTTGCATTTTCTACAGAAAGAGTGTTCAGATCTGCTCAATCAAAAGTATGGTTTAACTCTGTTAGCTGAATGCACAGATCAGAAAGAAGTTTCACAGAATGATTCTGTGTAGTTTATATTTGGAGACATTCCTTTTTCCACTATTACCCTCTTAGCGCTCCGAATCTCCACTTGCATTTTCTACAGAAAGAGTGTTTCAGAACGGCTCAATCAAAACTAAGGTTCAACTCTTTTAGTTGAACAAACAGAACAGAAAGAAGTTTCACACAATTCTTCTGTGTAGTTTTTATTTGTAGAAATTCTTTTTCCCAATATAGGCCTCTTAGCGCTCAGAATGTCCAATTGCAGTTTCTACAGAAAGAGTGTTTCAGAACGGCTCAATCAAAAGTAAGGTTCAACTCTGTTAGTTGAATGCACAGAACAGAAAGAAGTTTCATACAATGCTTCTGTGTAGTTCATATTTGAACATATTCCTTTTTCCACTACTACGCTCTTAGCGCTCCAAATGTCCAGTTGCATTTTCTACAGAAAGAGTGTTCAGATCTGCTCAATCAAAAGTATGGTTTAACTCTGTTAGCTGAATGCACAGATCAGAAAGAAGTTTCACCGAATGATTCTGTGTAGTTTATATTTGAAGACATTCCTTTTTCCACTATTACCCTCTTAGCGCTCCGAATCTCCACTTGCATTTTCTACAAAAAGAGTGTTTCATAACTGCTCAATCAAAAATATGTTTTATCTCTGTTAACTGAATTTACAGATCAGAAATAAGTTTTACAGAATGCATCTGTGTAGTTTTTATTTGAAGATATTCTTTTCCCAATGTAGGCCTCTTAGCGCTTAGCATGTCCAATTGCAGTTTCTACAGAAAGAGTGTTTCAGAACGGCTCAATCAAAGGTAAGGTTCAACTCTGTTAGTTGAATGCACAGAACAGAAAGAATTTTCACAGAATGCTACTGTGTAGTTTATATTTGAATATATTCCTTTTTCCACTAGTACCCTCTTAGCGCTCCGAATGTCCACTTGAATTTTCTACAGAAAGAGTGTTCAGAACTGCGCAATCAAAAGTATGGTTTAACTCTGTTAGCTTAATGAACATATCAGAAATAAGTTTCACACAATGCTTCTGTGTAGTTTTTATTTTAAGATATTATTTTTCACAATAGAGGTCTCTTAGCGCTCAGAATGTCCAATTGCAGTTTCTACAGAAAGAGTGTTTCAGAAAGGCTCAATCAAAAGTAAGGTTCAACTCTGTTAGTTGAATGCACAGAACAGAAAGAAGTTTCATACAATGCTTCTGTGTAGTTTATATTTGAACATATTCTTTTTTCCACTATTACCCACTTAGCGCTACGAATGTCCAGTTGCATTTTCTACAGACAGAGTGTTTCAAAACTGCTCAATCAAAAGTATGGTTTAACTCTGTTAGCTGAATGCTCAGATCAGAAAGAAGTTTCACAGAATGCTTCTGTGTAGTTTATATTTGAATATATTCCTTTTTCCACTACTACTCTCTTAGCGCTCCAAATGTCCAGTTGCATTTTCTACAGAAAGAGTGTTCAGATCTGCTCAATCAAAAGTATGGTTTAACTCTGTTAGCTGAATGCACAGATCAGAAAGAAGTTTCACAGAATGATTCTGTGTAGTTTATATTTGGAGACATTCCTTTTTCCACTATTACCCTCTTAGCGCTCCGAATCTCCACTTGCATTTTCTACAGAAAGAGTGTTTCAGAACGGCTCAATCAAAACTAAGGTTCAACTCTTTTAGTTGAACAAACAGAACAGAAAGAAGTTTCACACAATTCTTCTGTGTAGTTTTTATTTGTAGACATTCTTTTTCCCAATACAGGCCTCTTAGCGCTCAGAATGTCCAATTGCAGTTTCTACAGAAAGAGTGTTTCAGAACGGCTCAATCAAAAGTAAGGTTCAACTCTGTTAGTTGAATGCACAGAACAGAAAGAAGTTTCATACAATGCTTCTGTGTAGTTCATATTTGAACATATTCTTTTTTCCACTATTACCCACTTAGCGCTACGAATGTCCAGTTGCATTTTCTACAGACAGAGTGTTTCAAAACTGCTCAATCAAAAGTATGGTTTAACTCTGTTAGCTGAATGCTCAGATCAGAAAGAAGTTTCACAGAATGCTTCTGTGTAGTTTATATTTGAATATATTCCTTTTTCCACTACTACGCTCTTAGCGCTCCAAATGTCCAGTTTCATTTTCTACAGAAAGAGTGATCAGATCTGCTCAATCAAAAGTATGGTTTAACTCTGTTAGCTGAATGCACAGATCAGAAAGAAGTTTCACCGAATGATTCTGTGTAGTTTATATTTGGAGACATTCCTTTTTCCACTATTACCCTCTTAGCGCTCCGAATCTCCACTTGCATTTTCTACAAAAAGAGTGTTTCAAAACTACTCAATCAAAAATATGTTTTATCTCTGTTAACTTAATTTACAGATCAGAAATAAGTTTCACAGATTGTATCTGTGTAGTTTTTATTTGAAGATATTCTTTTTCCCAATGTAGGCCTCTTAGGGCTTAGCATGTCCAATTGCAGTTTCTACAGAAAGAGTGTTTCAGAACGGCTCAATCAAAAGTAAGGTTCAACTCTTTTAGTTGAATGCACAGAACAGAAAGAATTTTCACAGAATGCTACTGTGTAGTTTATATTTGAATATATTCCTTTTTCCACTATTACCCTCTTAGCGCTCCGAATGTCCACTTGCATTTTCTACAGAAAGAGTGTTCAGAACTGCGCAATCAAATGTATGGTTTAACTCTGTTAGCTTAATGAACATATCAGAAATAAGTTTCACACAATGCTTCTGTGTAGTTTTTATTTGAAGATATTATTTTTCCCAATAGAGGTCTCTTAGCGCTCAGAATGCCCAATTGCAGTTTCTACAGAAAGAGTGTTTCAGAAAGGCTCAATCAAAAGTAAGGTTCAACCCTGTTAGTTGAATGCACAGAACAGAAAGGAGTTTCATACAATGCTTCTGTGTAGTTTATATTTGAACATATTCTTTTTTCCACTATTACCCACTTAGCGCTACGAATGTCCAGTTGCATTTTCTACAGACAGAGTGTTTCAAAACTGCTCAATCAAAAGTATGGTTTAACTCTGTTAGCTGAATGCACAGATCAGAAAGAAGTTTCACAGAATGATTCTGTGTAGTTTATATTTGGAGCCATTCCTTTTTCCACTATTACCCTCTAAGCGCTCCGAATCTCCACTTGCATTTTCTACAGAAAGAGTGTTTCAGTACGGCTCAATCAAAACTAAGATTCAACTCTTTTAGTTGAGCAAACAGAACAGAAAGAAGTTTCACACAATTCTTCTGTGTAGTTTTTATTTGTAGACATTCTTTTTCCCAATATAGGCCTCTTAGCGCTCAGAATGTCCAATTGCAGTTTCTACAGAAAGAGTGTTTCAGAACGGCTCAATCAAAGGTAAGGTTCAACTCTGTTGGTTGAATGCACAGAACAGAAAGAAGTTTCATAGAATGCTTCTGTGTAGTTTATATTTGAATATATTCCTTTTTCCACTATTACCCTCTTAGCGCTCCGAATGTCCACTTGCATTTTCTACAGAAAGAGTGTTCAGAACTGCGCAATCAAAAGTATGGTTTAACTCTGTTAGCTTAATGAACATATCAGAAATAAGTTTCACACAATGCTTCTGTGTAGTTTTTATTTTAAGATATTATTTTTCACAATAGAGGTCTCTTAGCGCTCAGAATGTCCAATTGCAGTTTCTACAGAAAGAGTGTTTCAGAAAGGCTCAATCAAAAGTAAGGTTCAACTCTGTTAGTTGAATGCACAGAACAGAAAGAAGTTTCATACAATGCTTCTGTGTAGTTTATATTTGAACATATTCTTTTTTCCACTATTACCCACTTAGCGCTACGAATGTCCAGTTGCATTTTCTACAGACAGAGTGTTTCAAAACTGCTCAATCAAAAGTATGGTTTAACTCTGTTAGCTGAATGCTCAGATCAGAAAGAAGTTTCACAGAATGCTTCTGTGTAGTTTATATTTGAATATATTACTTTTTCCACTACTACTCTCTTAGCGCTCCAAATGTCCAGTTGCATTTTCTACAGAAAGAGTGTTCAGATCTGCTCAATCAAAAGTATGGTTTAACTCTGTTAGCTGAATGCACAGATCAGAAAGAAGTTTCACAGAATGATTCTGTGTAGTTTATATTTGGAGACATTCCTTTTTCCACTATTACCCTCTTAGGGCTCTGAATCTCCACTTGCATTTTCTACAGAAAGAGTGTTTCAGAACGGCTCAATCAAAACTAAGGTTCAACACTTTTAGTTGGACAAACAGAACAGAAAGAAGTTTCACACAATTCTTCTGTGTAGTTTTTATTTGTAGACATTCTTTTTCCCAATATAGGCCTCTTAGCGCTCAGAATGTCCAATTGCAGTTTCTACAGAAAGAGTGTTTCAGAACGGCTCAATCAAAAGTAAGGTTCAACTCTGTTAGTTGAATGCACAGAACAGAAAGAAGTTTCATACAATGCTTCTGTGTAGTTCATATTTGAACATATTCTTTTTTCCACTATTACCCACTTAGCGCTACGAATGTCCAGTTGCATTTTCTACAGACAGAGTGTTTCAAAACTGCTCAATCAAAAGTATGGTTTAACTCTGTTAGCTGAATGCTCAGATCAGAAAGAAGTTTCACAGAATGCTTCTGTGTAGTTTATATTTGAATATATTCCTTTTTCCACTACTACGCTCTTAGCGCTCCAAATGTCCAGTTTCATTTTCTACAGAAAGAGTGATCAGATCTGCTCAATCAAAAGTATGGTTTAGCTCTGTTAGCTGAATGCACAGATAAGAAAGAAGTTTCACCGAATGATTCTGTGTAGTTTATATTTGGAGACATTCCTTTTTCCACTATTACCCTCTTAGCGCTCCGAATCTCCACTTGCATTTTCTACAAAAAGAGTGTTTCAAAACTACTCAATCAAAAATATGTTTTATCTCTGTTAACTTAATTTACAGATCAGAAATAAGTTTCAAAGATTGTATCTGTGTAGTTTTTATTTGAAGATATTCTTTTTCCCAATGTAGGCCTCTTAGCGCTTAGCATGTCCAATTGCAGTTTCTACAGAAAGAGTGTTTCAGAACGGCTCAATCAAAAGTAAGGTTCAACTCTTTTAGTTGAATGCACAGAACAGAAAGAATTTTCACAGAATGCTACTGTGTAGTTTATATTTGAATATATTCCTTTTTCCACTATTACCCTCTTAGCGCTCCGAATGTCCACTTGCATTTTCTACAGAAAGAGTGTTCAGAACTGCGCAATCAAATGTATGGTTTAACTCTGTTAGCTTAATGAACATATCAGAAATAAGTTTCACACAATGCTTCTGTGTAGTTTTTATTTGAAGATATTATTTTTCCCAATAGAGGTCTCTTAGCGCTCAGAATGCCCAATTGCAGTTTCTAGAGAAAGAGTGTTTCAGAAAGGCTCAATCAAAAGTAAGGTTCAACCCTGTTAGTTGAATGCACAGAACAGAAAGGAGTTTCATAGAATGCTTCTGTGTAGTTTATATTTGAACATATTCTTTTTTCCACTATTACCCACTTAGCGCTACGAATGTCCAGTTGCATTTTCTACAGAGTGTTTCAAAACTGCTCAATCAAAAGTATGGTTTAACTCTGTTAGCTGAATGCTCAGATCAGAAAGAAGTTTCACAGAATGCTTCTGTGTAGTTTATATTTGAATATATTTCTTTTTCCACTACTACTCTCTTAGCGCTCCAAATGTCCAGTTGCATTTTCTACAGAAAGAGTGTTCAGATCTGCTGAATCAAAAGTATGGTTTAACCCTGTTAGCTGAATGCACAGATCAGAAAGAAGTTTCACAGAATGATTCTGTGTAGTTTATATTTGGAGCCATTCCTTTATCCACTATTACCCTCTAAGCGCTCCGAATCTCCACTTGCATTTTCTACAGAAAGAGTGTTTCAGTACGGCTCAATCAAAACTAAGATTCAACTCTTTTAGTTGAACAAACAGAACAGAAAGAAGTTTCACACAATTCTTCTGTGTAGTTTTTATTTGTAGACATTCTTTTTCCCAATATAGGCCTCTTAGCGCTCAGAATGTCCAATTGCAGTTTCTACAGAAAGAGTGTTTCAGAACGGCTCAATCAAAAGTAAGGTTCAACTCTGTTGCTTGAATGCACAGAACAGAAAGAAGTTTCATAGAATGCTTCTGTGTAGTTCATATTTGAACATATTCTTTTTTCCACTATTACCCACTTAGCGCTACGAATATCCAGTTGCATTTTCTACAGACAGAGTGTTTCAAAACTGCTCAATCAAAAGTATGGTTTAACTCTGTTAGCTGAATGCTCAGATCAGAAAGAAGTTTCACAGAATGCTTCTGTGTAGTTTATATTTGAATATATTCCTTTTTCCACTACTACGCTCTTAGCGCTCCAAATGTCCAGTTGCATATTCTACAGAAAGAGTGTTCAGATCTGCTCAATCAAAAGTATGGTTTAACTCTGTTAGCTGAATGCACAGATCAGAAAGAAGTTTCACCGAATGATTCTGTGTAGTTTATATTTGAAGACATTCCTTTTTCCACTATTACCCTCTTAGCGCTCCGAATCTCCACTTGCATTTTCTACAAAAAGAGTGTTTCATAACTGCTCAATCAAAAATATGTTTTATCTCTGTTAACTGAATTTACAGATCAGAAATAAGTTTCACAGAATGCATCTGTGTAGTTTTTATTTGAAGATATTCTTTTTCCCAATGTAGGCCTCTTAGCGCTTAGCATGTCCAATTGCAGTTTCTACAGAAAGAGTGTTTCAGAACGGCTCAATCAAAAGTAAGGTTCAACTCTGTTAGTTGAATGCACAGAACAGAAAGAATTTTCACAGAATGCTACTGTGTAGTTTATATTTGAATATATTCCTTTTTCCACTATTTCCCTCTTAGCGCTCCGAATGTCCACTTGCATTTTCTACAGAAAGAGTGTTCAGAACTGCGCAATCAAAAGTATGGTTTAACTCTGATAGCTTAATGAACATATCAGAAATAAGTTTCACACAATGCTTCTGTGTAGTTTTTATTTGAAGATATTATTTTTCCCAATAGAGGACTCTTCGTGCTCAGAATGTCCAATTGCAGTTTCTACAGAAAGAGTGTTTCAGAAAGGCTCAATCAAAAGTAAGGTTCAACTCTGTTAGTTGAATGCACAGAACAGAAAGAAGTTTCATACAATGCTTCTGTGTAGTTTATATTTGAACATATTCTTTTTTCCACTATTACCCACTTAGCGCTACGAATATCCAGTTGCATTTTCTACAGACAGAGTGTTTCAAAACTGCTCAATCAAAAGTATGGTTTAAATCTGTTAGCTGAATGCTCAGATCAGAAAGAAGTTTCACAGAATGCTTCTGTGTAGTTTATATTTGAATATATTCCTTTTTCCACTACTACGCTCTTAGCGCTCCAAATGTCCAGTTGCATTTTCTACAGAAAGAGTGTTCAGATCTGCTCAATCAAAAGTATGGTTTAACTCTGTTAGCTGAATGCACAGATCAGAAAGAAGTTTCACCGAATGATTCTGTGTAGTTTATATTTGAAGACATTCCTTTTTCCACTATTACCCTCTTAGCGCTCAGAATCTCCACTTGCATTTTCTACAAAAAGAGTGTTTCATAACTGCTCAATCAAAAATATGTTTTATCTCTGTTAACTGAATTTACAGATCAGAAATAAGTTTTACAGAATGCATCTGTGTAGTTTTTATTTGAAGATATTCTTTTCCCAATGTAGGCCTCTTAGCGCTTTGCATGTCCAATTGCAGTTTCTACAGAAAGAGTGTTTCAGAACGGCTCAATCAAAGGTAAGGTTCAACTCTGTTAGTTGAATGCACCGAACAGAAAGAATTTTCACAGAATGCTACTGTGTAGTTTATATTTGAATATATTCCTTTTTCCACTATTACCCTCGTAGCGCTCCGAGTGTCCACTTGCATTTTCTACAGAAAGAGTGTTCAGAACTGCGCAATCAAAAGTATGGTTTAACTCTGTTAGCTTAATGAACATATCAGAAATAAGTTTCACACAATGCTTCTGTGTAGTTTTTATTTTAAGATATTATTTTTCACAATAGAGGTCTCTTAGCGCTCAGAATGTCCAATTGCAGTTTCTACAGAAAGAGTGTTTCAGAAAGGCTCAATCAAAAGTAAGGTTCAACTCTGTTAGTTGAATGCACAGAACAGAAAGAAGTTTCATACAATGCTTCTGTGTAGTTTATATTTGAACATATTCTTTTTTCCACTATTACCCACTTAGCGCTACGAATGTCCAGTTGCATTTTCTACAGACAGAGTGTTTCAAAACTGCTCAATCAAAAGTATGGTTTAACTCTGTTAGCTGAATGCTCAGATCAGAAAGAAGTTTCACAGAATGCTTCTGTGTAGTTTATATTTGAATATATTCCTTTTTCCACTACTACTCTCTTAGCGCTCCAAATGTCCAGTTGCATTTTCTACAGAAAGAGTGTTCAGATCTGCTCAATCAAAAGTATGGTTTAACTCTGTTAGCTGAATGCACAGATCAGAAAGAAGTTTCACAGAATGATTCTGTGTAGTTTATATTTGGAGACATTCCTTTTTCCACTATTACCCTCTTAGCGCTCCGAATCTCCACTTGCATTTTCTACAGAAAGAGTGTTTCAGAACGGCTCAATCAAAACTAAGTTTCAACTATTTTAGTTGAACAAACAGAACAGAAAGAAGTTTCACACAATTCTTCTGTGTAGTTTTTATTTGTAGACATTCTTTTTCCCAATATAGGCCTCTTAGCGCTCAGAATGTCCAATTGCAGTTTCTACAGAAAGAGTGTTTCAGAACGGCTCAATCAAAAGTAAGGTTCAACTCTGTTAGTTGAATGCACAGAACAGAAAGAAGTTTCATACAATGCTTCTGTGTAGTTCATATTTGAACATATTCTTTTTTCCACTATTACCCACTTAGCGCTACGAATGTCCAGTTGCATTTTCTACAGACAGAATGTTTCAAAACTGCTCAATCAAAAGTATGGTTTAACTCTGTTAGCTGAATGCTCAGATCAGAAAGAAGTTTCACAGAATGCTTCTGTGTAGTTTATATTTGAATATATTCCTTTTTCCACTACTACGCTCTTAGCGCTCCAAATGTCCAGTTGCATTTTCTACAGAAAGAGTGTTCAGATCTGCTCAATCAAAAGTATGGTTTAACTCTGTTAGCTGAATGCACAGATCAGAAAGAAGTTTCACCGAATGATTCTGTGTAGTTTATATTTGAAGACATTCCTTTTTCCACTATTACCCTCTTAGCGCTCCGAATCTCCACTTGCATTTTCTACAAAAAGAGTGTTTCATAACTGCTCAATCAAAAATATGTTTTATCTCTGTTAACTGAATTTACAGATCAGAAATAAGTTTTACAGAATGCATCTGTGTAGTTTTTATTTGAAGATATTCTTTTCCCAATGTAGGCCTCTTAGCGCTTAGCATGTCCAATTGCAGTTTCTACAGAAAGAGTGTTTCAGAACGGCTCAATCAAAAGTAAGGTTCAACTCTGTTAGTTGAATGCACAGAACACAAAGAATTTTCACAGAATGCTACTGTGTAGTTTATATTTGAATATATTCCTTTTTCCACTATTACCCTCTTAGCACTCCGAATGTCCACTTGCATTTTCTACAGAAAGAGTGTTCAGAACTGCGCAATCCAAAGTATGGTTTAACTCTGTTAGCTTAATGAACATATCAGAAATAAGTTTCACAAAATGCTTCTGTGTAGTTTTTATTTGAAGATATTATTTTTCCCAATAGAGTCCTCTTAGCGCTCAGAATGTCCAATTGCAGTTTCTACAGAAAGAGTGTTTCAGAAAGGCTCAATCAAAAGTAAGGTTCAACTCTGTTAGTTGAATGCACAGAACAGAAAGTAGTTTCATACAATGCTTCTGTGTAGTTTATATTTGAACATATTCTTTTTTCCACTATTACCCACGTAGCGCTACGAATGTCCAGTTGCATTTTCTACAGACAGAGTGTTTCAAAACTGCTCAATCAAAAGTATCGTGTAACTCTGTTAGCTGAATGCTCAGATCAGAAAGAAGTTTCACAGAATGCTTCTGTGTAGTTTATATTTGAATATATTCCTTTTTCCACTACTACTCTCTTAGCGCTCCAAATGTCCAGTTGCATTTTCTACAGAAAGAGTGTTCAGATCTGCTCAATCAAAAGTATGGTTTAACTCTGTTAGCTGAATGCACAGATCAGAAAGAAGTTTCACAGAATGATTCTGTGTAGTTTATATTTGGAGACATTCCTTTTTCCACTATTACCCTCTTAGCGCTCCGAATCTCCACTTGCATTTTCTTCAGAAAGAGTGTTTCAGAACGGCTCAATCAAAACTAAGGTTCAACTCTTTTAGTTGAACAAACAGAACAGAAAGAAGTTTCACACAATTCTTCTGTGTAGTTTTTATTTGTAGACATTCTTTTTCCCAATATAGGCCTCTTAGCGCTCAGAATGTCCAATTGCAGTTTCTACAGAAAGAGTGTTTCAGAACGGCTCAATCAAAAGTAAGGTTCAACTCTGTTAGTTGAATGCACAGAACAGAAAGAAGTTTCATACAATGCTTCTGTGTAGTTCATATTTGAACATATTCTTTTTTCCACTATTACCCACTTAGCGCTACGAATGTCCAGTTGCATTTTCTACAGACAGAGTGTTTCAAAACTGCTCAATCAAAAGTATGGTTTAACTCTGTTAGCTGAATGCTCAGATCAGAAAGAAGTTTCACAGAATGCTTCTGTGTAGTTTATATTTGAATATATTCCTTTTTCCACTACTACGCTCTTAGCGCTCCAAATGTCCAGTTGCATTTTCTACAGAAAGAGTGTTCAGATCTGCTCAATCAAAAGTATGGTTTAACTCTGTTAGCTGAATGCACAGATCAGAAAGAAGTTTCACCGAATGATTCTGTGTAGTTTATATTTGAAGACATTCCTTTTTCCACTATTACCCTCTTAGCGCTCCGAATCTCCACTTGCATTTTCTACAAAAAGAGTGTTTCATAACTGCTCAATCAAAAATATGTTTTATCTCTGTTAACTGAATTTACAGATCAGAAATAAGTTTCACAGAATGCATCTGTGTATTTTTTATTTGAAGATATTCTTTTTCCCAATGCAGGCCTCTTAGCGCTTAGCATGTCCAATTGCAGTTTCTACAGAAAGAGTGTTTCAGAACGGCTCAATCAAAAGTAAGGTTCAACTCTGTTAGTTGAATGCACAGAACAGAAAGAATTTTCACAGAATGCTACTGTGTAGTTTATATTTGAATATATTCCTTTTTCCACTATTACCCTCTTAGCGCTCCGAATGTCCACTTGCATTTTCTACAGAAAGAGTGTTCAGAACTGCGCAATCAAAAGTATGGTTTAACTCTGTTAGCTTAATGAACATATCAGAAATAAGTTTCACACAATGCTTCTGTGTAGTTTTTATTTGAAGATATTATTTTTCCCAATAGAGGCCTCTTAGCGCTCAGAATGTCCAATTGCAGTTTCTACAGAAAGAGTGTTTCAGAAAGGCTCAATCAAAAGTAAGGTTCAACTCTGTTAGTTGAATGCACAGAACAGAAAGAAGTTTCATACAATGCTTCTGTGTAGTTTATATTTGAACATATTCTTTTTTCCACTATTACCCACTTAGCGCTACGAATGTCCAGTTGCATTTTCTACAGACAGAGTGTTTCAAAACTGCTCAATCAAAAGTATGGTTTACCTCTGTTAGCTGAATGCTCAGATCAGAAAGAAGTTTCACAGAATGCTTCTGTGTAGTTTATATTTGAATATATTCCTTTTTCCACTACTACTCTCTTAGCGCTCCAAATGTCCAGTTGCATTTTCTACAGAAAGAGTGTTCAGATCTGCTCAATCAAAAGTATGGTTTAACTCTGTTAGCTGAATTCACAGATCAGAAAGAAGTTTCACAGAATGATTCTGTGTAGTTTATATTTGGAGACATTCCTTTTTCCACTATTACCCTCTTAGCGCTCCGAATCTCCACTTGCATTTTCTACAGAAAGAGTGTTTCAGAACGGCTCAATCAAAACTAAGGTTCAACTCTTTTAGTTGAACAAACAGAACAGAAAGAAGTTTCACACAATTCTTCTGTGTAGCTTTTATTTGTAGACATTCTTTTTCCCAATATAGGCCTCTTAGCGCTCAGAATGTCCAATTGCCGTTTCTACAGAAAGAGTGTTTCAGAACGGCTCAATCAAAAGTAAGGTTCAACTCTGTTAGTAGAATGCACAGAACAGAAAGAAGTTTCATACAATGCTTCTGTGTAGTTCATATTTGAACATATTTTTTTTCCACTATTACCCACTTAGCGCTACGAATGTCCAGTTGCATTTTCTACAGACAGAGTGTTTCAAAACTGGTCAATCAAAAGCATGGTTTAACTCTGTTAGCTGAATGCTCAGATCAGAAAGAAGTTTCACAGAATGCTTCTGTGTAGTTTATATTTGAATATATTCCTTTTTCCACTACTACGCTCTTAGCGATCCAAATGTCCAGTTGCATTTTCTACAGAAAGAGTGTTCAGATCTGCTCAATCAAAAGTATGGTTTAACTCTGTTAGCTGAATGCACAGATCAGAAAGAAGTTTCACCGAATGATTCTGTGTAGTTTATATTTGAAGACATTCCTTTTTCCACTATTACCCTCTTAGCGCTCCGAATCTCCACTTGCATTTTCTACAAAAAGAGTGTTTCATAACTGCTCAATCAAAAATATGTTTTATCTCTGTTAACTGAATTTACAGATCAGAAATAAGTTTCACAGAATGCATCTGTGTAGTTTTTATTTGAAGATATTCTTTTTCCCAATGTAGGCCTCTTAGCGCTTAGCATGTCCAATTGCAGTTTCTACAGAAGGAGTGTTTCAGAACGGCTCAATGAAAAATAAGGTTCAACTCTGTTAGTTGAATGCACAGAACAGAAAGAATTTTCACAGAATGCTACTGTGTAGTTTATATTTGAATATATTCCTTTTTCCACTAATACCCTCTTAGCGCTCCGAATGTTCACTTGCATTTTCTACAGAAAGAGTGTTCAGAACTGCGCAATCAAAAGTATGGTTTAACTCTGTTAGCTTAATGAACATATCAGAAATAAGTTTCACACAATGCTTCTGTGTAGTTTTTATTTGAATATATTATTTTTCCCAATAGAGGCCTCTTAGCGCTCAGAATGTCCAATTGCAGTTTCTACAGAAAGAGTGTTTCAGAAAGGCTCAATCAAAAGTGAGGTTCAACTCTGTTAGTTGAATGCACAGAACAGAAAGAAGTTTCATACAATGCTTCTCTGTAGTTTATATTTGAACATATTTTTTTTCCACTATTACCCACTTAGCGCTACGAATGTCCAGTTGCATTTTCTACAGACAGAGTGTTTCAAAACTGCTCAATCAAAAGTATGGTTTAACTCTGTTAGCTGAATGCTCAGATCAGAAAGAAGTTTCACAGAATGCTTCTGTGTAGTTTATATTTGAATATATTCCTTTTTCCACTACTACTCTCTTAGCGCTCCAAATGTCCAGTTGCATTTTCTACAGAAAGAGTGTTCAGATCTGCTCAATCAAAAGTATGGTTTAACTCTGTTAGCTGAATGCACAGATCAGAAAGAAGTTTCACAGAATGATTCTGTGTAGTTTATATTTGGAGACATTCCTTTTTCCACTATTACCCTCTTAGCGCTCCGAATCTCCACTTGCATTTTCTACAGAAAGAGTGTTTCAGAACGGCTCAATCAAAACTAAGGTTCAACTCTTTTAGTTGAACAAACAGAACAGAAAGAAGTTTCACACAATTCTTCTGTGTAGTTTTTATTTGTAGACATTCTTTTTCCCAATATAGGCCTCTTAGCGCTCAGAATGTCCAATTGCAGTTTCTACAGAAAGAGTGTTTCAGAACGGCTCAATCAAAAGTAAGGTTCAACTCTGTTAGTTGAATGCACAGAACAGAAAGAAGTTTCATAAAATGCTTCTGTGTAGTTTATATTTGAACATATTCTTTTTTCCACTATTACCCACTTAGCGCTACGAATGTCCAGTTGCATTTTCTACAGAGAGAGTGTTTCAAAACTGCTCAATCAAAAGTATGGTTTAACTCTGTTAGCTGAATGCTCAGATCAGAAAGAAATTTCACAGAATGCTTCTGTGTAGTTTATATTTGAATATATTCCTTTTTCCACTACTACGCTCTTAGCGCTCCAAATGTCCAGTTGCATTTTCTACAGAAAGAGTGTTCAGATCTGCTCAATCAAAAGTATGGTTTAACTCTGTTAGCTGAATGCACAGATCAGAAAGAAGTTTCACCGAATGATTCTGTGTAGTTTATATTTGAAGACATTCCTTTTTCCACTATTACCCACTTAGCGCTCCGAATCTCCACTTGCATTTTCTACAAAAAGAGTGCTTCATAACTGCTCAATCAAAAATATGTTTTATCTCTGTTAACTGAATTTACAGATCAGAAATAAGTTTCACAGAATGCATCTGTGTAGTTTTTATCTGAAGATATTCTTTTTCCCAATGTAGGCCTCTTAGCGCTTAGCATGTCCAATTGCAGTTTCTACAGAAAGAGTGTTTCAGAACGGCTCAATCAAAAGAACGGTTCAACTCTGTTAGTTGAATGCACAGAACAGAAAGAATTTTCACAGAATGCTACTGTGTAGTTTATATTTGAATATATTCCTTTTTCCACTATTAACCTCTTAGCGCTCCGAATGTCCACTTGCATTTTCTACAGAAAGAGTGTTCACAACTGCGCAATCAAAAGTATGGTTTAACTCTGTTAGCTTAATGAACATATCAGAAATAAGTTTCACACAATGCTTCTGTGTAGTTTTTATTTGAAGATATTATTTTTCCCAATAGAGGCCTCTTAGCGCTCAGAATGTCCAATTGCAGTTTCTACAGAAAGTGTGTTTCAGAAAGGCTCAATCAAAAGTAAGGTTCAACTCTGTTAGTTGAATGCACAGAACAGAAAGAAGTTTCATACAATGCTTCTGTGTAGTTTTTATTTGAACATATTCTTTTTTCCACTATTACCCACTTAGCGCTACGAATGTCCAGTTGCATTTTCTACAGACAGAGTGTTTCAAAACTGCTCAATCAAAAGTATGGTTTAACTCTGTTAGCTGAATGCTCAGATCAGAAAGAAGTTTCACAGAATGCTTCTGTGTAGTTTATATTTGAATATATTCCTTTTTCCACTACTACTCTCTTAGCGCTCCAAATGTCCAGTTGCATTTTCTACAGAAAGAGTGTTCAGATCTGCTCAATCTAAAGTATGGTTTAACTCTGTTAGCTGAATGCACAGATCAGAAAGAAGTTTCACAGAATGATTCTGTGTAGTTTATATTTGGATACATTCCTTTTTCCACTATTACCCTCTTAGCGCTCCGAATCTCCACTTGCATTTTCTACAGAAAGAGTGTTTCAGAACGGCTCAATCAAAACTAAGGTTCAACTCTTTTAGTTGAACAAACAGAACAGAAATAAGTTTCACACAATGCTTCTGTGTAGTTTTTATTTGAAGATATTATGTTTCCCAATATAGGCCTCTTAGCGCTCAGAATGTCCAATTGCAGTTTCTACAGAAAGAGTGTTTCAGAAAGGCTCAATCAAAAGTAAGGTTCAACTCTGTTAGTTGAATGCACAGAATAGAAAGAAATTTCATACAATGCTTCTGTGTAGTTTATATTTGAACATATTCTTTTTTCCACTATTACCCACTTGGCGCTACGAATGTCCAGTTGCATTTTCTACAGACAGAGTGTTTCAAAACTGCTCAATCAAAAGTATGGTTTAACTCTGTTAGCTGAATGCTCAGATCAGAAAGAAGTTTCACAGAATGCTTCTGTGTACTTTATATATGAATATATTCCTTTTTCCACTACTAATCTCTTAGCGCTCCAAATGTCCAGTTGCATTTTCTACAGAAAGAGTGTTCAGAACTGCGCAATCAAAAGTATGGTTTAACTCTGTTAGCTTAATGAACATATCAGAAATAAGTTTCACACAATGCTTTTGTGTAGTTTTTATTTGAAGATATTATTTTTCCCAATAGAGGCCTCTTAGCGCTCAGAATGTCCAATTGCAGTTTCTACAGAAACAGTGTTTCAGAAAGGCTCAATCAAATGTAAGGTTCAACTCTGTTAGTTGAATGCACAGAACAGAAAGAAGTTTCATACAATGCTTCTGTGTAGTTTATATTTGAACATATTCTTTTTTCCACTATTACCCACTTGGCGCTACGAAAGTCCAGTTGCATTTTCTACAGACAGAGTGTTTCAAAACTGCTCAATCAAAAGTATGGTTTAACTCTGTTAGCTGAATGCTCAGATCAGAAAGAAGTTTCACAGAATGCTTCTGTGTAGTTTATATTTGAATATATTCCTTTTTCCACTACTACTCTCTTAGCGCTCCAAATGTCCAGTTGCATTTTCTACAGAAAGAGTGTTCAGATCTGCTCAATCAAAAGTATGGTTTAACACTGTTAGCTGAATGCACAGATCAGAAAGAAGTTTCACAGAATGATTCTGTGTAGTTTATATTTGGAGACATTCCTTTTTCCACTATTACCCTCTTAGCGCTCCGAATCTCCACTTGCATTTTCTACAGAAAGAGTGTTTCAGAACGGCTCAATCAAAACTAAGGTTCAACTCTTTTAGTTGAACAAAGAGGACAGAAAGAAGTTTCACACAATTCTTCTGTGTAGTTTTTATTTGTAGACATTCTTTTTCCCAATATAGGCCTCTTAGCGCTCAGAATGTCCAATTGCAGTTTCTACAGAAAGAGTGTTTCAGAACGGCTCAATCAAAAGTAAGGTTCAACTCTGTTAGTTGAATGCACAGAACAGAAAGAAGTTTCATACAATGCTTCTGTGTAGTTTATATTTGAACATATTCTTTTTTCCACTATTACCCACTTAGCGCTACGAATGTCCAGTTGCATTTTCTACAGAAAGAGTGTTTCAAAACTGCTCAATCAAAAGTATGGTTTAACTCTGTTAGCTGAATGCTCAGATCAGAAAGAAGTTTCACAGAATGCTTCTGTGTAGTTTATATTTGAATATATTCCTTTTTCCACTACTACGCTCTTAGCGCTCCAAATGTCCAGTTGCATTTTCTACAGAAAGAGTGTTCAGATGTGCTCAATCAAAAGTATGGTTTAACTCTGTTAGCTGAATGCACAGATCAGAAAGAAGTTTCACCGAATGATTCTGTGTAGTTTATATTTGAAGACATTCCTTTTTCCACTATTACCCTCTTAGCGCTCCGAATCTCCACCTGCATTTTCTACAAAAAGTGTGTTTCATAACTGCTCAATCAAAAATATGTTTTATCTCTGTTAACTGAATTTACAGATCAGAAATAAGTTTCACAGAATGCATCTGTGTAGTTTTTATTTGAAGATATTCTTTTTCCCAATGTAGGCATCTTAGCGCTTAGCATGTCCAATTGCAGTTTCTACAGAAAGAGTGTTTCAGAACGGCTCAATCAAAAGTAAGGTTCAACTCTGTTAGTTGAATGCACAAAACAGAAAGAATTTTCACAGAATGCTACTGTGTAGTTTATATTTGAATATATTCCTTTCTCCACTATTACCCTCTTAGCGCTCCGAATGTCCACTTGCATTTTCTACAGAAAGAGTGTTCAGAACTGCTCAATCAAAAGTATGGTTTAACTCTGTTAGCTTAATGAACATATCAGAAATAAGTTTCACACAATGCTTCTGTGTAGTTTTTATTTGAAGATATTATTTTTCCCAATAGAGGTCTCTTAGCGCTCAGAATGTCCAATTGCAGTTTCTACAGAAAGAGTGTTTCAGAAAGGCTCAATCAAAAGTAAGGTTCAACTCTGTTAGTTGAATGCACAGAACAGAAAGTAGTTTCATACAATGCTTCTGTGTAGTTTATATTTGAACATATTCTTTTTTCCACTATTACCCACTTAGCGCTACGAATGTCCAGCTGCATTTTCTACAGACAGAGTGTTTCAAAACTGCTCAATCAAAAGTATGGTTTAACTCTGTTAGCTGAATGCTCAGATCAGAAAGAAGTTTCACAGAATGCTTCTGTGTAGTTTATATTTGAATATATTCCTTTTTCCACTACTACTCTCTTAGCGCTCCAAATGTCCAGTTGCATTTTCTACAGAAAGAGTGTTCAGATCTGCTCAATCAAAAGTATGGTTTAACTCTGTTAGCTGAATGCACAGATCAGAAAGAAGTTTCACAGAATGATTCTGTGTAGTTTATATTTGGAGACATTCCTTTTTCCACTATTACCCTCTTAGCGCTCCGAATCTCCACTTGCATTTTCTACAGAAAGAGTGTTTCAGAACGGCTCAATCAAAACTAAGGTTCAACTCTTTTAGTTGGACAAACAGAACAGAAAGAAGTTTCACACAATTCTTCTGTGTAGTTTTTATTTGTAGACATTCTTTTTCCCAATATAGGCCTCTTAGCGCTCAGAATGTCCAATTGCAGTTTCTACAGAAAGAGTGTTTCAGAACGGCTCAATCAAAAGTAAGGTTCAACTCTGTTAGTTGAATGCACAGAACAGAAAGAAGTTTCATACAATGCTTCTGTGTAGTTCATATTTGAACATATTCTTTTTTCCACTATTTCCCACTTAGCGCTACGAATGTCCAGTTGCATTTTCTACAGACAGAGTGTTTCAAAACTGCTCAATCAAAAGTATGGTTTAACTCTGTTAGCTGAATGCTCAGATCAGAAAGAAGTTTCACAGAATGCTTCTGTGTAGTTTATATTTGAATATATTCCTTTTTCCACTACTACGCTCTTAGCGCTCCAAATGTCCAGTTTCATTTTCTACAGAAAGAGTGATCAGATCTGCTCAATCAAAAGTATGGTTTAACTCTGTTAGCTGAATGCACAGATCAGAAAGAAGTTTCACCGAATGATTCTGTGTAGTTTATATTTGAAGACATTCCTTTTTCCACTATTACCCTCTTAGCGCTCCGAATCTCCACTTGCATTTTCTACAAAAAGTGTGTTTCATAACTACTCAATCAAAAATATGTTTTATCTCTGTTAACTTAATTTACAGATCAGAAATAAGTTTCACAGAATGTATCTGTGTAGTTTTTATTTGAAGATAATCTTTTTCCCAATGTAGGCCTCTTAGCGCTTAGCATGTCCAATTGCAGTTTCTACAGAAAGAGTGTTTCAGAACGGCTCAATCAAAAGTAAGGTTCAACTCTTTTAGTTGAATGCACAGAACAGAAAGAATTTTCACAGAATGCTACTGTGTAGTTTATATTTGAATATATTCCTTTTTCCACTATTACCCTCTTAGCGCTCCGAATGTCCACTTGCATTTTCTACAGAAAGAGTGTTCAGAACTGCGCAATCAAATGTATGGTTTAACTCTGTTAGCTTAATGAACATATCAGAAATAAGTTTCACACAATGCTTCTGTGTAGTTTTTATTTGAAGATATTATTTTTCCCAATAGAGGCCTCTTCGCGCTCAGAATGTCCAATTGCAGTTTCTACAGAAAGAGTGTTTCAGAAAGGCTCAATCAAAAGTAAGGTTCAACTCTGTTAGTTGTATGCACAGAACAGAAAGAAGTTTCATACAATGCTTCTGTGTAGTTTATATTTGAACATATTCTTTTTTCCACTATTACCCACTTAGCGCTACGAATGTCCAGTTGCATTTTCTACAGACAGAGTGTTTCAAAACTGCTCATCAAAAGTATGGTTTAACTCTGTTAGCTGAATGGTCAGATCAGAAAGAAGTTTCACAGAATGCTTCTGTGTAGTTTATATTTGAATATATTCCCTTTTCCACTACTACTCTCTTAGCGCTCCAAATGTCCAGTTGCATTTTCTACAGAAAGAGTGTTCAGATCTGCTCAATCAAAAGTATGTTTTAACACTGTTAGCTGAATGCACAGATCAGAAAGAAGTTTCACAGAATGATTCTGTGTAGTTTATATTTGGAGACATTCCTTTTTCCACTATTACCCTCTTAGCGCTCCGAATCTCCACTTGCATTTTCTACAGAAAGAGTGTTTCAGAACGGCTCAATCAAAACTAAGGTTCAACTCTTTTAGTTGAACAAACAGAACAGAAAGAAGTTTCACACAATTCTTCTGTGTAGTTTTTATTTGTAGACATTCTTTTTCCCAATATAGGCCTGTTAGCGCTCAGAATGTCCAATTGCAGTTTCTACAGAAAGAGTGTTTCAGAACGGCTCAATCAAAAGTAAGGTTCAACTCTGTTAGTTGAATGCACAGAACAGAAAGAAGTTTCATACAATGCTTCTGTGTAGTTTATATTTGAACATATTCTTTTTTCCACTATTACCCACTTAGCGCTACGAATGTCCAGTTGCATTTTCTACAGACAGAGTGTTTCAAAACTGCTCAATCAAAAGTATGGTTTAACTCTGTTAGCTGAATGCTCAGATCAGAAAGAAGTTTCACAGAATGCTTCTGTGTAGTTTATATTTGAATATATTCCTTTTTCCACTACTACGCTCTTAGCGCTCCAAATGTCCAGTTGCATTTTCTACAGAAAGAGTGTTCAGATCTGCTCAATCAAAAGTATGGTTTAACTCTGTTAGCTGAATGCACAGATCAGAAAGAAGTTTCACCGAATGATTCTGTGTAGTTTATATTTGAAGACATTCCTTTTTCCACTATTACCCTCTTAGCGCTCCGAATCTCCACTTGCATTTTCTACAAAAAGAGTGTTTCATAACTGCTCAATCAAAAATATGTTTTATCTCTGTTAACTGAATTTACAGATCAGAAATAAGTTTTACAGAATGCATCTGTGTAGTTTTTTTTGAAGATATTCTTTTCCCAATGTAGGCCTCTTAGCGCTTAGCATGTCCAATTGCAGTTTCTACAGAAAGAGTGTTTCAGAACGGCTCAATCAAAAGTAAGGTTCAACTCTGTTAGTTGAATGCACAGAACAGAAAGAATTTTCACAGAATGCTACTGTGTAGTTTATATTTGAATATATTCCTTTTTCCACTATTACCCTCTTAGCGCTCCGAATGTCCACTTGCATTTTCTACAGAAAGAGTGTTCAGAACTGCGCAATCAAAAGTATGGTTTAACTCTGTTAGCTTAATGAACATATCAGAAATATGTTTCACACAATGCTTCTGTGTAGTTTTTATTTTAAGATATTATTTTTCACAATAGAGGTCTCTTAGCGCTCAGAATGTCCAATTGCAGTTTCTACAGAAAGAGTGTTTCAGAAAGGCTCAATCAAAAGTAAGGTTCAACTCTGTTAGTTGAATGCACAGAACAGAAAGAAGTTTCATACAATGCTTCTGTGTAGTTTATATTTGAACATATTCTTTTTTCCACTATTACCCACTTAGCGCTACGAATGTCCAGTTGCATTTTCTACAGACAGAGTGTTTCAAAACTGCTCAATCAAAAGTATGGTTTAACTCTGTTAGCTGAATGCTCAGATCAGAAAGAAGTTTCACAGAATGCTTCTGTGTAATTTATATTTGAATATATTCCTTTTTCCACTACTAATCTCTTAGCGCTCCAAATGTCCAGTTGCATTTTCTACAGAAAGAGTGTTCAGATCTGCTCAATCAAAAGTATGGTTTAACTCTGTTAGCTGAATGCACAGATCAGAATGAAGTTTCACAGAATGATTCTGTGTAGTTTATATTTGGAGACATTCCTTTTTCCACTATTACCCTCTTAGCGCTCCGAATCTCCACTTGCATTTTCTACAGAAAGAGTGTTTCAGAACGGCTCAATCAAAACTAAGGTTCAAATCTTTTAGTTGAACAAACAGAACAGAAAGAAGTTTCACACAATTCTTCTGTGTAGTTTTTATTTGTAGACATTCTTTTTCCCAATATACGCCTCTTAGCGCTCAGAATGTCCAATTGCAGTTTCTACAGAAAGAGTGTTTCAGAAAGGCTCAATCAAAAGTAAGGTTCAACTCTGTTAGTTGAATGCACAGAACAGAAAGAAGTTTCATACAATGCTTCTGTGTAGTTTATATTTGAACATATTCTTTTTTCCACTATTACCCACTTAGCGCTACGAATGTCCAGTTGCATTTTCTACAGACAGAGTGTTTCAAAACTGCTCAATCAAAAGTATGGTTTAACTCTGTTAGCTGAATGCTCAGATCAGAAAGAAGTTTCACAGAATGCTTCTGTGTAGTTTATATTTGAATATATTCCTTTTTCCACTACTACGCTCTTAGCGCTCCAAATGTCCAGTTGCATTTTCTACAGAAAGTGTGTTCAGATCTGCTCAATCAAAAGTATGGTTTAACTCTGTTAGCTGAATGCACAGATCAGAAAGAAGTTTCACCGAATGATTCTGTGTAGTTTATATTTGAAGACATGCCTTTTTCCACTATTACCCTCTTAGCGCTCCGAAACTCCACTTGCATTTTCTACAAAAAGAGTGTTTCATAACTGCTCAATCAAAAATATGTTTTATCTCTGTTAACTGAATTAACAGATCAGAAATAAGTTTCACAGAATGCATCTGTCTAGTTTTTATTTGAAGATATTCTTTTTCCCAATGTAGGCCTCTTAGCGCTTAGCATGTCCAATTGCAGTTTCTACAGAAAGAGTGTTTCAGAACGGCTCAATCAAAAGTAAGGTTCAACTCTGTTAGTTGAATGCACAGAACAGAAAGTATTTTCACAGAATGCTACTGTGTAGTTTATATTTGTATATATTCCTTTTTCCACTATTACCCTCTTAGCGCTCAGAATGTCCACTTGCATTTTCTACAGAAAGAGTGTTCAGAACTGCGCAATCAAAAGTATGGTTTAACTCTGTTAGCTTAATGAACATATCAGAAATAAGTTTCACACAATGCTTCTGTGTAGTTTTTATTTGAAGATATTATTTTTCCCAATAGAGGCCTCTTAGCGCTCAGAATGTCCAATTGCAGTTTCTACAGAAAGAGTGTTTCAGAAAGGCTCAATCAAAAGTAAGGTTCAACTCTGTTAGTTGAACGCACAGAACAGAAAGAAGTTTCATACAATGCTTCTGTGTAGTTTATATTTGAACATATTCTTTTTTCCACTATTACCCACTTAGCGCTACGAATGTCCAGCTGCATTTTCTACAGACAGAGTGTTTCAAAACTGCTCAATCAAAAGTATGGTTTAACTCTGTTAGCTGAATGCTCAGATCAGAAAGAAGTTTCACAGAATGCTTCTGTGTAGTTTATATTTGAATATATTAATTTTTCCACTACTACTCTCTTAGCGCTCCAAATGTCCAGTTGCATTTTCTACAGAAAGAGTGTTCAGATCTGCTCAATCAAAAGTATGGTTTAACTCTGTTAGCTGAATGCACAGATCAGAAAGAAGTTTCACAGAATGATTCTGTGTAGTTTATATTTGGAGACATTACTTTTTCCACTATTACCCTCTTAGCGCTGCGAATCTCCACTTGCATTTTCTACAGAAAGAGTGTTTCAGAACGGCTCAATCAAAACTAAGGTTCAACTCTTTTAGTTGAACAAAGAGAACAGAAAGAAGTTTCACACAATTCTTCTGTGTAGTTTTTATTTGTAGACATTCTTTTTCCCAGTATAGGCCTCTTAGCGCTCAGAATGTCCAATTGCAGTTTCTACAGAAAGAGTGTTTCAGAACGGCTCAATCAAATGTAAGGTTCAACTCTGTTAGTTGAATGCACAGAACAGAAAGAAGTTTCATACAATGCTTCTGTGTAGTTCATATTTGAACATATTCTTTTTTCCACTATTACCCACTTAGCGCTACGAATGTCCAGTTGCATTTTCTACAGACAGAGTGTTTCAAAACTGCTCAATCAAAAGTATGGTTTAACTCTGTTAGCTGAATGCTCAGATCAGAAAGAAGTTTCACAGAATGCTTCTGTGTAGTTTATATTTGAATATATTCCTTTTTCCACTACTACGCTCTTAGCGCTCCAAATGTCCAGTTGCATTTTCTACAGAAAGAGTGATCAGATCTGCTCAATCAAAAGTATGGTTTAACTCTGTTAGCTGAATGCACAGATCAGAAAGAAGTTTCACCGAATGATTCTGTGTAGTTTATATTTGAAGACATTCCTTTTTCCACTATTACCCTCTTAGCGCTCCGAATCTCCACTTGCATTTTCTACAAAAAGAGTGTTTCATAACTGCTCAATCAAAAATATGTTTTATCTCTGTTAACTGAATTTACAGATCAGAAATAAGTTTTACAGAATGTATCTGTGTAGTTTTTATTTGAAGATATTCTTTTTCCCAATGTAGGCCTCTTAGCGCTTAGCATGTCCAATTGCAGTTTCTACAGAAAGAGTGTTTCAGAACGGCTCAATCAAAAGTAAGGTTCAACTCTGTTAGTTGAATGCACAGAACACAAAGAATTTTCAGAGAATGCTACTGTGTAGTTTATATTTGAATATATTCCTTTTTCCACTATTACCCTCTTAGCGCTCCGAATGTCCACTTGCATTTTCTACAGAAAGAGTGTTCAGAACTGCGCAATCCAAAGTATGGTTTAACTCTGTTAGCTTAATGAACATATCAGAAATAAGTTTCACAAAATGCTTCAGTGTAGTTTTTATTTGAAGATATTATTTTTCCCAATAGAGGCCTCTTAGCGCTCAGAATGTCCAATTGCAGTTTCTACAGAAAGAGTGTTTCAGAAAGGCTCAATCAAAAGTAAGGTTCAACTCTGTTAGTCGAATGCACAGAACAGAAAGAAGTTTCATACAATGCTTCTGTGTAATTTATATTTGAACATATTCTTTTTTCCACTATTACCCACTTAGCGCTACGAATGTCCAGTTGCATTTTCTACAGACAGAGTGTTTCAAAACTGCTCAATCAAAAGTATCGTGTAACTCTGTTAGCTGAATGCTCAGATCAGAAAGAAGTTTCACAGAATGATTCTGTGTAGTTTATATTTGGAGACATTCCTTTTTCCACTATTACCCTCTTAGCGCTCCGAATCTCCACTTGCATTTTCTACAGAAAGAGTGTTTCAGAACGGCTCAATCAAAACTAAGGTTCAACTCTTTTAGTTGGACAAACAGAACAGAAAGTAGTTTCACACAATTCTTCTGTGTAGTTTTTATTTGTAGACATTCTTTTTCCCAATATAGTCCTCTTAACGCTCAGAATGTCCAATTGCAGTTTCTACAGAAAGAGTGTTTCAGAACGGCTCAATCAACAGTAAGGTTCAACTCTGTTAGTTGAATGCACAGAACAGAAAGAAGTTTCATACAATGCTTCTGTGTAGTTCATATTTGAACATATTCTTTTTTCCACTATTACCCACTTAGCGCTACGAATGTCCAGTTGCATTTTCTACAGACAGAGTGTTTCAAAACTGCTCAATCAAAAGTATGGTTTAACTCTGTTAGCTGAATGCTCAGATCAGAAAGAAGTTTCACAGAATGCTTCTGTGTAGTTTATATTTGAATATATTCCTTTTTCCACTACTACGCTCTTAGCGCTCCAAATGTCCAGTTGCATTTTCTACAGAAAGAGTGATCAGATCTGCTCAATCAAAAGTATGGTTTAACTCTGTTAGCTGAATGCACAGATCAGAAAGAAGTTTCACCGAATGATTCTGTGTAGTTTATATTTGAAGACATTCCTTTTTCCACTATTACCCTCTTAGCGCTCCGAATCTCCACTTGCATTTTCTACAAAAAGAGTGTTTCATAACTGCTCAATCAAAAATATGTTTTATCTCTGTTAACTGAATTTACAGATCAGAAATAAGTTTCACAGAATGTATCTGTGTAGTTTTTATTTGAAGATATTCTTTTTCCCAATGTAGGCCTCTTAGCGCTTAGCATGTCCAATTGCAGTTTCTACAGAAAGAGTGTTTCAGAACGGCTCAATCAAAAGTAAGGTTCAACTCTGTTAGTTGAATGCACAGAACACAAAGAATTTTCACAGAATGCTACTGTGTAGTTTATATTTGAATATATTCCTTTTTCCACTATTACCCTCTTAGCGCTCCGAATGTCCACTTGCATTTTCTACAGAAAGAGTGTTCAGAACTGCGCAATCCAAAGTATGGTTTAACTCTGTTAGCTTAATGAACATATCAGAAATAAGTTTCACAAAATGCTTCAGTGTAGATTTATTTGAAGATATTATTTTTCCCAATAGAGGTCTCTTAGCGCTCAGAATGTCCAATTGCAGTTTCTACAGAAAGAGTGTTTCAGAAAGGCTCAATCAAAAGTAAGGTTCAACCCTGTTAGTTGAATGCACAGAACAGAAAGGAGTTTCATACAATGCTTCTGTGTAGTTTATATTTGAACATATTCTTTTTTCCACTATTACCCACTTAGCGCTACGAATGTCCAGTTGCATTTTCTACAGACAGAGTGTTTCAAAACTGCTCAATCAAAAGTATGGTTTAACTCTGTTAGCTGAATGCTCAGATCAGAAAGAAGTTTCACAGAATGCTTCTGTGTAGTTTATATTTGAATATATTCCTTTTTCCACTACTACTCTCTTAGCGCTCCAAATGTCCAGTTGCATTTTCTACAGAAAGAGTGTTCAGATCTGCTCAATCAAAAGTATGGTTTAATTCTGTTAGCTGAATGCACAGATCAGAAAGAAGTTTCACAGAATGATTCTGTGTAGTTTATATTTGGAGCCATTCCTTTTTCCACTATTACCCTCTAAGCGCTCCGAATCTCCACTTGCATTTTCTACAGAAAGAGTGTTTCAGAACGGCTCAATCAAAACTAAGGTTCAACTCTTTTAGTTGAACAAACAGAACAGAAAGAAGTTTCACAAAATTCTTCTGTGTAGTTTTTATTTGTAGACATTCTTTTTCCCAATATAGGCCTCTTAGCGCTCAGAATGTCCAATTGCAGTTTTTACAGAAAGAGTGTTTCAGAACGGCTCAATCAAAAGTAAGGTTCAACTCTGTTAGTTGAACGCACAGAACAGAAAGAAGTTTCATAGAATGATTCTGTGTAGTTCATATTTGAACATATTCTTTTTTCCACTATTACCCACTTAGCGCTACGAATGTCCAGTTGCATTTGCTACAGACAGAGTGTTTCAAAACTGCTCAATCAAAAGTATGGTTTAACTCTGTTAGCTGAATGCTCAGATCAGAAAGAAGTTTCACAGAATGCTTCTGTGTAGTTTATATTTGAATATATTCCTTTTTCCACTACTACGCTCTTAGCGCTCCAAATGTCCAGTTGCATTTTCTACAGAAAGAGTGTTCAGATCTGCTCAATCAAAAGTATGGTTTAACTCTGTTAGCTGAATGCACAGATCAGAAAGAAGTTTCACCGAATGATTCTGTGTAGTTTATATTTGAAGACATTCCTTTTTCCACTATTACCCTCTTAGCGCTCCGAATCTCCACTTGCATTTTCTACAAAAAGAGTGTTTCATAACTGCTCAATCAAAAATATGTTTTATCTCTGTTAACTGAATTTACAGATCAGAAATAAGTTTCACAGAATGCATCTGTGTAGTTTTTATTTGAAGATATTCTTTTTCCCAATGTAGGCCTCTTAGCGCTTAGCATGTCCAATTGCAGTTTCTACAGAAAGAGTGTTTCAGAACGGCTCAATCAAAAGTAAGGTTCAACTCTGTTAGTTGAATGCACAGAACAGAAAGTATTTTCACAGAATGCTACTGTGTAGTTTATATTTGTATATATTCCTTTTTCCACTATTACCCTCTTAGCGCTCCGAATGTCCACTTGCATTTTCTACAGAAAGAGTGTTCAGAACTGCGCAATCAAAAGTATGGTTTAACTCTGTTAGCTTAATGAACATATCAGAAATAAGTTTCACACAATGCTTCTGTGTAGTTTTTATTTGAAGATATTAATTTTCCCAATAGAGGCCTCTTAGCGCTCAGAATGTCCAATTGCAATTTCTACAGAAAGAGTGTTTCAGAAAGGCTCAATCAAAAGTAAGGTTCAACTCTGTTAGTTGAACGCACAGAACAGAAAGAAGTTTCATACAATGCTTCTGTGTAGTTTATATTTGAACATATTCTTTTTTCCACTATTACCCACTTAGCGCCACGAATGTCCAGTTGCATTTTCTACAGACAGAGTGTTTCAAAACTGCTCAATCAAAAGTATGGTTTAACTCTGTTAGCTGAATGCTCAGATCAGAAAGAAGTTTCACAGAATGCTTCTGTGTAGTTTATATTTGAATATATTCCTTTTTCCACTACTACTCTCTTAGCGCTCCAAATGTCCAGTTGCATTTTCTACAGAAAGAGTGTTCAGATCTGCTCAATCAAAAGTATGGTTTAACTCTGTTAGCTGAATGCACAGATCAGAAAGAAGTTTCACAGAATGATTCTGTGTAGTTTATATTTGAAGACATTCCTTTTTCCACTATTACCCTCTTAGCGCTCCGAATCTCCACTTGCATTTTCTACAAAAAGAGTGTTTCATAACTGCTCAATCAAAAATATGTTTTATCTCCGTTAACTGAATTTACAGATCAGAAATTAGTTTCACAGAATGCATCTGTGTAGTTTTTATTTGAAGATATTCTTTTTCCCAATGCAGGACTCTTAGCGCTTAGCATGTCCAATTGCAGTTTCTACAGAAAGAGTGTTTCAGAACGGCTCAATCAAAAGTAAGGTTCAAATCTGTTAGTTGAATGCACAGAACAGAAAGAATTTTCACAGAATGCTACTGTGTAGTTTATATTTGAATATATTCCTTTTTCCACTATTACCCTCTTAGCGCTCCGAATGTCCACTTGCATTTTCTACAGAAAGAGTGTTCAGAACTGCGCAATCCAAAGTATGGTTTAACTCTGTTAGCTTAATGAACATATCAGAAATAAGTTTCCCACAATGCTTCTGTGTAGTTTTTATTTGAAGATATTATTTTTCCCAATAGAGGCCTCTTAGCGCTCAGAATGTCCAATTGCAGTTTCTACAGAAAGTGTGTTTCAGAAAGGCTCAATCGAAAGTAAGGTTCAACTCTGTTAGTTGAATGCACAGAACAGAAAGAAGTTTCATACAATGCTGCTGTGTAGTTTATATTTGAACATATTCTTTTTTCCACTATTACCCACTTAGCGCTACGAATGTAAAGTTGCATTTTCTACAGACAGAGTGTTTCAAAACTGCTCAATCAAAAGTATGGTTTAACTCTGTTAGCTGAATGCTCAGATCAGAAAGAAGTTTCACAGAATGCTTCTGTGTAGTTTATATTTGAATATATTCCTTTTTGCACTACTACTCTCTTAGCGCTCCAAATGTCCAGTTGCATTTTCTACAGAAAGAGTGTTCAGATCTGCTCAATCAAAAGTATGGTTTAACTCTGTTAGCTGAATGCACAGATCAGAAAGAAGTTTCACAGAATGATTCTGTGTAATTTATATTTGGAGACATTCCTTTTTCCACTATTACCCTCTTAGCGCTCCGAATCTCCACTTGCATTTTCTACAGAAAGAGTGTTTCAGAACGGCTCAATCAAAACTAAGGTTCAACTCTTTTAGTTGAACAAACAGAACAGAAAGAAGTTTCACACAATTCTTCTGTGTAGTTTTTATTTGTAGACATTCTTTTCCCCAATATAGGCCTCTTAGCGCTCAGAATGTCCAATTGCAGTTTCTACAGAAAGAGTGTTTCAGAACGGCTCAATCAAAAGTAAGGTTCAACTCTGTTAGTTGAATGCACAGAACAGAAAGAAGTTTCATACAATGCTTCTGTGTAGTTCATATTTGAACATATTCTTTTTCCACTATTACCCACTTAGCGCTACGAATGTCCAGTTGCATTTTCTACAGACAGAGTGTTTCAAAACTGCTCAATCAAAAGTATGGTTTAACTCTGTTAGCTGAATGCTCAGATCAGAAAGAAGTTTCACAGAATGCTTCTGTGTAGTTTATATTTGAATATATTCTTTTTTCCACTACTACACTCTTAGCGCTCCAAATGTCCAGTTGCATTTTCTACAGAAAGAGTATTCAGATCTGCTCAATCAAAAGTATGGTTTAACTCTGTTAGCTGAATGCACAGATCAGAAAGAAGTTTCACCGAATGATTCTGTGTAGTTAATATTTGAAGACATTCCTTTTTCCACTATTACCCACTTAGCGCTCCAAATCTCCACTTGCATTTTCTACAAAAAGAGTGTTTCATAACTGCTCAATCAAAAATATGTTTTATCTCTGTTAACTGAATTTACAGATCAGAAATAAGTTTCACAGAATGCATCTGTGTAGTTTTTATCTGAAGATATTCTTTTTCCCAATGTAGGCCTCTTAGCGCTTAGCATGTCCAATTGCAGTTTCTACAGAAAGAGTGTTTCAGAACGGCTCAATCAAAAGTAAGGTTCAACTCTGTTAGTTGAATGCACAGAACAGAAAGAATTTTCACAGAATGCTACTGTGTAGTTTATATTTGAATATATTCCTTTCTCCACTATTACCCTCTTAGCGCTCCGAATGTCCACTTGCATTTTCTACAGAAAGAGTGTTCAGAACTGCGCAATCAAAAGTATGGTTTAACTCTGTTAGCTTAATGAACATATCAGAAATAAGTTTCACACAATGCTTCTGTGTAGTTTTTATTTGAAGATATTATTTTTCCCAATATAGGCCTCTTAGCGCTCAGAATGTCCAATTGCAGTTTCTACAGAAAGAGTGTTTCAGAAAGGCTCAATCAAAAGTAAGGTTCAACTCTGTTAGTTGAATGCACAGAACAGAAAGAAGTTTCATACAATGCTTCTGTGTAGTTTATATTTGAACATATTTTTTTCCACTATTACCCACTTAGCGCTACGAATGTCCAGTTGCATTTTCTACAGACAGAGTGTTTCAAAACTGCTCAATCAAAAGTATGGTTTACCTCTGTTAGCTGAATGCTCAGATCAGAAAGAAGTTTCACAGAATGCTTCTGTGTAGTTTATATTTGAATATATTCCTTTTTCCACTACTACTCTCTTAGCGCTCCAAATGTCCAGTTGCATTTTCTACAGAAAGAGTGTTCAGATCTGCTCAATCAAAAGTATGGTTTAACTCTGTTAGCTGAATGCACAGATCAGAAAGAAGTTTCACAGAATGATTCTGTGTAGTTTATATTTGGAGACATTCCTTTTTCCACTATTACCCTCTTAGCGCTCCGATACTCCACTTGCATTTTCTACAGAAAGAGTGTTTCAGAACGGCTCAATCAAAACTAAGGTTCAACTCTTTTAGTTGAACAAGCAGAACAGAAAGGAGTTTCACACAATTCTTCTGTGTAGCTTTTATTTGTAGACATTCTTTTTCCCAATATAGGCCTCTTAGCGCTCAGAATGTCCAATTGCAGTTTCTACAGAAAGAGTGTTTCAGAACGGCTCAATCAAAAGTAAGGTTCAACTCTGTTAGTAGAATGCACAGAACAGAAAGAAGTTTCATACAATGCTCCTGCGTAGTTCATATTTGAACATATTTTTTTTCCACTATTACACACTTAGCGCTACGAATGTCCAGTTGCATTATCTACAGACAGAGTGTTTCAAAACTGGTCAATCAAAAGCATGGTTTAACTGTGTTAGCTGAATGCTCAGATCAGAAAGAAGTTTCACAGAATGCTTCTGTGTAGTTTATATTTGAATATATTCCTTTTTCCACTACTACGCTCTTAGCGCTCCAAATGTCCAGTTGCGTTTTCTACAGAAAGAGTGTTCAGATCTGCTCAATCAAAAGTATGGTTTAACTCTGTTAGCTGAATGCACAGATCAGAAAGAAGTTTCACCGAATGATTCTGTGTAGTTTATATTTGAAGACATTCCTTTTTCCACTATTACCCTCTTAGCGCTCCGAATCTGCACTTGCATTTTCTACAAAAAGAGTGTTTCATAACTGCTCAATCAAAAATATGTTTTATCTCTGTTAACTGAATTTACAGATCAGAAATAAGTTTCACAGAATGCATCTGTGTAGTTTTTATTTGAAGATATTCTTTTTCCCAATGTAGGCCTCTTAGCGCTTAGCATGTCCAATTGCAGTTTCTACAGAAAGAGTGTTTCAGAACGGCTCAATGAAAAGTAAGGTTCAACTCTGTTAGTTGAATGCACAGAACAGAAAGAATTTTCACAGAATGCTACTGTGTAGTTTATATTTGAATATATTCCTTTTTCCACTAATACCCTCTTAGCGCTCCGAATGTCCACTTGCATTTTCTACAGAAACAGTGTTCAGAACTGCGCAATCAAAAGTATGGTTTAACTCTGTTAGCTTAATGAACATATCAGAAAGAAGTTTCACACAATGCTTCTGTGTAGTTTTTATTTGAATATATTTTTTTTCCCAATAGAGGCCTCTTAGCGCTCAGAATGTCCAATTGCAGTTTCTACAGAAAGAGTGTTTCAGAAAGGCTCAATCAAAAGTGAGGTTCAACTCTGTTAGTTGAATGCACAGAATAGAAAGAAGTTTCATTCAATGCTTCTCTGTAGTTTATATTTGAACATATTCTTTTTCCACTATTACCCACTTAGCGCTACGAATGTCCAGTTGCATTTTCTACAGACAGAGTGTTTCAAAACTGCTCAATCAAAAGTATGGTTTAACTCTGTTAGCTGAATGCTCAGATCAGAAAGAAGTTTCACAGAATGCTTCTGTGTAGTTTATATTTGAATATATTCCTTTTTCCACTACTACTCTCTTAGCGCTCCAAATGTCCAGTTGCATTTTCTACAGAAAGAGTGTTCAGATCTGCTCAATCAAAAGTATGGTTTAACTCTGTTAGCTGAATGCACAGATCAGAAAGAAGTTTCACAGAATGATTCTGTGTAGTTTATATTTGGAGACATTCCTTTTTCCACTATTACCCTCTTAGCGCTCCGAATCTCCACTTGCATTTTCTACAGAAAGAGTGTTTCAGAACGGCTCAATCAAAACTAAGGTTCAACTCTTTTAGTTGAACAAACAGAACAGAAAGAAGTTTCACACAATTCTTCTGTGTAGTTTTTATTTGTAGACATTCTTTTTCCCAATATAGGCCTCTTAGCGCTCAGAATGTCCAATTGCAGTTTCTACAGAAAGAGTGTTTCAGAACGGCTCAATCAAAAGTAAGGTTCAACTCTGTTAGTTGAATGCACAGAACAGAAAGAAGTTTCATAAAATGCTTCTGTGTAGTTTATATTTGAACATATTCTTTTTTCCACTATTACCCACTTAGCGCTACGAATGTCCAGTTGCATTTTCTACAGACAGAGTGTTTCAAAACTGCTCAATCAAAAGTATGGTTTAACTCTGTTAGCTGAATGCTCAGATCAGAAAGAAGTTTCACAGAATGCTTCTGTGTAGTTTATATTTGAATATATTCCTTTTTCCACTACTACGCTCTTAGCGCTCCAAATGTCCAGTTGCATTTTCTACAGAAAGAGTGTTCAGATCTGCTCAATCAAAAGTATGTTTTAACTCTGTTAGCTGAATGCACAGATCAGAAAGAAGTTTCACCGAATGATTCTGTGTAGTTTATATTTGGAGACATTCCTTTTTCCACTATTACCCTCTTAGCGCTCCGATACTCCACTTGCATTTTCTACAGAAAGAGTGTTTCAGAACGGCTCAATCAAAACTAAGGTTCAACTCTTTTAGTTGAACAAGCAGAACAGAAAGGAGTTTCACACAATTATTCTGTGTAGCTTTTATTTGTAGACATTCTTTTTCCCAATATAGGCCTCTTAGCGCTCAGAATGTCCAATTGCAGTTTCTACAGAAAGAGTGTTTCAGAACGGCTCAATCAAAAGTAAGGTTCAACTCTGTTAGTAGAATGCACAGAACAGAAAGAAGTTTCATACAATGCTCCTGCGTAGTTCATATTTGAACATATTTTTTTTCCACTATTACACACTTAGCGCTACGAATGTCCAGTTGCATTATCTACAGACAGAGTGTTTCAAAACTGGTCAATCAAAAGCATGGTTTAACTGTGTTAGCTGAATGCTCAGATCAGAAAGAAGTTTCACAGAATGCTTCTGTGTAGTTTATATTTGAATATATTCCTTTTTCCACTACTACGCTCTTAGCGCTCCAAATGTCCAGTTGCGTTTTCTACAGAAAGAGTGTTCAGATCTGCTCAATCAAAAGTATGGTTTAACTCTGTTAGCTGAATGCACAGATCAGAAAGAAGTTTCACCGAATGATTCTGTGTAGTTTATATTTGAAGACATTCCTTTTTCCACTATTACCCTCTTAGCGCTCCGAATCTGCACTTGCATTTTCTACAAAAAGAGTGTTTCATAACTGCTCAATCAAAAATATGTTTTATCTCTGTTAACTGAATTTACAGATCAGAAATAAGTTTCACAGAATGCATCTGTGTAGTTTTTATTTGAAGATATTCTTTTTCCCAATGTAGGCCTCTTAGCGCTTAGCATGTCCAATTGCAGTTTCTACAGAAAGAGTGTTTCAGAACGGCTCAATGAAAAGTAAGGTTCAACTCTGTTAGTTGAATGCACAGAACAGAAAGAATTTTCACAGAATGCTACTGTGTAGTTTATATTTGAATATATTCCTTTTTCCACTAATACCCTCTTAGCGCTCCGAATGTCCACTTGCATTTTCTACAGAAACAGTGTTCAGAACTGCGCAATCAAAAGTATGGTTTAACTCTGTTAGCTTAATGAACATATCAGAAAGAAGTTTCACACAATGCTTCTGTGTAGTTTTTATTTGAATATATTTTTTTTCCCAATAGAGGCCTCTTAGCGCTCAGAATGTCCAATTGCAGTTTCTACAGAAAGAGTGTTTCAGAAAGGCTCAATCAAAAGTGAGGTTCAACTCTGTTAGTTGAATGCACAGAATAGAAAGAAGTTTCATACAATGCTTCTCTGTAGTTTATATTTGAACATATTCTTTTTCCACTATTACCCACTTAGCGCTACGAATGTCCAGTTGCATTTTCTACAGACAGAGTGTTTCAAAACTGCTCAATCAAAAGTATGGTTTAACTCTGTTAGCTGAATGCTCAGATCAGAAAGAAGTTTCACAGAATGCTTCTGTGTAGTTTATATTTGAATATATTCCTTTTTCCACTACTACTCTCTTAGCGCTCCAAATGTCCAGTTGCATTTTCTACAGAAAGAGTGTTCAGATCTGCTCAATCAAAAGTATGGTTTAACTCTGTTAGCTGAATGCACAGATCAGAAAGAAGTTTCACAGAATGATTCTGTGTAGTTTATATTTGGAGACATTCCTTTTTCCACTATTACCCTCTTAGCGCTCCGAATCTCCACTTGCATTTTCTACAGAAAGAGTGTTTCAGAACGGCTCAATCAAAACTAAGGTTCAACTCTTTTAGTTGAACAAACAGAACAGAAAGAAGTTTCACACAATTCTTCTGTGTAGTTTTTATTTGTAGACATTCTTTTTCCCAATATAGGCCTCTTAGCGCTCAGAATGTCCAATTGCAGTTTCTACAGAAAGAGTGTTTCAGAACGGCTCAATCAAAAGTAAGGTTCAACTCTGTTAGTTGAATGCACAGAACAGAAAGAAGTTTCATAAAATGCTTCTGTGTAGTTTATATTTGAACATATTCTTTTTTCCACTATTACCCACTTAGCGCTACGAATGTCCAGTTGCATTTTCTACAGACAGAGTGTTTCAAAACTGCTCAATCAAAAGTATGGTTTAACTCTGTTAGCTGAATGCTCAGATCAGAAAGAAGTTTCACAGAATGCTTCTGTGTAGTTTATATTTGAATATATTCCTTTTTCCACTACTACGCTCTTAGCGCTCCAAATGTCCAGTTGCATTTTCTACAGAAAGAGTGTTCAGATCTGCTCAATCAAAAGTATGTTTTAACTCTGTTAGCTGAATGCACAGATCAGAAAGAAGTTTCACCGAATGATTCTGTGTAGTTTATATTTGAAGACATTCCTTTTTCCACTATTACCCACTTAGCGCTCCGAATCTCCACTTGCATTTTCTACAAAAAGAGTGCTTCATAACTGCTCAATCAAAAATATGTTTTATCTCTGTTAACTGAATTTACAGATCAGAAATAAGTTTCACAGAATGCATCTGTGTAGTTTTTATCTGAAGATATTCTTTTTCCCAATGTAGGCCTCTTAGCGCTTAGCATGTCCAATTGCAGTTTCTACAGAAAGAGTGTTTCAGAACGGCTCAATCAAAAGTAAGGTTCAACTCTGTTAGTTGAATGCACAGAACAGAAAGAATTTTCACAGAATGCTACTGTGTAGTTTATATTTGAATATATTCCTTTTTCCACTATTACCCTCTTAGCGCTCCGAATGTCCACTTGCATTTTCTACAGAAAGAGTGTTCAGAACTGCGCAATCAAAAGTATGGTTTAACTCTGTTAGCTTAATGAACATATCAGAAATAAGTTTCACACAATGCTTCTGTGTAGTTTTTATTTGAAGATATTATTTTTCCCAATAGAGGCCTCTTCGCGCTCAGAATGTCCAATTGCAGTTTCTACAGAAAGAGTGTTTCAGAAAGGTTCAATCAAAAGTAAGGTTCAACTCTGTTAGTTGAATGCACAGAACAGAAAGAAGTTTCATACAATGCTTCTGTGTAGTTTATATTTGAACATATTCTTTTTTCCACTATTATCCACTTAGCGCTACGAATGTCCAGTTGCATTTTCTACAGACAGAGTGTTTCAAAACTGCTCAATCAAAAGTATGGTTTAAATCTGTTAGCTGAATGCTCAGATCAGAAAGAAGTTTCACAGAATGCTTCTGTGTAGTTTATATTTTAATATATTCCCTTTTCCACTACTACTCTCTTAGCGCTCCAAATGTCCAGTTGCATTTTCTACAGAAAGAGTGTTCAGATCTGCTCAATCAAAAGTATGGTTTAACTCTGTTAGCTGAATGCACAGATCAGAAAGAAGTTTCACAGAATGATTCTGTGTAGTTTATATTTGGAGACATTCCTTTTTCCACTATTACCCTCTTAGCGCTCCGAATCTCCACTTGCATTTTCTACAGAAAGAGTGTTTCAGAACGGCTCAATCAAAACTAAGGTTCAACTCTTTTAGTTGAACAAACAGAACAGAAAGAAGTTTCACACAATTCTTCTGTGTAGTTTTTATTTGTAGACATTCTTTTTCCCAATATAGGCCTCTTAGCGCTCAGAATGTCCAATTGCAGTTTCTACAGAAAGAGTGTTTCAGAACGGCTCAATCAAAAGTAAGGTTCAACTCTGTTAGTTGAATGCAAAGAACAGAAAGAAGTTTCATACAATGATTCTGTGTAGTTTATATTTGAACATATTCTTTTTTCCACTATTACCCACTTAGCGCTACGAATGTCCAGTTGCATTTCCTACAGACAGAGTGTTTGAAAACTGCTCAATCAAAAGTATGGTTTAACTCTGTTAGCTGAATGCTCAGATCAGAAAGAAGTTTCACAGAATGCTTCTGTGTAGTTTATATTTGAATATATTCCTTTTTCCACTACTACGCTCTTAGCGCTCCAAATGTCCAGTTGCATTTTCTACAGAAAGAGTGTTCAGATCTGCTGAATCAAAAGTATGGTTTAACTCTGTTAGCTGAATGCACAGATCAGAAAGAAGTTTCACCGAATGATTCTGTGTAGTTTATATTTGAAGACATTCCTTTTTCCACTATTACCCTCTTAGCGCTCCGAATCTCCACTTGCATTTTCTACAAAAAGAGTGTTTCATAACTGCTCAATCAAAAATATGTTTTATCTCTGTTAACTGAATTTACAGATCAGAAATAAGTTTTACAGAATGCATCTGTGTAGTTTTTATTTGAAGATATTCTTTTTCCCAATGTAGGCCTCTTAGCGCTTAGCATGTCCAATTGCAGTTTCTACAGAAAGAGTGTTTCAGAACGGCTCAATTAAAAGTAAGGTTCAACTCTGTTAGTTGAATGCACAGAACAGAAAGAATTTTCACAGAATGCTACAGTGTAGTTTATATTTGAATATATTCCTTTTTCCACTATTACCCTCTTAGCGCTCCGAATGTCCACTTGCATTTTCTACAGAAAGAGTGTTCAGAACTGCGCAATCAAAAGTATGGTTTAACTCTGTTAGCTTAATGAACATATCAGAAATAAGTTTCACACAATGCTTCTGTGTAGTTTTTATTTGAAGATATTATTTTTCCCAATAGAGGCCTCTTAGCGCTCAGAATGTCCAATTGCAGTTTCTACAGAAAGAGTGTTTCAGAAAGGCTCAATCAAATGTAAGGTTCAACTCTGTTAGTTGAATGCACAGAACAGAAAAAAGTTTCATACAATGCTTCTGTGTAGTTTATATTTGAACATATACTTTTTTCCACTATTACCCACTTGGCGCTACGAATGTCCAGTTGCATTTTCTACAGACAGAGTGTTTCAAAACTGCTCAATCAAAAGTATGGTTTAACTCTGTTAGCTGAATGCTCAGATCAAAAAGAAGTTTCACAGAATGCTTCTGTGTAGTTTATATTTGAATATATTCCTTTTTCCACTACTACTCTCTTAGCGCTCCAAATGTCCAGTTGCATTTTCTACAGAAAGAGTGTTCAGATCTGCTCAATCAAAAGTATGGTTTAACTCTGTTAGCTGAATGCACAGATCAGAAAGAATTTTCACAGAATGATTCTGTGTAGTTTATATTTGGAGACATTCCTTTTTCCACTATTACCCTCTTAGCGCTCCGAATCTCCACTTGCATTTTCTACAGAAAGAGTGTTTAAGAACGGCTCAATCAAAACTAAAGTTCAACTCTTTTAGTTGAACAAACAGAACAGAAAGAAGTTTCACACAATTCTTCTGTGTAGTTTTTATTTGTAGACATTCTTTTTCCCAATATAGGCCTCTTAGCGCTCAGAATGTCCAATTGCAGTTTCTACAGAAAGAGTGTTTCAGAACGGCTCAATCAAAAGTAAGGTTCAACTCTGTTAGTTGAATGCACAGAACAGAAAGAAGTTTCATACAATGCTTCTGTGTAGTTTATACTTGAACATATTCTTTTTTCCACTATTACCCACTTAGCGCTACGAATGTCCAGTTGCATTTACTAGAGACAGAGTGTTTCAAAACTGCTCAATCAAAAGTATGGTTTAACTCTGTTAGCTGAATGCTCAGATCAGAAAGAAGTTTCACAGAATGCTTCTGTGTAGTTTATATTTGAATATATTCCTTTTTCCACTACTACGCTCTTAGCGCTCCAAATGTCCAGTTGCATTTTCTACAGAAAGAGTGTTCAGATCTGCTCAATCAAAAGTATGGTTTAACTCTGTTAGATGAATGCACAGATCAGAAAGAAGTTTCACCGAATGATTCTGTGTAGTTTATATTTGAAGACATTCCTTTTTCCACTATTACCCTCTTAGCGCTCCGAATCTCCACTTGCATTTTCTACAAAAAGAGTGTTTCATAACTGCTCAATCAAAAATATGTTTTATCTCTGTTAACTGAATTTACAGATCAGAAATAAGTTTCACAGAATGCATCTGTGTAGTTTTTATTTGAAGATATTCTTTTTCCCAATGTAGGCCTCTTAGCGCTTAGCATGTCCAATTGCAGTTTCTACAGAAAGAGTGTTTCAGAACGGCTCAATCAAAAGTAAGGTTCAACTCTGTTAGTTGAATGCACAGAACAGAAAGAATTTTCACAGAATGCTACTGTGTAGTTTATATTTGAATATATTCCTTTCTCCACTATTACCCTCTTAGCGCTACGAATGTCCACTTGCATTTTCTACAGAAAGAGTGTTCAGAACTGCGCAATCAAAAGTATGGTTTAACTCTGTTAGCTTAATGAACATATCAGAAATAAGTTTCACACAATGCTTCTGTGTAGTTTTTATTTGAAGATATTATTTTTCCCAATATAGGCCTCTTAGCGCTCAGAATGTCCAATTGCAGTTTCTACAGAAAGAGTGTTTCAGAAAGGCTCAATCAAAAGTAAGGTTCAACTCTGTTAGTTGAATGCACAGAACAGAAAGAAATTTCATACAATGCTTCTGTGTAGTTTATATTTGAACATATTCTTTTTTCCACTATTACCCACTTGGCGCTACGAATGTCCAGTTGCATTTTCTACAGACAGAGTGTTTCAAAACTGCTCAATCAAAAGTATGGTTTAACTCTGTTAGCTGAATGCTCAGATCAGAAAGAAGTTTCACAGAATGCTTCTGTGTACTTTATATATGAATATATTCCTTTTTCCACTACTAATCTCTTAGCGCTCCAAATGTCCAGTTGCATTTTCTACAGAAAGAGTGTTCAGAACTGCGCAATCAAAAGTATGGTTTAACTCTGTTAGCTGAATGCTCAGATCAGAAAGAAGTTTCACAGAATGCTTCTGTGTAGTTTATATTTGAATATATTCCTTTTTCCACTACTACTCTCTTAGCGCTCAAAATGTCCAGTTGCATTTTCTACAGAAAGAGTGTTCAGATCTGCTCAATCAAAAGTATGGTTTAACTCTGTTAGCTGAATGCACAGATCAGAAAGAAGTTTCACAGAATGATTCTGTGTAGTTTATATTTGGAGACATTCCTTTTTCCACTATTACCCTCTTAGCGCTCCGAATCTCCACTTGCATTTTCTACAAAAAGGGTGTTTCATAACTGCTCAATCAAAAATATGTTTTATCTCTGTTAACTGAATTTACAGATCAGAAATAAGTTTCACAGAATGCATCTGTGTAGTTTTTATTTGAAGATATTCTTTTTCCCAATGTAGGCCTCTTAGCGCTTAGCATGTCCAATTGCAGTTTCTACAGAAAGAGTGTTTCAGAACGGCACAATCAAAAGTAAGGTTCAACTCTGTTAGTTGAATGCACAGAACAGAAAGAATTTTCACAGAATGCTACTGTGTAGTTTATATTTGAATATATTCCTTTCTCCACTATTACCCTCTTAGCGCTCCGAATGTCCACTTGCATTTTCTACAGAAAGAGTGTTCAGAACTGCGCAATCAAAAGTATGGTTTAACTCTGTTAGCTTAATGAACATATCAGAAATAAGTTTCACACAATGCTTCTGTGTAGTTTTTATTTGAAGATATTATTTTTCCCAATATAGGCCTCTTAGCGCTCAGAATGTCCAATTGCAGTTTCTACAGAAAGAGTGTTTCAGAAAGGCTCAATCAAAAGTAAGGTTCAACTCTGTTAGTTGAATGCACAGAACAGAAAGAAGTTTCATACAATGCTTCTGTGTAGTTTATATTTGAACATATTTTTTTTCCACTATTACCCACTTAGCGCTACGAATGTCCAGTTGCATTTTCTACAGACAGAGTGTTTCAAAACTGCTCAATCAAAAGTATGGTTTACCTCTGTTAGCTGAATGCTCAGATCAGAAAGAAGTTTCACAGAATGCTTCTGTGTAGTTTATATTTGAATATATTCCTTTTTCCACTACTACTCTCTTAGCGCTCCAAATGTCCAGTTGCATTTTCTACAGAAAGAGTGTTCAGATCTGCTCAATCAAAAGTATGGTTTAACTCTGTTAGCTGAATGCACAGATCAGAAAGAAGTTTCACAGAATGATTCTGTGTAGTTTATATTTGGAGACATTCCTTTTTCCACTATTACCCTCTTAGCGCTCCGAAACTCCACTTGCATTTTCTACAGAAAGAGTGTTTCAGAACGGCTCAATCAAAACTAAGGTTCAACTCTTTTAGTTGAACAAACAGAACAGAAAGGAGTTTCACACAATTCTTCTGTGTAGCTTTTATTTGTAGACATTCTTTTTTCCAATATAGGCCTCTTAGCGCTCAGAATGTCCAATTGCAGTTTCTACAGAAAGAGTGTTTCAGAACGGCTCAATCAAAAGTAAGGTTCAACTCTGTTAGTAGAATGCACAGAACAGAAAGAAGTTTCATACAATGCTCCTGTGTAGTTCATATTTGAACATATTTTTTTTCCACTATTACCCACTTAGCGCTACGAATGTCCAGTTGCATTTTCTACAGACAGAGTGTTTCAAAACTGGTCAATCAAAAGCATGGTTTAACTGTGTTAGCTGAATGCTCAGATCAGAAAGAAGTTTCACAGAATGCTTCTGTGTAGTTTATATTTGAATATATTCCTTTTTCCACTACTACGCTCTTAGCGCTCCAAATGTCCAGTTGCGTTTTCTACAGAAAGAGTGTTCAGATCTGCTCAATCAAAAGTATGGTTTAACTCTGTTAGCTGAATGCACAGATCAGAAAGAAGTTTCACCGAATGATTCTGTGTAGTTTATATTTGAAGACATTCCTTATTCCACTATTACCCTCTTAGCGCTCCGAATCTGCACTTGCATTTTCTACAAAAAGATTGTTTCATAACTGCTCAATCAAAAATATGTTTTATCTCTGTTAACTGAATTTACAGATCAGAAATAAGTTTCACAGAATGCATCTGTGTAGTTTTTATTTGAAGATATTCTTTTTCCCAATGTAGGCCTCTTAGCGCTTAGCATGTCCAATTGCAGTTTCTACAGAAAGAGTGTTTCAGAACGGCTCAATGAAAAGTAAGGTTCAACTCTGTTAGTTGAATGCACAGAACAGAAAGAATTTTCACAGAATGCTACTGTGTAGTTTATATTTGAATATATTCCTTTTTCCACTAATACCCTCTTAGCGCTCCGAATGTCCACTTGCATTTTCTACAGAAAGAGTGTTCAGAACTGCGCAATCAAAAGTATGGTTTAACTCTGTTAGCTTAATGAACATATCAGAAAGAAGTTTCACACAATGCTTCTGTGTAGTTTTTATTTGAATATATTTTTTTTCCCAATAGAGGCCTCTTAGCGCTCAGAATGTCCAATTGCAGTTTCTACAGAAAGAGTGTTTCAGAAAGGCTCAATCAAAAGTGAGGTTCAACTCTGTTAGTTGAATGCACAGAATAGAAAGAAGTTTCATACAATGCTTCTCTGTAGTTTATATTTGAACATATTCTTTTTTCCACTATTACCCACTTAGCGCTACGAATGTCCAGTTGCATTTTCTACAGACAGAGTGTTTCAAAACTGCTCAATCAAAAGTATGGTTTAACTCTGTTAGCTGAATGCTCAGATCAGAAAGAAGTTTCACAGAATGCTTCTGTGTAGTTTATATTTGAATATATTCCTTTTTCCACTACTACTCTCTTAGCGCTCCAAATGTCCAGTTGCATTTTCTACAGAAAGAGTGTTCAGATCTGCTCAATCAAAAGTATGGTTTAACTCTGTTAGCTGAATGCACAGATCAGAAAGAAGTTTCACAGAATGATTCTGTGTAGTTTATATTTGGAGACATTCCTTTTTCCACTATTACCCTCTTAGCGCCCCGAATATCCACTTGCATTTTCTACAGAAAGAGTGTTTCAGAACGGCTCAATCAAAACTAAGGTTCAACTCTTTTAGTTGAACAAACAGAACAGAAAGAAGTTTCACACAATTCTTCTGTGTAGTTTTTATTTGTAGACATTCTTTTTCCCAATATAGGCCTCTTAGCGCTCAGAATGTCCAATTGCAGTTTCTACAGAAAGAGTGTTTCAGAACGGCTCAATCAAAAGTAAGGTTCAACTCTGTTAGTTGAATGCACAGAACAGAAAGAAGTTTCATAAAATGCTTCTGTGTAGTTTATATTTGAACATATTCTTTTTTCCACTATTACCCACTTAGCGCTACGAATGTCCAGTTGCATTTTCTACAGACAGAGTGTTTCAAAACTGCTCAATCAAAAGTATGGTTTAACTCTGCTAGCTGAATGCTCAGATCAGAAAGAAGTTTCACAGAATGCTTCTGTGTAGTTTATATTTGAATATATTCCTTTTTCCACTACTACGCTCTTAGCGCTCCAAATGTCCAGTTGCATTTTCTACAGAAAGAGTGTTCAGATCTGCTCAATCAAAAGTATGGTTTAACTCTGTTAGCTGAATGCACAGATCAGAAAGAAGTTTCACCGAATGATTCTGTGCAGTTTATATTTGAAGACATTCCTTTTTCCACTATTACCCACTTAGCGCTCCGAATCTCCACTTGCATTTTCTACAAAAAGAGTGCTTCATAACTGCTCAATCAAAAATATGTTTTATCTCTGTTAACTGAATTTACAGATCAGAAATAAGTTTCACAGAATGCATCTGTGTAGTTTTTATCTGAAGATATTCTTTTTCCCAATGTAGGCCTCTTAGCGCTTAGCATGTCCAATTGCAGTTTCTACAGAAAGAGTGTTTCAGAACGGCTCAATCAAAAGTAAGGTTCAACTCTGTTAGTTGAATGCACAGAACAGAAAGAATTTTCAAAGAATGCTACTGTGTAGTTTATATTTGAATATATTCCTTTTTCCACTATTACCCTCTTAGCGCTCCGAATGTCCACTTGCATTTTCTACAGAAAGAGTGTTCAGAACTGCGCAATCAAAAGTATGGTTTAACTCTGTTAGCTTAATGAATATATCAGAAATAAGTTTCACACAATGCTTCTGTGTAGTTTTTATTTGAAGATATTATTTTTCCCAATAGAGGCCTCTTCGCGCTCAGAATGTCCAATTGCAGTTTCTACAGAAAGAGTGTTTCAGAAAGGTTCAATCAAAAGTAAGGTTCAACTCTGTTAGTTGAATGCACAGAACAGAAAGAAGTTTCATACAATGCTTCTGTGTAGTTTATATTTGAACATATTCTTTTTTCCACTATTATCCACTTAGCGCTACGAATGTCCAGTTGCATTTTCTACAGACAGAGTGTTTCAAAACTGCTCAATCAAAAGTATGGTTTACCTCTGTTAGCTGAATGCTCAGATCAGAAAGAAGTTTCACAGAATGCTTCTGTGTAGTTTATATTTGAATATATTCCTTTTTCCACTACTACTCTCTTAGCGCTCCAAATGTCCAGTTGCATTTTCTACAGAAAGAGTGTTCAGATCTGCTCAATCAAAAGTATGGTTTAACTCTGTTAGCTGAATGCACAGATCAGAAATATGTTTCACAGAATGATTCTGTGTAGTTTATATTTGGAGACATTCCTTTTTCCACTATTACCCTCTTAGCGCTCCGAAACTCCACTTGCATTTTCTACAGAAAGAGTGTTTCAGAACGGCTCAATCAAAACTAAGGTTCAACTCTTTTAGTTGAACAAACAGAACAGAAAGGAGTTTCACACAATTCTTCTGTGTAGCTTTTATTTGTAGACATTCTTTTTTCCAATATAGGCCTCTTAGCGCTCAGAATGTCCAATTGCAGTTTCTACAGAAAGAGTGTTTCAGAACGGCTCAATCAAAAGTAAGGTTCAACTCTGTTAGTAGAATGCACAGAACAGAAAGAAGTTTCATACAATGCTCCTGTGTAGTTCATATTTGAACATATTTTTTTTCCACTATTACCCACTTAGCGCTACGAATGTCCAGTTGCATTTTCTACAGACAGAGTGTTTCAAAACTGGTCAATCAAAAGCATGGTTTAACTGTGTTAGCTGAATGCTCAGATCAGAAAGAAGTTTCACAGAATGCTTCTGTGTAGTTTATATTTGAATATATTCCTTTTTCCACTACTACGCTCTTAGCGCTCCAAATGTCCAGTTGCGTTTTCTACAGAAAGAGTGTTCAGATCTGCTCAATCAAAAGTATGGTTTAACTCTGTTAGCTGAATGCACAGATCAGAAAGAAGTTTCACCGAATGATTCTGTGTAGTTTATATTTGAAGACATTCCTTATTCCACTATTACCCTCTTAGCGCTCCGAATCTGCACTTGCATTTTCTACAAAAAGATTGTTTCATAACTGCTCAATCAAAAATATGTTTTATCTCTGTTAACTGAATTTACAGATCAGAAATAAGTTTCACAGAATGCATCTGTGTAGTTTTTATTTGAAGATATTCTTTTTCCCAATGTAGGCCTCTTAGCGCTTAGCATGTCCAATTGCAGTTTCTACAGAAAGAGTGTTTCAGAACGGCTCAATGAAAAGTAAGGTTCAACTCTGTTAGTTGAATGCACAGAACAGAAAGAATTTTCACAGAATGCTACTGTGTAGTTTATATTTGAATATATTCCTTTTTCCACTAATACCCTCTTAGCGCTCCGAATGTCCACTTGCATTTTCTACAGAAAGAGTGTTCAGAACTGCGCAATCAAAAGTATGGTTTAACTCTGTTAGCTTAATGAACATATCAGAAAGAAGTTTCACACAATGCTTCTGTGTAGTTTTAATTTGAATATATTTTTTTTCCCAATAGAGGCCTCTTAGCGCTCAGAATGTCCAATTGCAGTTTCTACAGAAAGAGTGTTTCAGAAAGGCTCAATCAAAAGTGAGGTTCAACTCTGTTAGTTGAATGCACAGAATAGAAAGAAGTTTCATACAATGCTTCTCTGTAGTTTATATTTGAACATATTCTTTTTTCCACTATTACCCACTTAGCGCTACGAATGTCCAGTTGCATTTTCTACAGACAGAGTGTTTCAAAACTGCTCAATCAAAAGTATGGTTTAACTCTGTTAGCTGAATGCTCAGATCAGAAAGAAGTTTCACAGAATGCTTCTGTGTAGTTTATATTTGAATATATTCCTTTTTCCACTACTACTCTCTTAGCGCTCCAAATGTCCAGTTGCATTTTCTACAGAAAGAGTGTTCAGATCTGCTCAATCAAAAGTATGGTTTAACTCTGTTAGCTGAATGCACAGATCAGAAAGAAGTTTCACAGAATGATTCTGTGTAGTTTATATTTGGAGACATTCCTTTTTCCACTATTACCCTCTTAGCGCCCCGAATCTCCACTTGCATTTTCTACAGAAAGAGTGTTTCAGAACGGCTCAATCAAAACTAAGGTTCAACTCTTTTAGTTGAACAAACAGAACAGAAAGAAGTTTCACACAATTCTTCTGTGTAGTTTTTATTTGTAGACATTCTTTTTCCCAATATAGGCCTCTTAGCGCTCAGAATGTCCAATTGCAGTTTCTGCAGAAAGAGTGTTTCAGAACGGCTCAATCAAAAGTAAGGTTCAACTCTGTTAGTTGAATGCACAGAACAGAAAGAAGTTTCATAAAATGCTTCTGTGTAGTTTATATTTGAACATATTCTTTTTTCCACTATTACCCACTTAGCGCTACGAATGTCCAGTTGCATTTTCTACAGACAGAGTGTTTCAAAACTGCTCAATCAAAAGTATGGTTTAACTCTGCTAGCTGAATGCTCAGATCAGAAAGAAGTTTCACAGAATGCTTCTGTGTAGTTTATATTTGAATATATTCCTTTTTCCACTACTACGCTCTTAGCGCTCCAAATGTCCAGTTGCATTTTCTACAGAAAGAGTGTTCAGATCTGCTCAATCAAAAGTATGGTTTAACTCTGTTAGCTGAATGCACAGATCAGAAAGAAGTTTCACCGAATGATTCTGTGCAGTTTATATTTGAAGACATTCCTTTTTCCACTATTACCCACTTAGCGCTCCGAATCTCCACTTGCATTTTCTACAAAAAGAGTGCTTCATAACTGCTCAATCAAAAATATGTTTTATCTCTGTTAACTGAATTTACAGATCAGAAATAAGTTTCACAGAATGCATCTGTGTAGTTTTTATCTGAAGATATTCTTTTTCCCAATGTAGGCCTCTTAGCGCTTAGCATGTCCAATTGCAGTTTCTACAGAAAGAGTGTTTCAGAACGGCTCAATCAAAAGTAAGGTTCAACTCTGTTAGTTGAATGCACAGAACAGAAAGAATTTTCAAAGAATGCTACTGTGTAGTTTATATTTGAATATATTCCTTTTTCCACTATTACCCTCTTAGCGCTCCGAATGTCCACTTGCATTTTCTACAGAAAGAGTGTTCAGAACTGCGCAATCAAAAGTATGGTTTAACTCTGTTAGCTTAATGAATATATCAGAAATAAGTTTCACACAATGCTTCTGTGTAGTTTTTATTTGAAGATATTATTTTTCCCAATAGAGGCCTCTTCGCGCTCAGAATGTCCAATTGCAGTTTCTACAGAAAGAGTGTTTCAGAAAGGTTCAATCAAAAGTAAGGTTCAACTCTGTTAGTTGAATGCACAGAACAGAAAGAAGTTTCATACAATGCTTCTGTGTAGTTTATATTTGAACATATTCTTTTTTCCACTATTATCCACTTAGCGCTACGAATGTCCAGTTGCATTTTCTACAGACAGAGTGTTTCAAAACTGCTCAATCAAAAGTATGGTTTAAATCTGTTAGCTGAATGCTCAGATCAGAAAGAAGTTTCACAGAATGCTTCTGTGTAGTTTATATTTTAATATATTCCCTTTTCCACTACTACTCTCTTAGCGCTCCAAATGTCCAGTTGCATTTTCTACAGAAAGAGTGTTCAGATCTGCTCAATCAAAAGTATGGTTTAACACTGTTAGCTGAATGCACAGATCAGAAAGAAGTTTCACAGAATGATTCTGTGTAGTTTATATTTGGAGACATTCCTTTTTCCACTATTACCCTCTTAGCGCTCCGAATCTCCACTTGCATTTTCTACAGAAAGAGTGTTTCAGAACGGCTCAATCAAAACTAAGGTTCAACTCTTTTAGTTGAACAAACAGAACAGAAAGAAGTTTCACACAATTCTTCTGTGTAGTTTTTATTTGTAGACATTCTTTTTCCCAATATAGGCCTCTTAGCGCTCAGAATGTCCAATTGCAGTTTCTACAGAAAGAGTGTTTCAGAACGGCTCAATCAAAAGTAAGGTTCAACTCTGTTAGTTGAATGCAAAGAACAGAAAGAAGTTTCATACAATGATTCTGTGTAGTTTATATTTGAACATATTCTTTTTTCCACTATTACCCACTTAGCGCTACGAATGTCCAGTTGCATTTCCTACAGACAGAGTGTTTGAAAACTGCTCAATCAAAAGTATGGTTTAACTCTGTTAGCTGAATGCTCAGATCAGAAAGAAGTTTCACAGAATGCTTCTGTGTAGTTTATATTTGAATATATTCCTTTTTCCACTACTACGCTCTTAGCGCTCCAAATGTCCAGTTGCATTTTCTACAGAAAGAGTGTTCAGATCTGCTCAATCAAAAGTATGGTTTAACTCTGTTAGCTGAATGCACAGATCAGAAAGAAGTTTCACCGAATGATTCTGTGTAGTTTATATTTGAAGACATTCCTTTTTCCACTATTACCCTCTTAGCGCTCCGAATCTCCACTTGCATTTTCTACAAAAAGAGTGTTTCATAACTGCTCAATCAAAAATATGTTTTATCTCTGTTAACTGAATTTACAGATCAGAAATAAGTTTTACAGAATGCATCTGTGTAGTTTTTATTTGAAGATATTCTTTTTCCCAATGTAGGCCTCTTAGCGCTTAGCATGTACAATTGCAGTTTCTACAGAAAGAGTGTTTCAGAACGGCTCAATCAAAAGTAAGGTTCAACTCTGTTAGTTGAATGCACAGAACAGAAAGAATTTTCACAGAATGCTACAGTGTAGTTTATATTTGAATATATTCCTTTTTCCACTATTACCCTCTTAGCGCTCCGAATGTCCACTTGCATTTTCTACAGAAAGAGTGTTCAGAACTGCACAATCAAAAGTATGGTTTAACTCTGTTAGCTTAATGAACATATCAGAAATAAGTTTCACACAATGCTTCTGTGTAGTTTTTATTTGAAGATATTATTTTTCCCAATAGAGGCCTCTTAGCGCTCAGAATGTCCAATTGCAGTTTCTACAGAAAGAGTGTTTCAGAAAGGCTCAATCAAAAGTAAGGTTCAACTCTGTTAGTTGAATGCACAGAACAGAAAGAAGTTTCATACAATGCTTCTGTGTAGTTTATATTTGAACATATACTTTTTTCCACTATTACCCACTTGGCGCTACGAATGTCCAGTTGCATTTTCTACAGACAGAGTGTTTCAAAACTGCTCAATCAAAAGTATGGTTTAACTCTGTTAGCTGAATTCTCAGATCAAAAAGAAGTTTCACAGAATGCTTCTGTGTAGTTTATATTTGAATATATTCCTTTTTCCACTACTACTCTCTTAGCGCTCCAAATGTCCAGTTGCATTTTCTACAGAAAGAGTGTTCAGATCTGCTCAATCAAAAGTATGGTTTAACTCTGTTAGCTGAATGCACAGATCAGAAAGAATTTTCACATAATGATTCTGTGTAGTTTATATTTGGAGATATTCCTTTTTCCACTATTACCCTCTTAGCGCTCCGAATCTCCACTTGCATTTTGTACAGAAAGAGTGTTTCAGAACGGCTCAATCAAAACTAAAGTTCAACTCTTTTAGTTGAACAAACAGAACAGAAAGAAGTTTCACACAATTCTTCTGTGTAGTTTTTATTTGTAGACATTTTTTCCCAATATAGGCCTCTTAGCGCTCAGAATGTCCAATTGCAGTTTCTACAGAAAGAGTGTTTCAGAACGGCTCAATCAAAAGTAAGGTTCAACTCTGTTAGTTGAATGCACAGAGCAGAAAGAAGTTTCATACAATGCTTCTGTGTAGTTTATATTTGAACATATTCTTTTTTCCACTATTACCCACTTAGCGCTACGAATGTCCAGTTGCATTTACTACAGACAGAGTGTTTCAAAACTGCTCAATCAAAAGTATGGTTTAACTCTGTTAGCTGAATGCTCAGATCAGAAAGAAGTTTCACAGAATGCTTATGTGTAGTTTATATTTGAATATATTCCTTTTTCCACTACTACGCTCTTAGTGCTCCAAATGTCCAGTTGTATTTTCTACAGAAAGAGTGTTCAGATCTGCTCAATCAAAAGTATGGTTTAACTCTGTTAGATGAATGCACAGATCAGAAAGAAGTTTCACCGAACGATTCTGTGTAGTTTATATTTGAAGACATTCCTTTTTCCACTATTACCCTCTTAGCGCTCCGAATCTCCACTTGCATTTTCTACAAAAAGAGTGTTTCATAACTGCTCAATCAAAAATATGTTTTATCTCTGTTAACTGAATTTACAGATCAGAAATAAGTTTCACAGAATGCATCTGTGTAGTTTTTATTTGAAGATATTCTTTTTCCCAATGTAGGCCTCTTAGCGCTTAGCATGTCCAATTGCAGTTTCTACAGAAAGAGTGTTTCAGAACGGCTCAATCAAAAGTAAGGTTCAACTCTGTTAGTTGAAAGCACAGAACAGAAAGAATTTTCACAGAATGCTACTGTGTAGTTTATATTTGAATATATTCCTTTCTCCACTATTAACCTCTTAGCGCTACGAATGTCCACTTGCATTTTCTACAGAAAGAGTGTTCAGAACTGCGCAATCAAAAGTATGGTTTAACTCTGTTAGCTTAATGAACATATCAGAAATAAGTTTCACACAATGCTTCTGTGTAGTTTTTATTTGAAGATATTATTTTTCCCAATATAGGCCTCTTAGCGCTCAGAATGTCCAATTGCAGTTTCTACAGAAAGAGTGTTTCAGAAAGGCTCAATCAAAAGTAAGGTTCAACTCTGTTAGTTGAATGCACAGAACAGAAAGAAATTTCATACAATGCTTCTGTGTAGTTTATATTTGAACATATTCTTTTTTCCACTATTACCCACTTGGCGCTACGAATGTCCAGTTGCATTTTCTACAGACAGAGTGTTTCAAAACTGCTCAATCAAAAGTATGGTTTAACTCTGTTAGCTGAATGCTCAGATCAGAAAGAAGTTTCACAGAATGCTTCTGTGTACTTTATATATGAATATATTCCTTTTTCCACTACTAATCTCTTAGCGCTCCAAATGTCCAGTTGCATTTTCTACAGAAAGAGTGTTCAGAACTGCGCAATCAAAAGTATGGTTTAACTCTGTTAGCTGAATGCTCAGATTAGAAAGAAGTTTCACAGAATGCTTCTGTGTAGTTTATATTTGAATATATTCCTTTTTCCACTACTACGCTCTTAGCGCTCCAAATGTCCAGTTGCATTATCTACAGAAAGAGTGTTCAGATCTGCTCAATCAAAAGTATGGTTTAACTCTGTTAGCTGAATGCACAGATCAGAAAGAAGTTTCACAGAATGATTCTGTGTAGTTTATATTTGGAGACATTCCTTTTTCCACTATTACCCTCCTAGCGCTCCGAATCTGCACTTGCATTTTCTACAGAAAGAGTGTTTCAGAACGGCTCAATCAAAACTAAAGTTCAACTCTTTTAGTTGAACAAACAGAACAGAAAGATGTTTCACACAATTCTTCTGTGTAGTTTTTATTTGTAGACATTCTTTTTCCCAATATAGGCCTCTTAGCGCTCAGAATGTCCAATTGCAGTTTCTACAGAAAGAGTGTTTCAGAACGGCTCAATCAAAAGTAAGGTTCAACTCTGTTAGTTGAATGCACAGAACAGAAAGAAGTTTCATACAATGCTTCTGTGTAGTTTATATTTGAACATATTCTTTTTTCCACTCTTACCCACTTAGCGCTACGAATGTCCAGTTGCATTTTCTACAGACAGAGTGTTTCAAAACTGCTCAATCAAAAGTATGGTTTAACTCTGTTAGCTGAATGCTCAGATCAGAAAGAAGTTTCACAGAATGCTTCTGTGTAGTTTATATTTGAATATATTCCTTTTTCCACTACTACGCTCTTAGCTCTCCAAATGTCCAGTTGCATTTTCTACAGAAAGAGTGTTCAGATCTGCTCAATCAAAAGTATGGTTTAACTCTGTTACATGAATGCACAGATCAGAACGAAGTTTCACCGAATGATTCTGTGTAGTTTATATTTGAAGACATTCCTTTTTCCACTATTACCCTCTTAGCGCTCCGAATCTCCACTTGCATTTTCTACAAAAAGAGTGTTTCATAACTGCTCAATCAAAAATATGTTTTATCTCTGTTAACTGAATTTACAGATCAGAAATAAGTTTCACAGAATGCATCTGTGTAGTTTTTATTTGAAGATATTCTTTTTCCCAATGTAGGCCTCTTAGCGCTTAGCATGTCCAATTGCAGTTTCTACAGAAAGAGTGTTTCAGAACGGCTCAATCAAAAGTAAGGTTCAACTCTGTTAGTTGAATGCACAGAACAGAAAGAATTTTCACAGAATGCTACTGTGTAGTTTATATTTGAATATATTCTTTCTCCACTATTACCCTCTTAGCGCTCCGAATGTCCACTTGCATTTTCTACAGAAAGAGTGTTCAGAACTGCGCAATCAAAAGTATGGTTTAACTCTGTTAGCTTAATGAACATATCAGAATTAAGTTTCACACAATGCTTCTGTGTAGTTTTTATTTGAAGATATTATTTTTCCCAATATAGGCCTCTTAGCGCTCAGAATGTCCAATTGCAGTTTCTACAGAAAGAGTGTTTCAGAAAGGCTCAATCAAAAGTAAGGTTCAACTCTGTTAGTTGAATGCACAAAACAGAAAGAAATTTCATACAATGCTTCTGTGTAGTTTATATTTGAACATATTCTTTTTTCCACTATTACCCACTTGGCGCTACGAATGTCCAGTTGCATTTTCTACAGACAGAGTGTTTCAAAACTGCTCAATCAAAAGTATGGTTTAACTCTGTTAGCTGAATGCTCAGATCAGAAAGAAGTTTCACAGAATGCTTCTGTGTACTTTATATATGAATATATTCCTTTTTCCACTACTAATCTCTTAGCGCTCCAAATGTCCAGTTGCATTTTCTACAGAAAGAGTGTTCAGAACTGCGCAATCAAAAGTATGGTTTAACTCTGTTAGCTTAATTAACATATCAGAAATAAGTTTCACACAATGCTTCTGTGTAGTTTTTATTTGAAGATATTATTTTTCCCAATAGATGCCTCTTAGCGCTCAGAATGTCCAATTGCAGTTTCTAGAGAAACAGTGTTTCAGAAAGGCTGAATCAAAAGTAAGGTTCAACTCTGTTAGTTGAATGCACAGAACAGAAAGAAGTTTCATACAATGCTTCTGTGTAGTTTATATTTGAACATATTCTTTTTTCCACTATTACCCACTTGGCGCTACGAATGTCCAGTTGCATTTTCTACAGACAGAGTGTTTCAAAACTGCTCAATCAAAAGTATGGTTTAACTCTGTTAGCTGAATGCTCAGATCAGAAAGAAGTTTCACAGAATGCTTCTGTGTAGTTTATATTTGAATATATTCCTTTTTCCACTACTACTCTCTTAGCGCTCCAAATGTCCAGTTGCATTTTCTACAGAAAGAGTGTTCAGATCTGCTCAATCAAAAGTATGGTTTAACACTGTTAGCTGAATGCACAGATCAGAAAGAAGTTTCACAGAATGATTCTGTGTAGTTTATATTTGGAGACATTCCTTTTTCCACTATTACCCTCTTAGCGCTCCGAATCTCCACTTGCATTTTCTACAGAAAGAGTGTTTCAGAACGGCTCAATCAAAACTAAGGTTCAACTCTTTTAGTTGAACAAACAGGACAGAAAGAAGTTTCACACAATTCTTCTGTGTAGTTTTTATTTGTAGACATTCTTTTTCCCAATATAGGCCTCTTAGCGCTCAGAATGTCCAATTGCAGTTTCTACAGAAAGAGTGTTCAGAACTGCGCAATCAAAAGTATGGTTTAACTCTGTTAGCTTAATGAACATATCAGAATTAAGTTTCACACGATGCTTCTGTGTAGTTTTTATTTGAAGATATTATTTTTCCCAATAGAGGCCTCTTAGCGCTCAGAATGTCCAATTGCAGTTTCCACAGAAAGAGTGTTTCAGAAAGGCTCAATCAAAAGTAAGGTTCAACTCTGTTAGTTGAATGCACAGAACAGAAAGAAGTTTCATACAATGCTTCTGTGTAGTTTATATTTGAACAGATTCTTTTTTCCACTATTACCCACTGAGCGCTAAGAATGTCCAGTTGCATTTTCTACAGACAGAGTGTTTAAAAACTGCTCAATCAAAAGTATGGTTTAACTCTGTTAGCTGAATGCACAGATCAGAAAGAAGTTTCACAGAATGATTCTGTGTAGTTTATATTTGTAGACATTCCTTTTTCCACTATTACCCTCTTAGCGCTCCGAATCTCCACTTGCATTTTCTACAGAAAGAGTGTTTCAGAACGGCTCAATCAAAACTAAGGTTCAACTCTTTTAGTTGAACAAACAGAACAGAAAGAAGTTTCAAACAATTCTTCTGTGTAGATTTTATTTGTAGACATTCTTTTTCCCAATATAGGCCTCTTAGCGCTCAGAATGTCCAATTGCAGTTTCTACAGAAAGAGTGTTTCAGAACGGCTCAATCAAAAGTAAGGTTCAACTCTGTTAGTTGAATGCACAGAACAGAAAGAAGTTTCATACAATGCTTCTGTGTAGTTTATATTTGAACATATTCTTTTTTCCACTCTTTCCCACTTAGCGCTACGAATGTCCAGTTGCATTTTCTACGGACAGAGTGTTTCAAAACTGCTCAATCAAAAGTATGGTTTAACTCTGTTAGCTGAATGCTCAGATCAGAAAGAAGTTTCACAGAATGCTTCTGTGTAGTTTATATTTGAATATATTCCTTTTTCCACTATTACGCTCTTAGCGCTCCAAATGTCCAGTTGCATTTTCTACACAAAGAGTGTTCAGATCTGCTCAATCAAAAGTATGGTTTAACTCTGTTAGCTGAATGCACAGATCACAAAGAAGTTTTACCGAATGATTCTGTGTAGTTTATATATGCAGACATTCCTTTTTCCACTACTACCCTCTTAGGGCTCCGAATCTCCACATGCATTTTCTACAAAAGAGTGTTTCATATCTGCTCAATAAAAAATATGTTTTATCTCTGTTAACTGAATTTACAGATCAGAAATAAGTTTCACAGAATGCATCTGTGTAGTTTTTATTTGAAGATATTCTTTTTCCCAATGTAGGCCTCTTACGCTTAGCATGTCCAATTGCAGTTTCTACAGAAAGAGTGTTTCAGAACGGCTCAATTAAAAGTAAGGTTCAACTCTGTTAGTTGAATGCACAGAACAGAAAGAATTTTCACAGAGTGCTACTGTGTAGTTTATATTTGAATATATTCCTTTTTCCACTATTACCCTCTTAGCGCTCCGAATGTCCACTTGCATTTTCTACAGAAAGAGTGTTCAGAACTGCACAATCAAAAGTATGGTTTAACTCTGTTAGCTTAATGAACATATCAGAAATAAGTTTCACACAATGCTTCTGTGTAGTTTTTATTTGAAGATATTATTTTTCCCAATATAGGCCTCTTAGCGCTCAGAATGTCCAATTGCAGTTTCTACAGAAAGAGTGTTTCAGAAAGGCTCAATCAAAACTAAGGTTCAACTCAGTTAGTTGAATGCACAGAACAGAAAGAAATTTCATACAATGCTTCTGTGTAGTTTATATTTGAACATATTCTTTTTTCCACTATTACCCACTTGGCGCTACGAATGTCCAGTTGCATTTTCTACGGACAGAGTGTTTCAAAACTGCTCAATCAAAAGTATGGTTTAACTCTGTTAGCTGAATGCTCAGATCAGAAATAAGTTTCACAGAATGCTTCTGTGTAGTTTATATTTGAATATATTCCTTTTTCCACTACTACTCTCTTAGCGCTCCAAATGTCCAGTTGCATTTTCTACAGAAAGAGTGTTCAGATCTGCTCAATCAAAAGTATGGTTTAACTCTGTTAGCTGAATGCACAGATCAGAAAGAATTTTCACAGAATGATTCTGTGTAGTTTATATTTGGAGACATTCCTTTTTCCACTATTACCCTCTTAGCGCTCCGAATCTCCACTTGCATTTTCTACAGAAAGAGTGTTTCAGAACGGCACAATGAAAACTAAAGTTCAACTCCTTTAGTTGAACAAACAGAACAGAAAGAAGTTTCACACAATTCTTCTGTGTAGTTTTTATTTGTAGACATTCTTTTTCCCAATATAGGCCTCTTAGTGCTCAGAATGTCCAATTGCAGTTTCTACAGAAAGAGTGTTTCAGAACGGCTCAATCAAAAGTAAGGTTCAACTCTGTTAGTTGAATGCACAGAACAGAAAGAAGTTTCATACAATGCTTCTGTGTAGTTTATATTTGAACATATTCTTTTTTCCACTATTACCCACTTGGCGCTACGAATGTCCAGTTGCATTTTCTACAGACAGAGTGTTTCTAAACTGCTCAATCAAAAGTATGGTTTAACTCTGTTAGCTGAATGCTCAGATCAGAAAGAAGTTTCACAGAATGCTTCTGTGTAATTTATATTTGAATATATTCCTTTTTCCACTACTACTCTCTTAGCGCTCCAAATGTCCAGTTGCATTTTCTACAGAAAGAGTGTTCAGATCTGCTCAATCAAAAGTATGGTTTAACACTGTTAGCTGAATGCACAGATCAGAAAGAAGTTTCACAGAATGATTCTGTGTAGTTTATATTTGGAGACATTCCTTTTTCCACTATTACCCTCTTAGCGCTCCGAATCTCCACTTGCATTTTCTACAGAAAGAGTGTTTCAGAACGGCTCAATCAAAACTAAGCTTCAACTCTTTTAGTTGAACAAACAGGACAGAATGAAGTTTCACACAATTCTTCTGTGTAGTTTTTATTTGTAGACATTCTTTTTCCCAATATAGGCCTCTTAGCGCTCAGAATGTCCAATTGCAGTTTCTACAGAAAGAGTGTTCAGAACTGCGCAATCAAAAGTATGGTTTAACTCTGTTAGCTTAATGAACATATCAGAATTAAGTTTCACACAATGCTTCTGTGTAGTTTTTATTTGAAGATATTATTTTTCCCAATAGAGGCCTCTTAGCGCTCAGAATGTCCAATTGCAGTTTCCACAGAAAGAGTGTTTCAGAAAGGCTCAATCAAAAGTAAGGTTCAACTCTGTTAGTTGAATGCACAGAACAGAAAGAAGTTTCATACAATGCTTCTGTGTAGTTTATATTTGAACAGATTCTTTTTTCCACTATTACCCACTGAGCGCTACGAATGTCCAGTTGCATTTTCTACAGACAGAGTGTTTCAAAACTGCTCAATCAAAAGTATGGTTTAACTCTGTTAGCTGAATGCACAGATCAGAAAGTAGTTTCACAGAATGATTCTGTGTAGTTTATATTTGTAGACATTCCTTTTTCCACTATTACCCTCTTAGCGCTCCGAATCTCCACTTGCATTTTCTACAGAAAGAGTGTTTCAGAACGGCTCAATCAAAACTAAGGTTCAACTCTTTTAGTTGAACAAACAGAACAGAAAGAAGTTTCACACAATTCTTCTGTGTAGATTTTATTTGTAGACATTCTTTTTCCCAATATAGGCCTCTTAGCGCTCAGAATGTCCAATTGCAGTTTCTACAGAAAGAGTGTTTCAGAACGGCTCAATCAAAAGTAAGGTTCAACTCTGTTAGTTGAATGCACAGAACAGAAAGAAGTTTCATACAATGCTTTTGTGTAGTTTATATTTGAACATATTCTTTTTTCCAATCTTACCCACTTAGCGCTACGAATGTCCAGTTGCATTTTCTACGGACAGAGTGTTTCAAAGCTGCTCAATCAAAAGTATGGTTTAACTCTGTTAGCTGAATGCTCAGATCAGAAAGAAGTTTCACAGAATGCTTCTGTGTAGTTTATATTTGAATATATTCCTTTTTCCACTATTACGCTCTTAGCGCTCCAAATGTCCAGTTGCATTTTCTACAGAAAGAGTGTTCAGATCTGCTCAATCAAAAGTATGGTTTAACTCTGTTAGCTGAATGCACAGATCACAAAGAAGTTTTACCGAATGATTCTGTGTAGTTTATATATGAAGACATTCCTTTTTCCACTACTACCCTCTTAGCGCTCCGAATCTCCACATGCATTTTCTACAAAAGAGTGTTTCATATCTGCTCAATCAAAAATATGTTTTATCTCTGTTAACTGAATTTACAGATCAGAAATAAGTTTCACAGAATGCATCTGTGTAGTTTTTATTTGAAGATATTCTTTTTCCCAATGTAGGCCTCTTACGCTTAGCATGTCCAATTGCAGTTTCTACAGAAAGAGTGTTTCAGAACGGCTCAATTAAAAGTAAGGTTCAACTCTGTTAGTTGAATGCACAGAACAGAAAGAATTTTCACAGAATGCTACTGTGTAGTTTATATTTGAATATATTCCTTTTTCCACTATTACCCTCTTAGCGCTCCGAATGTCCACTTGCATTTTCTACAGCAAGAGTGTTCAGAACTGCACAATCAAAAGTATGGTTTAACTCTGTTAGCTTAATGAACATATCAGAAATAAGTTTCACACAATGCTTCTGTGTAGTTTTTATTTGAAGATATTATTTTTCCCTATATAGGCCTCTTAGCGCTCAGAATGTCCAATTGCAGTTTCTACAGAAAGAGTGTTTCAGAAAGGCTCAATCAAAATTAAGGTTCAACTCAGTTAGTTGAATGCACAGAACAGAAAGAAATTTCATACAATGCTTCTGTGTAGTTTATATTTGAACATATTCTTTTTTCCACTATTACCCACTTGGCGCTACGAATGTCCAGTTGCATTTTCTACAGACAGAGTGTTTCAAAACTGCTCAATCAAAAGTATGGTTTAACTCTGTTAGCTGAATGCTCAGATCAGAAATAAGTTTCACAGAATGCTTCTGTGTAGTTTATATTTGAATATATTCCTTTTTCCACTACTACTCTCTTAGCGCTCCAAATGTCCAGTTGCATTTTCTACAGAAAGAGTGTTCAGATCTGCTCAATCAAAAGTATGGTTTAACTCTGTTAGCTGAATGCACAGATCAGAAAGAATTTTCACAGAATGATTCTGTGTAGTTTATATTTGGAGACATTCCTTTTTCCACTATTACCCTCTTAGCGCTCCGAATCTCCACTTCCATTTTCTACAGAAAGAGTGTTTCAGAACGGCACAATCAAAACTAAAGTTCAACTCCTTTAGTTGAACAAACAGAACAGAAAGAAGTTTCACACAATTCTTCTGTGTAGTTTTTATTTGTAGACATTCTTTTTCCCAATATAGGCCTCTTAGTGCTCAGAATGTCCAATTGCAGTTTCTACAGAAAGAGTGTTTCAGAACGGCTCAATCAAAAGTAAGGTTCAACTCTGTTAGTTGAATGCACAGAACAGAAAGAATTTTCACAGAATGCTACTGTGTAGTTTATATTTGAATATATTCCTTTTTCCACTATTACCCTCTTAGCGCTCCGAATGTCCACTTGCATTTTCTACAGAAAGAGTGTTCAGAACTGCGCAATCAAAAGTATGGTTTAACTCTGTTAGCTTAATGAACATATCAGAAATAAGTTTCACACAATGCTTCTGTGTAGTTTTTATTTGAAGATATTATTTTTCCCAATAGAGGCCTCTTAGCGCTCAGAATGTCCAATTGCAGTTTCTACGGAAAGAGTGTTTCAGAAAGGCTCAATCAAAAGTAAGGTTCAACTCTGTTAGTTGAATGCACAGAAGAGAAAGAAGCTTCATACAATGCTTCTGTGTGGTTTATATTTGAACATATTGTTTTTCCACTATTACCCACTTGGAGCTACGAATGTCCAGTTGCATTTTCTACAGACAGAGTGTTTCAAAACTGCTCAATCAAAAGTATGGTTTAACTCTGTTAGCTGAATGCTCAGATCAGAAAGAAGTTTCACAGAATGCTTCTGTGTAGTTTATATTTGAATATATTCCTTTTTCCACTACTACTCTCTTAGCACTCCAAATGTCCAGTTGCATTTTCTACAGAAAGAGTGTTCAGATCTGCTCAATCAAAACTATGGTTTAACACTGTTAGCTGAATGCACAGATCAGAAAGAAGTTTCACAGAATGATTCTGTGTAGTTTATATTTGGAGACATTCCTTTTTCCACTATTACCCTCTTAGCGCTCCGAATCTCCACTTGCATTTTCTACAGAAAGAGTGTTTCAGAACGGCTCAATCAAAACTAAGGTTCAACTCTTTTAGTTGAACAAACAGAACAGAAAGAAGTTTCACACAATTCTTCTGTGTAGTTTTTATTTGTAGACATTCTTTTTCCCAATATAGGCCTCTTAGCGCTCAGAATGTCCAATTGCAGTTTCTACAGAAAGAGTGTTTCAGAACGGCTCAATCAAAAGTAAGGTTCAACTCTGTTAGTTGAATGCACAGAACAGAAAGAAGTTTCATACAATGCTTCTGTGTAGTTTATATTTGAACATATTCTTTTTTCCACTATTACCCACTTAGCGCTAGGAATGTCCAGTTGCATTTTCTACAGACAGAGTGTTTCAAAACTGCTCAATCAAAAGTATGGTTTAACTCTGTTAGCTGAATGCTCAGATCAGAAAGGAGTTTCACAGAATGCTTCTGTGTAGTTTATATTTGAATATATTCCTTTTTCCACTACTACGCTCTTAGCGCTCCAAATGTCCAGTTTCATTTTCTACAGAAAGAGTGTTCAGATCTGCTCAATCAAAAGTATGGTTTAACTCTGTTAGCTGAATGCACAGATCAGAAAGAAGTTTCACCGAATGATTCCGTGTAGTTTATATTTGAAGACATTCCTTTTTCCACTATTACCCTCTTAGCGCTCCGAATTTCCACTTGCATTTTCTACAAAAAGAGTGTTTCATAACTGCTCAATCAAAAATATGTTTTATCTCTGTTAACTGAATTTACAGATCAGAAATAAGTTTCACAGAATGCATCTGTGTAGTGTTTATTTGAAGATATTCTTTTTCCCAATGTAGGCCTCTTAGCGCTTAGCATGTCCAATTGCAGTTTCTACAGAAAGAGTGTTTCAGAACGGCTCAATCAGAAGTAAGGTTCAACTCTGTTAGTTGAATGCACAGAACAGAAAGAATTTTCACGGAATGCTACTGTGTAGTTTATATTTGAATATATTCCTTTCTCCACTATTACCCTCTTAGCGCTCCGAATGTCCACTTGCATTTTCTACAGAAAGAGTGTTCAGAACTGCGCAATCAAAAATATGGTTTAACTCTCTTAGCTTAATGAACATATCAGAAATAAGTTTCACACAATGCTTCTGTGTAGTTTTTATTTGAAGATATTATTTTTCCCAATATAGGACTCTTAGCGCTCAGAATGTCCAATTGCAGTTTCTACAGAAAGAGTGTTTCAGAAAGGCTCAATCGAAACTAAGGTTCAACTCTGTTAGTTGAATGCACAGAACAGAAAGAAATTTCATACAATGCTTCTGTGTAGTTTATATTTGAACATATTCTTTTTTCCACTATTACCCACTTGGCGCTACGAATGTCCAGTTGCATTTTCTACAGACAGAGTGTTTCAAAACTGCTCAATCAAAAGTATGGTTTAACTCTGTTAGTTGAATGCTCAGATCAGAAAGAAATTTCACAGAATGCTTCTGTGTAGTTTATATTTGAATATATTCCTTTTTCCACTACTACTCTCTTAGCGCTCCAAATGACCAGTTGCATTTTCTACAGAAAGAGTGTTCAGATCTGCTCAATCAAAAGTATGGTTTAACTCTGTTAGCTGAATGCACAGATCAGAAAGAAGTTTCACAGAATGATTCTGTGTAGTTTATATTTGGAGACATTCCTTTTTCCACTATTACCCTCTTAGCGCTCCGAATCTCCACTTGCATTTTCTACAGAAAGAGTGTTTCAGAACGGCTCAATCAAAACTAAGGTTCAACTCTTTTAGTTGAAAAAACAGAACAGAAAGAAGTTTCACACAATTCTTCTGTGTAGTTTTTATTTGTAGACTTTCTTTTTCCCAATATAGGCCTCTTAGTGCTCAGAATGTCCAATTGCATTTTCTACAGAAAGAGTGTTTCAGAACGGCTCAATCAAAAGTAAGGTTCAACTCTGTTAGTTGAATGCACAGAACAGAAAGAAGTTTCATACAATGCTTCTGTGTAGTTTATATTTGAACATATTCTTTTTTCCACTATTACCCACTTAGCGCTACGAATGTCCAGTTGCATTTTCTACAGACAGAGTGTTTCAAAACTGCTTAATCAAAAGTATGGTTTAACTCTGTTAGGTGAATGCTCAGATCAGAAAGAAGTTTCACAGAATGCTTCTGTGTAGTTTATATTTGAATATATTCCTTTTTCCACTACTACGCTCTTAGCGCTCCAAATGTCCAGTTGCATTTTCTACACAAAGAGTGTTCAGATCTGCTCAATCAAAAGTATGGTTTAACTCTGTTAGCTGAATGCACAGATCAGAAAGAGGTTTCACCGAATGATTCTGTGTAGTTTATATTTGAAGACATTCCTTTTTCCACTATTACCCTCTTAGCGCTACGAATCTCCACATGCATTTTCTACAAAAAGAGTGTTTCATATCTGCTCAATCAAAAATATGTTTTATCTCTGTTAACTGAATTTACAGATCAGAAATAAGTTTCACAGAATGCATCTGTGTAGTTTTTATTTGAAGATATTCTTTTTCCCAATGTAGGCCTCTTAGCGCTTAGCATGTCCAATTGCAGTTTCTACAGAAAGAGTGTTTCAGAAAGGCCCAATCAAAAGTAAGGTTCAACACTGTTAGTTGAATGCACAGAACAGAAAGAATTTTCACAGAATGCTACTGTGTAGTTTATATTTGAATATATTCCTTTTTCCACTATTACCCTCTTAGCGCTCCGAATGTCCACTTGCATTTTCTACAGCAAGAGTGTTCAGAACTGCACAATCAAAAGTATGGTTTAACTCTGTTAGCTTAATGAACATATCAGAAATAAGTTTCACACAATGCTTCTGTGTAGTTTTTATTTGAAGATATTATTTTTCCCTATATAGGCCTCTTAGCGCTCAGAATGTCCAATTGCAGTTTCTACAGAAAGAGTGTTTCAGAAAGGCTCAATCAAAATTAAGGTTCAACTCAGTTAGTTGAATGCACAGAACAGAAAGAAATTTCATACAATGCTTCTGTGTAGTTTATATTTGAACATATTCTTTTTTCCACTATTACCCACTTGGCGCTACGAATGTCCAGTTGCATTTTCTACAGACAGAGTGTTTCAAAACTGCTCAATCAAAAGTATGGTTTAACTCTGTTAGCTGAATGCTCAGATCAGAAATAAGTTTCACAGAATGCTTCTGTGTAGTTTATATTTGAATATATTCCTTTTTCCACTACTACTCTCTTAGCGCTCCAAATGTCCAGTTGCATTTTCTACAGAAAGAGTGTTCAGATCTGCTCAATCAAAAGTATGGTTTAACTCTGTTAGCTGAATGCACAGATCAGAAAGAATTTTCACAGAATGATTCTGTGTAGTTTATATTTGGAGACATTCCTTTTTCCACTATTACCCTCTTAGCGCTCCGAATCTCCACTTCCATTTTCTACAGAAAGAGTGTTTCAGAACGGCACAATCAAAACTAAAGTTCAACTCCTTTAGTTGAACAAACAGAACAGAAAGAAGTTTCACACAATTCTTCTGTGTAGTTTTTATTTGTAGACATTCTTTTTCCCAATATAGGCCTCTTAGTGCTCAGAATGTCCAATTGCAGTTTCTACAGAAAGAGTGTTTCAGAACGGCTCAATCAAAAGTAAGGTTCAACTCTGTTAGTTGAATGCACAGAACAGAAAGAATTTTCACAGAATGCTACTGTGTAGTTTATATTTGAATATATTCCTTTTTCCACTATTACCCTCTTAGCGCTCCGAATGTCCACTTGCATTTTCTACAGAAAGAGTGTTCAGAACTGCGCAATCAAAAGTATGGTTTAACTCTGTTAGCTTAATGAACATATCAGAAATAAGTTTCACACAATGCTTCTGTGTAGTTTTTATTTGAAGATATTATTTTTCCCAATAGAGGCCTCTTCGCGCTCAGAATGTCCAATTGCAGTTTCTACGGAAAGAGTGTTTCAGAAAGGCTCAATCAAAAGTAAGGTTCAACTCTGTTAGTTGAATGCACAGAAGAGAAAGAAGCTTCATACAATGCTTCTGTGTGGTTTATATTTGAACATATTGTTTTTCCACTATTACCCACTTGGCGCTACGAATGTCCAGTTGCATTTTCTACAGACAGAGTGTTTCAAAACTGCTCAATCAAAAGTATGGTTTAACTCTGTTAGCTGAATGCTCAGATCAGAAAGAAGTTTCACAGAATGCTTCTGTGTAGTTTATATTTGAATATATTCCTTTTTCCACTACTACTCTCTTAGCACTCCAAATGTCCAGTTGCATTTTCTACAGAAAGAGTGTTCAGATCTGCTCAATCAAAACTATGGTTTAACACTGTTAGCTGAATGCACAGATCAGAAAGAAGTTTCACAGAATGATTCTGTGTAGTTTATATTTGGAGACATTCCTTTTTCCACTATTACCCTCTTAGCGCTCCGAATCTCCACTTGCATTTTCTACAGAAAGAGTGTTTCAGAACGGCTCAATCAAAACTAAGGTTCAACTCTTTTAGTTGAACAAACAGAACAGAAAGAAGTTTCACACAATTCTTCTGTGTAGTTTTTATTTGTAGACATTCTTTTTCCCAATATAGGCCTCTTAGCGCTCAGAATGTCCAATTGCAGTTTCTACAGAAAGAGTGTTTCAGAACGGCTCAATCAAAAGTAAGGTTCAACTCTGTTAGTTGAATGCACAGAACAGAAAGAAGTTTCATACAATGCTTCTGTGTAGTTTATATTTGAACATATTCTTTTTTCCACTATTACCCACTTAGCGCTAGGAATGTCCAGTTGCATTTTCTACAGACAGAGTGTTTCAAAACTGCTCAATCAAAAGTATGGTTTAACTCTGTTAGCTGAATGCTCAGATCAGAAAGGAGTTTCACAGAATGCTTCTGTGTAGTTTATATTTGAATATATTCCTTTTTCCACTACTACGCTCTTAGCGCTCCAAATGTCCAGTTTCATTTTCTACAGAAAGAGTGTTCAGATCTGCTCAATCAAAAGTATGGTTTAACTCTGTTAGCTGAATGCACAGATCAGAAAGAAGTTTCACCGAATGATTCCGTGTAGTTTATATTTGAAGACATTCCTTTTTCCACTATTACCCTCTTAGCGCTCCGAATTTCCACTTGCATTTTCTACAAAAAGAGTGTTTCATAACTGCTCAATCAAAAATATGTTTTATCTCTGTTAACTGAATTTACAGATCAGAAATAAGTTTCACAGAATGCATCTGTGTAGTGTTTATTTGAAGATATTCTTTTTCCCAATGTAGGCCTCTTAGCGCTTAGCATGTCCAATTGCAGTTTCTACAGAAAGAGTGTTTCAGAACGGCTCAATCAGAAGTAAGGTTCAACTCTGTTAGTTGAATGCACAGAACAGAAAGAATTTTCACGGAATGCTACTGTGTAGTTTATATTTGAATATATTCCTTTCTCCACTATGACCCTCTTAGCGCTCCGAATGTCCACTTGCATTTTCTACAGAAAGAGTGTTCAGAACTGCGCAATCAAAAATATGGTTTAACTCTCTTAGCTTAATGAACATATCAGAAATAAGTTTCACACAATGCTTCTGTGTAGTTTTTATTTGAAGATATTATTTTTCCCAATATAGGACTCTTAGCGCTCAGAATGTCCAATTGCAGTTTCTACAGAAAGAGTGTTTCAGAAAGGCTCAATCGAAACTAAGGTTCAACTCTGTTAGTTGAATGCACAGAACAGAAAGAAATTTCATACAATGCTTCTGTGTAGTTTATATTTGAACATATTCTTTTTTCCACTATTACCCACTTGGCGCTACGAATGTCCAGTTGCATTTTCTACAGACAGAGTGTTTCAAAACTGCTCAATCAAAAGTATGGTTTAACTCTGTTAGTTGAATGCTCAGATCAGAAAGAAATTTCACAGAATGCTTCTGTGTAGTTTATATTTGAATATATTCCTTTTTCCACTACTACTCTCTTAGCGCTCCAAATGACCAGTTGCATTTTCTACAGAAAGAGTGTTCAGATCTGCTCAATCAAAAGTATGGTTTAACTCTGTTAGCTGAATGCACAGATCAGAAAGAAGTTTCACAGAATGATTCTGTGTAGTTTATATTTGGAGACATTCCTTTTTCCACTATTACCCTCTTAGCGCTCCGAATCTCCACTTGCATTTTCTACAGAAAGAGTGTTTCAGAACGGCTCAATCAAAACTAAGGTTCAACTCTTTTAGTTGAAAAAACAGAACAGAAAGAAGTTTCACACAATTCTTCTGTGTAGTTTTTATTTGTAGACTTTCTTTTTCCCAATATAGGCCTCTTAGCGCTCAGAATGTCCAATTGCATTTTCTACAGAAAGAGTGTTTCAGAACGGCTCAATCAAAAGTAAGGTTCAACTCTGTTAGTTGAATGCACAGAACAGAAAGAAGTTTCATACAATGCTTCTGTGTAGTTTATATTTGAACATATTCTTTTTTCCACTATTACCCACTTAGCGCTACGAATGTCCAGTTGCATTTTCTACAGACAGAGTGTTTCAAAACTGCTTAATCAAAAGTATGGTTTAACTCTGTTAGGTGAATGCTCAGATCAGAAAGAAGTTTCACAGAATGCTTCTGTGTAGTTTATATTTGAATATATTCCTTTTTCCACTACTACGCTCTTAGCGCTCCAAATGTCCAGTTGCATTTTCTACACAAAGAGTGTTCAGATCTGCTCAATCAAAAGTATGGTTTAACTCTGTTAGCTGAATGCACAGATCAGAAAGAGGTTTCACCGAATGATTCTGTGTAGTTTATATTTGAAGACATTCCTTTTTCCACTATTACCCTCTTAGCGCTCCGAATCTCCACATGCATTTTCTACAAAAAGATTGTTTCATATCTGCTCAATCAAAAATATGTTTTATCTCTGTTAACTGAATTTACAGATCAGAAATAAGTTTCACAGAATGCATCTGTGTAGTTTTTATTTGAAGATATTCTTTTTCCCAATGTAGGCCTCTTAGCGCTTAGCATGTCCAATTGCATTTTCTACAGAAAGAGTGTTTCAGAACGGCTCAATTAAAAGTAAGGTTCAACTCTGTTAGTTGAATGCACAGAACAGAAAGAATTTTCACAGAATGCTACTGTGTAGTTTATATTTGAATATATTCCTTTTTCCACTATTACCCTCTTAGCGCTCCGAATGTCCACTTGCATTTTCTACAGAAAGAGTGTTCAGAACTGCACAATCAAAAGTATGGTTTAACTCTGTTAGCTTAATGAACATATCAGAAATAAGTTTCACACAATGCTTCTGTGTAGTTTTTATTTGAAGATATTATTTTTCCCAATATAGGCCTCTTAGCGCTCAGAATGTCCAATTGCAGTTTCTACAGAAAGAGTGTTTCAGAAAGGCTCAATCAAAACTAAGGTTCAACTCTGTTAGTTGAATGCACAGAACAGAAAGAAATTTCATACAATGCTTCTGTGTAGTTTATATTTGAACATATTCTTTTCTCCACTATTACCCACTTGGCGCTACGAATGTCCAGTTGCATTTTCTACAGACAGAGTGTTTCAAAACTGCTCAATCAAAAGTATGGTTTAACTCTGTTAGCTGAATGCTCAGATCAGAAAGAAGTTTCACAGAATGCTTCTGTGTAGTTTATATTTGAATATATTCCTTTTTCCACTACTACTCTCTTAGCGCTCCAAATGTCCAGTTGCATTTTCTACAGAAAGAGTGTTCAGATCTGCTCAATCAAAAGTATGGTTTAACTCTGTTAGCTGAATGCACAGATCAGAAAGAAGTTTCACAGAATGATTCTGTGTAGTTTATATTAGGAGACATTCCTTTTTCCACTATTACCCTCTTAGCGCTCCGAATCTCCACTTGCATTTTCTACAGAAAGAGTGTTTCAGAACGGCTAAATCAAAACTAAGGTTCAACTCTTTTAGTTGAACAAACAGAACAGAAAGAAGTTTCACACAATTCTTCTGTGTAGTTTTTATTTGTAGACATTCTTTTTCCCAATATAGGCCTCTTAGCGCTCAGTATGTCCAATTGCAGTTTCTACAGAAAGAGTGTTTCAGAACGGCTCAATCAAAAGTAAGGTTCAACTCTGTTAGTTGAATGCACAGAACAGAAAGAAGTTTCATACAATGCTTCTGTGTAGTTTATATTTGAACATATTCTTTTTTCCACAATTACCCACTTAGCGCTACGAATGTCCAGTTGCATTTTCTACAGACAGAGTGTTTCAAAACTGCTCAATAAAAAGTATGGTTTAACTCTGTTAGCTGAATGCTCAGATCAGAAAGAAGTTTCACAGAATGCTTCTGTGTACTTTATATTTGAATATATTCCTTTTTCCACTACTACGCTCTTAGCGCTCCAAATGTCCAGTTGCATTTTCTACAGAAAGAGTGTTCAGATCTGCTCAATCAAAAGTATGGTTTAACTCTGTTAGCTGAATGCACAGATCAGAAAGATGTTTCACCGAATGATTCCGTGTAGTTTATATTTGAAGACATTCCTTTTTCCACTATTACCCACTTAGCGCTCCGAATCTCCACTTGCATTTTCTACAAAAAGAGTGTTTCATAACTGCTCAATCAAAAATATGTTTTATCTCTGTTAACTGAATTTACAGATCAGAAATAAGTTTCACAGAATGCATCTGTGTAGTTTTTATTTGAAGATATTCTTTTTCCCAATGTAGGCCTCTTAGCGCTTAGCATGTCCAATTGCAGTTTCTACAGAAAGAGTGTTTCAGAACGGCTCAATCAAAAGTAAGGTTCAACTCTGTTAGTTGAATGCACAGAACAGAAAGAATTTTCACAGAATGCTACTGTGTAGTTTATATTTGAATATATTCCTTTTTCCACTCTTACCCTCTTAGCGCTCCGAATGTCCACTTGCATTTTCTACAGAAAGAGTGTTCAGATCTGTGCAATCAAAAGTATGGTTTAACTCTGTTAGCTTAATGAACATATCAGAAATAAGTTTCACACAATGCTTCTGTGTAGTTTTTATTTGAAGATATTATTTTTCCCAATAGAGGCCTCTTAGCGCTCAGAATGTCCAATTGCAGTTTCTACAGAAAGAGTGTTTCAGAAAGGCTCAATCAAAAGTAAGGTTCAACTCTGTTAGTTGAATGCACAGAACAGAAAGAAGTTTCATACAATGCTTCTGTGTAGTTTATATTTGAACATATTCTTTTTTCCACTATTACCCAATTAGCGCTACGAATGTCCAGTTGCATTTTCTACAGACAGAGAGTTTCAAAACTGCTCAATCAAAAGTATGGTTTAACTCTGTTAGTGGAATGCTCAGATCAGAAAGTAGTTTCACAGAATGCTTCTGTGTAGTTTATATTTGAATATATTCCTTTTTCCACTACTACTCTCTTAGCGCTCCAAATGTCCAGTTGCATTTTCTACAGAAAGAGTGTTCAGATCTGCTCAATCAAAAGTATGGTTTAACTCTGTTAGCTGAATGCACAGATCAGAAAGAAGTTTCACAGAATGATTCTGTGTAGTTTATATTTGGAGACATTCCTTTTTCCACTATTACCCTCTTAGCGCTCCGAATCTCCACTTGCATTTTCTACAGAAAGAGTGTTTCAGAACGGCTCAATCAAAACTAAGGTTCAACTCTTTTAGTTGAACAAACAGAACAGAAAGAAGTTTCACACAATTCTTCTGTGTAGTTTTTATTTGTAGACATTCTTTTTCCCAATATAGGCCTCTTAGCGCTCAGAATGTCCAATTGCAGTTTCTACAGAAAGAGTGTTTCAGAACGGCTCAATCAAAAGTAAGGTTCAACTCTGTTAGTTGAATGCACAGAACAGAAAGAAGTTTCATACAATGCTTCTGTGTAGTTTATATTTGAACATATTCTTTTTTCCACTATTACCCACTTGGCGCTACGAATGTCCAGTTGCATTTTCTACAGACAGAGTGTTTCTAAACTGCTCAATCAAAAGTATGGTTTAACTCTGTTAGCTGAATGCCCAGATCAGAAAGAAGTTTCACAGAATGCTTCTGTGTAATTTATATTTGAATATATTCCTTTTTCCACTACTACTCTCTTAGCGCTCCAAATGTCCAGTTGCATTTTCTACAGAAAGAGTGTTCAGATCTGCTCAATCAAAAGTATGGTTTAACACTGTTAGCTGAATGCACAGATCAGAAAGAAGTTTCACAGAATGATTCTGTGTAGTTTATATTTGGAGACATTCCTTTTTCCACTATTACCCTCTTAGCGCTCCGAATCTCCACTTGCATTTTCTACAGAAAGAGTGTTTCAGAACGGCTCAATCAAAACTAAGCTTCAACTCTTTTAGTTGAACAAACAGGACAGAATGAAGTTTCACACAATTCTTCTGTGTAGTTTTTATTTGTAGACATTCTTTTTCCCAATATAGGCCTCTTAGCGCTCAGAATGTCCAATTGCAGTTTCTACAGAAAGAGTGTTCAGAACTGCGCAATCAAAAGTATGGTTTAACTCTGTTAGCTTAATGAACATATCAGAATTAAGTTTCACACAATGCTTCTGTGTAGTTTTTATTTGAAGATATTATTTTTCCCAATAGAGGCCTCTTAGCGCTCAGAATGTCCAATTGCAGTTTCCACAGAAAGAGTGTTTCAGAAAGGCTCAATCAAAAGTAAGGTTCAACTCTGTTAGTTGAATGCACAGAACAGTAAGAAGTTTCATACAATGCTTCTGTGTAGTTTATATTTGAACAGATTCTTTTTTCCACTATTACCCACTGAGCGCTACGAATGTCCAGTTGCATTTTCTACAGACAGAGTGTTTCAAAACTGCTCAATCAAAAGTATGGTTTAACTCTGTTAGCTGAATGCACAGATCAGAAAGAAGTTTCACAGAATGATTCTGTGTAGTTTATATTTGTAGACATTCCTTTTTCCACTATTACCCTCTTAGCGCTCCGAATCTCCACTTGCATTTTCTACAGAAAGAGTGGTTCAGAACGGCTCAATCAAAACTAAGGTTCAACTCTTTTAGTTGAACAAACAGAACAGAAAGTAGTTTCACACAATTCTTCTGTGTAGATTTTATTTGTAGACATTCTTTTTCCCAATATAGGCCTCTTAGCGCTCAGAATGTCCAATTGCAGTTTCTACAGAAAGAGTGTTTCAGAACGGCTCAATCAAAAGTAAGGTTCAACTCTGTTAGTTGAATGCACAGAACAGAAAGAAGTTTCATACAATGCTTCTGTGTAGTTTATATTTGAACATATTCTTTTTTCCAATCTTACCCACTTAGCGCTACGAATGTCCAGTTGCATTTTCTACGGACAGAGTGTTTCAAAACTGCTCAATCAAAAGTATGGTTTAACTCTGTTAGCTGAATGCTCAGATCAGAAAGAAGTTTCACAGAATGCTTCTGTGTAGTTTATATTTGAATATATTCCTTTTTCCACTATTACGCTCTTAGCGCTCCAAATGTCCAGTTGCATTTTCTACAGAAAGAGTGTTCAGATCTGCTCAATCAAAAGTATGGTTTAACTCTGTTAGCTGAATGCAAAGATCACAAAGAAGTTTTACCGAATGATTCTGTGTAGTTTATATATGAAGACATTCCTTTTTCCACTACTACCCTCTTAGCGCTCCGAATCTCCACATGCATTTTCTACAAAAGAGTGTTTCATATCTGCTCAATCAAAAATATGTTTTATCTCTGTTAACTGAATTTACAGATCAGAAATAAGTTTCACAGAATGCATCTGTGTAGTTTTTATTTGAAGATATTCTTTTTCCCAATGTAGGCCTCTTACGCTTAGCATGTCCAATTGCAGTTTCTACAGAAAGAGTGTTTCAGAACGGCTCAATTAAAAGTAAGGTTCAACTCTGTTAGTTGAATGCACAGAACAGAAAGAATTTTCACAGAATGCTACTGTGTAGTTTATATTTGAATATATTCCTTTTTCCACTATTACCCTCTTAGCGCTCCGAATGTCCACTTGCATTTTCTACAGCAAGAGTGTTCAGAACTGCACAATCAAAAGTATGGTTTAACTCTGTTAGCTTAATGAACATATCAGAAATAAGTTTCACACAATGCTTCTGTGTAGTTTTTATTTGAAGATATTATTTTTCCCAATATAGGCCTCTTAGCGCTCAGAATGTCCAATTGCAGTTTCTACAGAAAGAGTGTTTCAGAAAGGCTCAATCAAAATTAAGGTTCAACTCAGTTAGTTGAATGCACAGAACAGAAAGAAATTTCATACAATGCTTCTGTGTAGTTTATATTTGAACATATTCTTTTTTCCACTATTACCCACTTGGCGCTACGAATGTCCAGTTGCATTTTCTACAGACAGAGTGTTTCAAAACTGCTCAATCAAAAGTATGGTTTAACTCTGTTAGCTGAATGCTCAGATCAGAAATAAGTTTCACAGAATGCTTCTGTGTAGTTTATATTTGAATATATTCCTTTTTCCACTACTACTCTCTTAGCGCTCCAAATGTCCAGTTGCATTTTCTACAGAAAGAGTGTTCAGATCTGCTCAATCAAAAGTATGGTTTAACTCTGTTAGCTGAATGCACAGATCAGAAAGAATTTTCACAGAATTATTCTGTGTAGTTTATATTTGGAGACATTCCTTTTTCCACTATTACCCTCTTAGCGCTCCGAATCTCCACTTCCATTTTCTACAGAAAGAGTGTTTCAGAACGGCACAATCAAAACTAAAGTTCAACTCCTTTAGTTGAACAAACAGAACAGAAAGAAGTTTCACACAATTCTTCTGTGTAGTTTTTATTTGTAGACATTCTTTTTCCCAATATAGGCCTCTTAGTGCTCAGAATGTTCAATTGCAGTTTCTACAGAAAGAGTGTTTCAGAACGGCTCAATCAAAAGTAAGGTTCAACTCTGTTAGTTGAATGCACAGAACAGAAAGAAGTTTCATACAATGCTTCTGTGTAGTTTATATTTGAACATATTCTTTTTTCCACTATTACCCACTTAGCGCTACGAATGTCCAGTTGCATTTTCTACAGACAGAGTGTTTCAAAACTGCTCAATCAAAAGTATGGTTTAACTCTGTTAGCTGAATGCTCAGATCAGAAAGAAGTTTCACAGAATGCTTCTGTGTAGTTTATATTTGAATATATTCCTTTTTCCACTACTACGCTCTTAGCGCTCCAAATGTCCAGTTGCATTTTCTTCACAAAGAGTGTTCAGATCTGCTCAATCAAAAGTATGGTTTAACTCTGTTAGCTGAATGCACAGATCAGAAAGAAGTTTCACCGAATGATTCTGTCTAGTTTATATTTGAAGACATTCCTTTTTCCACTATTAACCTCTTAGCGCTCCGAATCTCCACTTGCATTTTCTACAAAAAGAGTGTTTCATAACTGCTCAATCAAAAATATGTTTTATCTCTGTTAACTGAATTTACAGATCAGAAATAAGTTTCACAGAATGCATCTGTGTAGTTTTTATTTGAAGATATTCTTTTTCCCAATGTAGGCCTCTTAGCGCTTAGCATGTCCAATTGCAGTTTCTACAGAAAGAGTGTTTCAGAACGGCTCAATCAAAAGTAAGGTTCAACTCTGTTAGTTGAATGCACAGAACAGAAAGAATTTTCACAGAATGCTACTGTGTAGTTTATATTTGAATATATTCCTTTTTCCACTATTACCCTCTTAGCGCTCCGAATGTCCACTTGCATTTTCTACAGAAAGAGTGTTCAGAACTGCGCAATCAAAAGTATGGTTTAACTCTGTTAGCTTAATGAACATATCAGAAATAAGTTTCACACAATGCTTCTGTGTAGTTTTTATTTGAAGATATTATTTTTCCCAATAGAGGCCTCTTAGCGCTCAGAATGTCCAATTGCAGTTTCTACGGAAAGAGTGTTTCAGAAAGGCTCAATCAAAAGTAAGGTTCAACTCTGTTAGTTGAATGCACAGAAGAGAAAGAAGCTTCATACAATGCTTCTGTGTGGTTTATATTTGAACATATTGTTTTTCCACTATTACCCACTTGGCGCTACGAATGTCCAGTTGCATTTTCTACAGACAGAGTGTTTCAAAACTGCTCAATCAAAAGTATGGTTTAACTCTGTTAGCTGAATGCTCAGATCAGAAAGAAGTTTCACAGAATGCTTCTGTGTAGTTTATATTTGAATATATTCCTTTTTCCACTACTACTCTCTTAGCACTCCAAATGTCCAGTTGCATTTTCTACAGAAAGAGTGTTCAGATCTGCTCAATCAAAAGTATGGTTTAACTCTGTTAGCTGAATGCACAGATCAGAAAGAAGTTTCACAGAATGATTCTGTGTAGTTTATATTTGGAGACATTCCTTTTTCCACTATTACCCTCTTAGCGCTCCGAATCTCCACTTGCATTTTCTACAGAAAGAGTGTTTCAGAACGGCTCAATCAAAACTAAGGTTCAACTCTTTTAGTTGAACAAACAGAACAGAAAGAAGTTTCACACAATTCTTCTGTGTAGTTTTTATTTGTAGACATTCTTTTTCCCAATATAGGCCTCTTAGCGCTCAGAATGTCCAATTGCAGTTTCTACAGAAAGAGTGTTTCAGAACGGCTCAATCAAAAGTAAGGTTCAACTCTGTTAGTTGAATGCACAGAACAGAAAGAAGTTTCATACAATGCTTCTGTGTAGTTTATATTTGAACATATTCTTTTTTCCACTATTACCCACTTAGCGCTAGGAATGTCCAGTTGCATTTTCTACAGACAGAGTGTTTCAAAACTGCTCAATCAAAAGTATGGTTTAACTCTGTTAGCTGAATGCTCAGATCAGAAAGAAGTTTCACAGAATGCTTCTGTGTAGTTTATATTTGAATATATTCCTTTTTCCACTACTACGCTCTTAGCGCTCCAAATGTCCAGTTTCATTTTCTACAGAAAGAGTGTTCAGATCTGCTCAATCAAAAGTATGGTTTAACTCTGTTAGCTGAATGCACAGATCAGAAAGAAGTTTCACCGAATGATTCCGTGTAGTTTATATTTGAAGACATTCCTTTTTCCACTATTACCCTCTTAGCGCTCCGAATTTCCACTTGCATTTTCTACAAAAAGAGTGTTTCATAACTGCTCAATCAAAAATATGTTTTATCTCTGTTAACTGAATTTACAGATCAGAAATAAGTTTCACAGAATGCATCTGTGTAGTGTTTATTTGAAGATATTCTTTTTCCCAATGTAGGCCTCTTAGCGCTTAGCATGTCCAATTGCACTTTCTACAGAAAGAGTGTTTCAGAACGGCTCAATCAGAAGTAAGGTTCAACTCTGTTAGTTGAATGCACAGAACAGAAGGAATTTTCACGGAATGCTACTGTGTAGTTTATATTTGAATATATTCCTTTTTCCACTATTACCCTCTTAGCGCTCCGAATGTCCACTTGCATTTTCTACAGAAAGAGTGTTCAGAACTGCGCAATCAAAAATATGGTTTAACTCTCTTAGCTTAATGAACATATCAGAAATAAGTTTCACACAATGCTTCTGTGTAGTTTTTATTTGAAGATATTATTTTTCCCAATATAGGACTCTTAGCGCTCAGAATGTCCAACTGCAGTTTCTACAGAAAGAGTGTTTCAGAAAGGCTCAATCAAAACTAAGGTTCAACTCTGTTAGTTGAATGCACAGAACAGAAAGAAGTTTCATACAATGCTTCTGTGTAGTTTATATTTGAACATATTCTTTTTTCCACTATTACCCACTTGGCGCTACGAATGTCCAGTTGCATTTTCTACAGACAGAGTGTTTCAAAACTGCTCAATCAAAAGTATGGTTTAACTCTGTTAGCTGAATGCTCAGATCAGAAAGAAATTTCACAGAATGCTTCTGTGTAGTTTATATTTGAATATATTCCTTTTTCCACTACTACTCTCTTAGCGCTCCAAATGACCAGTTGCATTTTCTACAGAAAGAGTGTTCAGATCTGCTCAATCAAAAGTATGGTTTAACTCTGTTAGCTGAATGCACAGATCAGAAAGAAGTTTCACAGAATGATTCTGTGTAGTTTATATTTGGAGACATTCCTTTTTCCACTATTACCCTCTTAGCGCTCCGAATCTCCACTTGCATTTTCTACAGAAAGAGTGTTTCAGAACGGCTCAATAAAAACTAAGGTTCAACTCTTTTAGTTGAAAAAACAGAACAGAAAGAAGTTTCACACAATTCTTCTGTGTAGTTTTTATTTGTAGACTTTCTTTTTCCCAATATAGGCCTCTTAGCGCTCAGAATGTCCAATTGCATTTTCTACAGAAAGAGTGTTTCAGAACGGCTCAATCAAAAGTAAGGTTCAACTCTGTTAGTTGAATGCACAGAACAGAAAGAAGTTTCATACAATGCTTCTGTGTAGTTTATATTTGAACATATTCTTTTTTCCACTATTACCCACTTAGCGCTACGAATGTCCAGTTGCATTTTCTACAGACAGAGTGTTTCAAAACTGCTTAATCAAAAGTATGGTTTAACTCTGTTAGGTGAATGCTCAGATCAGAAAGAATTTTCACAGAATGCTTCTGTGTAGTTTATATTTGAATATATTCCTTTTTCCACTACTACGCTCTTAGCGCTCCAAATGTCCAGTTGCATTTTCTACACAAAGAGTGTTCAGATCTGCTCAATCAAAAGTATGGTTTAACTCTGTTAGCTGAATGCACAGATCAGAAAGAGGTTTCACCGAATGATTCTGTGTAGTTTATATTTGAAGACATTCCTTTTTCCACTATTACCCTCTTAGCGCTCCGAATCTCCACATGCATTTTCTACAAAAAGAGTGTTTCATATCTGCTCAATCAAAAATATGTTTTATCTCTGTTAACTGAATTTACAGATCAGAAATAAGTTTCACAGAATGCATCTGTGTAGTTTTTATTTGAAGATATTCTTTTTCCCAATGTAGGCCTCTTAGCGCTTAGCATGTCCAATTGCATTTTCTACAGAAAGAGTGTTTCAGAACGGCTCAATTAAAAGTAAGGTTCAACTCTGTTAGTTGAATGCACAGAACAGAAAGAATTTTCACAGAATGCTACTGTGTAGTTTATATTTGAATATATTCCTTTTTCCACTATTACCCTCTAAGCGCTCCGAATGTCCACTTGCATTTTCTACAGAAAGAGTGTTCAGAACTGCACAATCAAAAGTATGGTTTAACTCTGTTAGCTTAATGAACATATCAGAAATAAGTTTCACACAATGCTTCTGTGTAGTTTTTATTTGAAGATATTATTTTTCCCAATATAGGCCTCTTAGCGCTCAGAATGTCCAATTGCAGTTTCTACAGAAAGAGTGTTTCAGAAAGGCTCAATAAAAACTAAGGTTCAACTCTGTTAGTTGAATGCACAGAACAGAAAGAAATTTCATACAATGCTTCTGTGTAGTTTATATTTGAACATATTCTTTTTTCCACTATTACCCATTTGGCGCTACGAATGTCCAGTTGCATTTTCTACAGACAGAGTGTTTCAAAACTGCTCAATCAAAAGTATGGTTTAACTCTGTTAGCTGAATGCTCAGATCAGAAAGAAGTTTCACAGAATGCTTCTGTGTAGTTTATATTTGAATATATTCCTTTTTCCACTACTACTCTCTTAGCGCTCCAAATGTCCAGTTGCATTTTCTACAGAAAGAGTGTTCAGATCTGCTCAATCAAAGTATGGTTTAACTCTGTTAGCTGAATGCACAGATCAGAAAGAAGTTTCACAGAATGATTCTGTGTAGTTTATATTTGGAGACATTCCTTTTTCCACTATTACCCTCTTAGCGCTCCGAATCTCCACTTGCATTTTCTACAGAAAGAGTGTTTCAGAACGGCTCAATCAAAACTAAGGTTCAACTCTTTTAGTTGAACAAACAGAACAGAAAGAAGTTTCACACAATTCTTCTGTGTAGTTTTTATTTGTAGACATTCTTTTTCCCAATATAGGCCTCTTAGCGCTCAGTATGTCCAATTGCAGTTTCTACAGAAAGAGTGTTTCAGAACGGCTCAATCAAAAGTAAGGTTCAACTCTGTTAGTTGAATGCACAGAACAGAAAGAAGTTTCATACAATGCTTCTGTGTAGTTTATATTTGAACATATTCTTTTTTCCACAATTACCCACTTAGCGCTACGAATGTCCAGTTGCATTTTCTACAGACAGAGTGTTTCAAAACTGCTCAATCAAAAGTATGGTTTAACTCTGTTAGCTGAATGCTCAGATCAGAAAGAAGTTTCACAGAATGCTTCTGTGTACTTTATATTTGAATATATTCCTTTTTCCACTACTACGCTCTTAGCGCTCCAAATGTCCAGTTGCATTTTCTACAGAAAGAGTGTTCAGATCTGCTCAATCAAAACTATGGTTTAACTCTGTTAGCTGAATGCACAGATCAGAAAGATGTTTCACCGAATGATTCCGTGTAGTTTATATTTGAAGACATTCCTTTTTCCACTATTACCCACTTAGCGCTCCGAATCTCCACTTGCATTTTCTACAAAAAGAGTGTTTCATAACTGCTCAATCAAAAATATGTTTTATCTCTGTTAACTGAATTTACAGATCAGAAATAAGTTTCACAGAATGCATCTGTGTAGTTTTTATTTGAAGATATTCTTTTTCCCAATGTAGGCCTCTTAGCGCTTAGCATGTCCAATTGCAGTTTCTACAGAAAGAGTGTTTCAGAACGGCTCAATCAAAAGTAAGGTTCAACTCTGTTAGTTGAATGCACAGAACAGAAAGAATTTTCACAGAATGCTACTGTGTAGTTTATATTTGAATATATTCCTTTTTCCACTATTACCCTCTTAGCGCTCCGAATGTCCACTTGCATTTTCTACAGAAAGAGTGTTCAGATCTGTGCAATCAAAAGTATGGTTTAACTCTGTTAGCTTAATGAACATATCAGAAATAAGTTTCACACAATGCTTCTGTGTAGTTTTTATTTGAAGATATTATTTTTCCCAATAGAGGCCTCTTAGCGCTCAGAATGTCCAATTGCAGTTTCTACAGAAAGAGTGTTTCAGAAAGGCTCAATCAAAAGTAAGGTTCAACTCTGTTAGTTGAATGCACAGAACAGAAAGAAGTTTCATACAATGCTTCTGTGTAGTTTATATTTGAACATATTCTTTTTTCCACTATTACCCAATTAGCGCTACGAATGTCCAGTTGCATTTTCTACAGACAGAGAGTTTCAAAACTGCTCAATCAAAAGTATGGTTTAACTCTGTTAGTGGAATGCTCAGATCAGAAAGTAGTTTCACAGAATGCTTCTGTGTAGTTTATATTTGAATATATTCCTTTTTCCACTACTACTCTCTTAGCGCTCCAAATGTCCAGTTGCATTTTCTACAGAAAGAGTGTTCAGATCTGCTCAATCAAAAGTATGGTTTAACTCTGTTAGCTGAATGCACAGATCAGAAAGAAGTTTCACAGAATGATTCTGTGTAGTTTATATTTGGAGACATTCCTTTTTCCACTATTACCCTCTTAGCGCTCCGAATCTCCACTTGCATTTTCTACAGAAAGAGTGTTTCAGAACGGCTCAATCAAAACTAAGGTTCAACTCTTTTAGTTGAACAAACAGAACAGAAAGAAGTTTCACACAATTCTTCTGTGTAGTTTTTATTTGTAGACATTCTTTTTCCCAATATAGGCCTCTTAGCGCTCAGAATGTCCAATTGCAGTTTCTACAGAAAGAGTGTTTCAGAACGGCTCAATCAAAAGTAAGGTTCAACTCTGTTAGTTGAATGCACAGAACAGAAAGAAGTTTCATACAATGCTTCTGTGTAGTTTATATTTGAACATATTCTTTTTTCCACTATTACCCACTTAGCGCTCCGAATCTCCACTTGCATTTTCTACAAAAAGAGTGTTTCATAACTGCTCAATCAAAAATATGTTTTATCTCTGTTAACTGAATTTACAGATCAGAAATAAGTTTCACAGAATGCATCTGTGTAGTTTTTATTTGAAGATATTCTTTTTCCCAATGTAGGCCTCCTAGCGCTTAGCATGTCCAATTGCAGTTTCTACAGAAAGAGTGTTTCAGAAAGGCCCAATCAAAAGTGAGGTTCAACACTGTTAGTTGAATGCACAGAACAGAAAGAATTTTCACAGAATGCTACTGTGTAGTTTATATTTGAATATATTCCTTTTTCCACTATTACCCTCTTAGCGCTCCGAATGTCCACTTGCATTTTCTACAGAAAGAGTGTTCAGAACTGCGCAATCAAAAGTATGGTTTAACTCTGTTAGCTTAATGAACATATCAGAAATAAGTTTCACACAATGCTTCTGTGTAGTTTTTATTTGAAGATATTATTTTTCCCAATATAGGCCTCTTAGCGCTCAGAATGTCCAATTGCAGTTTCTACAGAAAGAGTGTTTCAGAAAGGCTCAATCAAAAGTAAGGTTCAACTCTGTTAGTTGAATGCACGGAACAGAAAGATGTTTCATACAATGCTTCTGTGTAGTTTATATTTGAACATATTCTTTTTTCCACTATTACCCACTTAGCGCTACGAATGTCCAGTTGCATTTTCTACAGACAGAGTGTTTCAAAACTGCTCAATCAAAAGTATGGTTTAACTCTGTTAGCTGAATGCTCAGATCAGAAAGAAGTTTCACAGAATGCTTCTGTGTAGTTTATATTTGAATATATTCCTTTTTCCACTACTACTCTCTTAGCGCTCCAAATGTCCAGTTGCATTTTCTACAGAAAGAGTGTTCAGATCTGCTCAATCAAAAGTATGGTTTAACTCTGTTAGCTGAATGCACAGATCAGAAAGATGTTTCACAGAATGATTCTGTGTAGTTTATATTTGGAGACATTCCTTTTTCCACTATTACCCTCTTAGCGCTCTGAATCTCCACTTGCATTTTCTACAGAAAGAGTGTTTCAGAACGGCTCAATCAAAACTAAGGTTCAACTCTTTTAGTTGAACAAACAGAACAGAAAGAAGTTTCACACAATTCTTCTGTGTAGTTTTTATTTGTAGACATTCTTTTTCCCAATATAGGCCTCTTAGCGCTCAGAATGTCCAATTGCAGTTTCTACAGAAAGAGTGTTTCAGAACGGCTCAATCAAAAGTAAGGTTCAACTCTGTTAGTTGAATGCACAGAACAGAAAGAAGTTTCATACAATGCTTCTGTGTAGTTCATATTTGAACATAGTCTTTTTTCCACTATTACCCACTTAGCGCTACGAATGTCCAGTTGCATTTTCTACAGACAGAGTGTTTCAAAACTGCTCAATCAAAAGTATGGTTTAACTCTGTTAGCTGAATGCTCAGATCAGAAAGAAGTTTCACAGAATGCTTCTGTGTAGTTTATATTTGAATATATTCCTTTTTCCACTACTACGCTCTTAGCGCTCCAAATGTCCAGTTGCATTTTCTTCACAAAGAGTGTTCAGATCTGCTCAATCAAAAGTATGGTTTAACTCTGTTAGCTGAATGCACAGATCAGAAAGAAGTTTCACCGAATGATTCTGTCTAGTTTATATTTGAAGACATTCCTTTTTCCACTATTAACCTCTTAGCGCTCCGAATCTCCACTTGCATTTTCTACAAAAAGAGTGTTTCATAACTGCTCAATCAAAAATATGTTTTATCTCTGTTAACTGAATTTACAGATCAGAAATAAGTTTCACAGAATGCATCTGTGTAGTTTTTATTTGAAGATATTCTTTTTCCCAATGTAGGCCTCTTAGCGCTTAGCATGTCCAATTGCAGTTTCTACAGAAAGAGTGTTTCAGAACGGCTCAATCAAAAGTAAGGTTCAACTCTGTTAGTTGAATGCACAGAACAGAAAGAATTTTCACAGAATGCTACTGTGTAGTTTATATTTGAATATATTCCTTTTTCCACTATTACCCTCTTAGCGCTCCGAATGTCCACTTGCATTTTCTACAGAAAGAGTGTTCAGAACTGCGCAATCAAAAGTATGGTTTAACTCTGTTAGCTTAATGAACATATCAGAAATAAGTTTCACACAATGCTTCTGTGTAGTTTTTATTTGAAGATATTATTTTTCCCAATATAGGCCTCTTAGCGCTCAGAATGTCCAATTGCAGTTTCTACAGAAAGAGTGTTTCAGAAAGGCTCAATCAAAAGTAAGGTTCAACTCTGTTAGTTGAATGCACGGAACAGAAAGATGTTTCATACAATGCTTCTGTGTAGTTTATATTTGAACATATTCTTTTTTCCACTATTACCCACTTAGCGCTACGAATGTCCAGTTGCATTTTCTACAGACAGAGTGTTTCAAAACTGCTCAATCAAAAGTATGGTTTAACTCTGTTAGCTGAATGCTCAGATCAGAAAGAAGTTTCACAGAATGCTTCTGTGTAGTTTATATTTGAATATATTCCTTTTTCCACTACTACTCTCTTAGCGCTCCAAATGTCCAGTTGCATTTTCTACAGAAAGAGTGTTCAGATCTGCTCAATCAAAAGTATGGTTTAACTCTGTTAGCTGAATGCACAGATCAGAAAGATGTTTCACAGAATGATTCTGTGTAGTTTATATTTGGAGACATTCCTTTTTCCACTATTACCCTCTTAGCGCTCTGAATCTCCACTTGCATTTTCTACAGAAAGAGTGTTTCAGAACGGCTCAATCAAAACTAAGGTTCAACTCTTTTAGTTGAACAAACAGAACAGAAAGAAGTTTCACACAATTCTTCTGTGTAGTTTTTATTTGTAGACATTCTTTTTCCCAATATAGGCCTCTTAGCGCTCAGAATGTCCAATTGCAGTTTCTACAGAAAGAGTGTTTCAGAACGGCTCAATCAAAAGTAAGGTTCAACTCTGTTAGTTGAATGCACAGAACAGAAAGAAGTTTCATACAATGCTTCTGTGTAGTTCATATTTGAACATAGTCTTTTTTCCACTATTACCCACTTAGCGCTACGAATGTCCAGTTGCATTTTCTACAGACAGAGTGTTTCAAAACTGCTCAATCAAAAGTATGGTTTAACTCTGTTAGCTGAATGCTCAGATCAGAAAGAAGTTTCACAGAATGCTTCTGTGTAGTTTATATTTGAATATATTCCTTTTTCCACTACTACGCTCTTAGCGCTCCAAATGTCCAGTTGCATTTTCTTCACAAAGAGTGTTCAGATCTGCTCAATCAAAAGTATGGTTTAACTCTGTTAGCTGAATGCACAGATCAGAAAGAAGTTTCACCGAATGATTCTGTCTAGTTTATATTTGAAGACATTCCTTTTTCCACTATTAACCTCTTAGCGCTCCGAATCTCCACTTGCATTTTCTACAAAAAGAGTGTTTCATAACTGCTCAATCAAAAATATGTTTTATCTCTGTTAACTGAATTTACAGATCAGAAATAAGTTTCACAGAATGCATCTGTGTAGTTTTTATTTGAAGATATTCTTTTTCCCAATGTAGGCCTCTTAGCGCTTAGCATGTCCAATTGCAGTTTCTACAGAAAGAGTGTTTCAGAACGGCTCAATCAAAAGTAAGGTTCAACTCTGTTAGTTGAATGCACAGAACAGAAAGAATTTTCACAGAATGCTACTGTGTAGTTTATATTTGAATATATTCCTTTTTCCACTATTACCCTCTTAGCGCTCCGAATGTCCACTTGCATTTTCTACAGAAAGAGTGTTCAGAACTGCGCAATCAAAAGTATGGTTTAACTCTGTTAGCTTAATGAACATATCAGAAATAAGTTTCACACAATGCTTCTGTGTAGTTTTTATTTGAAGATATTATTTTTCCCAATAGAGGCCTCTTAGCGCTCAGAATGTCCAATTGCAGTTTCTACGGAAAGAGTGTTTCAGAAAGGCTCAATCAAAAGTAAGGTTCAACTCTGTTAGTTGAATGCACAGAAGAGAAAGAAGCTTCATACAATGCTTCTGTGTGGTTTATATTTGAACATATTGTTTTTCCACTATTACCCACTTGGCGCTACGAATGTCCAGTTGCATTTTCTACAGACAGAGTGTTTCAAAACTGCTCAATCAAAAGTATGGTTTAACTCTGTTAGCTGAATGCTCAGATCAGAAAGAAGTTTCACAGAATGCTTCTGTGTAGTTTATATTTGAATATATTCCTTTTTCCACTACTACTCTCTTAGCACTCCAAATGTCCAGTTGCATTTTCTACAGAAAGAGTGTTCAGATCTGCTCAATCAAAAGTATGGTTTAACTCTGTTAGCTGAATGCACAGATCAGAAAGAAGTTTCACAGAATGATTCTGTGTAGTTTATATTTGGAGACATTCCTTTTTCCACTATTACCCTCTTAGCGCTCCGAATCTCCACTTGCATTTTCTACAGAAAGAGTGTTTCAGAACGGCTCAATCAAAACTAAGGTTCAACTCTTTTAGTTGAACAAACAGAACAGAAAGAAGTTTCACACAATTCTTCTGTGTAGTTTTTATTTGTAGACATTCTTTTTCCCAATATAGGCCTCTTAGCGCTCAGAATGTCCAATTGCAGTTTCTACAGAAAGAGTGTTTCAGAACGGCTCAATCAAAAGTAAGGTTCAACTCTGTTAGTTGAATGCACAGAACAGAAAGAAGTTTCATACAATGCTTCTGTGTAGTTTATATTTGAACATATTCTTTTTTCCACTATTACCCACTTAGCGCTAGGAATGTCCAGTTGCATTTTCTACAGACAGAGTGTTTCAAAACTGCTCAATCAAAAGTATGGTTTAACTCTGTTAGCTGAATGCTCAGATCAGAAAGAAGTTTCACAGAATGCTTCTGTGTAGTTTATATTTGAATATATTCCTTTTTCCACTACTACGCTCTTAGCGCTCCAAATGTCCAGTTTCATTTTCTACAGAAAGAGTGTTCAGATCTGCTCAATCAAAAGTATGGTTTAACTCTGTTAGCTGAATGCACAGATCAGAAAGAAGTTTCACCGAATGATTCCGTGTAGTTTATATTTGAAGACATTCCTTTTTCCACTATTACCCTCTTAGCGCTCCGAATTTCCACTTGCATTTTCTACAAAAAGAGTGTTTCATAACTGCTCAATCAAAAATATGTTTTATCTCTGTTAACTGAATTTACAGATCAGAAATAAGTTTCACAGAATGCATCTGTGTAGTGTTTATTTGAAGATATTCTTTTTCCCAATGTAGGCCTCTTAGCGCTTAGCATGTCCAATTGCACTTTCTACAGAAAGAGTGTTTCAGAACGGCTCAATCAGAAGTAAGGTTCAACTCTGTTAGTTGAATGCACAGAACAGAAGGAATTTTCACGGAATGCTACTGTGTAGTTTATATTTGAATATATTCCTTTTTCCACTATTACCCTCTTAGCGCTCCGAATGTCCACTTGCATTTTCTACAGAAAGAGTGTTCAGAACTGCGCAATCAAAAATATGGTTTAACTCTCTTAGCTTAATGAACATATCAGAAATAAGTTTCACACAATGCTTCTGTGTAGTTTTTATTTGAAGATATTATTTTTCCCAATATAGGACTCTTAGCGCTCAGAATGTCCAACTGCAGTTTCTACAGAAAGAGTGTTTCAGAAAGGCTCAATCAAAACTAAGGTTCAACTCTGTTAGTTGAATGCACAGAACAGAAAGAAGTTTCATACAATGCTTCTGTGTAGTTTATATTTGAACATATTCTTTTTTCCACTATTACCCACTTGGCGCTACGAATGTCCAGTTGCATTTTCTACAGACAGAGTGTTTCAAAACTGCTCAATCAAAAGTATGGTTTAACTCTGTTAGCTGAATGCTCAGATCAGAAAGAAATTTCACAGAATGCTTCTGTGTAGTTTATATTTGAATATATTCCTTTTTCCACTACTACTCTCTTAGCGCTCCAAATGACCAGTTGCATTTTCTACAGAAAGAGTGTTCAGATCTGCTCAATCAAAAGTATGGTTTAACTCTGTTAGCTGAATGCACAGATCAGAAAGAAGTTTCACAGAATGATTCTGTGTAGTTTATATTTGGAGACATTCCTTTTTCCACTATTACCCTCTTAGCGCTCCGAATCTCCACTTGCATTTTCTACAGAAAGAGTGTTTCAGAACGGCTCAATAAAAACTAAGGTTCAACTCTTTTAGTTGAAAAAACAGAACAGAAAGAAGTTTCACACAATTCTTCTGTGTAGTTTTTATTTGTAGACTTTCTTTTTCCCAATATAGGCCTCTTAGCGCTCAGAATGTCCAATTGCATTTTCTACAGAAAGAGTGTTTCAGAACGGCTCAATCAAAAGTAAGGTTCAACTCTGTTAGTTGAATGCACAGAACAGAAAGAAGTTTCATACAATGCTTCTGTGTAGTTTATATTTGAACATATTCTTTTTTCCACTATTACCCACTTAGCGCTACGAATGTCCAGTTGCATTTTCTACAGACAGAGTGTTTCAAAACTGCTTAATCAAAAGTATGGTTTAACTCTGTTAGGTGAATGCTCAGATCAGAAAGAATTTTCACAGAATGCTTCTGTGTAGTTTATATTTGAATATATTCCTTTTTCCACTACTACGCTCTTAGCGCTCCAAATGTCCAGTTGCATTTTCTACACAAAGAGTGTTCAGATCTGCTCAATCAAAAGTATGGTTTAACTCTGTTAGCTGAATGCACAGATCAGAAAGAGGTTTCACCGAATGATTCTGTGTAGTTTATATTTGAAGACATTCCTTTTTCCACTATTACCCTCTTAGCGCTCCGAATCTCCACATGCATTTTCTACAAAAAGAGTGTTTCATATCTGCTCAATCAAAAATATGTTTTATCTCTGTTAACTGAATTTACAGATCAGAAATAAGTTTCACAGAATGCATCTGTGTAGTTTTTATTTGAAGATATTCTTTTTCCCAATGTAGGCCTCTTAGCGCTTAGCATGTCCAATTGCATTTTCTACAGAAAGAGTGTTTCAGAACGGCTCAATTAAAAGTAAGGTTCAACTCTGTTAGTTGAATGCACAGAACAGAAAGAATTTTCACAGAATGCTACTGTGTAGTTTATATTTGAATATATTCCTTTTTCCACTATTACCCTCTAAGCGCTCCGAATGTCCACTTGCATTTTCTACAGAAAGAGTGTTCAGAACTGCACAATCAAAAGTATGGTTTAACTCTGTTAGCTTAATGAACATATCAGAAATAAGTTTCACACAATGCTTCTGTGTAGTTTTTATTTGAAGATATTATTTTTCCCAATATAGGCCTCTTAGCGCTCAGAATGTCCAATTGCAGTTTCTACAGAAAGAGTGTTTCAGAAAGGCTCAATAAAAACTAAGGTTCAACTCTGTTAGTTGAATGCACAGAACAGAAAGAAATTTCATACAATGCTTCTGTGTAGTTTATATTTGAACATATTCTTTTTTCCACTATTACCCATTTGGCGCTACGAATGTCCAGTTGCATTTTCTACAGACAGAGTGTTTCAAAACTGCTCAATCAAAAGTATGGTTTAACTCTGTTAGCTGAATGCTCAGATCAGAAAGAAGTTTCACAGAATGCTTCTGTGTAGTTTATATTTGAATATATTCCTTTTTCCACTACTACTCTCTTAGCGCTCCAAATGTCCAGTTGCATTTTCTACAGAAAGAGTGTTCAGATCTGCTCAATCAAAGTATGGTTTAACTCTGTTAGCTGAATGCACAGATCAGAAAGAAGTTTCACAGAATGATTCTGTGTAGTTTATATTTGGAGACATTCCTTTTTCCACTATTACCCTCTTAGCGCTCCGAATCTCCACTTGCATTTTCTACAGAAAGAGTGTTTCAGAACGGCTCAATCAAAACTAAGGTTCAACTCTTTTAGTTGAACAAACAGAACAGAAAGAAGTTTCACACAATTCTTCTGTGTAGTTTTTATTTGTAGACATTCTTTTTCCCAATATAGGCCTCTTAGCGCTCAGTATGTCCAATTGCAGTTTCTACAGAAAGAGTGTTTCAGAACGGCTCAATCAAAAGTAAGGTTCAACTCTGTTAGTTGAATGCACAGAACAGAAAGAAGTTTCATACAATGCTTCTGTGTAGTTTATATTTGAACATATTCTTTTTTCCACAATTACCCACTTAGCGCTACGAATGTCCAGTTGCATTTTCTACAGACAGAGTGTTTCAAAACTGCTCAATCAAAAGTATGGTTTAACTCTGTTAGCTGAATGCTCAGATCAGAAAGAAGTTTCACAGAATGCTTCTGTGTACTTTATATTTGAATATATTCCTTTTTCCACTACTACGCTCTTAGCGCTCCAAATGTCCAGTTGCATTTTCTACAGAAAGAGTGTTCAGATCTGCTCAATCAAAACTATGGTTTAACTCTGTTAGCTGAATGCACAGATCAGAAAGATGTTTCACCGAATGATTCCGTGTAGTTTATATTTGAAGACATTCCTTTTTCCACTATTACCCACTTAGCGCTCCGAATCTCCACTTGCATTTTCTACAAAAAGAGTGTTTCATAACTGCTCAATCAAAAATATGTTTTATCTCTGTTAACTGAATTTACAGATCAGAAATAAGTTTCACAGAATGCATCTGTGTAGTTTTTATTTGAAGATATTCTTTTTCCCAATGTAGGCCTCTTAGCGCTTAGCATGTCCAATTGCAGTTTCTACAGAAAGAGTGTTTCAGAACGGCTCAATCAAAAGTAAGGTTCAACTCTGTTAGTTGAATGCACAGAACAGAAAGAATTTTCACAGAATGCTACTGTGTAGTTTATATTTGAATATATTCCTTTTTCCACTATTACCCTCTTAGCGCTCCGAATGTCCACTTGCATTTTCTACAGAAAGAGTGTTCAGATCTGTGCAATCAAAAGTATGGTTTAACTCTGTTAGCTTAATGAACATATCAGAAATAAGTTTCACACAATGCTTCTGTGTAGTTTTTATTTGAAGATATTATTTTTCCCAATAGAGGCCTCTTAGCGCTCAGAATGTCCAATTGCAGTTTCTACAGAAAGAGTGTTTCAGAAAGGCTCAATCAAAAGTAAGGTTCAACTCTGTTAGTTGAATGCACAGAACAGAAAGAAGTTTCATACAATGCTTCTGTGTAGTTTATATTTGAACATATTCTTTTTTCCACTATTACCCAATTAGCGCTACGAATGTCCAGTTGCATTTTCTACAGACAGAGAGTTTCAAAACTGCTCAATCAAAAGTATGGTTTAACTCTGTTAGTGGAATGCTCAGATCAGAAAGTAGTTTCACAGAATGCTTCTGTGTAGTTTATATTTGAATATATTCCTTTTTCCACTACTACTCTCTTAGCGCTCCAAATGTCCAGTTGCATTTTCTACAGAAAGAGTGTTCAGATCTGCTCAATCAAAAGTATGGTTTAACTCTGTTAGCTGAATGCACAGATCAGAAAGAAGTTTCACAGAATGATTCTGTGTAGTTTATATTTGGAGACATTCCTTTTTCCACTATTACCCTCTTAGCGCTCCGAATCTCCACTTGCATTTTCTACAGAAAGAGTGTTTCAGAACGGCTCAATCAAAACTAAGGTTCAACTCTTTTAGTTGAACAAACAGAACAGAAAGAAGTTTCACACAATTCTTCTGTGTAGTTTTTATTTGTAGACATTCTTTTTCCCAATATAGGCCTCTTAGCGCTCAGAATGTCCAATTGCAGTTTCTACAGAAAGAGTGTTTCAGAACGGCTCAATCAAAAGTAAGGTTCAACTCTGTTAGTTGAATGCACAGAACAGAAAGAAGTTTCATACAATGCTTCTGTGTAGTTTATATTTGAACATATTCTTTTTTCCACTATTACCCACTTAGCGCTCCGAATCTCCACTTGCATTTTCTACAAAAAGAGTGTTTCATAACTGCTCAATCAAAAATATGTTTTATCTCTGTTAACTGAATTTACAGATCAGAAATAAGTTTCACAGAATGCATCTGTGTAGTTTTTATTTGAAGATATTCTTTTTCCCAATGTAGGCCTCCTAGCGCTTAGCATGTCCAATTGCAGTTTCTACAGAAAGAGTGTTTCAGAAAGGCCCAATCAAAAGTGAGGTTCAACACTGTTAGTTGAATGCACAGAACAGAAAGAATTTTCACAGAATGCTACTGTGTAGTTTATATTTGAATATATTCCTTTTTCCACTATTACCCTCTTAGCGCTCCGAATGTCCACTTGCATTTTCTACAGAAAGAGTGTTCAGAACTGCGCAATCAAAAGTATGGTTTAACTCTGTTAGCTTAATGAACATATCAGAAATAAGTTTCACACAATGCTTCTGTGTAGTTTTTATTTGAAGATATTATTTTTCCCAATATAGGCCTCTTAGCGCTCAGAATGTCCAATTGCAGTTTCTACAGAAAGAGTGTTTCAGAAAGGCTCAATCAAAAGTAAGGTTCAACTCTGTTAGTTGAATGCACGGAACAGAAAGATGTTTCATACAATGCTTCTGTGTAGTTTATATTTGAACATATTCTTTTTTCCACTATTACCCACTTAGCGCTACGAATGTCCAGTTGCATTTTCTACAGACAGAGTGTTTCAAAACTGCTCAATCAAAAGTATGGTTTAACTCTGTTAGCTGAATGCTCAGATCAGAAAGAAGTTTCACAGAATGCTTCTGTGTAGTTTATATTTGAATATATTCCTTTTTCCACTACTACTCTCTTAGCGCTCCAAATGTCCAGTTGCATTTTCTACAGAAAGAGTGTTCAGATCTGCTCAATCAAAAGTATGGTTTAACTCTGTTAGCTGAATGCACAGATCAGAAAGATGTTTCACAGAATGATTCTGTGTAGTTTATATTTGGAGACATTCCTTTTTCCACTATTACCCTCTTAGCGCTCTGAATCTCCACTTGCATTTTCTACAGAAAGAGTGTTTCAGAACGGCTCAATCAAAACTAAGGTTCAACTCTTTTAGTTGAACAAACAGAACAGAAAGAAGTTTCACACAATTCTTCTGTGTAGTTTTTATTTGTAGACATTCTTTTTCCCAATATAGGCCTCTTAGCGCTCAGAATGTCCAATTGCAGTTTCTACAGAAAGAGTGTTTCAGAACGGCTCAATCAAAAGTAAGGTTCAACTCTGTTAGTTGAATGCACAGAACAGAAAGAAGTTTCATACAATGCTTCTGTGTAGTTCATATTTGAACATAGTCTTTTTTCCACTATTACCCACTTAGCGCTACGAATGTCCAGTTGCATTTTCTACAGACAGAGTGTTTCAAAACTGCTCAATCAAAAGTATGGTTTAACTCTGTTAGCTGAATGCTCAGATCAGAAAGAAGTTTCACAGAATGCTTCTGTGTAGTTTATATTTGAATATATTCCTTTTTCCACTACTACGCTCTTAGCGCTCCAAATGTCCAGTTGCATTTTCTACAGAAAGAGTGTTCAGATCTGCTCAATCAAAAGTATGGTTTAACTCTGTTAGCTGAATGCACAGATCAGAAAGAAGTTTCACCGAATGATCCTGTGTAGTTTATATTTGAAGACATTCCTTTTTCCACTATTACCCTCTTAGCGCTCCAAATCTCCACTTGCATTTTCTACAAAAAGAGTGTTTCATAACTGCTCAATCAAAAATATGTTTTATCTCTGTTAACTGAATTTACAGATCAGAAATAAGTTTCACAGAATGCATCTGTGTAGTTTTTATTTGAAGATATTCTTTTTCCCAATGTAGGCCTCCTAGCGCTTAGCATGTCCAATTGCAGTTTCTACAGAAAGAGTGTTTCAGAAAGGCCCAATCAAAAGTGAGGTTCAACACTGTTAGTTGAATGCACAGAACAGAAAGAATTTTCACAGAATGCTACTGTGTAGTTTATATTTGAATATATTCCTTTTTCCACTATTACCCTCTTAGCGCTCCGAATGTCCACTTGCATTTTCTACAGAAAGAGTGTTCAGAACTGCGCAATCAAAAGTATGGTTTAACTCTGTTAGCTTAATGAACATATCAGAAATAAGTTTCACACAATGCTTCTGTGTAGTTTTTATTTGAAGATATTATTTTTCCCAATATAGGCCTCTTAGCGCTCAGAATGTCCAATTGCAGTTTCTACAGAAAGAGTGTTTCAGAAAGGCTCAATCAAAAGTAAGGTTCAACTCTGTTAGTTGAATGCACAGAACAGAAAGATGTTTCATACAATGCTTCTGTGTAGTTTATATTTGAACATATTCTTTTTTCCACTATTACCCACTTAGTGCTACGAATGTCCAGTTGCATTTTCTACAGACAGAGTGTTTCAAAACTGCTCAATCAAAAGTATGGTTTAACTCTGTTAGCTGAATGCTCAGATCAGAAAGAAGTTTCACAGAATGCTTCTGTGTAGTTTATATTTGAATATATTCCTTTTTCCACTACTACTCTCTTAGCGCTCCAAATGTCCAGTTGCATTTTCTACAGAAAGAGTGTTCAGATCTGCTCAATCAAAAGTATGGTTTAACTCTGTTAGCTGAATGCACAGATCAGAAAGATGTTTCACAGAATGATTCTGTGTAGTTTATATTTGGAGACATTCCTTTTTCCACTATTACCCTCTTAGCGCTCTGAATCTCCACTTGCATTTTCTACAGAAAGAGTGTTTCAGAACGGCTCAATCAAAACTAAGGTTCAACTCTTTTAGTTGAACAAACAGAACAGAAAGAAGTTTCACACAATTCTTCTGTGTAGTTTTTATTTGTAGACATTCTTTTTCCCAATATAGGCCTCTTAGCGCTCAGAATGTCCAATTGCAGTTTCTACAGAAAGAGTGTTTCAGAACGGCTCAATCAAAAGTAAGGTTCAACTCTGTTAGTTGAATGCACAGAACAGAAAGAAGTTTCATACAATGCTTCTGTGTAGTTCATATTTGAACATAGTCTTTTTTCCACTATTACCCACTTAGCGCTACGAATGTCCAGTTGCATTTTCTACAGACAGAGTGTTTCAAAACTGCTCAATCAAAAGTATGGTTTAACTCTGTTAGCTGAATGCTCAGATCAGAAAGAAGTTTCACAGAATGCTTCTGTGTAGTTTATATTTGAATATATTCCTTTTTCCACTACTACGCTCTTAGCGCTCCAAATGTCCAGTTGCATTTTCTACAGAAAGAGTGTTCAGATCTGCTCAATCAAAAGTATGGTTTAACTCTGTTAGCTGAATGCACAGATCAGAAAGAAGTTTCACCGAATGATCCTGTGTAGTTTATATTTGAAGACATTCCTTTTTCCACTATTACCCTCTTAGCGCTCCAAATCTCCACTTGCATTTTCTACAAAAAGAGTGTTTCATAACTGCTCAATCAAAAATATGTTTTATCTCTGTTAACTGAATTTACAGATCAGAAATAAGTTTCACAGAATGCATCTGTGTAGTTTTTATTTGAAGATATTCTTTTTCCCAATGTAGGCCTCTTAGCGCTTAGCATGTCCAATTGCAGTTTCTTCAGAAAGAGTGTTTCAGAACGGCTCAATCAAAAGTAAGGTTCAACTCTGTTAGTTGAATGCACAGAACAGAAAGAATTTTCACAGGATGCTACTGTGTAGTTTATATTTGAATATATTCCTTTTTCCACTATTACCCTCTTAGCGCTCCGAATGTCCACTTGCATTTTCTACAGAAAGAGTGTTCAGAACTGCGCAATCAAAAGTATGGTTTAACTCTGTTAGCTTAATGAACATATCAGAAATAAGTTTCACACAATGCTTCTGTGTAGTTTTTATTTGAAGATATTATTTTTCCCAATATAGGCCTTTTAGCGCTCAGAACGTCCAATTGCAGTTTCTACAGAAAGAGTGTTTCAGAAAGGCTCAATCAAAAGTAAGGTTCAACTCTGTTAGTTGAATGCACAGAACAGAAAGGTGTTTCATACAATGCTTCTGTGTAGTTTATATTTGAACATATTCTTTTTTCCACTATTACCCACTTAGCGCTACGAATGTCCAGTTGCATTTTCTACAGACAGAGTGTTTCAAAACTGCTCAATCAAAAGTATGGTTTAACTCTGTTAGCTGAATGCTCAGATCAGAAAGAAGTTTCACAGAATGCTTCTGTGTAGTTTATATTTGAATATATTCCTTTTTCCACTACTACTCTCTTAGCGCTCCAAATGTCCAGTTGCATTTTCTACAGAAAGAGTGTTCAGAACTGCTCAATCAAAAGTATGGTTTAACTCTGTTAGCTGAATGCACAGATCAGAAAGATGTTTCACAGAATGATTCTGTGTAGTTTATATATGGAGACATTCCTTTTTCCACTATTACCCTCTTAGCGCTCTGAATCTCCACTTGCATTTTCTACAGAAAGAGTGTTTCAGAACGGCTCAATCAAAACTAAGGTTCAACTCTTTTAGTTGAACAAACAGAACAGAAAGAAGTTTCACACAATTCTTCTGTGTAGTTTTTATTTGTAGACATTCTTTTTCCCAATATAGGCCTCTTAGCGCTCAGAATGTCCAATTGCAGTTTCTACAGAAAGAGTGTTTCAGAACGGCTCAATCAAAAGTAAGGTTCAACTCTGTTAGTTGAATGCACAGAACAGAAAGAAGTTTCATACAATGCTTCTGTGTAGTTCATATTTGAACATATTCTTTTTTCCACTATTACCCACTTAGCGCTACGAATGTCCAGTTGCATTTTCTACAGACAGAGTGTTTCAAAACTGCTCAATCAAAAGTATGGTTTAACTCTGTTAGCTGAATGCTCAGATCAGAAAGAAGTTTCACAGAATGCTTCTGTGTAGTTTATATTTGAATATATTCCTTTTTCCACTACTACGCTCTTAGCGCTCCAAATGTCCAGTTGCATTTTCTACAGAAAGAGTGTTCAGATCTGCTCAATCAAAAGTATGGTTTAACTCTGTTAGCTGAATGCACAGATCAGAAAGAAGTTTCACCGAATGATCCTGTGTAGTTTATATTTGAAGACATTCCTTTTTCCACTATTACCCTCTTAGCGCTCCGAATCTCCACTTGCATTTTCTACAAAAAGAGTGTTTCATAACTGCTCAATCAAAAATATGTTTTATCTCTGTTAACTGAATTTACAGATCAGAAATAAGTTTCACAGAATGCATCTGTGTAGTTTTTATTTGAAGATATTCTTTTTCCCAATGTAGGCCTCCTAGCGCTTAGCATGTCCAATTGCAGTTTCTACAGAAAGAGTGTTTCAGAAAGGCCCAATCAAAAGTGAGGTTCAACACTGTTAGTTGAATGCACAGAACAGAAAGAATTTTCACAGAATGCTACTGTGTAGTTTATATTTGAATATATTCCTTTTTCCACTATTACCCTCTTAGCGCTCCGAATGTCCACTTGCATTTTCTACAGAAAGAGTGTTCAGAACTGCGCAATCAAAAGTATGGTTTAACTCTGTTAGCTTAATGAACATATCAGAAATAAGTTTCACACAATGCTTCTGTGTAGTTTTTATTTGAAGATATTATTTTTCCCAATATAGGCCTCTTAGCGCTCAGAATGTCCAATTGCAGTTTCTACAGAAAGAGTGTTTCAGAAAGGCTCAATCAAAAGTAAGGTTCAACTCTGTTAGTTGAATGCACGGAACAGAAAGATGTTTCATACAATGCTTCTGTGTAGTTTATATTTGAACATATTCTTTTTTCCACTATTACCCACTTAGCGCTACGAATGTCCAGTTGCATTTTCTACAGACAGAGTGTTTCAAAACTGCTCAATCAAAAGTATGGTTTAACTCTGTTAGCTGAATGCTCAGATCAGAAAGAAGTTTCACAGAATGCTTCTGTGTAGTTTATATTTGAATATATTCCTTTTTCCACTACTACTCTCTTAGCGCTCCAAATGTCCAGTTGCATTTTCTACAGAAAGAGTGTTCAGATCTGCTCAATCAAAAGTATGGTTTAACTCTGTTAGCTGAATGCACAGAGCAGAAAGATGTTTCACAGAATGATTCTGTGTAGTTTATATTTGGAGACATTCCTTTTTCCACTATTACCCTCTTAGCGCTCTGAATCTCCACTTGCATTTTCTACAGAAAGAGTGTTTCAGAACGGCTCAATCAAAACTAAGGTTCAACTCTTTTAGTTGAACAAACAGAACAGAAAGAAGTTTCACACAATTCTTCTGTGTAGTTTTTATTTGTAGACATTCTTTTTCCCAATATAGGCCTCTTAGCGCTCAGAATGTCCAATTGCAGTTTCTACAGAAAGAGTGTTTCAGAACGGCTCAATCAAAAGTAAGGTTCAACTCTGTTAGTTGAATGCACAGAACAGAAAGAAGTTTCATACAATGCTTCTGTGTAGTTCATATTTGAACATAGTCTTTTTTCCACTATTACCCACTTAGCGCTACGAATGTCCAGTTGCATTTTCTACAGACAGAGTGTTTCAAAACTGCTCAATCAAAAGTATGGTTTAACTCTGTTAGCTGAATGCTCAGATCAGAAAGAAGTTTCACAGAATGCTTCTGTGTAGTTTATATTTGAATATATTCCTTTTTCCACTACTACGCTCTTAGCGCTCCAAATGTCCAGTTGCATTTTCTACAGAAAGAGTGTTCAGATCTGCTCAATCAAAAGTATGGTTTAACTCTGTTAGCTGAATGCACAGATCAGAAAGAAGTTTCACCGAATGATCCTGTGTAGTTTATATTTGAAGACATTCCTTTTTCCACTATTACCCTCTTAGCGCTCCAAATCTGCACTTGCATTTTCTACAAAAAGAGTGTTTCATAACTGCTCAATTAAAAATATGTTTTATCTCTGTTAACTGAATTTACAGATCAGAAATAAGTTTCACAGAATGCATCTGTGTAGTTTTTATTTGAAGATATTCTTTTTCCCAATGTAGGCCTCCTAGCGCTTAGCATGTCCAATTGCAGTTTCTACAGAAAGAGTGTTTCAGAAAGGCCCAATCAAAAGTGAAGTTCAACACTGTTAGTTGAATGCACAGAACAGAAAGAATTTTCACAGAATGCTACTGTGTAGTTTATATTTGAATATATTCCTTTTTCCACTATTACCCTCTTAGCGCTCCGAATGTCCACTTGCATTTTCTACAGAAAGAGTGTTCAGAACTGCGCAATCAAAAGTATGGTTTAACTCTGTTAGCTTAATGAACATATCAGAAATAAGTTTCACACAATGCTTCTGTGTAGTTTTTATTTGAAGATATTATTTTTCCCAATATAGGCCTCTTAGCGCTCAGAATGTCCAATTGCAGTTTCTACAGAAAGAGTGTTTCAGAAAGGCTCAATCAAAAGTAAGGTTCAACTCTGTTAGTTGAATGCACAGAACAGAAAGATGTTTCATACAATGCTTCTGTGTAGTTTATATTTGAACATATTCTTTTTTCCACTATTACCCACTTAGCGCTACGAATGTCCAGTTGCATTTTCTACAGACAGAGTGTTTCAAAACTGCTCAATCAAAAGTATGGTTTAACTCTGTTAGCTGAATGCTCAGATCAGAAAGAAGTTTCACAGAATGCTTCTGTGTAGTTTATATTTGAATATATTCCTTTTTCCACTACTACTCTCTTAGCGCTCCAAATGTCCAGTTGCATTTTCTACAGAAAGAGTGTTCAGATCTGCTCAATCAAAAGTATGGTTTAACTCTGTTAGCTGAATGCACAGATCAGAAAGATGTTTCACAGAATGATTCTGTGTAGTTTATATTTGGAGACATTCCTTTTTCCACTATTACCCTCTTAGCGCTCTGAATCTCCACTTGCATTTTCTACAGAAAGAGTGTTTCAGAACGGCTCAATCAAAACTAAGGTTCAACTCTTTTAGTTGAACAAACAGAACAGAAAGAAGTTTCACACAATTCTTCTGTGTAGTTTTTATTTGTAGACATTCTTTTTCCCAATATAGGCCTCTTAGCGCTCAGAATGTCCAATTGCAGTTTCTACAGAAAGAGTGTTTCAGAACGGCTCAATCAAAAGTAAGGTTCAACTCTGTTAGTTGAATGCACAGAACAGAAAGAAGTTTCATACAATGCTTCTGTGTAGTTCATATTTGAACATAGTCTTTTTTCCACTATTACCCACTTAGCGCTACGAATGTCCAGTTGCATTTTCTACAGACAGAGGGTTTCAAAACTGCTCAATCAAAAGTATGGTTTAACTCTGTTAGCTGAATGCTCAGATCAGAAAGAAGTTTCACAGAATGCTTCTGTGTAGTTTATATTTGAATATATTCCTTTTTCCACTACTACGCTCTTAGCGCTCCAAATGTCCAGTTGCATTTTCTACAGAAAGAGTGTTCAGATCTGCTCAATCAAAAGTATGGTTTAACTCTGTTAGCTGAATGCACAGATCAGAAAGAAGTTTCACCGAATGATCCTGTGTAGTTTATATTTGAAGACATTCCTTTTTCCACTATTACCCTCTTAGCGCTCCAAATCTCCACTTGCATTTTCTACAAAAAGAGTGTTTCATAACTGCTCAATCAAAAATATGTTTTATCTCTGTTAACTGAATTTACAGATCAGAAATAAGTTTCACAGAATGCATCTGTGTAGTTTTTATTTGAAGATATTCTTTTTCCCAATGTAGGCCTCTTAGCGCTTAGCATGTCCAATTGCAGTTTCTTCAGAAAGAGTGTTTCAGAACGGCTCAATCAAAAGTAAGGTTCAACTCTGTTAGTTGAATGCACAGAACAGAAAGAATTTTCACAGGATGCTACTGTGTAGTTTATATTTGAATATATTCCTTTTTCCACTATTACCCTCTTAGCGCTCCGAATGTCCACTTGCATTTTCTACAGAAAGAGTGTTCAGAACTGCGCAATCAAAAGTATGGTTTAACTCTGTTAGCTTAATGAACATATCAGAAATAAGTTTCACACAATGCTTCTGTGTAGTTTTTATTTGAAGATATTATTTTTCCCAATAGAGGCCTCTTAGCGCTCAGAATGTCCAATTGCAGTTTCTACAGAAAGAGTGTTTCAGAAAGGCTCAGTCAAAAGTAAGGTTCAACTCTGTTAGTTGAATGCACAGAACAGAAAGTAGTTTCATACAATGCTTCTGTGTAGTTTATATTTGAACATATTCTTTTTTCCACTATTACCCACTTAGCGCTACGAATGTCCAGTTGCATTTTCTACAGAAAGAGTGTTTCAAAACTGCTCAATCAAAAGTATGGTTTAACTCTGTTAGCTGAATGCTCAGATCAGAAAGAAGTTTCACAGAATGCTTCTGTGTAGTTTATATTTGAATATATTCCTTTTTCCACTACTACTCTCTTAGCGCTCCAAATGTCCAGTTGCATTTTCTACAGAAAGAGTGTTCAGATCTGCTCAATCAAAAGTATGGTTTAACTCTGTTAGCTGAATGCACAGATCAGAAAGAAGTTTCACAGAATGATTCTGTGTAGTTTATATTTGGAGACATTCCTTTTTCCACTATTACCCTCTTAGCGCTGCGAATCTCCACTTGCATTTTCTACAGAAAGAGTGTTTCAGAACGGCTCAATCAAAACTAAGGTTCAACTCTTTTAGTTGAACAAACAGAACAGAAAGAAGTTTCACACAATTCTTCTGTGTAGTTTTTATTTGTAGACATTCTTTTTCCTAATATAGGCCTCTTAGCGCTCAGAATGTCCAATTGCAGTTTCTACAGAAAGAGTGTTTTAGAACGACTCAATCAAAAGTAAGGTTCAACTCTGTTAGTTGAATGCACAGAACAGAAAGAAGTTTCATACAATGCTTCTGTGTAGTTTATATTTGAACATATTCTTTTTTCCACTATTACCCACTTAGCGCTACGAATGTCCAGTTGCATTTTCTACAGACAGAGTGTTTCAAAACTGCTCAATCAAAAGTATGGTTTAACTATGTTAGCTGAATGCTCAGATCAGAAAGGAGTTTCACAGAATGCTTCTGTGTAGTTTATATTTGAATATATTCCTTTTTCCACTACTACGCTCTTAGCGCTCCAAATGTCCAGTTGCATTTTCTACAGAAAGAGTGTTCAGATCTGCTCAATCAAATGTATGGTTTAACTCTGTTAGCTGAATGCACAGATCAGAAAGAAGTTTCACCGAATGATTCCGTGTAGTTTATATTTGAAGACATTCCTTTTTCCACTATTACCTTCTTAGCGCTCCGAATCACCACATGCATTTTCTACAAAAAGAGTGTTTCATAACTGCTCAATCAAAAATATGTTTTATCTCTGTTAACTGAATTTACAGATCAGAAATAAGTTTCACAGAATGCATCTGTGTAGTTTTTATTTGAAGATATTCTTTTTCCCAATGTAGGCCTCTTAGCGCTTAGCATGTCCAATTGCAGTTTCTACAGAAAGAGTGTTTCAGAAAGGCCCAATCAAAAGTAAGGTTCAACACTGTTAGTTGAATGCACAGAACAGAAAGAATTTTCACAGAATGCTACTGTGTAGTTTATATTTGAATATATTCCTTTTTCCACTATTACCCTCTTAGCGCTCCGAATGTCCACTTGCATTTTCTACAGAAAGAGTGTTCAGAACTGCGCAATCAAAAGTATGGTTTAACTCTGTTAGCTTAATGAACATATCAGAAATAAGTTTCACACAATGCTTCTGTGTAGTTTTTATTTGAAGATATTATTTTTCCCAATATAGGCCTCTTAGCGCTCAGAATGTCCAATTGCAGTTTCTACAGAAAGAGTGTTTCAGAAAGGCTCAATCAAAAGTAAGGTTCAACTCTGTTAGTTGAATGCACAGAACAGAAAGATGTTTCATACAATGCTTCTGTGTAGTTTATATTTGAACATATTCTTTTTTCCACTATTACCCACTTAGCGCTACGAATGTCCAGTTGCATTTTCTACAGACAGAATGTTTCAAAACTGCTCAATCAAAAGTATGGTTTAACTCTGTTAGCTGAATGCCCAGATCAGAAAGAAGTTTCACAGAATGCTTCTGTGTAGTTTATATTTGAATATATTCCTTTTTCCACTACTACTCTCTTAGCGCTCCAAATGTCCAGTTGCATTTTCTACAGAAAGAGTGTTCAGATCTGCTCAATCAAAAGTATGGTTTAACTCTGTTAGCTGAATGCACAGATCAGAAAGATGTTTCACAGAATGATTCTGTGTAGTTTATATTTGGAGACATTCCTTTTTCCACTATTACCCTCTTAGCGCTGTGAATCTCCACTTGCATTTTCTACAGAAAGAGTGTTTCAGAACGGCTCAATCAAAACTAAGGTTCAACTCTTTTAGTTGAACAAACAGAACAGAAAGAAGTTTCACACAATTCTTCTGTGTAGTTTTTATTTGTAGACATTCTTTTTCCCAATATAGGCCTCTTAGCGCTCAGAATGTCCAATTGCAGTTTCTACAGAAAGAGTGTTTCAGAACGGCTCAATCAAAAGTAAGGTTCAACTCTGTTAGTTGAATGCACAGAACAGAAAGAAGTTTCATACAATGCTTCTGTGTAGTTCATATTTGAACATATTCTTTTTTCCACTATTACCCACTTAGCGCTACGAATGTCCAGTTGCATTTTCTACAGACAGAGTGTTTCAAAACTGCTCAATCAAAAGTATGGTTTAACTCTGTTAGCTGAATGCTCAGATCAGAAAGAAGTTTCACAGAATGCTTCTGTGTAGTTTATATTTGAATATATTCCTTTTTCCACTACTACGCTCTTAGCGCTCCAAATGTCCAGTTGCATTTTCTACAGAAAGAGTGTTCAGATCTGCTCAATCAAAAGTATGGTTTAACTCTGTTAGCTGAATGCACAGATCAGAAAGAAGTTTCACCGAATGATCCTGTGTAGTTTATATTTGAAGACATTCCTTTTTCCACTATTACCCTCTTAGCGCTCCGAATCTCCACTTGCATTTTCTACAAAAAGAGTGTTTCATAACTGCTCAATCAAAAATATGTTTTATCTCTGTTAACTGAATTTACAGATCAGAAATAAGTTTCACAGAATGCATCTGTGTAGTTTTTATTTGAAGATATTCTTTTTCCCAATGTAGGCCTCCTAGCGCTTAGCATGTCCAATTGCAGTTTCTACAGAAAGAGTGTTTCAGAAAGGCCCAATCAAAAGTGAGGTTCAACACTGTTAGTTGAATGCACAGAACAGAAAGAATTTTCACAGAATGCTACTGTGTAGTTTATATTTGAATATATTCCTTTTTCCACTATTACCCTCTTAGCGCTCCGAATGTCCACTTGCATTTTCTACAGAAAGAGTGTTCAGAACTGCGCAATCAAAAGTATGGTTTAACTCTGTTAGCTTAATGAACATATCAGAAATAAGTTTCACACAATGCTTCTGTGTAGTTTTTATTTGAAGATATTATTTTTCCCAATATAGGCCTCTTAGCGCTCAGAATGTCCAATTGCAGTTTCTACAGAAAGAGTGTTTCAGAAAGGCTCAATCAAAAGTAAGGTTCAACTCTGTTAGTTGAATGCACAGAACAGAAAGATGTTTCATACAATGCTTCTGTGTAGTTTATATTTGAACATATTCTTTTTTCCACTATTACCCACTTAGCGCTACGAATGTCCAGTTGCATTTTCTACAGACAGAGTGTTTCAAAACTGCTCAATCAAAAGTATGGTTTAACTCTGTTAGCTGAATGCTCAGATCAGAAAGAAGTTTCACAGAATGCTTCTGTGTAGTTTATATTTGAATATATTCCTTTTTCCACTACTACTCTCTTAGCGCTCCAAATGTCCAGTTGCATTTTCTACAGAAAGAGTGTTCAGATCTGCTCAATCAAAAGTATGGTTTAACTCTGTTAGCTGAATGCACAGATCAGAAAGATGTTTCACAGAATGATTCTGTGTAGTTTATATTTGGAGACATTCCTTTTTCCACTATTACCCTCTTAGCGCTCTGAATCTCTACTTGCATTTTCTACAGAAAGAGTGTTTCAGAACGGCTCAATCAAAACTAAGGTTCAACTCTTTTAGTTGAACAAACAGAACAGAAAGAAGTTTCACACAATTCTTCTGTGTAGTTTTTATTTGTAGAGATTCTTTTTCCCAATATAGGCCTCTTAGCGCTCAGAATGTCCAATTGCAGTTTCTACAGAAAGAGTGTTTCAGAACGGCTCAATCAAAAGTAAGGTTCAACTCTGTTAGTTGAATGCACAGAACAGAAAGAAGTTTCATACAATGCTTCTGTGTAGTTCATATTTGAACATAGTCTTTTTTCCACTATTACCCACTTAGCGCTACGAATGTCCAGTTGCATTTTCTACAGACAGAGTGTTTCAAAACTGCTCAATCAAAAGTATGGTTTAACTCTGTTAGCTGAATGCTCAGATCAGAAAGAAGTTTCACAGAATGCTTCTGTGTAGTTTATATTTGAATATATTCCTTTTTCCACTACTTCGCTCTTAGCGCTCCAAATGTCCAGTTGCATTTTCTACAGAAAGAGTGTTCAGATCTGCTCAATCAAAAGTATGGTTTAACTCTGTTAGCTGAATGCACAGATCAGAAAGAAGTTTCACCGAATGATCCTGTGTAGTTTATATTTGAAGACATTCCTTTTTAGACTATTACCCTCTTAGCGCTCCAAATCTCCACTTGCATTTTTTACAAAAAGAGTGTTTCATAACTGCTCAATCAAAAATATGTTTTATCTCTGTTAACTGAATTTACAGATCAGAAATAAGTTTCACAGAATGCATCTGTGTAGTTTTTATTTGAAGATATTCTTTTTCCCAATGTAGGCCTCTTAGCGCTTAGCATGTCCAATTGCAGTTTCTACAGAAAGAGTGTTTCAGAACGGCTCAATCAAAAGTAAGGTTCAACTCTGTTAGTTGAATGCACAGAACAGAAAGAATTTTCACAGGATGCTACTGTGTAGTTTATATTTGAATATATTCCTTTTTCCACTATTACCCTCTTAGCCCTCCGAATGTCCACTTGCATTTTCTACAGAAAGAGTGTTCAGAACTGCGCAATCAAAAGTATGGTTTAACTCTGTTAGCTTAATGAACATATCAGAAATAAGTTTCACACAATGCTTCTGTGTAGTTTTTATTTGAAGATATTATTTTTCCCAATAGAGGCCTCTTAGCGCTCAGAATGTCCAATTGCAGTTTCTACAGAAAGAGTGTTTCAGAAAGGCTCAGTCAAAAGTAAGGTTCAACTCTGTTAGTTGAATGCACAGAACAGAAAGAAGTTTCATACAATGCTTCTGTGTAGTTTATATTTGAACATATTCTTTTTTCCACTATTACCCACTTAGCGCTACGAATGTCCAGTTGCATTTTCTACAGAAAGAGTGTTTCAAAACTGCTCAATCAAAAGTATGGTTTAACTCTGTTAGCTGAATGCTCAGATCAGAAAGAGGTTTCACAGAATGCTTCTGTGTAGTTTATATTTGAATATATTCCTTTTTCCACTACTACTCTCTTAGCGCTCCAAATGTCCAGTTGCATTTTCTACAGAAAGAGTGTTCAGATCTGCTCAATCAAAAGTATGGTTTAACTCTGTTAGCTAAATGCACAGATCAGAAAGAAGTTTCACAGAATGATTCTGTGTAGTTTATATTTGGAGACATTCCTTTTTCCACTATTACCCTCTTAGCGCTCCGAATCTCCACTTGCATTTTCTACAGAAAGAGTGTTTCAGAACGGCTCAATCAAAACTAAGGTTCAACTCTTTTAGTTGAACAAACAGAACAGAAAGAAGTTTCACACAATTTTTCTGTGTAGTTTTTATTTGTAGACATTCTTTTTCCCAATATAGGCCTCTTAGCGCTCAGAATGTCCAATTGCAGTTTCTACAGAAAGAGTGTTTCAGAACGGCTCAATCAAAAGTAAGGTTCAACTCTGTTAGTTGAATGCACAGAACAGAAAGTAGTTTCATACAATGCTTCTGTGTAGTTTATATTTGAACATATTCTTTTTTCCACTATTACCCACTTAGCGCTACGAATGTCCAGTTGCATTTTCTACAGACAGAGTGTTTCAAAACTGCTCAATCAAAAGTATGGTTTAACTCTGTTAGCTGAATGCTCAGATCAGAAAGGAGTTTCACAGAATGCTTCTGTGTAGTTTATATTTGAATATATTCCTTTTTCCACTACTACGCTCTTAGCGCTCCAAATGTCCAGTTGCATTTTCTACAGAAAGAGTGTTCAGATCTGCTGAATCAAAAGTATGGTTTAACTCTGTTAGCTGAATGCACAGATCAGAAAGAAGTTTCACCGAATGATTCCGTGTAGTTTATATTTGAAGACATTCCTTTTTCCACTATTACCTTCTTAGCGCTCCGAATCACCACATGCATTTTCTACAAAAAGAGTGTTTCATAACTGCTCAATCAAAAATATGTTTTATCTCTGTTAACTGAATTTACAGATCAGAAATAAGTTTCACAGAATGCATCTGTGTAGTTTTTATTTGAAGATATTCTTTTTCCCAATGTAGGCCTCTTAGCGCTTAGCATGTCCAATTGCAGTTTCTACAGAAAGAGTGTTTCAGAAAGGCCCAATCAAAAGTAAGGTTCAACACTGTTAGTTGAATGCACAGAACAGAAAGAATTTTCACAGAATGCTACTGTGTAGTTTATATTTGAATATATTCCTTTTTCCACTATTACCCTCTTAGCGCTCCGAATGTCCACTTGAATTTTCTACAGAAAGAGTGTTCAGAACAGCGCAATCAAAAGTATGGTTTAACTCTGTTAGCTTAATGAACATATCAGAAATAAGTTTCACACAATGCTTCTGTGTAGTTTTTATTTGAAGATATTATTTTTCCCAATATAGGCCTCTTATCGCTCAGAATGTCCAATTGCAGTTTCTACAGAAAGAGTGTTTCAGAAAGGCTCAGTCAAAAGTAAGGTTCAACTCTGTTAGTTGAATGCACAGAACAGAAAGAAGTTTCATACAATGCTTCTGTGTAGTTTATATTTGAACATATTCTTTTTTCCACTATTACCCACTTAGCGCTACAAATGTCCAGTTGCATTTTCTACAGACAGAGTGTTTCAAAACTGCTCAATCAACAGTATGGTTTAACTCTGTTAGCTGAATGCTCAGATCAGAAAGAAGTTTCACAGAATGCTTCTGTGTAGTTTATATTTGAATATATTCCTTTTTCCACTACTACTCTCTTAGCGCTCCAAATGTCCAGTTGCATTTTCTACAGAAAGAGTGTTAAGATCTGCTCAATCAAAAGTATGGTTTAACTCTGTTAGCTGAATGCACAGATAAGAAAGAAGTTTCACAGAATGATTCTGTGTAGTTTATATTTGGAGACATTCCTTTTTCCACTATTACCCTCTTAGCGCTCCGAATCTCCACTTGCATTTTCTACAGAAAGAGTGTTTCAGAACGGCTCAATCAAAACTAAGGTTCAACTCTTTTAGTTGAACAAACAGAACAGAAAGAAGTTTCACACAATTCTTCTGTGTAGTTTTTATTTGTAGACATTCTTTTTCCCAATATAGGCCTCTTAGCGCTCAGAATGTCCAATTGCAGTTTCTACAGAAAGAGTGTTTCAGAACGGCTCAATCAAAAGTAAGGTTCAACTCTGTTAGTTGAATGCACAGAACAGACAGAAGTTTCATACAATGCTTCTGTGTAGTTTATATTTGAACATATTCTTTTTTCCACTATTACCCACTTGGCGCTACGAATGTCCAGTTGCATTTTCTACAGACAGAGTGTTTCAAAACTGCTCAATCAAAAGTATGGTTTAACTCTGTTAGCTGAATGCTCAGATCAGAAAGGAGTTTCACAGAATGCTTCTGTGTAGTTTATATTTGAATATATTCCTTTTTCCACTACTACGCTCTTAGCGCTCCAAATGTCCAGTTGCATTTTCTACAGAAAGAGTGTTCAGATCTGCTCAATCAAAAGTATGGTTTAACTCTGTTAGCTGAATGCACAGATCAGAAAGAAGTTTCACCGAATGATTCCGTGTAGTTTATATTTGAAGACATTCCTTTTTCCACTATTACCTTCTTAGGGCTCCGAATCACCACTTGCATTTTCTACAAAAAGAGTGTTTCATAACTGCTCAATCAAAAATATGTTTTATCTCTGTTAACTGAATTTACAGATCAGAATTAAGTTTCACAGAATGCATCTGTGTAGTTTTTATTTGAAGATATTCTTTTTCCCAATGTAGGCCTCTTAGCGCTTAGCATGTCCAATTGCAGTTTCTACAGAAAGAGTGTTTCAGAACGGCTCAATCAAAAGTAAGGTTCAACTCTGTTAGTTGAATGCACAGAACAGACATAAGTTTCATACAATGCTTCTGTGTAGTTTATATTTGAACATATTCTTTTTTCCACTATTACCCACTTAGCGCTACGAATGTCCAGTTGCATTTTCTACAGACAGAGTGTTTCAAAACTGCTCAATCAAAAGTATGGTTTAACTCTGTTAGCTGAATGCTCAGATCAGAAAGAAGTTTCACAGAATGCTTCTGTGTAGTTTATATTTGAATATATTCCTTTTTCCACTACTACGCTCTTAGCGCTCCAAATGTCCAGTTGCATTTTCTACAGAAAGAATGTTCAGATCTGCTCAATCAAAAGTATGGTTTAACTCTGTTAGCTGAATGCACAGATCAGAAAGAAGTTTCACCGAATGATTCCGTGTAGTTTATATTTGAAGACATTCCTTTTTCCACTATTACCCTCTTAGCGCTCCGAATCTCCACTTGCATTTTCTACAAAAAGAGTGTTTCATAACTGCTCAATCAAAAATATGTTTTATCTCTGTTACCTGAATTTACAGATCAGAAATAAGTTTCACAGAATGCATCTGTGTAGTTTTTATTTGAAGATATTCTTTTTCCCAATGTAGGCCTCTTAGCGCTTAGCATGTCCAATGGCAGTTTCTACAGAAAGAGTGTTTCAGAACGGCTCAATCAAAAGTAAGGTTCAACTCTGTTAGTTGAATGCACAGAACAGAAAGAATTTTCACAGGATGCTACTGTGTAGTTTATATTTGAATATATTCCTTTTTCCACTATTACCCTCTTAGCGCTTCGAATGTCCACTTGAATTTTCTACAGAAAGAGTGTTCAGAACAGCGCAATCAAAAGTATGGTTTAACTCTGTTAGCTTAATTAACATATCAGAAATAAGTTTCACACAATGCTTCTGTGTTGTTTTTATTTGAAGATATTATTTTTCCCAATATAGGCCTCTTATCGCTCAGAATGTCCAATTGCAGTTTCTACAGAAAGAGTGTTTCAGAAAGGCTCAGTCAAAAGTAAGGTTCAACTCTGTTAGTTGAATGCACAGAACAGAAAGAAGTTTCATACAATGCTTCTGTGTAGTTTATATTTGAACATATTCTTTTTTCCACTATTACCCACTTAGCGCTACAAATGTCCAGTTGCATTTTCTACAGACAGAGTGTTTCAAAACTGCTCAATCAACAGTATGGTGTAACTCTGTTAGCTGAATGCTCAGATCAGAAAGAAGTTTCACAGAATGCTTCTGTGTAGTTTATATTTGAATATATTCCTTTTTCCACTACTACTCTCTTAGCGCTCCAAATGTCCAGTTGCATTTTCTACAGAAAGAGTGTTCAGATCTGCTCAATCAAAAGTATGGTTTAACTCTGTTAGCTGAATGCACAGATAAGAAAGAAGTTTCACAGAATGATTCTGTGTAGTTTATATTTGGAGACATTCCTTTTTCCACTATTACCCTCTTAGCGCTCCGAATCTCCACTTGCATTTTCTACAGAAAGAGTGTTTCAGAACGGCTCAATCAAAACTAAGGTTCAACTCTTTTAGTTGAACAAACAGAACAGAAAGAAGTTTCACACAATTCTTCTGTGTAGTTTTTATTTGTAGACATTCTTTTTCCCAATATAGGCCTCTTAGCGCTCAGAATGTCCAATTGCAGTTTCTACAGAAAGAGTGTTTCAGAACGGCTCAATCAAAAGTAAGGTTCAACTCTGTTAGTTGAATGCACAGAACAGACTGAAGTTTCATACAATGCTTCTGTGTAGTTTATATTTGAACATATTCTTTTTTCCACTATTACCCACTTAGCGCTACGAATGTCCAGTTGCATTTTCTACAGACAGAGTGTTTCAAAACTGCTCAATCAAAAGTATGGTTTAACTCTGTTAGCTGAATGCTCAGATCAGAAAGAAGTTTCACAGAATGCTTCTGTGTAGTTTATATTTGAATATATTCCTTTTTCCACTACTACGCTCTTAGCGCTCCAAATGTCCAGTTGCATTTTCTACAGAAAGAGTGTTCAGATCTGCTCAATCAAAAGTATGGTTTAACTCTGTTAGCTGAATGCACAGATCAGAAAGAAGTTTCACCGAATGATTCCGTGTAGTTTATATTTGAAGACATTCCTTTTTCCACTATTACCCACTTAGCGCTCCGAATCTCCACTTGCATTTTCTACAAAAAGAGTGTTTCATAACTGCTCAATCAAAAATATGTTTTATCTCTGTTAACTGAATTTACAGATCAGAAATAAGTTTCACAGAATGCATCTGTGTAGTTTTTAGTTGAAGATATTCTTTTTCCCAATGTAGGCCTCTTAGCGCTTAGCATGTCCAAATGCAGTTTCTACAGAAAGAGTGTTTCAGAACGGCTCAATCAAAAGTAAGGTTCAACTCTGTTAGTTGAATGCACAGAACAGAAAGAATTTTCACAGAATGCTACTGTGTAGTTTATATTTGAATATATTCCTTTTTCCACTATTACCCTCTTAGCGCTCCGAATGTCCACTTGCATTTTCTACAGAAAGAGTGTTCAGAACTGCGCAATCAAAAGTATGGTTTAACTCTGTTAGCTTAATGAACATATCAGAAATAAGTTTCACACAATGCTTCTGTGTAGTTTTTATTTGAAGATATTATTTTTCCCAATAGAGGCCTCTTAGCGCTCAGAATGTCCAATTGCAGTTTCTACAGAAAGAGTGTTTCAGAAAGGCTCAATCAAAAGAAAGGTTCAACTCTGTTAGTTGAATGCACAGAACAGAAAGAAGTTTCATACAATGCTTCTGTGTAGTTTATATTTGAACATATTCTTTTTTCCACTATTACCCACTTAGCGCTACGAATGTCCAGTTGCATTTTCTACAGACAGAGTGTTTCAAAACTGCTCAATCAAAAGTATGGTTTAACTCTGTTAGCTGAATGCTCAGATCAGAAAGAAGTTTCACAGAATGCTTCTGTGTAGTTTATATTTGAATATATACCTTTTTCCACTACTACTCTCTTAGCGCTCCAAATGTCCAGTTGCATATTCTACAGAAAGAGTGTTCAGATCTGCTCAATCAAAAGTATGGTTTAACTCTGTTAGCTGAATGCACAGATCAGAAAGAAGTTTCACAGAATGATTCTGTGTAGTTTATATTTGGAGACATTCCTTTTTCCACTATTACCCTCTTAGCGCTCCGAATCTCCACTTGCATTTTCTACAGAAAGAGTGTCTCAGAACGGCTCAATCAAAACTAAGGTTCAACTCTTTTAGTTGAACAAACAGAACAGAAAGAAGTTGCACACAATTCTTCTGTGTAGTTTTTATTTGTAGACATTCTTTTTCCCAATATAGGCCTCTTAGCGCTCAGAATGTCCAATTGCAGTTTCTACAGAAAGAGTGTTTCAGAACGGCTCAATCAAAAGTAAGGTTCAACTCTGTTAGTTGAATGCACAGAACAGAAAGAAGTTTCATACAATGCTTCTGTGTAGTTTATATTTGAACATATTCTTTTTTCCACTATTACCCACTTAGCGCTACGAATGTCCAGTTGCATTTTCTACAGACAGAGTGTTTCAAAACTGCTCAATCAAAAGTATGGTTTAACTCTGTTAGCTGAATGCTCAGATCAGAAAGAAGTTTCACAGAATGCTTCTGTGTAGTTTATATTTGAATATATTCCTTTTTCCACTACTACGCTCTTAGCGCTCCAAATGTCCAGTTGCATTTTCTACAGAAAGAGTGTTCAGATCTGCTCAATCAAAAGTATGGTTTAACTCTGTTAGCTGAATGCACAGATCAGAAAGAAGTTTCACCGAATGATTCCGTGTAGTTTATATTTGAAGACATTCCTTTTTCCACTATGACCCTCTTAGCGCTCCGAATCTCCACTTGCATTTTCTACAGAAAGAGTGTTTCAGAACGGCTCAATCAAAACTAAGGTTCAACTCTTTTAGTTGAACAAACAGAACAGAAAGAAGTTTCACACAATTCTTCTGTGTAGTTTTTATTTGTAGACATTCTTTTTCCCAATATAGGCCTCTTAGCGCTCAGAATGTCCAATTGCAGTTTCTACAGAAAGAGTGTTTCAGAACGGCTCAATCAAAAGTAAGGTTCAACTCTGTTAGTTGAATGCACAGAACAGAAAGAAGTTTCATACAATGCTTCTGTGTAGTTTATATTTGAACATATTCTTTTTTCCACTATTACCCACTTAGCGCTACGAATGTCCAGTTGCATTTTCTACAGACAGAGTGTTTCAAAACTGCTCAATCAAAAGTATGGTTTAAATCTGTTAGCTGAATGCTCAGATCAGAAAGAAGTTTCACAGAATGCTTCTGTGTAGTTTATATTTGAATATATTCCTTTTTCCACTACTACGCTCTTAGCGCTCCAAATGACCAGTTGCATTTTCTACAGAAAGAGTGTACAGATCTGCTCAATCAAAAGTATGGTTTAACTCTGTTAGCTGAATGCACAGATCAGAAAGAAGTTTCACCGAATGATTCCGTGTAGTTTATATTTGAAGACATTCCTTTTTCCACTATGACCCTCTTAGCGCTCCGAATCTCCACTTGCATTTTCTACAAAAAGAGTGTTTCATAACTGCTCAATCAAAAATATGTTTTATCTCTGTTAACTGAATTTACAGCTCAGAAATAAGTTTCACAGAATGCATCTGTGTAGTTTTAATTTGAAGATATTCTTTTTCCCAATGTAGGCCTCTTAGAGCTTAGCATGTCCAATTGCACTTTCTACAGAAAGAGTGTTTCAGAACGGCTCAATCAAAAGTAAGGTTCAACTCTGTTAGTTGAATGCACAGAACAGAAAGAATTTTCACAGAATGCTACTGTGTAGTTTATATTTGAATATATTCCTTTTTCCACTATTACCCTCTTAGCGCTCCGAATGTCCACTTGCATTTTCTACAGAAAGAGTGTTCAGAACTGCGCAATCAAAAGTATGGTTTAACTCTGTTAGCTGAATGCACAGATCACAAAGAAGTTTCACAGAATGATTCTGTGTAGTTTATATTTGGAGACATTCCTTTTTCCACTATTACCCTCTTAGCGCTCCGAATCTCCACTTGCATTTTCTACAAAAAGAGTGTTTCATAACTGCTCAATCAAAAATATGTTTTATCTCTGTTAACTGAATTTACAGATCAGAAATAAGTTTCACAGAATGCATCTGTGTAGTTTTTATTTGAAGATATTCTTTTTCCTAATGTAGGCCTCTTAGCGCTTAGCATGTCCAATTGCAGTTTCTACAGAAAGAGTGTTTCAGAACGGCTCAATCAAAAGTAAGGTTCAACTCTGTTAGTTGAATGCACAGAACAGAAAGAATTTTCACAGAATGCTACTGTGTAGTTTATATTTGAATATATTCCTTTTTCCACTATTACCCTCTTAGCGCTCCGAATGTCCACTTGCATTTTCTACAGAAAGAGTGTTTAGAACTGCGCAATCAAAAGTATGGTTTAACTCTGTTAGCTTAATGAACATATCAGAAATAAGTTTCACACAATGCTTCTGTGTAGTTTTTATTTGAAGATATTATTTTTCCCAATATAGGCCTCTTAGCGCTCAGAATGTCCAATTGCAGTTTCTACAGAAAGAGTGTTTCAGAAAGGCTCAATCAAAAGTAAGGTTCAACTCTGTTAGTTGAATGCACAGAACAGAAAGAAGTTTCATACAATGCTTCTGTGTAGTTTATATTTGAACATATTCTTTTTTCCACTATTACCCACTTAGCGCTACGAATGTCCAGTTGCATTTTCTACAGACAGAGTGTTTCAAAACTGCTCAATCAAAAGTATGGTTTAACTCTGTTAGCTGAATGCTCAGATCAGAAAGAAGTTTCACAGAATGCTTCTGTGTAGTTTATATTTGAATATATTCCTTTTTCCACTACTACGCTCTTAGCGCTCCAAATGTCCAGTTGCATTTTCTACAGAAAGAGTGTTCAGATCTGCTCAATCAAAAGTATGGTTTAACTCTGTTAGCTGAATGCACAGATCAGAAAGAAGTTTCACCGAATGATTCCGTGTAGTTTATATTTGAAGACATTCCTTTTTCCACTATGACCCTCTTAGCGCTCCGAATCTCCACTTGCATTTTCTACAGAAAGAGTGTTTCAGAACGGCTCAATCAAAACTAAGGTTCAACTCTTTTAGTTGAACAAACAGAACAGAAAGAAGTTTCACACAATTCTTCTGTGTAGTTTTTATTTGTAGACATTCTTTTTCCCAATATAGGCCTCTTAGCGCTCAGAATGTCCAATTGCAGTTTCTACAGAAAGAGTGTTTCAGAACGGCTCAATCAAAAGTAAGGTTCAATTCTGTTAGTTGAATGCACAGAACAGAAAGAAGTTTCATACAATGCTTCTGTGTAGTTTATATTTGAACATATTCTTTTTTCCACTATTACCCACTTAGCGCTACGAATGTCCAGTTGCATTTTCTACAGACAGAGTGTTTCAAAACTGCTCAATCAAAAGTATGGTTTAAATCTGTTAGCTGAATGCTCAGATCAGAAAGAAGTTTCACAGAATGCTTCTGTGTAGTTTATATTTGAATATATTCCTTTTTCCACTACTACGCTCTTAGCGCTCCAAATGACCAGTTGCATTTTCTACAGAAAGAGTGTACAGATCTGCTCAATCAAAAGTATGGTTTAACTCTGTTAGCTGAATGCACAGATCAGAAAGAAGTTTCACCGAATGATTCCGTGTAGTTTATATTTGAAGACATTCCTTTTTCCACTATGACCCTCTTAGCGCTCCGAATCTCCACTTGCATTTTCTACAAAAAGAGTGTTTCATAACTGCTCAATCAAAAATATGTTTTATCTCTGTTAACTGAATTTACAGCTCAGAAATAAGTTTCACAGAATGCATCTGTGTAGTTTTAATTTGAAGATATTCTTTTTCCCAATGTAGGCCTCTTAGAGCTTAGCATGTCCAATTGCACTTTCTACAGAAAGAGTGTTTCAGAACGGCTCAATCAAAAGTAAGGTTCAACTCTGTTAGTTGAATGCACAGAACAGAAAGAATTTTCACAGAATGCTACTGTGTAGTTTATATTTGAATATATTCCTTTTTCCACTATTACCCTCTTAGCGCTCCGAATGTCCACTTGCATTTTCTACAGAAAGAGTGTTCAGAACTGCGCAATCAAAAGTATGGTTTAACTCTGTTAGCTGAATGCACAGATCACAAAGAAGTTTCACAGAATGATTCTGTGTAGTTTATATTTGGAGACATTCCTTTTTCCACTATTACCCTCTTAGCGCTCCGAATCTCCACTTGCATTTTCTACAAAAAGAGTGTTTCATAACTGCTCAATCAAAAATATGTTTTATCTCTGTTAACTGAATTTACAGATCAGAAATAAGTTTCACAGAATGCATCTGTGTAGTTTTTATTTGAAGATATTCTTTTTCCTAATGTAGGCCTCTTAGCGCTTAGCATGTCCAATTGCAGTTTCTACAGAAAGAGTGTTTCAGAACGGCTCAATCAAAAGTAAGGTTCAACTCTGTTAGTTGAATGCACAGAACAGAAAGAATTTTCACAGAATGCTACTGTGTAGTTTATATTTGAATATATTCCTTTTTCCACTATTACCCTCTTAGCGCTCCGAATGTCCACTTGCATTTTCTACAGAAAGAGTGTTTAGAACTGCGCAATCAAAAGTATGGTTTAACTCTGTTAGCTTAATGAACATATCAGAAATAAGTTTCACACAATGCTTCTGTGTAGTTTTTATTTGAAGATATTATTTTTCCCAATATAGGCCTCTTAGCGCTCAGAATGTCCAATTGCAGTTTCTACAGAAAGAGTGTTTCAGAAAGGCTCAATCAAAAGTAAGGTTCAACTCTGTTAGTTGAATGCACAGAACAGAAAGAAGTTTCATACAATGCTTCTGTGTAGTTTATATTTGAACATATTCTTTTTTCCACTATTACCCACTTAGCGCTACGAATGTCCAGTTGCATTTTCTACAGACAGAGTGTTTCAAAACTGCTCAATCAAAAGTATGGTTTAACTCTGTTAGCTGAATGCTCAGATCAGAAAGAAGTTTCACAGAATGCTTCTGTGTAGTTTATATTTGAATATATTCCTTTTTCCACTACTACTGTCTTAGCGCTCCAAATGTCCAGTTGCATTTTCTACAGAAAGAGTGTTCAGATCTGCTCAATGAAAAGTATGGTTTAACTCTGTTAGCTGAATGCACAGATCAGAAAGAAGTTTCACAGAATGATTCTGTGTAGTTTATATTTGGAGACATTCCTTTTTCCACTATTACCCTCTTAGCGCTCCGAAACTCCACTTGCATTTTCTACAGGAAGAGTGTCTCAGAACGGCTCTATCAAAACTAAGGTTCAACTCTTTTAGTTGAACAAACAGAACAGAAAGAAGTTTCACACAATTCTTCTGTGTAGTTTTTATTTGTAGACATTCTTTTTCCCAATATAGGCCTCTTAGCGCTCAGAATGTCCAATTGCAGTTTCTACAGAAAGAGTGTTTCAGAACGGCTCAATCAAAAGTAAGGTTCAACTCTGTTAGTTGAATGCACAGAACAGAAAGAAGTTTCATACAATGCTTCTGTGTAGTTTATATTTGAACATATTCTTTTTTCCACTATTACCCACTTAGCGCTACGAATGTCCAGTTGCATTTTCTACAGACAGAGTGTTTCAAAACTGCTCAATCAAAAGTATGGTTTAACTCTGTTAGCTGAATGCTCAGATCAGAAAGAAGTTTCACAGAATGCTTCTGTGTAGTTTATATTTGAGTATATTCCTTTTTCCACTACTACGCTCTTAGCGCTCCAAATGTCCAGTTGCATTTTCTACAGAAAGAGTGTTCAGATCTGCTCAATCAAAAGTATGGTTTAACTCTGTTAGCTGAATGCACAGATCAGAAAGAAGTTTCACCGAAAGATTCCGTGTATTTTATATTTGAAGACATTCCTTTTTCCACTATGACCCTCTTAGCGCTCCGAATCTCCACTTGCATTTTCTACAAAAAGAGTGTTTCATAACTGCTCAATCAAAAATATGTTTTATCTCTGTTAACTGAATTTACAGATCAGAAATAAGTTTCACAGAATGCATCTGTGTAGTTTTAATTTGAAGATATTCTTTTTCCCAATGTAGGCCTCTTAGAGCTTAGCATGTCCAATTGCAGTTTCTACAGAAAGAGTGTTTCAGAACGGCTCAATCAAAAGTAAGGTTCAACTCTGTTAGTTGAATGCACAGAACAGAAAGAATTTTCACAGAATGCTACTGTGTAGTTTATATTTGAATATATTCCTTTTTCCACTATTAACCTCTTAGCGCTCCGAATGTCCACTTGCATTTTCTACAGAAAGAGTGTTCAGAACTGCGCAATCAAAAGTATGGTTTAACTCTGTTAGCTGAATGCACAGATCACAAAGAAGTTTCACAGAATGATTCTGTGTAGTTTATATTTGGAGACATTCCTTTTTCTACTATTACCCACTTAGCGCTCCGAATCTCCACTTGCATTTTCTACAAAAAGAGTGTTTCATACCTGCTCAATCAAAAATATGTTTTATCTCTGTTAACTGAATTTACAGATCAGAAATAAGTTTCACAGAATGCATCTGTGTAGTTTTTATTTGAAGATATTCTTTTTCCCAATGTAGGCCTCTTAGCGCTTAGCATGTCCAATTGCAGTTTCTACAGAAAGAGTGTTTCAGAACGGCTCAATCAAAAGTAAGGTTCAACTCTGTTAGTTGAATGCACAGAACAGAAAGAATTTTCACAGAATGCTACTGTGTAGTTTATATTTGAATATATTCCTTTTTCCACTATTACCCTCTTAGCGCTCTGAATGTCCACTTGCATTTTCTACAGAAAGAGTGTTCAGAACTGCGCAATCAAAAGTATTGTTTAACTCTGTTAGCTTAATGAACATATCAGGAATAAGTTTCACAAAATGCTTCTGTGTAGTTTTTATTTGAAGATATTATTTTTCCCAATAGAGGCCTCTTAGCACTCAGAATGTCCAATTGCAGTTTCTACAGAAAGAGTGTTTCAGAAAGGCTCAATCAAAAGTAAGGTTCAACTCTGTTAGTTGAATGCACAGAACAGAAAGAAGTTTCATACAATGCTTCTGTGTAGTTTAAGTTTGAACATATTCTTTTTTCCACTATTACCCACTTAGCGCTACGAATGTCCAGTTGCATTTTCTACAGACAGAGTGTTTCAAAACTGCTCAATCAAAAGTATGGTTTAACTCTGTTAGCTGAATGCTCAGATCAGAAAGAAGTTTCACAGAATGCTTCTGTGTAGTTTATATTTGAATATATTCCTTTTTCCACTACTACTCTCTTAGCGCTCCAAATGTCCAGTTGCATTTTCTACAGAAAGAGTGTTCAGATCTGCTCAATGAAAAGTATGGTTTAACTCTGTTAGCTGAATGCACAGATCAGAAAGAAGTTTCACAGAATGATTCTGTGTAGTTTATATTTGGAGACATTCCTTTTTCCACTATTACCCTCTTAGCGCTCCGAATCTCCACTTGCATTTTCTACAGAAAGAGTGTTTCAGAACGGCTCAATCAAAACTAAGGTTCAACTCTTTTAGTTGAACAAACAGAACAGAAAGAAGTTTCACACAATTCTTCTGTGTAGTTTTTATTTGTAGACATTCTTTCTCCCAATATAGGCCTCTTAGCGCTCGGAATGTCCAATTGCAGTTTCTACAGAAAGAGTGTTTCAGAACGGCTCAATCAAAAGTAAGGTTCAACTCTGTTAGTTGAATGCACAGAACAGAAAGAAGTTTCATACAATGCTTCTGTGTAGTTTATATTTGAACATATTCTTTTTTCCACTATTACCCACTTAGCGCTACGAATGTCCAGTTGCATTTTCTACAGACAGAGTGTTTCAAAACTGCTCAATCAAAAGTATGGTTTAACTCTGTTAGCTGAATGCTCAGATCAGAAAGAAGTTTCACAGAATGCTTCTGTGTAGTTTATATTTGAATATATTCCTTTTTCCACTACTACTCTCTTAGCGCTCCAAATGTCCAGTTGCATTTTCTACAGAAAGAGTGTTCAGATCTGCTCAATCAAAAGTATGGTTTAACTCTGTTAGCTGAATGCACAGATCAGAAAGAAGTTTCACCGAATGATTCCGTGTAGTTTATATTTGAAGACATTCCTTTTTCCACTATGACCCTCTTAGCGCTCCGAATCTCCACTTGCATTTTCTACAGAAAGAGTGTTTCAGAACGGCTCAATCAAAACTAAGGTTCAACTCTTTTAGTTGAACAAACAGAACAGAAAGAAGTTTCACACAATTCTTCTGTGTAGTTTTTATTTGTAGACATTCTTTTTCCCAATATAGGCCTCTTAGCGCTCAGAATGTCCAATTGCAGTTTCTACAGAAAGAGTGTTTCAGAACGGCTCAATCAAAAGTAAGGTTCAACTCTGTTAGTTGAATGCACAGAACAGAAAGAAGTTTCATACAATGCTTCTGTGTAGTTTATATTTGAACATATTCTTTTTTCCACTATTACGCACTTAGCGCTACGAATGTCCAGTTGCATTTTCTACAGACAGAGTGTTTCAAAACTGCTCAATCAAAAGTATGGTTTAAATCTGTTAGCTGAATGCTCAGATCAGAAAGAAGTTTCACAGAATGCTTCTGTGTAGTTTATATTTGAATATATTCCTTTTTCCACTACTACGCTCTTAGCGCTCCAAATGACCAGTTGCATTTTCTACAGAAAGAGTGTACAGATCTGCTCAATCAAAAGTATGGTTTAACTCTGTTAGCTGAATGCACAGATCAGAAAGAAGTTTCACCGAATGATTCCGTGTAGTTTATATTTGAAGACATTCCTTTTTCCACTATGACCCTCTTAGCGCTCCGAATCTCCACTTGCATTTTCTACAAAAAGAGTGTTTCATAACTGCTCAATCAAAAATATGTTTTATCTCTGTTAACTGAATTTACAGCTCAGAAATAAGTTTCACAGAATGCATCTGTGTAGTTTTAATTTGAAGATATTCTTTTTCCCAATGTAGGCCTCTTAGAGCTTAGCATGTCCAATTGCACTTTCTACAGAAAGAGTGTTTCAGAAGGGCTCAATCAAAAGTAAGGTTCAACTCTGTTAGTTGAATGCACAGAACAGAAAGAATTTTCACAGAATGCTACTGTGTAGTTTATATTTGAATATATTCCTTTTTCCACTATTACCCTCTTAGCGCTCCGAATGTCCACTTGCATTTTCTACAGAAAGAGTGTTCAGAACTGCGCAATCAAAAGTATGGTTTAACTCTGTTAGCTGAATGCACAGATCACAAAGAAGTTTCACAGAATAATTCTGTGTAGTTTATATTTGGAGACATTCCTTTTTCCACTATTACCCTCTTAGCGCTCCGAATCTCCACTTGCATTTTCTACAAAAAGAGTGTTTCATAACTGCTCAATCAAAAATATGTTTTATCTCTGTTAACTGAATTTACAGATCAGAAATAAGTTTCACAGAATGCATCTGTGTAGTTTTTATTTGAAGATATTCTTTTTCCTAATGTAGGCCTCTTAGCGCTTAGCATGTCCAATTGCAGTTTCTACAGAAAGAGTGTTTCAGAACGGCTCAATGAAAAGTAAGGTTCAACTCTGTTAGTTGAATGCACAGAACAGAAAGAATTTTCACAGAATGCTACTGTGTAGTTTATATTTGAATATATTCTTTTTCCACTATTACCCTCTTAGCGCTCCGAATGTCCACTTGCATTTTCTACAGAAAGAGTGTTTAGAACTGCGCAATCAAAAGTATGGTTTAACTCTGTTAGCTTAATGAACATATCAGAAATAAGTTTCACACAATGCTTCTGTGTAGTTTTTATTTGAAGATATTATTTTTCCCAATATAGGCCTCTTAGCGCTCAGAATGTCCAATTGCAGTTTCTACAGAAAGAGTGTTTCAGAAAGGCTCAATCAAAAGTAAGGTTCAACTCTGTTAGTTGAATGCACAGAACAGAAAGGAGTTTCATACAATGCTTCTGTGTAGTTTATATATGAACATATTCTTTTTTCCACTATTACCCACTTAGCGCTACGAATGTCCAGTTGCATTTTCTACAGACAGAGTGTTTCAAAACTGCTCAATCAAAAGTATGGTTTAAATCTGTTAGCTGAATGCTCAGATCAGAAAGAAGTTTCACAGAATGCTTCTGTGTAGTTTATATTTGAATATATTCCTTTTTCCACTACTACTGTCTTAGCGCTCCAAATGTCCAGTTGCATTTTCTACAGAAAGAGTGTTCAGATCTGCTCAATGAAAAGTATGGTTTAACTCTGTTAGCTGAATGCACAGATCAGAAAGAAGTTTCACAGAATGATTCTGTGTAGTTTATATTTGGAGACATTCCGTTTTCCACTATTACCCTCTTAGCGCTCCGAAACTCCACTTGCATTTTCTACAGAAAGAGTGTCTCAGAACGGCTCTATCAAAACTAAGGTTCAACTCTTTTAGTTGAACAAACAGAACAGAAAGAAGTTTCACACAATTCTTCTGTGTAGTTTTTATTTGTAGACATTCTTTTTCCCAATATAGGCCTCTTAGCGCTCAGAATGTCCAATTGCAGTTTCTACAGAAAGAGTGTTTCAGAACGGCTCAATCAAAAGTAAGGTTCAACTCTGTTAGTTGAATGCACAGAACAGAAAGAAGTTTCATACAATGCTTCTGTGTAGTTTATATTTGAACATATTCTTTTTTCCACTATTACCCACTTAGCGCTACGAATGTCCAGTTGCATTTTCTACAGACAGAGTGTTTCAAAACTGCTCAATCAAAAGTATGGTTTAACTCTGTTAGCTGAATGCTCAGATCAGAAAGAAGTTTCACAGAATGCTTCTGTGTAGTTTATATTTGAGTATATTCCTTTTTCCACTACTACGCTCTTAGCGCTCCAAATGTCCAGTTGCATTTTCTACAGAAAGAGTGTTCAGATCTGCTCAATCAAAAGTATGGTTTAACTCTGTTAGCTGAATGCACAGATCAGAAAGAAGTTTCACCGAAAGATTCCGTGTATTTTATATTTGAAGACATTCCTTTTTCCACTATGACCCTCTTAGCGCTCCGAATCTCCACTTGCATTTTCTACAAAAAGAGTGTTTCATAACTGCTCAATCAAAAATATGTTTTATCTCTGTTAACTGAATTTACAGATCAGAAATAAGTTTCACAGAATGCATCTGTGTAGTTTTAATTTGAAGATATTCTTTTTCCCAATGTAGGCCTCTTAGAGCTTAGCATGTCCAATTGCAGTTTCTACAGAAAGAGTGTTTCAGAACGGCTCAATCAAAAGTAAGGTTCAACAATGTTAGTTGAATGCACAGAACAGAAAGAATTTTCACAGAATGCTACTGTGTAGTTTATATTTGAATATATTCCTTTTTCCACTATTACCCTCTTAGCGCTCCGAATGTCCACTTGCATTTTCTACAGAAAGAGTGTTCAGAACTGCGCAATCAAAAGTATGGTTTAACTCTGTTAGCTGAATGCACAGATCACAAAGAAGTTTCACAGAATGATTCTGTGTAGTTTATATTTGGAGACATTCCTTTTTCTACTATTACCCACTTAGCGCTCCGAATCTCCACTTGCATTTTCTACAAAAAGAGTGTTTCATACCTGCTCAATCAAAAATATGTTTTATCTCTGTTAACTGAATTTACAGATCAGAAATAAGTTTCACAGAATGCATCTGTGTAGTTTTTATTTGAAGATATTCTTTTTCCCAATGTAGGCCTCTTAGCGCTTAGCATGTCCAATTGCAGTTTCTACAGAAAGAGTGTTTCAGAACGGCTCAATCAAAAGTAAGGTTCAACTCTGTTAGTTGAATGCACAGAACAGAAAGAATTTTCACAGAATGCTACTGTGTAGTTTATATTTGAATATATTCCTTTTTCCACTATTACCCTCTTAGCGCTCTGAATGTCCACTTGCATTTTCTACAGAAAGTGTGTTCAGAACTGCGCAATCAAAAGTATTGTTTAACTCTGTTAGCTTAATGAACATATCAGGAATAAGTTTCACAAAATGCTTCTGTGTAGTTTTTATTTGAAGATATTATTTTTCCCAATAGAGGCCTCTTAGCGCTCAGAATGTCCAATTGCAGTTTCTACAGAAAGAGTGTTTCAGAAAGGCTCAATCAAAAGTAAGGTTCAACTCTGTTAGTTGAATGCACAGAACAGAAAGAAGTTTCATACAATGCTTCTGTGTAGTTTAAGTTTGAACATATTCTTTTTTCCACTATTACCCACTTAGCGCTACGAATGTCCAGTTGCATTTTCTACAGACAGAGTGTTTCAAAACTGCTCAATCAAAAGTATGGTTTAACTCTGTTAGCTGAATGCTCAGATCAGTAAGAAGTTTCACAGAATGCTTCTGTGTAGTTTATATTTGAATATATTCCTTTTTCCACTACTACTCTCTTAGCGCTCCAAATGTCCAGTTGCATTTTCTACAGAAAGAGTGTTCAGATCTGCTCAATGAAAAGTATGGTTTAACTCTGTTAGCTGAATGCACAGATCAGAAAGAAGTTTCACAGAATGATTCTGTGTAGTTTATATTTGGAGACATTCCTTTTTCCACTATTACCCTCTTAGCGCTCCGAATCTCCACTTGCATTTTCTACAGAAAGAGTGTTTCAGAACGGCTCAATCAAAACTAAGGTTCAACTCTTTTAGTTGAAAAAACAGAACAGAAAGAAGTTTCACACAATTCTTCTGTGTAGTTTTTATTTGTAGACATTCTTTCTCCCAATATAGGCCTCTTAGCGCTCGGAATGTCCAATTGCAGTTTCTACAGAAAGAGTGTTTCAGAACGGCTCAATCAAAAGTAAGGTTCAACTCTGTTAGTTGAATGCACAGAACAGAAAGAAGTTTCATACAATGCTTCTGTGTAGTTTATATTTGAACATATTCTTTTTTCCACTATTACCCACTTAGCGCTACGAATGTCCAGTTGCATTTTCTACAGACAGAGTGTTTCAAAACTGCTCAATCAAAAGTATGGTTTAACTCTGTTAGCTGAATGCTCAGATCAGAAAGAAGTTTCACAGAATGCTTCTGTGTAGTTTATATTTGAATATATTCCTTTTTCCACTACTACTCTCTTAGCGCTCCAAATGTCCAGTTGCATTTTCTACAGAAAGAGTGTTCAGATCTGCTCAATCAAAAGTATGGTTTAACTCTGTTAGCTGAATGCACAGATCAGAAAGAAGTTTCACAGAATGATTCTGTGTAGTTTATATTTGGAGACATTCCTTTTTCCACTATTACCCTCTTAGCGCTCCGAATCTCCACTTGCATTTTCTACAGAAAGAGTGTTTCAGAACGGCTCAATCAAAACTAAGGTTCAACTCTTTTAGTTGAACAAACAGAACAGAAAGAAGTTTCACACAATTCTTCTGTGTAGTTTTTATTTGTAGACATTCTTTTTCCCAATATAGGCCTCTTAGCGCTCAGAATGTCCAATTGCAGTTTCTACAGAAAGAGTGTTTCAGAACGGCTCAATCAAAAGTAAGGTTCAACTCTGTTAGTTGAATGCACAGAACAGAAAGAAGTTTCATACAATGCTTCTGTGTAGTTTATATTTGAACATATTCTTTTTTCCACTATTACCCACTTAGCGCTACGAATGTCCAGTTGCATTTTCTACAGACAGAGTGTTTCAAAACTGCTCAATCAAAAGTATGGTTTAAATCTGTTAGCTGAATGCTCAGATCAGAAAGAAGTTTCACAGAATGCTTCTGTGTAGTTTATATTTGAGTATATTCCTTTTTCCACTACTACGCTCTTAGCGCTCCAAATGTCCAGTTGCATTTTCTACAGAAAGAGTGTTCAGATCTGCTCAATCAAAAGTATGGTTTAACCCTGTTAGCTGAATGCACAGATCAGAAAGAAGTTTCACCGAATGATTCCGTGTAGTTTATATTTGAAGACATTCCTTTTTCCACTATGACCCTCTTAGCGCTCCGAATCTCCACTTGCATTTTCTACAAAAAGAGTGTTTCATAACTGCTCAATCAAAAATATGTTTTATCTCTGTTAACTGAATTTACAGATCAGAAATAAGTTTCACAGAATGCATCTGTGTAGTTTTAATTTGAAGATATTCTTTTTCCCAATGTAGGCCTCTTAGAGCTTAGCATGTCCAATTGCAGTTTCTACAGAAAGAGTGTTTCAGAACGGCTCAATCAAAAGTAAGGTTCAACTCAGTTAGTTGAATGCACAGAACAGAAAGAATTTTCACAGAATGCTACTGTGTAGTTTATATTTGAATATATTCCTTTTTCCACTATTACCCTCTTAGCGCTCCGAATGTCCACTTGCATTTTCTACAGAAAGAGTGTTCAGAACTGCGCAATCAAAAGTATGGTTTAACTCTGTTAGCTGAATGCACAGATCACAAAGAAGTTTCACAGAATGATTCTGTGTAGTTTATATTTGGAGACATTCCTTTTTTTACTATTACCCCCTTAGCGCTCCGAATCTCCACTTGCATTTTCTACAAAAAGAGTGTTTCATACCTGCTCAATCAAAAATATGTTTTATCTCTGTTAACTGAATTTACAGATCAGAAATAAGTTTCACAGAATGCATCTGTGTAGTTTTTATTTGAAGATATTCTTTTTCCCAATGTAGGCCTCTTAGCGCTTAGCATGTCCAATTGCAGTTTCTACAGAAAGAGTGTTTCAGAACGGCTCAATCAAAAGTAAGGTTCAACTCTGTTAGTTGAATGCACAGAACAGAAAGAATTTTCACAGAATGCTACTGTGTAGTTTATATTTGAATATATTCCTTTTTCCACTATTACCCTCTTAGCGCTCCGAATGTCCACTTGCATTTTCTACAGAAAGAGTGTTCAGAACTGCGCAATCAAAAGTATGGTTTAACTCTGTTAGCTTAATGAACATATCAGGAATAAGTTTCACAAAATGCTTCTGTGTAGTTTTTATTTGAAGATATTATTTTTCCCAATAGAGGCCTCTTAGCGCTCAGAATGTCCAATTGCAGTTTCTACAGAAAGAGTGTTTCAGAAAGGCTCAATCAAAAGTAAGGTTCAACTCAGTTAGTTGAATGCACAGAACAGAAAGAAGTTTCATACAATGCTTCTGTGTAGTTTATGTTTGAACATATTCTTTTTTCCACTATTACCCACTTAGCGCTACGAATGTCCAGTTGCATTTTCTACAGACAGAGTGTTTCAAAACTGCTCAATCAAAAGTATGGTTTAACTCTGTTAGCTGAATGCTCAGATCAGAAAGAAGTTTCACAGAATGCTTCTGTGTAGTTTATATTTGAATATATTCCTTTTTCCACTACTACTCTCTTAGCGCTCCAAATGTCCAGTTGCATTTTCTACAGAAAGAGTGTTCAGATCTGCTCAATGAAAAGTATGGTTTAACTCTGTTAGCTGAATGCACAGATCAGAAAGAAGTTTCACAGAATGATTCTGTGTAGTTTATATTTGGAGACATTCCTTTTTCCACTATTACCCTCTTCGCGCTCCGAATCTCCACTTGCATTTTCTACAGAAAGAGTGTTTCAGAACGGCTCAATCAAAACTAAGGTTCAACTCTTTTAGTTGAACAAACAGAACAGAAAGAAGTTTCACACAATTCTTCTGTGTAGTTTTTATTTGTAGACATTCTTTCTCCCAATATAGGCCTCTTAGCGCTCGGAATGTCCAATTGCAGTTTCTACAGAAAGAGTGTTTCAGAACGGCTCAATCAAAAGTAAGGTTCAACTCTGTTAGTTGAATGCACAGAACAGAAAGAAGTTTCATACAATGCTTCTGTGTAGTTTATATTTGAACATATTCTTTTTTCCACTATTACCCACTTAGCGCTACGAATGTCCAGTTGCATTTTCTACAGACAGAGGGTTTCAAAACTGCTCAATCAAAAGTATGGTTTAACTCTGTTAGCTGAATGCTCAGATCAGAAAGAAGTTTCACAGATTGCTTCTGTGTAGTTTATATTTGAATATATTCCTTTTTCCACTACTACTCTCTTAGCGCTCCAAATGTCCAGTTGCATTTTCTACAGAAAGAGTGTTCAGATCTGCTCAATCAAAAGTATGGTTTAACTCTGTTAGCTGAATGCACAGATCAGAAAGAAGTTTCACAGAATGATTCTGTGTAGTTTATATTTGGAGACATTCCTTTTTCCACTCTTACCCTCTTAGCGCTCCGAATCTCCACTTGCATTTTCTACAGAAAGAGTGTTTCAGAACGGCTCAATCAAAACTAAGGTTCAACTCTTTTAGTTGAACAAACAGAACAGAAAGAAGTTTCACACAATTCTTCTGTGTAGTTTTTATTTGTAGACATTCTTTTTCCCAATATAGGCCTCTTAGCGCTCAGAATGTCCAATTGCAGTTTCTACAGAAAGAGTGTTTCAGAACGGCTCAATCAAAAGTAAGGTTCAACTCTGTTAGTTGAATGCACAGAACAGAAAGAAGTTTCATACAATGCTTCTGTGTAGTTTATATTTGAACATATTCTTTTTTCCACTATTACCCACTTAGCGCTACGAATGTCCAGTTGCATTTTCTACAGACAGAGTGTTTCAAAACTGCTCAATCAAAAGTATGGTTTCAATCTGCTAGCTGAATGCTCAGATCAGAAAGAAGTTTCACAGAATGCTTCTGTGTAGTTTATATTTGAGTATATTCCTTTTTCCACTACTACGCTCTTAGCGCTCCAAATGTCCAGTTGCATTTTCTACAGAAAGAGTGTTCAGATCTGCTCAATCAAAAGTATGGTTTAACTCTGTTAGCTGAAAGCACAGATCAGAAAGAAGTTTCACCGAATGATTCCGTGTAGTTTATATTTGAAGACATTCCTTTTTCCACTATGACCCTCTTAGCGCTCCGAATCTCCACTTGCATTTTCTACAAAAAGAGTGTTTCATAACTGCTCAATCAAAAATATGATTTATCTCTGTTAACTGAATTTACAGATCAGAAATAAGTTTCACAGAGTGCATCTGTGTAGTTTTAATTTGAAGATATTCTTTTTCCCAATGTAGGCCTCTTAGAGCTTAGCATGTCCAATTGCAGTTTCTACAGAAAGAGTGTTTCAGAACGGCTCAATCAAAAGTAAGGTTCAACTCTGTTAGTTGAATGCACAGAACAGAAAGAATTTTCACAGAATGCTACTGTGTAGTTTATATTTGAATATATTCCTTTTTCCACTATTACCCTCTTAGCGCTCCGAATGTCCACTTGCATTTTCTACAGAAAGAGTGTTCAGAACTGCGCAATCAAAAGTATGGTTTAACTCTGTTAGCTGAATGCACAGATCACAAAGAAGTTTCACAGAATGATTCTGTGTAGTTTATATTTGGAGACATTCCTTTTTCCAATATTACCCCCTTAGCGCTCCGAATCTCCACTTGCATTTTCTACAAAAAGAGTGTTTCATAACTGCTCAATCAAAAATATGTTTTATCTCTGTTAACTGAATTTACAGATCAGAAATAAGTTTCACAGAATGCATCTGTGTAGTTTTTATTTGAAGATATTCTTTTTCCCAATGTAGGCCTCTTAGCGCTTAGCATGTCCAATTGCAGTTTCTACAGAAAGAGTGTTTCAGAACGGCTCAATCAAAAGTAAGGTTCAACTCTGTTAGTTGAATGCACAGAACAGAAAGAATTTTCACAGAATGCTACTGTGTAGTTTATATTTGAATATATTCCTTTTTCCACTATTACCCTCTTAGCGCTCCGAAAGTCCACTTGCATTTTTACAGAAAGAGTGTTCAGAACTGCGCAATCAAAAGTATGGTTTAACTCTGTTAGCTTAATGAACATATCAGGAATAAGTTTCACAAAATGCTTCTGTGTAGTTTTTATTTGAAGAGATTATTTTTCCCAATAGAGGCCTCTTAGCGCTCAGAATGTCCAATTGCAGTTTCTACAGAAAGAGTGTTTCAGAAAGGCTCAATCAAAAGTAAGGTTCAACTCTGTTAGTTGAATGCACAGAACAGAAAGAAGTTTCATACAATGCTTCTGTGTAGTTTATATTTGAACATATTCTTTTTTCCACTATTACCCACTTAGCGCTACGAATGTCCAGTTGCATTTTCTACAGACAGAGTGTTTCAAAACTGCTCAATCAAAAGTATGGTTTAACTCTGTTAGCTGAATGCTCAGATCAGAAAGAAGTTTCACAGAATGCTTCTGTGTAGTTTATATTTGAATATATTCCTTTTTCCACTACTACTCTCTTAGCGCTCCAAATGTCCAGTTGCATTTTCTACAGAAAGAGTGTTCAGATCTGCTCAATGAAAGGTATGGTTTAACTCTGTTAGCTGAATGCACAGATCAGAAAGAAGTTTCACAGAATGATTCCGTGTAGTTTATATTTGGAGACATTCCTTTTTCCACTATTACCCTCTTAGCGCTCCGAATCTCCACTTGCATTTTCTACAGAAAGAGTGTTTCAGAACGGCTCAATCAAAACTAAGGTTCAACTCTTTTAGTTGAACAAACAGAACAGAAAGAAGTTTCACACAATTCTTCTGTGTAGTTTTTATTTGTAGACATTCTTTTTCCCAATATAGGCCTCTTAGCGCTCAGAATGTCCAATTGCAGTTTCTACAGAAAGAGTGTTTCAGAACGGCTCAATCAAAAGTAAGGTTCAACTCTGTTAGTTGAATGCACAGAACAGAAAGAAGTTTCATACAATGCTTCTGTGTAGTTTATATTTGAACATATTCTTTTTTCCACTATTACCCACTTAGCGCTACGAATGTCCAGTTGCATTTTCTACAGACAGAGTGTTTCAAAACTGCTCAATCAAAAGTATGGTTTCAATCTGCTAGCTGAATGCTCAGATCAGAAAGAAGTTTCACAGAATGCTTCTGTGTAGTTTATATTTGAGTATATTCCTTTTTCCACTACTACGCTCTTAGCGCTCCAAATGTCCAGTTGCATTTTCTACAGAAAGAGTGTTCAGATCTGCTCAATCAAAAGTATGGTTTAACTCTGTTAGCTGAAAGCACAGATCAGAAAGAAGTTTCACCGAATGATTCCGTGTAGTTTATATTTGAAGACATTCCTTTTTCCACTATGACCCTCTTAGCGCTCCGAATCTCCACTTGCATTTTCTACAAAAAGAGTGTTTCATAACTGCTCAATCAAAAATATGATTTATCTCTGTTAACTGAATTTACAGATCAGAAATAAGTTTCACAGAGTGCATCTGTGTAGTTTTAATTTGAAGATATTCTTTTTCCCAATGTAGGCCTCTTAGAGCTTAGCATGTCCAATTGCAGTTTCTACAGAAAGAGTGTTTCAGAACGGCTCAATCAAAAGTAAGGTTCAACTCTGTTAGTTGAATGCACAGAACAGAAAGAATTTTCACAGAATGCTACTGTGTAGTTTATATTTGAATATATTCCTTTTTCCACTATTACCCTCTTAGCGCTCCGAATGTCCACTTGCATTTTCTACAGAAAGAGTGTTCAGAACTGCGCAATCAAAAGTATGGTTTAACTCTGTTAGCTGAATGCACAGATCACAAAGAAGTTTCACAGAATGATTCTGTGTAGTTTATATTTGGAGACATTCCTTTTTCCAATATTACCCCCTTAGCGCTCCGAATCTCCACTTGCATTTTCTACAAAAAGAGTGTTTCATAACTGCTCAATCAAAAATATGTTTTATCTCTGTTAACTGAATTTACAGATCAGAAATAAGTTTCACAGAATGCATCTGTGTAGTTTTTATTTGAAGATATTCTTTTTCCCAATGTAGGCCTCTTAGCGCTTAGCATGTCCAATTGCAGTTTCTACAGAAAGAGTGTTTCAGAACGGCTCAATCAAAAGTAAGGTTCAACTCTGTTAGTTGAATGCACAGAACAGAAAGAATTTTCACAGAATGCTACTGTGTAGTTTATATTTGAATATATTCCTTTTTCCACTATTACCCTCTTAGCGCTCCGAAAGTCCACTTGCATTTTTACAGAAAGAGTGTTCAGAACTGCGCAATCAAAAGTATGGTTTAACTCTGTTAGCTTAATGAACATATCAGGAATAAGTTTCACAAAATGCTTCTGTGTAGTTTTTATTTGAAGAGATTATTTTTCCCAATAGAGGCCTCTTAGCGCTCAGAATGTCCAATTGCAGTTTCTACAGAAAGAGTGTTTCAGAAAGGCTCAATCAAAAGTAAGGTTCAACTCTGTTAGTTGAATGCACAGAACAGAAAGAAGTTTCATACAATGCTTCTGTGTAGTTTATATTTGAACATATTCTTTTTTCCACTATTACCCACTTAGTGCTACGAATGTCCAGTTGCATTTTCTACAGACAGAGTGTTTCAAAACTGCTCAATCAAAAGTATGGTTTAACTCTGTTAGCTGAATGCTCAGATCAGAAAGAAGTTTCACAGAATGCTTCTGTGTAGTTTATATTTGAATATATTCCTTTTTCCACTACTACTCTCTTAGCGCTCCAAATGTCCAGTTGCATTTTCTACAGAAAGAGTGTTCAGATCTGCTCAATGAAAGGTATGGTTTAACTCTGTTAGCTGAATGCACAGATCAGAAAGAAGTTTCACAGAATGATTCTGTGTAGTTTATATTTGGAGACATTCCTTTTTCCACTATTACCCTCTTAGCGCTCCGAATCTCCACTTGCATTTTCTACAGAAAGAGTGTTTCAGAACGGCTCAATCAAAACTAAGGTTCAACTCTTTTAGTTGAACAAACAGAACAGAAAGAAGTTTCACACAATTCTTCTGTGTAGTTTTTATTTGTAGACATTCTTTTTCCCAATATAGGCCTCTTATCGCTCGGAATGTCCAATTGCAGTTTCTACAGAAAGAGTGTTTCATAACGGCTCAATCAAAAGTAAGGTTCAACTCTGTTAGTTGAATGCACAGAACAGAAAGAAGTTTCATACAATGCTTCTGTGTAGTTTATATTTGAACATATTCTTTCTCCACTATTACCCACTTAGCGCTACGAATGTCCAGTTGCATTTTCTACAGACAGAGTGTTTCAAAACTGCTCAATCAAAAGTATGGTTTAACTCTGTTAGCTGAATGCTCAGATCAGAAAGAAGTTTCACAGAATGCTTCTGTGTAGTTTATATTTGAATATATTCCTTTTTCCACTACTAATCTCTTAGCGCTCCAAATGTCCAGTTGCATTTTCTACAGAAAGAGTGTTCAGATCTGCTCAATCAAAAGTATGGTTTAACTCTGTTAGCTGAATGCACAGATCAGAAAGAAGTTTCACAGAATTATTCTGTGTAGTTTATATTTGGAGACATTCCTTTTTCCACTCTTACCCTCTTAGCGCTCCGAATCTCCACTTGCATTTTCTACAGAAAGAGTGTTTCAGAACGGCTCAATCAAAACTAAGGTTCAACTCTTTTAGTTGAACAAACAGAACAGAAAGAAGTTTCACACAATTCTTCTGTGTAGTTTTTATTTGTAGACATTCTTTTTCCCAATATAGGCCTCTTAGCGCTCAGAATGTCCAATTGCAGTTTCTACAGAAAGAGTGTTTCAGAACGGCTCAATCAAAAGTAAGGTTCAACTCTGTTAGTTGAATGCACAGAACAGAAAGAAGTTTCATACAATGCTTCTGTGTAGTTTATATTTGAACATATTCTTTTTTCCACTATTACCCACTTAGCGCTACAAATGTCCAGTTGCATTTTCTACAGACAGAGTGTTTCAAAACTGCTCAATCAAAAGTATGGTTTAAATCTGTTAGCTGAATGCTCAGATCAGAAAGAAGTTTCACAGAATGCTTCTGTGTAGTTTATATTTGAGTATATTCCTTTTTCCACTACTACGCTCTTAGCGCTCCAAATGTCCAGTTGCATTTTCTACAGAAAGAGTGTTCAGATCTGCTCAATCAAAAGTATGGTTTAACTCTGTTAGCTGAATGCGCAGATCAGAAAGAAGTTTCACCGAATGATTCCGTGTATTTTATATTTGAAGACATTCCTTTTTCCACTATGACCCTCTTAGCGCTCCGAATCTCCACTTGCATTTTCTACAAAAAGAGTGTTTCATAACTGCTCAATCAAAAATATGTTTTATCTCTGTTAACTGAATTTACAGATCAGAAATAAGTTTCACAGAATGCATCTGTGTAGTTTTAATTTGAAGATATTCTTTTTCCCAATGTAGGCCTCTTAGAGCTTAGCATGTCCAATTGCAGTTTCTACAGAAAGAGTGTTTCAGAACGGCTCAATCAAAAGTAAGGTTCAACTCTGTTAGTTGAATGCACAGAACAGAAAGAATTTTCACAGAATGCTACTGTGTAGTTTATATTTGGATATCTTACTTTTTCCACTATTACCCTCTTAGCGCTCCGAATGTCCACTTGCATTTTCTACAGAAAGAGTGTTCAGAACTGCGCAATCAAAAGTATGGTTTAACTCTGTTAGCTGAATGCACAGATCACAAAGAAGTTTCACAGAATGATTCTGTGTAGTTTATATTTGGAGACATTCCTTTTTCCACTATTACCCCATTAGCGCTCCGAATCTCCACTTGCATTTTCTACAAAAAGAGTGTTTCATAACTGCTCAATCAAAAATATGTTTTATCTCTGTTAACTGAATTTACAGATCAGAAATAAGTTTCACAGAATGCATCTGTGTAGTTTTTATTTGAAGATATTCTTTTTCCCGATGTAGGCCTCTTAGCGCTTAGCATGTCCAATTGCAGTTTCTACAGAAAGAGTGTTTCAGAACGGCTCAATCAAAAGTAAGGTTCAACTCTGTTAGTTGAATGCACAGAACAGAAAGAATTTTCACAGAATGCTACTGTGTAGTTTATATTTGAATATATTCCTTTTTCCACTATTACCCTCTTAGCGCTCCGAATGTCCACTTGCATTTTCTACAGAAAGAGTGTTCAGAACTGCGCAATCAAAAGTATGGTTTAACTCTGTTAGCTTAATGAACATATCAGGAATAAGTTTCACAAAATGCTTCTGTGTAGTTTTTATTTGAAGATATTATTTTTCCCAATAGAGGCCTCTTAGCGCTCAGAATGTCCAATTGCAGTTTCTACAGAAAGAGTGTTTCAGAAAGGCTCAATCAAAAGTAAGGTTCAACTCTGTTAGTTGAATGCACAGAACAGAAAGAAGTTTCATACAATGCTTCTGTGTAGTTTATATTTGAACATATTCTTTTTTCCACTATTACCCACTTAGCGCTACGAATGTCCAGTTGCATTTTCTACAGACAGAGTGTTTCAAAACTGCTCAATCAAAAGTATGGTTTAACTCTGTTAGCTGAATGCTCAGATCAGAAAGAAGTTTCACAGAATGCTTCTGTGTAGTTTATATTTGAATATATTCCTTTTTCCACTACTACTCTCTTAGCGCTCCAAATGTCCAGTTGCATTTTCTACAGAAAGAGTGTTCAGATCTGCTCAATCAAAAGTATGGTTTAACTCTGTTAGCTGAATGCACAGATCAGAAAGAAGTTTCACAGAATTATTCTGTGTAGTTTATATTTGGAGACATTCCTTTTTCCACTATTACCCTCTTAGCGCTCCGAATCTCCACTTGCATTTTCTACAGAAAGAGTGTTTCAGAACGGCTCAATCAAAACTAAGGTTCAACTCTTTTAGTTGAACAAACAGAACAGAAAGAAGTTTCACACAATTCTTCTGTGTAGTTTTTATTTGTAGACATTCTTTTTCCCAATATAGGCCTCTTAGCGCTCGGAATGTCCAATTGCAGTTTCTACAGAAAGAGTGTTTCAGAACGGTTCAATCAAAAGTAAGGTTCAACTCTGTTAGTTGAATGCACAGAACAGAAAGAAGTTTCATACAATGCTTCTGTGTAGTTTATATTTGAACATATTCTTTTTTCCACTATTACCCACTTAGCGCTACGAATGTCCAGTTGCATTTTCTACAGACAGAGTGTTTCAAAACTGCTCAATCAAAAGTATGGTTTAACTCTGTTAGCTGAATGCTCAGATCAGAAAGAAGTTTCACAGAATGCTTCTGTGTAGTTTATATTTGAATATATTCCTTTTTCCACTACTACTCTCTTAGCGCTCCAAATGTCCAGTTGCATTTTCTACAGAAAGAGTGTTCAGATCTGCTCAATCAAAAGTATGGTTTAACTCTGTTAGCTGAATGCACAGATCAGAAAGAAGTTTCACAGAATGATTCTGTGTAGTTTATATTTGGAGACATTCCTTTTTCCACTATTACCCTCTTAGCGCTCCGAATCTCCACTTGCATTTTCTACAGAAAGAGTGTTTCAGAACGGCTCAATCAAAACTAAGGTTCAACTCTTTTAGTTGTAGAAACAGAAGAGAAAGAAGTTTCACACAATTTTTCTGTGTAGTTTTTATTTGTAGACATTCTTTTTCCCAATATAGGCCTCTTAGCGCTCGGAATGTCCAATTGCAGTTTCTAAAGAAAGAGTGTTTCAGAACGGCTCAATCAAAAGTAAGGTTCAACTCTGTTAGTTGAATGCACAGAACAGAAAGAAGTTTCATACAATGCTTCAGTGTAGTTTATATTTGAACATATTCTTTTTTCCACTATTACCCACTTAGCGCTACGAATGTCCAGTTGCATTTTCTACAGACAGAGTGTTTCAAAACTGCTCAATCAAAAGTATGGTTTAACTCTGTTAGCTGAATGCTCAGATCAGAAAGAAGTTTCACAGAATGCTTCTGTGTAGTTTATATTTGAATATATTCCTTTTTCCACTACTACTCTCTTAGCGCTCCAAATGTCCAGTTGCATTTTCTACGGAAAGAGTGTTCAGATCTGCTCAATCAAAAGTATGGTTTAACTCTGTTAGCTGAATGCACAGATCAGAAAGAAGTTTCACAGAATTATTCTGTGTAGTTTATATTTGGAGACATTCCTTTTTCCACTATTACCCTCTTAGCGCTCCGAATCTCCACTTGCATTTTCTACAGAAAGAGTGTTTCAGAACGGCTCAATCAAAACTAAGGTTCAACTCTTTTAGTTGAACAAACAGAACAGAAAGGAGTTTCACACAATTCTTCTGTGTAGTTTTTATTTGTAGACATTCTTTTTCCCAATATAGGCCTCTTAGCGCTCAGAATGTCCAATTGCAGTTTCTACAGAAAGAGTGTTTCAGAACGGCTCAATCAAAAGTAAGGTTCAACTCTGTTAGTTGAATGCACAGAACAGAAAGAAGTTTCATACAATGCTTCTGTGTAGTTTATATTTGAACATATTCTTTTTTCCACTATTACCCACTTAGCGCTACGAATGTCCAGTTGCATTTTCTACAGACAGAGTGTTTCAAAACTGCTCAATCAAAAGTATGGTTTAAATCTGTTAGCTGAATGCGCAGATCAGAAAGAAGTTTCACAGAATGCTTCTGTGTAGTTTATATTTGAGTATATTCCTTTTTCCACTACTACGCTCTTAGCGCTCCAAATGTCCAGTTGCATTTTCTACAGAAAGAGTGTTCAGATCTGCTCAATCAAAAGTATGGTTTAACTCTGTTAGCTGAATGCACAGATCAGAAAGAAGTTTCACCGAATGATTCTGTTTAGTTTATATTTGAAGACATTCCTTTTTCCACTATGACCCTCTTAGCGCTCCGAATCTCCACTTGCATTTTCTACAAAAAGAGTGTTTCATAACTGCTCAATTAAAAATATGTTTTATCTCTGTTTACTGAATTTACAGATCAGAAATAAGTTTCACAGAATGCATCTGTGTAGTTTAATTTGAAGATATTCTTTTTCCCAATGTAGGCCTCTTAGAGCTTAGCATGTCCAATTGCAGTTTCTACAGAAAGAGTGTTTCAGAACGGCTCAATCAAAAGTAAGGTTCAACTCTGTTAGTTGAATGCACAGAACAGAAAGTATTTTCACAGAATGCTACTGTGTAGTTTATATTTGAATATATTCCTTTTTCCACTATTACCCTCTTAGCGCTCCGAATGTCCACTTGCATTTTCTACAGAAAGAGTGTTCAGAACTGCGCAATCAAAAGTATGGTTTAACTCTGTTAGCTTAATGAACATATCAGGAATAAGTTTCACAAAATGCTTCTGTGTAGCTTTTATTTGAAGATATTATTTTTCCCAATAGAGGCCTCTTAGCGCTCAGAATGTCCAATTGCAGTTTCTACAGAAAGAGTGTTTCAGAAAGGCTCAATCAAAAGTAAGGTTCAACTCTGTTAGTTGAATGCACAGAACAGAAAGAAGTTTCATACAATGCTTCTGTGTAGTTTATATTTGAACATATTCTTTTTTCCACTATTACCCACTTAGCGCTACGAATGTCCAGTTGCATTTTCGACAGACAGAGTGTTTCAAAACTGCTCAATCAAAAGTATGGTTTAACTCTGTTAGCTGAATGCTCAGATCAGAAAGAAGTTTCACAGAATGCTTCTGTGTAGTTTATATTTGAATATATTCCTTTTTCCACTACTACTCTCTTAGCGCTCCAAATGTCCAGTTGCATTTTCTACAGAAAGAGTGTTCAGATCTGCTCAATGAAAAGTATGGTTTAACTCTGTTAGCTGAATGCACAGATCAGAAAGAAGTTTCACTGAATGATTCTCTGTAGTTTATATTTGGAGACATTCCTTTTTCCACTATTACCCTCTTAGCGCTCCGAATCTCCACTTGCATTTTCTACAGAAAGAGTGTTTCAGAACGGCTCAATCAAAACTAAGGTTCAACTCTTTTAGTTGAACAAACAGAACAGAAAGAAGTTTCACACAATTCTTCTGTGTAGTTTTTATTTGTAGACATTCTTTTTCCCAATATAGGCCTCTTAGCGCTCGGAAAGTCCAATTGCAGTTTCTACAGAAAGAGTGTTTCAGAACGGCTCAATCAAAAGTAAGGTTCAACTCTGTTAGTTGAATGCACAGAACAGAAAGAAGTTTCATACAATGCTTCTGTGTAGTTTATATTTGAACATATTCTTTTTTCCACTATTACCCACTTAGCGCTACGAATGTCCAGTTGCATTTTCTACAGACAGAGTGTTTCAAAACTGCTCAATCAAAAGTATGGTTTAACTCTGTTAGCTGAATGCTCAGATCAGAAAGAAGTTTCACAGAATGCTTCTGTGTAGTTTATATTTGAATATATTCCTTTTTCCACTACTACTCTCTTAGCGCTCCAAATGTCCAGTTGCATTTTCTACAGAAAGAGTGTTCAGATCTGCTCAATCAAAAGTATGGTTTAACTCTGTTAGCTGAATGCACAGATCAGAAAGAAGTTTCACAGAATTATTCTGTGTAGTTTATATTTGGAGACATTCCTTTTTCCACTATTACCCTCTTAGCGCTCCGAATCTCCACTTGCATTTTCTACAGAAAGAGTGTTTCAGAACGGCTCAATCAAAACTAAGGTTCAACTCTTTTAGTTGAACAAACAGAACAGAAAGAAGTTTCACACAATTCTTCTGTGTAGTTTTTATTTGTAGACATTCTTTTTCCCAATATAGGCCTCTTAGCGCTCAGAATGTCCAATTGCAGTTTCTACAGAAAGAGTGTTTCAGAACGGCTCAATCAAAAGTAAGGTTCAACTCTGTTAGTTGAATGCACAGAACAGAAAGAAGTTTCATACAATGCTTCTGTGTAGTTTATATTTGAACATATTCTTTTTTCCACTATTACCCACTTAGCGCTACGAATGTCCAGTTGCATTTTCTACAGACAGAGTGTTTCAAAACTGCTCAATCAAAAGTATGGTTTAAATCTGTTAGCTGAATGCTCAGATCAGAAAGAAGTTTCACAGAATACTTCTGTGTAGTTTATATTTGAGTATATTCCTTTTTCCACTACTACGCTCTTAGCGCTCCAAATGTCCAGTTGCATTTTCTACAGAAAGAGTGTTCAGATCTGCTCAATCAAAAGTATGGTTTAACTCTGTTAGCTGAATGCACAGATCAGAAAGAAGTTTCACCGAATGATTCCGTGTAGTTTATATTTGAAGACATTCCTTTTTCCACTATGACCCTCTTAGCGCTCCGAATCTCCACTTGCATTTTCTACAAAAAGAGTGTTTCATAACTGCTCAATCAAAAATATGTTTTATCTCTGTTAACTGAATTTACAGATCAGAAATAAGTTTCACAGAATGCATCTGTGTAGTTTTAATTTGAAGATATTCTTTTTCCCAATGTAGGCCTCTTAGAGCTTAGCATGTCCAATTGCAGTTTCTACAGAAAGAGTGTTTCAGAACGGCTCAATCAAAAGTAAGGTTCAACTCTGTTAGTTGAATGCACAGAACAGAAAGAATTTTCACAGAATGCTACTGTGTAGTTTATATTTGAATATATTCATTTTTCCACTATTACCCTCTTAGCGCTCCGAATGTCCACTTGCATTTTCTACAGAAAGAGTGTTCAGAACTGCGCAATCAAAAGTATGGTTTAACTCTGTTAGCTGAATGCACAGATCACAAAGAAGTTTCACAGAATGATTCTGTGTATTTTATATTTGGAGACATTCCTTTTTCCACTATTACCCTCTTAGCGCTCCGAATCTCCACTTGCATTTTCTACAAAAAGAGTGTTTCATAACTGCTCAATCAAAAATATGTTTTATCTCTGTTAACTGAATTTACAGATCAGAAATAAGTTTCACAGAATGCATCTGTGTAGTTTTTATTTGAAGATATTCTTTTTCCCAATGTAGGCCTCTTAGCGCTTAGCATGTCCAATTGCAGTTTCTACAGAAAGAGTGTTTCCGAACGGCTCAATCAAAAGTAAGGTTCAACTCTGTTAGTTGAATGCACAGAACAGAAAGAATTTTCACAGAATGCTACTGTGTAGTTTATATTTGAATATATTCCTTTTTCCACTATTACCCTCTTAGCGCTCCGAATGTCCACTTGCATTTTCTACAGAAAGAGTGTTTAGAACTGCGCAATCAAAAGTATGGTTTAACTCTGTTAGCTTAATGAACATATCAGAAATAAGTTTCACACAATGCTTCTGTGTAGTTTTTATTTGAAGATATTATTTTTCCCAATATAGGCCTCTTAGCGCTCAGAATGTCCAATTGCAGGTTCTACAGGAAGATTGTTTCAGAAAGGCTCAATCAAAAGTAAGGTTCAACTCTGTTAGTTGAATGCACAGAACAGAAAGGAGTTTCATACAATGCTTCTGTGTAGTTTATATTTGAACATATTCTTTTTTCCACTATTACCCACTTAGCGCTACGAATGTCCAGTTGCATTTTCTACAGACAGAGTGTTTCAAAACTGCTCAATCAAAAGTATGGTTTAACTCTGTTAGCTGAATGCTCAGATCAGAAAGAAGTTTCACAGAATGCTTCTGTGTAGTTTATATTTGAATATATTCCTTTTTCCACTACCACTCTCTTAGCGCTCCAAATGTCCAGTTGCATTTTCTACAGAAAGAGTGTTCAGATCTGCTCAATCAAAAGTATGGTTTAACTCTGTTAGCTGAATGCACAGATCAGAAAGAAGTTTCACAGAATGATTCTGTGTAGTTTATATTTGGAGACATTCCTTTTTCCACTATTACCCTCTTAGCGCTCTGAATCTCCACTTGCATTTTCTACAGAAAGAGTGTTTCAGAACGGCTCAATCAAAACTAAGGTTCAACTCTTTTAGTTGAGCAAACAGAACAGAAAGAAGTTTCACACAATTCTTCCGTGTAGTTTTTATTTGTAGACATTCTTTTTCCCAATATAGGCCTCTTAGCGCTCAGAATGTCCAATTGCAGTTTCTACAGAAAGAGTGTTTCTGAACGGCTCAATCAAAAGTAAGGTTCAACTCTGTTAGTTGAATGCACAGAACAGAAAGAAGTTTCATACAATGCTTCTGTGTAGTTTATATTTGAACATATTCTTTTTTCCACTATTACCCACTTAGCGCTACGAATGACCAGTTGCATTTTCTACAGACAGAGTGTTTCAAAACTGCTCAATCAAAAGTATGGTTTAACTCTGTTAGCTGAATGCTCAGATCAGAAAGAAGTTTCACAGAATGCTTCTGTGTAGTTTATATTTGAATATATTCCTTTTTCCCCTATTACCCTCTTAGCGCTCCGAATCTCCACTTGCATTTTCTACAAAAAGAGTGTTTCATAACTGCTCAATCAAAAATATGTCTTATCTCTGTTACCTGAATTTACAGATCAGAAATAAGTTTCACAGAATGCATCTGTGTAGTTTTTATTTGAAGATATTCTTTTTCCCAATGTAGGCCTCTTAGCGCTTAGCATGTCCAATTGCAGTTTCTACAGAAAGAGTGTTTCAGAACGGCTCAATCAAAAGTAAGGTTCAACTCTGTTAGTTGAATGCACAGAAGAGAAAGAATTTTCACAGGATGCTACTGTGTAGTTTATATTTGAATATATTCCTTTTTCCACTGTTACCCTCTTAGCGCTCCGAATGTCCACTTGCATTTTCTACAGAAAGAGTGTTCAGAACAGCGCAATCAAAAGTATGGTTTAACTCTGTTAGCTTAATGAACATATCAGAAATAAGTTTCACACAATGCTTCTGTGTAGTTTTTATTTGAAGATATTATTTTTCCCAATATAGGCCTCTTAGCGCTCAGAATGTCCAATTGCAGTTTCTACAGAAAGAGTGTTTCAGAAAGGCTCAGTCAAAAGTAAGGTTCAACTCTGTTAGTTGAATGCACAGAACAGAAAGATGTTTCATACAATGCTTCTGTGTAGTTTATATTTGAACATATACTTTTTTCCACTATTACCCACTTAGCGCTACGAATGTCCAGTTGCATTTTCTACAGACAGAGTGTTTCAAAACTGCTCAATCAACAGTATGGTTTAACTCTGTTAGCTGAATGCTCAGATCAGAAAGAAGTTTCACAGAATGCTTCTGTGTAGTTTATATTTGAATATATTCCTTTTTCCACTACTACTCTCTTAGCGCTCCAAATGTCCAGTTGCGTTTTCTACAGAAAGAGTGTTCAGATCTGCTCAATCAAAAGTATGGTTTAGCTCTGTTAGCTGAATGCACAGATCAGAAAGAAGTTTCACAGAATGATTCTGTGTAGTTTATATTTGGAGACATTCCTTTTTCAACTATTACCCTCTTAGCGCTCCGAATCTCCACTTGCATTTTCTACAGAAAGAGTGTTTCAGAACGGCTCAATCAAAACTAAGGTTCAACTCTTTTAGTTGAACAAACAGAACAGAAAGAAGTTTCACACAATTCTTCTGTGTAGTTTTTATTTGTAGACATTCTTTTTCCCAATATAGGCCTCTTGGCGCTCAGAATGTCCAATTGCAGTTTCTACAGAAAGAGTGTTTCAGAACGGCTCAATCAAAAGTAAGGTTCAACTCTGTTAGTTGAATGCACAGAACAGACAGAAGTTTCATACAATGCTTCTGTGTAGTTTATATTTGAACATATTCTTTTTTCCACTATTACCCACTTAGCGCTACGAATGTCCAGTTGCATTTTCTACAGACAGAGTGTTTCCAAACTGCTCAATCAAAAGTATGGTTTAACTCTGTTAGCTGAATGCTCAGATCAGAAAGAAGTTTCACAGAATGCTTCTGTGTAGTTTATATTTGAATATATTCCTTTTTCCACTACTACGCTCTTAGCGCTCCAAATGTCCAGTTGCATTTTCTACAGAAAGAGTGTTCAGATGTGCTCAATCAAAAGTATGGTTTAACTCTGTTAGCTGAATGCACAGATCAGAAAGAAGTTTCACCGAATGATTCCGTGTAGTTTATATTTGAAGACATTCCTTTTTCCACTATTACCCACTTAGCGCTCCGAATCTCCACTTGCATTTTCTACAAAAAGAGTGTTTCATAACTGCTCAATCAAAAATATGTTTTATCTCTGTTAACAGAATTTACAGATCAGAAATAAGTTTCACAGAATGCATCTGTGTAGTTTTTATTTGAAGATATTCTTTTTCCCAATGTAGGCCTCTTAGCGCTTAGCATGTCCAATTGCAGTTTCTACAGAAAGAGTGTTTCAGAACGGCTCAATCAAAAGTAAGGTTCAACTCTGTTAGTTGAATGCACAGAACAGAAAGAAGTTTCATATAATGCTTCTGTGTAGTTTATATTTGAACATATTCTTTTTTCCACTATTACCCACTTAGCGCTACGAATGTCCAGTTGCATTTCCTACAGACAGAGTGTTTCAAAACTGCTCAATCAAATGTATGGTTTAACTCTGTTAGCTGAATGCTCAGATCAGAAAGAAGTTTCACAGAATGCTTCTGTGTAGTTTATATTTGAATATATTCCTTTTTCCCCTATTACCCTCTTAGCGCTCCGAATGTCCACTTGCATTTTCTACAGAAAGAGTGTTCAGAACTGCGCAATCAAAAGTATGGTTTAACTCTGTTAGCTTAATGAACATATCAGAAATAAGTTTCACACAATGCTTCTGTGTAGTTTTTATTTGAAGATATTATTTTTCCCAATATAGGCCTCTTAGCGCTCAGAATGTCCAATTGCAGTTTCTACAGAAAGAGTGTTTCAGAAAGGCTCAATCAAAAGTAAGGTTCAACTCTGTTAGTTGAATGCACAGAACAGAAAGAAGTTTCATACAATGCTTCTGTGTAGTTTATATTTGAACATATTCTTTTTTCCACTATTACCCACTTAGCGCTACGAATGTCCAGTTGCATTTTCTACAGACAGAGTGTTTCAAAACTGCTCAATCAAAAGTATGGTTTAACTCTGTTAGCTGAATGCTCAGATCAGAAAGAAGTTTCACAGAATGCTTCTGTGTAGTTTATATTTGAATATATTCCTTTTTCCACTACTACTCTCTTAGCGCTCCAAATGTCCAGTTGCATTTTCTACAGAAAGAGTGTTCAGATCTGCTCAATCAAAAGTATGGTTTAACTCTGTTAGCTGAATGCACAGATCAGAAAGAAGTTTCACAGAATGATTCTGTGTAGTTTATATTTGGAGACATTCCTTTTTCCACTATTACCCTCTTAGCGCTCTGAATCTCCACTTGCAGTTTCTACAGAAAGAGTGTTTCAGAACGGCTCAATCAAAACTAAGGTTCAACTCTTTTAGTTGAACAAACAGAACAGAAAGAAGTTACACACAATTCTTCTGTGTAGTTTTTATTTGTAGACATTCTTTTTCCCAATATAGGCCTCTTAGCGCTCAGAATGTCCAATTGCAGTTTCTACAGAAAGAGTGTTTCTGAACGGCTCAATCAAAAGTAAGGTTCAACTCTGTTAGTTGAATGCACAGAACAGAAAGAAGTTTCATACAATGCTTCTGTGTAGTTTATATTTGAACATATTCTTTTTTCCACTATTACCCTCTTAGCGCTACGAATGTCCAGTTGCATTTTCTAAAGACAGAGTGTTTCAAAACTGCTCAATCAAAAGTATGGTTTAACTCTGTTAGCTGAATGCTCAGATCAGAAAGAAGTTTCACAGAATGCTTCTGTGTAGTTTATATTTGAATATATTCCTTTTTCCACTACTACGCTCTTAGCGCTCCAAATGTCCAGTTGCATTTTCTACAGAAAGAGTGTTCAGATCTGCTCAATCAAAAGTATGGTTTAACTCTGTTAGCTGAATGCACAGATCAGAAAGAAGTTTCACCGAATGATTCTGTGTAGTTTATATTTGAAGACATTCCTTTTTCCACTATTACCCTCTTAGCGCTCCGAATCTCCACTTGCATTTTCTACAAAAAGAGTGTTTCATAACTGCTCAATCAAAAATATGTTTTATCTCTGTTACCTGAATTTACAGATCAGAAATAAGTTTCACAGAATGCATCTGTGTAGTTTTTATTTGAAGATATTCTTTTTCCCAATGTAGGCCTCTTAGCGCTTAGCATGTCCAATTGCAGTTTCTACAGAAAGAGTGTTTCAGAACGGCTCAATCAAAAGTAAGGTTCAACTCTGTTAGTTGAATGCACAGAACAGAAAGAATTTTCACAGAATGCTACTGTGTAGTTTATATTTGAATATATTCCTTTTTCCACTATTACCCTCTTAGCGCTCCGAATGTCCACTTGCATTTTCTACAGAAAGAGTGTTCAGAACAGCGCAATCAAAAGTATGGTTTAACTCTGTTAGCTTAATGAACATATCAGAAATAAGTTTCACACAATGCTTCTGTGTAGTTTTTATTTGAAGATATTATTTTTCCCAATATAGGCCTCTTAGCGCTCAGAATGTCCAATTGCAGTTTCTACAGAAAGAGTGTTTCAGAAAGGCTCAGTCAAAAGTAAGGTTCAACTCTGTTAGTTGAATGCACAGAACAGAAAGAAGTTTCATACAATGCTTCTGTGTAGTTTATATTTGAACATATTCTTTTTTCCACTATTACCCACTTAGCGCTACGAATGTCCAGTTGCATTTTCTACAGACAGAGTGTTTCAAAACTGCTCAATCAACAGTATGGTTTAACTCTGTTAGCTGAATGCTCAGATCAGAAAGAAGTTACACAGAATGCTTCTGTGTAGTTTATATTTGAATATATTCCTTTTTCCACTACTACTCTCTTAGCGCTCCAAATGTCCAGTTGCATTTTCTACAGAAAGAGTGTTCAGATCTGCTCAATCAAAAGTATGGTTTAACTCTGTTAGCTGAATGCACAGATCAGAAAGAAGTTTCACAGAACGATTCTGTGTAGTTTATATTTGGAGACATTCCATTTTCCACTATTACCCTCTTAGCGCTCCGAATCTCCACTTGCATTTTCTACAGAAAGAGTGTTTCAGAACGGCTCAATCAAAACTAAGGTTCAACTCTTTTAGTTGAAAAAACAGAACAGAAAGAAGTTTCACACAATTCTTCTGTGTAGTTTTTATTTGTAGACATTCTTTTTCCCAATATAGGCCTCTTAGCGCTCAGAATGTCCAATTGCAGTTTCTACAGAAAGAGTGTTTCAGAACGGCTCAATCAAAAGTAAGGTTCAACTCTGTTAGGTGAATGCACAGAACAGACAGAAGTTTCATACAATGCTTCTGTGTAGTTTATATTTGAACATATTATTTTTTCCACTATTACCCACTTAGCGCTACAAATGTCCAGTTGCATTTTCTACAGACAGAGTGTTTCCAAACTGCTCAATCAAAAGTATGGTTTAACTCTGTTAGCTGAATGCTCAGATCAGAAAGAAGTTTCACAGAATGCTTCTGTGTAGTTTATATTTGAATATATTCCTTTTTCCACTACTACGCTCTTAGCGCTCCAAATGTCCAGTTGCATTTTCTACAGAAAGAGTGTTCAGATCTGCTCAATCAAAAGTATGGTTTAACTCTGTTAGCTGAATGCACAGATCAGAAAGATGTTTCAACGAATGATTCCGTGTAGTTTATATTTGAAGACATTCCTTTTTCTACTATTACCCACTTAGCGCTCCGAATCTCCACTTGCATTTTCTACAAAAAGAGTGTTTCATAACTGCTCAATCAAAAATATGTTTTATCTCTGTTAACTGAATTTACAGATCAGAAATAAGTTTCACAGAATGCATCTGTGTAGTTTTTATTTGAAGATATTCTTTTTCCCAATGTAGGCCTCTTAGCGCTTAGCATGTCCAATTGCAGTTTCTACAGAAAGAGTGTTTCAGAACGGCTCAATCAAAAGTAAGGTTCAACTCTGTTAGTTGAATGCACAGAACAGAAAGAATTTTCACAGAATGCTACTGTGTAGTTTATATTTGAATATATTCCTTTTTCCACTATTACCCTCTTAGCGCTCCGAATGTCCACTTGCATTTTCTACAGAAAGAGTGTTCAGAACTGCGCAATCAAAAGTATGGTTTAACTCTGTTAGCTTAATGAACATATCAGAAATAAGTTTCACACAATGCTTCTGTGTAGTTTTTATTTGAAGATATTATTTTTCCCAATAGAGGCCTCTTAGCGCTCAGAATGTCCAATTGCAGTTTCTACAGAAAGAGTGTTTCAGAAAGGCTCAATCAAAAGTAAGGTTCAACTCTGTTAGTTGAATGCACAGAACAGAAAGAAGTTTCATACAATGCTTCTGTGTAGTTTATATTTGAACATATTCTTTTTTCCACTATTACCCACTTAGCGCTACGAATGTCCAGTTGCATTTTCGACAGACAGAGTGTTTCAAATCTGCTCAATCAAAAGTATGGTTTAACTCTGTTAGCTCAATGCTCAGATCAGAAAGAAGTTTCACAGAATGCTTCTGTGTAGTTTATATTTGAATATATTCCTTTTTCCACTACTACTCTCTTAGCGCTCCAAAGGTCCAGTTGCATTTTCTACAGAAAGAGTGTTCAGATCTGCTCAATCAAAAGTATGGTTTAACTCTGTTAGCTGAATGCACAGATCAGAAAGAAGTTTCACAGAATGATTCTGTGTAGTTTATATTTGGAGACATTCCTTTTTCCACTATTACCCTCTTAGCGCTCCGAATCTCCACTTGCATTTTCTACAGAAAGAGTGTTTCAGAACGGCTCAATCAAAACTAAGGTTCAACTCTTTTAGTTGAACAAACAGAACAGAAAGAAGTTTCACACAATTCTTCTGTGTAGTTTTTATTTGTAGACATTCTTTTTCCCAACATAGGCCTCTTAGCGCTCAGAATGTCCAATTGCAGTTTCTACAGAAAGAGTGTTTCAGAACGGCTCAATCAAAAGTAAGGTTCAACTCTGTTAGTTGAATGCACAGAACAGAAAGAATTTTCACAGAATGCTACTGTGTAGTTTATATTTGAATATATTCCTTTTTCCACTATTACCCTCTTAGCGCTCCGAATGTCCACTTGCATTTTCTACAGAAAGAGTGTTTAGAACTGCGCAATCAAAAGTATGGTTTAACTCTGTTAGCTTAATGAACATATCAGAAATAAGTTTCACACAATGCTTCTGTGTAGTTTTTATTTGAAGATATTATTTTTCCCAATATAGGCCTCTTAGCGCTCAGAATGTCCAATTGCAGTTTCTACAGGAAGAGTGTTTCAGAAAGGCTCAATCAAAAGTAAGGTTCAACTCTGTTAGTTGAATGCACAGAACAGAAAGAAGTTTCATACAATGCTTCTGTGTAGTTTATATTTGAACATATTCTTTTTTCCACTATTACCCACTTAGCGCTACGAATGTCCAGTTGCATTTTCTACAGACAGAGTGTTTCAAAACTGCTCAATCAAAAGTATGGTTTAACTCTGTTAGCTGAATGCTCAGATCAGAAAGAAGTTTCACAGAATGCTTCTGTGTAGTTTATATTTGAATATATTCCTTTTTCCACTACTACTCTCTTAGCGCTCCAAATGTCCAGTTGCATTTTCTACAGAAAGAGTGTTCAGATCTGCTCAATCAAAAGTATGGTTTAACTCTGTTAGCTGAATGCACAGATCAGAAAGAAGTTTCACAGAATGATTCTGTGTAGTTTATATTTGGAGACATTCCTTTTTCCACTATTACCCTCTTAGCGCTCTGAATCTCCACTTGCATTTTCTACAGAAAGAGTGTTTCAGAACGGCTCAATCAAAACTAAGGTTCAACTCTTTTAGTTGAGCAAACAGAACAGAAAGAAGTTTCACACAATTCTTCCGTGTAGTTTTTATTTGTAGACTTTCTTTTTCCCAATATAGGCCTCTTAGCGCTCAGAATGTCCAATTGCAGTTTCTACAGAAAGAGTGTTTCTGAACGGCTCAATCAAAAGTAAGGTTCAACTCTGTTAGTTGAATGCACAGAACAGAAAGAAGTTTCATACAATGCTTCTGTGTAGTTTATATTTGAACATATTTTTTTTCCACTATTACCCACTTAGCGCTACGAATGTCCAGTTGCATTTTCTACAGACAGAGTGTTTCAAAACTGCTCAATCAAAAGTATGGTTTAACTCTGTTAGCTGAATGCTCAGATCAGAAAGAAGTTTCACAGAATGCTTCTGTGTAGTTTATATTTGAATATATTCCTTTTTCCCCTATTACCCTCTTAGCGCTCCGAATCTCCACTTGCATTTTCTACAAAAAGAGTGTTTCATAACTGCTCAATCAAAAATATGTTTCATCTCTGTTACCTGAATTTACAGATCAGAAATAAGTTTCACAGAATGCATCTGTGTAGTTTTTATTTGAAGATATTCTTTTTCCCAATGTAGGCCTCTTAGCGCTTAGCATGTCCAATTGCAGTTTCTACAGAAAGAGTGTTTCAGAACGGCTCAATCAAAAGTAAGGTTCAACTCTGTTAGTTGAATGCACAGAACAGAAAGAATTTTCACAGGATGCTACTGTGTAGTTTATATTTGAATATATTCCTTTTTCCACTATTACCCTCTTAGCGCTCCGAATGTCCACTTGCATTTTCTACAGAAAGAGTGTTCAGAACTGCGCAATCAAAAGTATGGTTTAACTCTGTTAGCTTAATGAACATATCAGAAATAAGTTTCACACAATGCTTCTGTGTAGTTTTTATTTGAAGATATTATTTTTCCCAATAGAGGCCTCTTAGCGCTCAGAATGTCCAATTGCAGTTTCTACAGAAAGAGTGTTTCAGAAAGGCTCAATCAAAAGTAAGGTTCAACTCTGTTAGTTGAATGCACAGAACAGAAAGAAGTTTCATACAATGCTTCTGTGTAGTTTATATTTGAACATATTCTTTTTTCCACTATTACCCACTTAGCGCTACGAATGTCCAGTTGCATTTTCGACAGACAGAGTGTTTCAAAACTGCTCAATCAAAAGTATGGTTTAACTCTGTTAGCTGAATGCTCAGATCAGAAAGAAGTTTCACAGAATGCTTCTGTGTAGTTTATATTTGAATATATTCCTTTTTCCACTACTACTCTCTTAGCGCTCCAAATGTCCAGTTGCATTTTCTACAGAAAGAGTGTTCAGATCTGCTCAATCAAAAGTATGGTTTAACTCTGTTAGCTGAATGCACAGATCAGAAAGAAGTTTCACAGAATGATTCTGTGTAGTTTATATTTGGAGACATTCCTTTTTCCACTATTACCCTCTTAGCGCTCCGAATCTCCACTTGCATTTTCTACAGAAAGAGTGTTTCAGAACGGCTCAATCAAAACTAAGGTTCAACTCTTTTAGTTGAACAAACAGAACAGAAAGAAGTTTCACACAATTCTTCTGTGTAGTTTTTATTTGTAGACATTCTTTTTCCCAATATAGGCCTCTTAGCGCTCAGAATGTCCAATTGCAGTTTCTACAGAAAGAGTGTTTCAGAACGGCTCAATCAAAAGTAAGGTTCAACTCTGTTAGTTGAATGCACAGAACAGAAAGAATTTTCACAGAATGCTACTGTGTAGTTTATATTTGAATATATTCCTTTTTCCACTATTACCCTCTTAGCGCTCCGAATGTCCACTTGCATTTTCTACAGAAAGAGTGTTTAGAACTGCGCAATCAAAAGTATGGTTTAACTCTGTTAGCTTAATGAACATATCAGAAATAAGTTTCACACAATGCTTCTGTGTAGTTTTAATTTGAAGATATTATTTTTCCCAATATAGGCCTCTTAGCGCTCAGAATGTCCAATTGCAGTTTCTACAGGAAGAGTGTTTCAGAAAGGCTCAATCAAAAGTAAGGTTCAACTCTGTTAGTTGAATGCACAGAACAGAAAGAAGTTTCATACAATGCTTCTGTGTAGTTTATATTTGAACATATTCTTTTTTCCACTATTACCCACTTAACGCTACGAATGTCCAGTTGCATTTTCTACAGACAGAGTGTTTCAAAACTGCTCAATCAAAAGTATGGTTTAACTCTGTTAGCTGAATGCTCAGATCAGAAAGAAGTTTCACAGAATGCTTCTGTGTAGTTTATATTTGAATATATTCCTTTTTCCACTACTACTCTCTTAGCGCTCCAAATGTCCAGTTGCATTTTCTACAGAAAGAGTGTTCAGATCTGCTCAATCAAAAGTATGGTTTAACTCTGTTAGCTGAATGCACAGATCAGAAAGAAGTTTCACAGAATGATTCTGTGTAGTTTATATTTGGAGACATTCCTTTTTCCACTATTACCCTCTTAGCGCTCTGAATCTCCACTTGCATTTTCTACAGAAAGAGTGTTTCAGAACGGCTCAATCAAAACTAAGGTTCAACTCTTTTAGTTGAGCAAACAGAACAGAAAGAAGTTTCACACAATTCTTCCGTGTAGTTTTTATTTGTAGACTTTCTTTTTCCCAATATAGGCCTCTTAGCGCTCAGAATGTCCAATTGCAGTTTCTACAGAAAGAGTGTTTCTGAACGGCTCAATCAAAAGTAAGGTTCAACTCTGTTAGTTGAATGCACAGAACGGAAAGAAGTTTCATACAATGCTTCTGTGTAGTTTATATTTGAACATATTCTTTTTTCCACTATTACCCACTTAGCGCTACGAATGTCCAGTTGCATTTTCTACAGACAGAGTGTTACAAAACTGCTGAATCAAAAGTATGGTTTAACTCTGTTAGCTGAATGCTCAGATCAGAAAGAAGTTTCACAGAATGATTCTGTGTAGTTTATATTTGAATATATTCCTTTTTCCCCTATTACCCTCTTAGCGCTCCGAATCTCCACTTGCATTTTCTACAAAAAGAGTGTTTCATAACTGCTCAATCAAAAATATGTTTTATCTCTGTTACCTGAATTTACAGATCAGAAATAAGTTTCACAGAATGCATCTGTGTAGTTTTTATTTGAAGATATTCTTTTTCCCAATGTAGGCCTCTTAGCGCTTAGCATGTCCAATTGCAGTTTCTACAGAAAGAGTGTTTCAGAACGGCTCAATCAAAAGTAAGGTTCAACTCTGTTAGTTGAATGCACAGAACAGAAAGAATTTTCACAGGATGCTACTGTGTAGTTTATATTTGAATATATTCCTTTTTCCACTATTACCCTCTTAGCGCTCCGAATGTCCACTTGCATTTTCTACAGAAAGAGTGTTCAGAACAGCGCAATCAAAAGTATGGTTTAACTCTGTTAGCTTAATGAACATATCAGAAATAAGTTTCACGCAATGCTTCTGTGTAGTTTTTATTTGAAGATATTATTTTTCCCAATATAGGCCTCTTAGCGCTCAGAATGTCCAATTGCAGTTTCTTCAGAAAGAGTGTTTCAGAAAGGCTCAGTCAAAAGTAAGGTTCAACTCTGTTAGTTGAATGCACAGAACAGAAACATGTTTCATACAATGCTTCTGTGTAGTTTATATTTGAACATATTCTTTTTTCCACTATTACCCACTTAGCGCTACGAATGTCCAGTTGCATTTTCTACAGCAGAGTGTTTCAAAACTGCTCAATCAACAGTATGGTTTAACTCTGTTAGCTGAATGCTCAGATCAGAAAGAAGTTTCACAGAATGCTTCTGTGTAGTTTATATTTGAATATATTCCTTTTTCCACTTCTACTCTCTTAGCGCTCCAAATGTCCAGTTGCATTTTCTACAGAAAGAGTGTTCAGATCTGCTCAATCAAAAGTATGTTTTAACCCTGTTAGCTGAATGCACAGATCAGAAAGAAGTTTCACAGAATGATTCTGTGTAGTTTATATTTGGAGACATTCCTTTTTCCACTATTACCCTCTTAGCGCTCCGAATCTCCACTTGCATTTTCTACAGAAAGAGTGTGTCAGAACGGCTCAATGAAAACTAAGGTTCAACTCTTTTAGTTGAACAAACAGAACAGAAAGAAGTTTCACACAATTCTTCTGTGTAGTTTTTATTTGTAGACATTCTTTTCCCCAATATAGGCCTCTTAGCGCTCAGAATGTCCAATTGCAGTTTCTACAGAAAGAGTGTTTCAGAACGGCTCAATCAAAAGTAAGGTTCAACTCTGTTAGTTGAATGCACAGAACAGACAGAAGTTTCATACAATGCTTCTGTGTAGTTTATATTTGAACATATTCTTTTTTCCACTATTACCCACTTAGCGCTACGAATGTCCAGTTGCATTTTCTACAGACAGAGTGTTTCCAAACTGCTCAATCAAAAGTATGGTTTAACTCTGTTAGCTGAATGCTCAGATCAGAAAGTAGTTTCACAGAATGCTTCTGTGTAGTTTATATTTGAATATATTGCTTTTTCCACTACTACGCTCTTAGCGCTCCAAATGTCCAGTTGCATTTTCTACAGAAAGAGTGTTCAGATCTGCTCAATCAAAAGTATGGTTTAACTCTGTTAGCTGAATGCACAGATCAGAAAGAAGTTTCACCGAAAGATTCCGTGTAGTTTATATTTGAAGACATTCCTTTTTCCACTATTACCCACTTAGCGCTCCGAATCTCCACTTGCATTTTCTACAAAAAGAGTGTTTCATAACTGCTCAATCAAAAATATGTTTTATCTCTGTTAACTGAATTTACAGATCAGAAATAAGTTTCACAGAATGCATCTGTGTAGTTTTTATTTGTAGACATTCTTTTTCCCAATATAGGCCTCTTAGCGCTCAGAATGTCCTATTGCAGTTTCTACAGAAAGAGTGTTTCAGAACGGCTCAATCAAAAGTAAGGTTCAACTCTGTTAGTTGAATGCACAGAACAGACAGAAGTTTCATACAATGCTTCTGTGTAGTTTATATTTGAACATATTCTTTTTTCCACTATTACCCACTTAGCTTTACGAATGTCCAGTTGCATTTTCTACAGACAGAGTGTTTCCAAACTGCTCAATCAAAAGTATGGTTTAACTCTCTTAGCTGAATGCTCAGATCAGAAAGAAGTTTCACAGAATGCTTCTGTGTAGTTTATATTTGAATATATTCCTTTTTCCACTACTACGCTCTTAGCGCTCCAAATGTCCAGTTGCATTTTCTACAGAAAGAGTGTTCAGATCTGCTCAATCAAAAGTATGGTTTAACTCTGTTAGCTGAATGCACAGATCAGAAAGAAGTTTCACCGAATGATTCTGTGTAGTTTATATTTGAAGACATTCCTTTTTCCACTATTACCCTCTTAGCGCTCCGAATCTCCACTTGCATTTTCTACAAAAAGAGTGTTTCATAACTGCTCAATCAAAAATATGTTTTATCTCTGTTACCTGAATTTACAGATCAGAAATAAGTTTCACAGAATGCATCTGTGTAGTTTTTATTTGAAGATATTCATTTTCCCAATGTAGGCCTCTTAGCGCTTAGCATGTCCAATTGCAGTTTCTACAGAAAGAGTGTTTCAGAACGGCTCAATCAAAAGTAAGGTTCAACTCTGTTAGTTGAATGCACAGAACAGAAAGAATTTTCACAGGATGCTACTGTGTAGTTTATATTTGAATATATTCCTTTTTCCACTATTACCCTCTTAGCGCTCCGAATGTCCACTTGCATTTTCTACAGAAAGAGTGTTCAGAACAGCGCAATCAAAAGTATGGTTTAACTCTGTTAGCTTAATGAACATATCAGAAATAAGTTTCACACAATGCTTCTGTGTAGTTTTTATTTGAAGATATTATTTTTCCCAATATAGGCCTCTTAGCGCTCAGAATGTCCAATTGCAGTTTCTACAGAAAGAGTGTTTCAGAAAGGCTCAGTCAAAAGTAAGGTTCAACTCTGTTAGTTGAATGCACAGAACAGAAAGAAGTTTCATACAATGCTTCTGTGTAGTTTATATTTGAACATATTCTTTTTTCCACTATTACCCACTTAGCGCTACGAATGTCCAGTTGCATTTTCTACAGAGTGTTTCAAAACTGCTCAATCAACAGTATGGTTTAACTCTGTTAGCTGAATGCTCAGATCAGAAAGAAGTTTCACAGAATGCTTCTGTGTAGTTTATATTTGAATATATTCCTTTTTCCACTACTACTCTCTTAGCGCTCAAAATGTCCAGTTGCATTTTCTACAGAAAGAGTGTTCAGATCTGCTCAATCAAAAGTATGGTTTAACTCTGTTAGCTGAATGCACAGATCAGAAAGAAGTTTCACAGAATGATTCTGTGTAGTTTATATTTGGAGACATTCCTTTTTCCACTATTACCCTCTTAGCGCTCCGAATCTCCTCTTGCATTTTCTACAGAAAGAGTGTTTCAGAACGGCTAAATCAAAACTAAGGTTCAACTCTTTTAGTTGAACAAACAGAACAGAAAGAAGTTTCACACAATTCTTCTGCGTAGTTTTTATTTGTAGACATTCTTTTTCCCAATATAGGCCTCTTAGCGCTCAGAATGTCCAATTGCAGTTTCTACAGAAAGAGTGTTTCAGAAAGGCTCAGTCAAAAGTAAGGTTCAACTCTGTTAGTTGAATGCACAGAACAGAAAGAAGTTTCATACAATGCTTCTGTGTAGTTTATATTTGAACATATTCTTTTTTCCACTATTACCCACTTAGCGCTACGAATGTCCAGTTGCATTTTCTACAGAGTGTTTCAAAACTGCTCAATCAACAGTATGGTTTAACTCTGTTAGCTGAATGCTCAGATCAGAAAGAAGTTTCACAGAATGCTTCTGTGTAGTTTATATTTGAATATATTCCTTTTTCCACTACTACTCTCTTAGCGCTCCAAATGTCCAGTTGCATTTTCTACAGAAAGAGTGTTCAGATCTGCTCAATCAGAAGTATGGTTTAACTCTGTTAGCTGAATGCACAGATCAGAAAGAAGTTTCACAGAATGATTCTGTGTAGTTTATATTTGGAGACATTCCTTTTTCCACTATTACCCTCTTAGCGCTCCGAATCTCCACTTGCATTTTCTACAGAAAGAGTGTTTCAGAACGGCTCAATCAAAACTAAGGTTCAACTCTTTTAGTTGAACAAACAGAACAGAAAGAAGTTTCACACAATTCTTCTGTGTAGTTTTTATTTGTAGACATTCTTTTTCCCAATATAGGCCTCTTAGCGCTCAGAATGTCCAATTGCCGTTTCTACAGAAAGAGTGTTTCAGAACGGCTCAATCAAAAGTAAGGTTCAACTCTGTTAGTTGAATGCACAGAACAGACAGAAGTTTCATACAATGCTTCTGTGTAGTTTATATTTGAACATATTCTTTTTTCCACTATTACCCACTTAGCGCTACGAATGTCCAGTTGCATTTTCTACAGACAGAGTGTTTCCAAACTGCTCAATCAAAAGTATGGTTTAACTCGGTTAGCTGAATGCTCAGATCAGAAAGAAGTTTCACAGAATGCTTCTGTGTAGTTTATATTTGAATATATTCCTTTTTCCACTACTACGCTCTTAGCGCTCCAAATGTCCAGTTGCATTTTCTACAGAAAGAGTGTTCAGATCTGCTCAATCAAAAGTATGGTTTAACTCTGTTAGCTGAATGCACAGATCAGAAAGAAGTTTCACCGAATGATTCCGTGTAGTTTATATTTGAAGACATTCCTTTTTCCACTATTACCCACTTAGCGCTCCGAATCTCCACTTGCATTTTCTACAAAAAGAGTGTTTCATAACTGCTCAATCAAAAATATGTTTTATCTCTCTTAACTGAATTTACAGATCAGAAATAAGTTTCACAGAATGCATCTGTGTAGTTTTTAGTTGAAGATATTCTTTTTCCCAATGTAGGCCTCTTAGCGATTAGCATGTCCAATTGCAGTTTCTACAGAAAGAGTGTTTCAGAACGGCTCAATCAAAAGTAAGGTTCAACTCTGTTAGTTGAATGCACAGAACAGAAAGAATTTTCACAGAATGCTACTGTGTAGTTTATATTTGTATATATTCCTTTTTCCACTATTACCCTCTTAGCGCTCCGAATGTCCACTTGCATTTTCTACAGAAAGAGTGTTCAGAACTGCGCAATCAAAAGTATGGTTTAACTCTGTTAGCTTAATGAACATATCAGAAATAAGTTTCACACAATGCTTCTGTGTAGTTTTTATTTGAAGATATTATTTTTCCCAATAGAGGCCTCTTAGCGCTCAGAATGTCCAATTGCAGTTTCTACAGAAAGAGTGTTTCAGAAAGGCTCAATCAAAAGTAAGGTTCAACTCTGTTAGTTGACTGCACAGAACAGAAAGAAGTTTCATACAATGCTTCTGTGTAGTTTATATTTGAACATATTCTTTTTTCCACTATTACCCACTTAGCGCTACGAATGTCCAGTTGCATTTTCGACAGACAGAGTGTTTCAAAACTGCTCAATCAAAAGTATGGTTTAACTCTGTTAGCTGAATGCTCAGATCAGAAAGAAGTTTCACAGAATGCTTCTGTGTAGTTTATATTTGAATATATTCCTTTTTCCACTACTACTCTCTTAGCGCTCCAAATGTCCAGTTGCATTTTCTACAGAAAGAGTGTTCAGATCTGCTCAATCAAAAGTATGGTTTAACTCTGTTAGCTGAATGCACAGATCAGAAAGAAGTTTCACAGAATGATTCTGTGTAGTTTATATTTGGAGACATTCCTTTTTCCACTATTACCCTCTTAGCGCTCCGAATCTCCACTTGCATTTTCTACAGAAAGAGTGTTTCAGAACGGCTCAATCAAAACTAAGGTTCAACTCTTTTAGTTGAACAAACAGAACAGAAAGAAGTTTCACACAATTCTTCTGTGTAGTTTTTATTTGTAGACATTCTTTTTCCCAATATAGGCCTCTTAGCGCTCAGAATGTCCAATTGCAGTTTCTACAGAAAGAGTGTTTCAGAACGGCTCAATCAAAAGTAAGGTTCAACTCTGTTAGTTGAATGCACAGAACAGAAAGAAGTTTCATACAATGCTTCTGTGTAGTTTATATTTGAACATATTCTTTTTTCCACTATTACCCACTTAGCGCTACGAATGTCCAGTTGCATTTTCTACAGACAGAGTGTTTCAAAACTGCTCAATCAAAAGTATGGTTTAACTCTGTTAGCTGAATGCTCAGATCAGAAAGAAGTTTCACAGAATGCTTCTGTGTAGTTTATATTTGAATATATTCCTTTTTCCACTACTACTCTCTTAGCGCTCCAAATGTCCAGTTGCATTTTCTACAGAAAGAGTGTTCAGATCTGCTCAATCAAAAGTATGGTTTAACTCTGTTAGCTGAATGCACAGATCAGAAAGAAGTTTCACAGAATTATTCTGTGTAGTTTATATTTGGAGACATTCCTTTTTCCACTATTACCCTCTTAGCGCTCCGAATCTCCACTTGCATTTTCTACAGAAAGAGTGTTTCAGAACGGCTCAATAAAAACTAAGGTTCAACTCTTTTAGTTGAACAAACAGAACAGAAAGAAGTTTCACACAATTCTTCTGTGTAGTTTTTATTTGTAGACATTCTTTTTCCCAATATAGGCCTCTTAGCGCTCAGAATGTCCAATTGCAGTTTCTACAGAAAGAGTGTTTCAGAACGGCTCAATCAAAAGTAAGGTTCAACTCTGTTAGTTGAATGCACAGAACAGAAAGAAGTTTCATACAATGCTTCTGTGTAGTTTATATTTGAACATATTCTTTTTTCCACTATTACCCACTTAGCGCTACGAATGTCCAGTTGCATTTTCTACAGACAGAGTGTTTCAAAACTGCTCAATCAAAAGTATGGTTTAACTCTGTTAGCTGAATGCTCAGATCAGAAAGATGTTTCACAGAATGCTTCTGTGTAGTTTATATTTGAATATATTCCTTTTTCCACTACTACGCTCTTAGCGCTCCAAATGTCCAGTTGCATTTTCTACAGAAAGAGTGTTCAGATCTGCTCAATCAAAAGTATGGTTTAACTCTGTTAGCTGAATGCACAGATCAGAAAGTAGTTTCACCGAATGATTCCGTGTAGTTTATATTTGAAGACATTCCTTTTTCCACTATTACCCACTTAGCGCTCCGAATCTCCACTTGCATTTTCTACAAAAAGAGTGTTTCATAACTGCTCAATCAAAAATATGTTTTATCTCTGTTAACTGAATTTACAGATCAGAAATAAGTTTCACAGAATGCATCTGTGTAGTTTTAATTTGAAGATATTATTTTTCCCAATGTAGGCCTCTTAGAGCTTAACATGTCCAATTGCACTTTCTACAGAAAGAGTGTTTCAGAACGGCTCAATCAAAAGTAAGGTTCAACTCTGTTAGTTGAATGCACAGAACAGAAAGAATTTTCACAGAATGCTACTGTGTAGTTTATATTTGAATATATTCCTTTTTCCACTATTACCCTCTTAGCGCTCCGAATGTCCACTTGCATTTTCTACAGAAAGAGTGTTCAGAACTGCGCAATCAAAAGTATGGTTTAACTCTGTTAGCTGAATGCACAGATCACAAAGAAGTTTCACAGAATGATTCTGTGTAGTTTATATTTGGAGACATTCCTTTTTCCACTATTACCCTCTTAGCGCTCCGAATCTCCACTTGCATTTTCTACAAAAAGAGTGTTTCATAACTGCTCAATCAAAAATATGTTTTATCTCTGTTAACTGAATTTACAGATCAGAAATAAGTTTCACAGAATGCATCTGTGTAGTTTTTATTTGAAGATATTCTTTTTCCCAATGTAGGCCTCTTAGCGCTTAGCATGTCCAATTGCAGGTTCTACAGAAAGAGTGTTTCAGAACGGCTCAATCAAAAGTAAGGTTCAACTCTGTTAGTTGAATGCACAGAACAGAAAGAATTTTCACAGAATGCTACTGTGTAGTTTATATTTGAATATATTCCTTTTTCCACTATTACCCTCTTAGCGCTCCGAATGTCCACTTGCATTTTCTACAAAAAGAGTGTTTAGAACGGCGCAATCAAAAGTATGGTTTAACTCTGTTAGCTTAATGAACATATCAGAAATAAGTTTCACACAATGCTTCTGTGTAGTTTTTATTTGAAGATATTATTTTTCCCAATATAGGCCTCTTAGCGCTCAGAATGTCCAATTGCAGTTTCTACAGAAAGAGTGTTTCAGAAAGGCTCAATCAAAAGTAAGGTTCAACTCTGTTAGTTGAATGCACAGAACAGAAAGAAGTTTCATACAATGCTTCTGTGTAGTTTATATTTGAACATATTCTTTTTTCCACTATTACCCACTTAGCGCTACGAATGTCCAGTTGCATTTTCTACAGACAGAGTGTTTCCAAACTGCTCAATCAAAAGTATGGTTTAACTCTGTTAGCTGAATGCTCAGATCCGAAAGTAGTTTCACAGAATGCTTCTGTGTAGTTTATATTTGAATATATTCCTTTTTCCACTACTACGCTCTTAGCCCTCCAAATGTCCAGTTGCATTTTCTACAGAAAGAGTGTTCAGATCTGCTCAATCAAAAGTATGGTTTAACTCTGTTAGCTGAATGCACAGGTCAGAAAGAAGTTTCACCGAATGATTCCGTGTAGTTTATATTTGAAGACATTCCTTTTTCCACTATTACCCACTTAGCGCTCCGAATCTCCACTTGCATTTTCTACAAAAAGAGTGTTTCATAACTGCTCAATCAAAAATATGTTTTATCTCTGTTAACTGAATTTACAGATCAGAAATAAGTTTCACAGAATGCATCTGTGTAGTTTTTATTTGAAGATATTCTTTTTCCCAATGTAGGCCTCTTAGCGCTTAGCATGTCCAATTGCAGTTTCTACAGAAAGAGTGTTTCAGAACGGCTCAATCAAAAGTAAGGTTCAACTCTGTTAGTTGAATGCACAGAACAGAAAGAAGTTTCATACAATGCTTCTGTGTAGTTTATATTTGAACATATTCTTTTTTCCACTATTACCCACTTATGGCTACGAATGTCCAGTTGCATTTTCTACAGACAGAGTGTTTCAAAACTGCTCAATCAAAAGTATGGTTTAACTCTGTTAGCTGAATGCTCAGATCAGAAAGAAGTTTCACAGAATGCTTCTGTGTAGTTTATATTTGAATATATTCCTTTTTCCACTACTACGCTCTTAGCGCTCCAAATGTCCAGTTGCATTTTCTACAGAAAGAGTGTTCAGATCTGCTCAATCAAAAGTATGGTTTAACACTGTTAGCTGAATGCACAGATCAGAAAGAAGTTTCACCGAATGATTCTGTGTAGTTTATATTAGAAGACATTCCTTTTTCCACTATTACCCTCTTAGCGCTCCGAATCTCCACTTGCATTTTCTACAAAAAGAGTGTTTCATAACTGCTCAATCAAAAATATGTTTTATCTCTGTTACCTGAATTTACAGATCAGAAATAAGTTTCACAAAATGCATCTGTGTAGTTTTTATTTGAAGATATTCATTTTCCCAATGTAGGCCTCTTAGCGCTTAGCATGTCCAATTGCAGTTTCTACAGAAAGAGTGTTTCAGAACGGCTCAATAAAAAGTAAGGTTCAACTCTGTTAGTTGAATGCACAGAACAGAAAGAATTTTCACAGGATGCTACTGTGTAGTTTATATTTGAATATATTCCTTTTTCCACTATTACCCTCTTAGCGCTCCGAATGTCCACTTGCATTTTCTACAGAAAGAGTGTTCAGAACAGCGCAATCAAAAGTATGGTTTAACTCTGTTAGCTTAATGAACATATCAGAACTAAGTTTCACACAATGCTTCTGTGTAGTTTTTATTTGAAGATATTATTTTTCCCAATATAGGCCTCTTAGCGCTCAGAATGTCTAATTGCAGTTTCTACAGAAAGAGTGTTTCAGAAAGGCTCAGTCAAAAGTAAGGTTCAACTCTGTTAGTTGAATGCACAGAACAGAAAGAAGTTTCATACAATGCTTCTGTGTAGTTTATATTTGAACATATTCTTTTTTCCACTATTACCCACTTAGCGCTACGAATGTCCAGTTGCATTTTCTACAGACAGAGTGTTTCAAAACTGCTCAATCAACAGTATGGTTTAACTCTGTTAGCTGAATGCTCAGATCAGAAAGAAGTTTCACAGAATGCTTCTGTGTAGTTTATATTTGAATATATTCCTTTTTCCACTACTACTCTCTTAGCGCTCCAAATGTCCAGTTGCATTTTCTACAGAAAGAGTGTTCAGATCTGCTCAATCAAAAGTATGGTTTAACTCTGTTAGCTGAATGCACAGATCAGAAAGAAGTTTCACAGAATGATTCTGTGTAGTTTATATTTGGAGACATTCCTTTTTCCACTATTACCTTCTTAGCGCTCCGAATCTCCTCTTGCATTTTCTACAGAAAGAGTGTTTCAGAACGGCTCAATCAAAACTAAGGTTCAACTCTTTTAGTTGAACAAACAGAACAGAAAGAAGTTTCACACAATTCTTCTGTGTAGTTTTTATTTGTAGACATTCTTTTTCCCAATATAGGCCTCTTAGCGCTCAGAATGTCCAATTGCAGTTTCTACAGAAAGAGTGTTTCAGAACGGCTCAATCAAAAGTAAGGTTCAACTCTGTTAGTTGAATGCACAGAACAGACAGAAGTTTCATACAATGCTTCTGTGTAGTTTATATTTGAACATATTCTTTTTTCCACTATTACCCACTTAGCTTTACGAATGTCCAGTTGCATTTTCTACAGACAGAGTGTTTCCAAACTGCTCAATCAAAAGTATGGTTTAACTCTGTTAGCTGAATGCTCAGATCAGAAAGAAGTTTCACAGAATGCTTCTGTGTAGTTTATATTTGAATATATTCCGTTTTCCACTACTACGCTCTTAGCGCTCCAAATGTCCAGTTGAATTTTCTACAGAAAGAGTGTTCAGATCTGCTCAATCAAAAGTATGGTTTAACTCTGTTAGCTGAATGCACAGATCAGAAAGAAGTTTCACCGAATGATTCTGTGTAGTTTATATTTGGAGACATTCCTTTTTCCACTATTACCCTCTTAGCGCTCCGAATCTGCACTTGCATTTTCTACAAAAAGAGTGTTTCATAACTGCTCAATCAAAAATATGTTTTATCTCTGTTACCTGAATTTACAGATCAGAAATAAGTTTCACAGAATGCATCTGTGTAGTTTTTATTTGAAGATATTCATTTTCCCAATGTAGGCCTCTTAGCGCTTAGCATGTCCAATTGCAGTTTCTACAGAAAGAGTGTTTCAGAACGGCTCAATCAAAAGTAAGGTTCAACTCTGTTAGTTGAATGCACAGAACAGAAAGAATTTTCACAGGATGCTACTGTGTAGTTTATATTTGAATATATTCCTTTTTCCACTATTACCCTCTTAGCGCTCCGAATGTCCACTTGCATTTTCTACAGAAAGAGTGTTCAGAACAGCGCAATCAAAAGTATGGTTTAACTCTGTTAGCTTAATGAACTTATCAGAAATAAGTTTCACACAATGCTTCTGTGTAGTTTTTATTTGAAGATATTATTTTTCCCAATATAGGCCTCTTAGCGCTCAGAATGTCCAATTGCAGTTTCTACAGAAAGAGTGTTTCAGAAAGGCTCAGTCAAAAGTAAGGTTCAACTCTGTTAGTTGAATGCACAGAACAGAAAGAAGTTTCATACAATGCTTCTGTGTAGTTTATATTTGAACATATTCTTTTTTCCACTATTACCCACTTAGCGCTACGAATGTCCAGTTGCATTTTCTACAGAGTGTTTCAAAACTGCTCAATCAACAGTATGGTTTAACTCTGTTAGCTGAATGCTCAGATCAGAAAGAAGTTTCACAGAATGCTTCTGTGTAGTTTATATTTGAATATATTCCTTTTTCCACTACTACTCTCTTAGCGCTCCAAATGTCCAGTTGCATTTTCTACAGAAAGAGTGTTCAGATCTGCTCAATCAGAAGTATGGTTTAACTCTGTTAGCTGAATGCACAGATCAGAAAGAAGTTTCACAGAATGATTCTGTGTAGTTTATATTTGGAGACATTCCTTTTTCCACTATTACCCTCTTAGCGCTCCGAATCTCCACTTGCATTTTCTACAGAAAGAGTGTTTCAGAACGGCTCAATCAAAACTAAGGTTCAACTCTTTTAGTTGAACAAACAGAACAGAAAGGAGTTTCACACAATTCTTCTGTGTAGTTTTTATTTGTAGACATTCTTTTTCCCAATATAGGCCTCTTAGCGCTCAGAATGTCCAATTGCCGTTTCTACAGAAAGAGTGTTTCAGAACGGCTCAATCAAAAGTAAGGTTCAACTCTGTTAGTTGAATGCACAGAACAGACAGAAGTTTCATACAATGCTTCTGTGTAGTTTATATTTGAACATATTCTTTTTTCCACTATTACCCACTTAGCGCTACGAATGTCCAGTTGCATTTTCTACAGACAGAGTGTTTCCAAACTGCTCAATCAAAAGTATGGTTTAACTCTGTTAGCTGAATGCTCAGATCAGAAAGAAGTTTCACAGAATGCTTCTGTGTAGTTTATATTTGAATATATTCCTTTTTCCACTACTACGCTCTTAGCGCTCCAAATGTCCAGTTGCATTTTCTACAGAAAGAGTGTTCAGATCTGCTCAATCAAAAGTATGGTTTAACTCTGTTAGCTGAATGCACAGATCAGAAAGAAGTTTCACCGAATGATTCCGTGTAGTTTATATTTGAAGACATTCCTTTTTCCACTATTACCCACTTAGCGCTCCGAATCTCCACTTGCATTTTCTACAAAAAGAGTGTTTCATAACTGCTCAATCAAAAATATGTTTTATCTCTCTTAACTGAATTTACAGATCAGAAATAAGTTTCACAGAATGCATCTGTGTAGTTTTTAGTTGAAGATATTCTTTTTCCCAATGTAGGCCTCTTAGCGCTTAGCATGTCCAATTGCAGTTTCTACAGAAATAGTGTTTCAGAACGGCTCAATCAAAAGTAAGGTTCAACTCTGTTAGTTGAATGCACAGAACAGAAAGAATTTTCACAGAATGCTACTGTGTAGTTTATATTTGAATATATTCCTTTTTCCACTATTACCATCTTAGCGCTCCGAATGTCCACTTGCATTTTCTACAGAAAGAGTGTTCAGAACTGCGCAATCAAAAGTATGGTTTAACTCTGTTAGCTTAATGAACATATCAGAAATAAGTTTCACACAATGCTTCTGTGTAGTTTTTATTTGAAGATATTATTTTTCCCAATAGAGGCCTCTTAGCGCTCAGAATGTCCAATTGCAGTTTCTACAGAAAGAGTGTTTCAGAAAGGCTCAATCAAAAGTAAGGTTCAACTCTGTTAGTTGAATGCACAGAACAGAAAGAAGTTTCATACAATGCTTCTGTGTAGTTTATATTTGAACATATTCTTTTTTCCACTATTACCCACTTAGCGCTACGAATGTCCAGTTGCATTTTCGACAGACAGAGTGTTTCAAAACTGCTCAATCAAAAGTATGGTTTAACTCTGTTAGCTGAATGCTCAGATCAGAAAGAAGTTTCACAGAATGCTTCTGTGTAGTTTATATTTGAATATATTACTTTTTCCACTACTACTCTCTTAGCGCTCCAAATGTCCAGTTGCATTTTCTACAGAAAGAGTGTTCAGATCTGCTCAATCAAAAGTATGGTTTAACTCTGTTAGCTGAATGCACAGATCAGAAAGAAGTTTCACAGAATGATTCTGTGTAGTTTATATTTGGAGACATTCCTTTTTCCACTATTACCCTCTTAGCGCTCCGAATCTCCACTTGCATTTTCTACAGAAAGAGTGTTTCAGAACGGCTCAATCAAAACTAAGGTTCAACTCTTTTAGTTGAACAAACAGAACAGAAAGAAGTTTCACACAATTCTTCTGTGTAGTTTTTATTTGTAGACATTCTTTTTCCCAATATAGGCCTCTTAGCGCTCAGAATGTCCAATTGCAGTTTCTACAGAAAGAGTGTTTCAGAACGGCTGAATCAAAAGTAAGGTTCAACTCTGTTAGTTGAATGCACAGAACAGAAAGAAGTTTCATACAATGCTTCTGTGTAGTTTATATTTGAACATATTCTTTTTTCCACTATTACCCACTTAGCGCTACGAATGTCCAGTTGCATTTTCTACAGACAGAGTGTTTCAAAACTGCTCAATCAAAAGTATGGTTTAACTCTGTTAGCTGAATGCTCAGATCAGAAAGAAGTTTCACAGAATGCTTCTGTGTAGTTTATATTTGAATATATTCCTTTTTCCACTACTACTCTCTTAGCGCTCCAAATGTCCAGTTGCATTTTCTACAGAAAGAGTGTTCAGATCTGCTCAATGAAAAGTATGGTTTAACTCTGTTAGCTGAATGCACAGATCAGAAAGAAGTTTCACAGAATGATTCTGTGTAGTTTATATTTGGAGACATTCCTTTTTCCACTATTACCCTCTTAGCGCTCCGAATCTCCACTTGCATTTTCTACAGAAAGAGTGTTTCAGAACGGCTCAATCAAAACTAAGGTTCAACTCTTTTAGTTGAACAAACAGAACAGAAAGAAGTTTCACACAATTCTTCTGTGTAGTTTTTATTTGTAGACATTCTTTTTCCCAATATAGGCCTCTTAGCGCTCGGAATGTCCAATTGCAGTTTCTACAGAAAGAGTGTTTCAGAACGGCTCAATCAAAAGTAAGGTTCAACTTTGTTAGTTGAATGCACAGAACAGAAAGAAGTTTCATACAATGCTTCTGTGTAGTTTATATTTGAACATATTCTTTTTTCCACTATTACCCACTTAGCGCTACGAATGTCCAGTTGCATTTTCTACAGACAGAGTGTTTCAAAACTGCTCAATCAAAAGTATGGTTTAACTCTGTTAGCTGAATGCTCAGATCAGAAAGAAGTTTCACAGAATGCTTCTGTGTAGTTTATATTTGAATATATTCCTTTTTCCACTACTACTCTCTTAGCGCTCCAAATGTCCAGTTGCATTTTCTACAGAAAGAGTGTTCAGATCTGCTCAATCAAAAGTATGGTTTAACTCTGTTAGCTGAATGCACAGATCAGAAAGAAGTTTCACAGAATTATTCTGTGTAGTTTATATTTGGAGACATTCCTTTTTCCACTATTACCCTCTTAGCGCTCCGAATCTCCACTTGCATTTTCTACAGAAAGAGTGTTTCAGAACGGCTCAATCAAAACTAAGGTTCAACTCTTTTAGTTGAACAAACAGAACAGAAAGAAGTTTCACACAATTCTTCTGTGTAGTTTTTATTTGTAGACATTCTTTTTCCCAATATAGGCCTCTTAGCGCTCAGAATGTCCAATTGCAGTTTCTACAGAAAGAGTGTTTCAGAACGGCTCAATCAAAAGTAAGGTTCAACTCTGTTAGTTGAATGCACAGAACAGAAAGAAGTTTCATACAATGCTTCTGTGTAGTTTATATTTGAACATATTCTTTTTTCCACTATTACCCACTTAGCGCTACGAATGTCCAGTTGCATTTTCTACAGACAGAGTGTTTCAAAACTGCTCAATCAAAAGTATGGTTTAACTCTGTTAGCTGAATGCTCAGATCAGAAAGATGTTTCACAGAATGCTTCTGTGTAGTTTATATTTGAATATATTCCTTTTTCCACTACTACGCTCTTAGCGCTCCAAATGTCCAGTTGCATTTTCTACAGAAAGAGTTTTCAGATCTGCTCAATCAAAAGTATGGTTTAACTCTGTTAGCTGAATGCACAGATCAGAAAGAAGTTTCACCGAATGATTCTGTGTATTTTATATTTGAAGACATTCCTTTTTCCACTATGACCCTCTTAGCGCTCCGAATCTCCACTTGCATTTTCTACAAAAAGAGAGTTTCATAACTGCTCAATCAAAAATATGTTTTATCTCTGTTAACTGAATTTACAGATCAGAAATAAGTTTCACAGAATGCATCTGTGTAGTTTTAATTTGAAGATATTCTTTTTCCCAATGTAGGCCTCTTAGAGCTTAACATGTCCAATTGGACTTTCTACAGAAAGAGTGTTTCAGAACGGCTCAATCAAAAGTAAGGTTCAACTCTGTTAGTTGAATGCACAGAACAGAAAGAATTTTCACAGAATGCTACTGTGTAGTTTATATTTGAATATATTCCTTTTTCCACTATTACCCTCTTAGCGCTCCGAATGTCCACTTGCATTTTCTACAGAAAGAGTGTTCAGAACTGCGCAATCAAAAGTATGGTTTAACTCTGTTAGCTGAATGCACAGATCACAAAGAAGTTTCACAGAATGATTCTGTGTAGTTTATATTTGGAGACATTCCTTTTTCCACTATTACCCTCTTAGCGCTCCGAATCTCCACTTGCATTTTCTACAAAAAGAGTGTTTCATAACTGCTCAATCAGAAATATGTTTTATCTCTGTTAACTGAATTTACAGATCAGAAATAAGTTTCACAGAATGCATCTGTGTAGTTTTTATTTGAAGATATTCTTTTTCCCAATTTAGGCCTCTTAGCGCTTAGCATGTCCAATTGCAGGTTCTACAGAAAGAGTGTTTCAGAACGGCTCAATCAAAAGTAAGGTTCAACTCTGTTAGTTGAATGCACAGAACAGAAAGAATTTTCACAGGATGCTACTGTGTAGTTTATATTTGAATATATTCCTTTTTCCACTATTACCCTCTTAGCGCTCCGAATGTCCACTTGCATTTTCTACAGAAAGAGTGTTCAGAACAGCGCAATCAAAAGTATGGTTTAACTCTGTTAGCTTAATGAACATATCAGAAATAAGTTTCACACAATGCTTCTGTGTAGTTTTTATTTGAAGATATTATTTTTCCCAATATAGGCCTCTTAGCGCTCAGAATGTCTAATTGCAGTTTCTACAGAAAGAGTGTTTCAGAAAGGCTCAGTCAAAAGTAAGGTTCAACTCTGTTAGTTGAATGCACAGAACAGAAAGGAGTTTCATACAATGCTTCTGTGTAGTTTATATTTGAACATATTCTTTTTTCCACTATTACCCACTTAGCGCTACGAATGTCCAGTTGCATTTTCTACAGACAGAGTGTTTCAAAACTGCTCAATCAACAGTATGGTTTAACTCTGTTAGCTGAATGCTCAGATCAGAAAGAAGTTTCACAGAATGCTTCTGTGTAGTTTATATTTGAATATATTCCTTTTTCCACTACTACTCTCTTAGCGCTCCAAATGTCCAGTTGCATTTTCTACAGAAAGAGTGTTCAGATCTGCTCAATCAAAAGTATGGTTTAACTCTGTTAGCTGAATGCACAGATCAGAAAGAAGTTTCACAGAATGATTCTGTGTAGTTTATATTTGGAGATATTCCTTTTTCCACTATTACCTTCTTAGCGCTCCGAATCTCCTCTTGCATTTTCTACAGAAAGAGTGTTTCAGAACGGCTCAATCAAAACTAAGGTTCAACTCTTTTAGTTGAACAAACAGAACAGAAAGAAGTTTCACACAATTCTTCTGTGTAGTTTTTATTTGTAGACATTCTTTTTCCCAATATAGGCCTCTTAGCGCTCAGAATGTCCAATTGCAGTTTCTACAGAAAGAGTGTTTCAGAACGGCTCAATCAAAAGTAAGGTTCAACTCTGTTAGTTGAATGCACAGAACAGACAGAAGTTTCATACAATGCTTCTGTGTAGTTTATATTTGAACATATTCTTTTTTCCACTATTACCCACTTAGCTTTACGAATGTCCAGTTGCATTTTCTACAGACAGAGTGTTTCCAAACTGCTCAATCAAAAGTATGGTTTAACTCTGTTAGCTGAATGCTCAGATCAGAAAGAAGTTTCACAGAATGCTTCTGTGTAGTTTATATTTGAATATATTCGTTCTTCCACTACTACGCTCTTAGCGCTCCAAATGTCCAGTTGAATTTTCTACAGAAAGAGTGTTCAGATCTGCTCAATCAAAAGTATGGTTTAACTCTGTTAGCTGAATGCACAGATCAGAAAGAAGTTTCACCGAATGATTCTGTGTAGTTTATATTTGAAGACATTCCTTTTTCCACTATTACCCTCTTAGCGCTCCGAATCTGCACTTGCATTTTCTACAAAAAGAGTGTTTCATAACTGCTCAATCAAAAATATGTTTTATCTCTGTTACCTGAATTTACAGATCAGAAATAAGTTTCACAGAATGCATCTGTGTAGTTTTTATTTGAAGATATTCATTTTCCCAATGTAGGCCTCTTAGCGCTTAGCATGTCCAATTGCAGTTTCTACAGAAAGAGTGTTTCAGAACGGCTCAATCAAAAGTAAGGTTCAACTCTGTTAGTTGAATGCACAGAACCGAAAGAATTTTCACAAGATGCTACTGTGTAGTTTATATTTGAATATATTCCTTTTTCCACTATTACCCTCTTAGCGCTCCGAATGTCCACTTGCATTTTCTACAGAAAGAGTGTTCAGAACAGCGCAATCAAAAGTATGGTTTAACTCTGTTAGCTTAATGAACTTATCAGAAATAAGTTTCACACAATGCTTCTGTGTAGTTTTTATTTGAAGATATTATTTTTCCCAATATAGGCCTCTTAGCGCTCAGAATGTCCAATTGCAGTTTCTACAGAAAGAGTGTTTCAGAAAGGCTCAGTCAAAAGTAAGGTTCAACTCTGTTAGTTGAATGCACAGAACAGAAAGAAGTTTCATACAATGCTTCTGTGTAGTTTATATTTGAACATATTCTTTTTTCCACTATTACCCACTTAGCGCTACGAATGTCCAGTTGCATTTTCTACAGAGTGTTTCAAAACTGCTCAATCAACAGTATGGTTTAACTCTGTTAGCTGAATGCTCAGATCAGAAAGAAGTTTCACAGAATGCTTCTGTGTAGTTTATATTTGAATATATTCCTTTTTCCACTACTACTCTCTTAGCGCTCCAAATGTCCAGTTGCATTTTCTACAGAAAGAGTGTTCAGATCTGCTCAATCAGAAGTATGGTTTAACTCTGTTAGCTGAATGCACAGATCAGAAAGAAGTTTCACAGAATGATTCTGTGTAGTTTATATTTGGAGACATTCCTTTTTCCACTATTACCCTCTTAGCGCTCCGAATCTCCACTTGCATTTTCTACAGAAAGAGTGTTTCAGAACGGCTCAATCAAAACTAAGGTTCAAATCTTTTAGTTGAACAAACAGAACAGAAAGAAGTTTCACACAATTCTTCTGTGTAGTTTTTATTTGTAGACATTCTTTTTCCCAATATAGGCCTCTTAGCGCTCAGAATGTCCAATTGCCGTTTCTACAGAAAGAGTGTTTCAGAACGGCTCAATCAAAAGTAAGGTTCAACTCTGTTAGTTGAATGCACAGAACAGACAGAAGTTTCATACAATGCTTCTGTGTAGTTTATATTTGAACATATTCTTTTTTCCACTATTACCCACTTAGCGCTACGAATGTCCAGTTGCATTTTCTACAGACAGAGTGTTTCCAAACTGCTCAATCAAAAGTATGGTTTAACTCTGTTAGCTGAATGCTCAGATCAGAAAGAAGTTTCACAGAATGCTTCTGTGTAGTTTATATTTGAATATATTCCTTTTTCCACTACTACGCTCTTAGCGCTCCAAATGTCCAGTTGCATTTTCTACAGAAAGAGTGTTCAGATCTGCTGAATCAAAAGTATGGTTTAACTCTGTTAGCTGAATGCACAGATCAGAAAGAAGTTTCACCGAATGATTCCGTGTAGTTTATATTTGAAGACATTCCTTTTTCCACTATTACCCACTTAGCGCTCCGAATCTCCACTTGCATTTTCTACAAAAAGAGTGTTTCATAACTGCTCAATCAAAAATATGTTTTATCTCTCTTAACTGAATTTACAGATCAGAAATAAGTTTCACAGAATGCATCTGTGTAGTTTTTAGTTGAAGATATTCTTTTTCCCAATGTAGGCCTCTTAGCGCTTAGCATGTCCAATTGCAGTTTCTACAGAAAGAGTGTTTCAGAACGGCTCAATCAAAAGTAAGGTTCAACTCTGTTAGTTGAATGCACAGAACAGAAAGAATTTTCACAGAATGCTACTGTGTAGTTTATATTTGAATATATTCCTTTTTCCACTATTACCATCTTAGCGCTCCGAATGTCCACTTGCATTTTCTACAGAAAGAGTGTTCAGAACTGCGCAATCAAAAGTATGGTTTAACTCTGTTAGCTTAATGAACATATCAGAAATAAGTTTCACACAATGCTTCTGTGTAGTTTTTATTTGAAGATATTATTTTTCCCAATATAGGCCTCTTAGCGCTCAGAATGTCCAATTGCAGTTTCTACAGAAAGAGTGTTTCAGAAAGGCTCAATCAAAAGTAAGGTTCAACTCTGTTAGTTGAATGCACAGAACAGAAAGAAGTTTCATACAATGCTTCTGTGTAGTTTATATTTGAACATATTCTTTTTTCCACTATTACCCACTTAGCGCTACGAATGTCCAGTTGCATTTTCGACAGACAGAGTGTTTCAAAACTGCTCAATCAAAAGTATGGTTTAACTCTGTTAGCTGAATGCTCAGATCAGAAAGAAGTTTCACAGAATGCTTCTGTGTAGTTTATATTTGAATATATTTCTTTTTCCACTACTACTCTCTTAGCGCTCCAAATGTCCAGTTGCATTTTCTACAGAAAGAGTGTTCAGATCTGCTCAATCAAAAGTATGGTTTAACTCTGTTAGCTGAATGCACAGATCAGAAAGAAGTTTCACAGAATGATTGTGTGTAGTTTATATTTGGAGACATTCCTTTTTCCACTATTACCCTCTTAGCGCTCCGAATCTCCACTTGCATTTTCTACAGAAAGAGTGTTTCAGAACGGCTCAATCAAAACTAAGGTTCAACTCTTTTAGTTGAACAAACAGAACAGAAAGAAGTTTCACACAATTCTTCTGTGTAGTTTTTATTTGTAGACATTCTTTTTCCCAATATAGGCCTCTTAGCGCTCAGAATGTCCAATTGCAGTTTCTACAGAAAGAGTGTTTCAGAACGGCTCAATCAAAAGTAAGGTTCAACTCTGTTAGTTGAATGCACAGAACAGAAAGAAGTTTCATACAATGCTTCTGTGTAGTTTATATTTGAACATATTCTTTTTTCCACTATTACCCACTTAGCGCTACGAATGTCCAGTTGCATTTTCTACAGACAGAGTGTTTCAAAACTGCTCAATCAAAAGTATGGTTTAACTCTGTTAGCTGAATGCTCAGATCAGAAAGAAGTTTCACAGAATGCTTCTGTGTAGTTTATATTTGAATATATTCCTTTTTCCACTACTACTCTCTTAGCGCTCCAAATGTCCAGTTGCATTTTCTACAGAAAGAGTGTTCAGATCTGCTCAATGAAAAGTATGGTTTAACTCTGTTAGCTGAATGCACAGATCAGAAAGAAGTTTCACAGAATGATTCTGTGTAGTTTATATTTGGAGACATTCCTTTTTCCACTATTACCCTCTTAGCGCTCCGAATCTCCACTTGCATTTTCTACAGAAAGAGTGTTTCAGAACGGCTCAATCAAAACTAAGGTTCAACTCTTTTAGTTGAACAAACAGAACAGAAAGAAGTTTCACACAATTCTTCTGTGTAGTTTTTATTTGTAGACATTCTTTTTCCCAATATAGGCCTCTTAGCGCTCGGAATGTCCAATTGCAGTTTCTACAGAAAGAGTGTTTCAGAACGGCTCAATCAAAAGTAAGGTTCAACTTTGTTAGTTGAATGCACAGAACAGAAAGAAGTTTCATACAATGCTTCTGTGTAGTTTATATTTGAACATATTCTTTTTTCCACTATTACCCACTTAGCGCTACGAATGTCCAGTTGCATTTTCTACAGACAGAGTGTTTCAAAACTGCTCAATCAAAAGTATGGTTTAACTCTGTTAGCTGAATGCTCAGATCAGAAAGAAGTTTCACAGAATGCTTCTGTGTAGTTTATATTTGAATATATTCCTTTTTCCACTACTACTCTCTTAGCGCTCCAAATGTCCAGTTGCATTTTCTACAGAAAGAGTGTTCAGATCTGCTCAATCAAAAGTATGGTTTAACTCTGTTAGCTGAATGCACAGATCAGAAAGAAGTTTCACAGAATTATTCTGTGTAGTTTATATTTGGAGACATTCCTTTTTCCACTATTACCCTCTTAGCGCTCCGAATCTCCACTTGCATTTTCTACAGAAAGAGTGTTTCAGAACGGCTCAATCAAAACTAAGGTTCAACTCTTTTAGTTGAACAAACAGAACAGAAAGAAGTTTCACACAATTCTTCTGTGTAGTTTTTATTTGTAGACATTCTTTTTCCCAATATAGGCCTCTTAGTGCTCAGAATGTCCAATTGCAGTTTCTACAGAAAGAGTGTTTCAGAACGGCTCAATCAAAAGTAAGGTTCAACTCTGTTAGTTGAATGCACAGAACAGAAAGAAGTTTCATACAATGCTTCTGTGTAGTTTATATTTGAACATATTCTTTTTTCCACTATTACCCACTTAGCGCTACGAATGTCCAGTTGCATTTTCTACAGACAGAGTGTTTCAAAACTGCTCAATCAAAAGTATGGTTTAACTCTGTTAGCTGAATGCTCAGATCAGAAAGATGTTTCACAGAATGCTTCTGTGTAGTTTATATTTGAATATATTCCTTTTTCCACTACTACGCTCTTAGCGCTCCAAATGTCCAGTTGCATTTTCTACAGAAAGAGTTTTCAGATCTGCTCAATCAAAAGTATGGTTTAACTCTGTTAGCTGAATGCACAGATCACAAAGAAGTTTCACCGAATGATTCTGTGTATTTTATATTTGAAGACATTCCTTTTTCCACTATGACCCTCTTAGCGCTCCGAATCTCCACTTGCATTTTCTACAAAAAGAGAGTTTCATAACTGCTCAATCAAAAATATGTTTTATCTCTGTTAACTGAATTTACAGATCAGAAATAAGTTTCACAGAATGCATCTGTGTAGTTTTTATTTGAAGATATTCTTTTTCCCAATTTAGGCCTCTTAGCGCTTAGCATGTCCAATTGCAGGTTCTACAGAAAGAGTGTTTCAGAACGGCTCAATCAAAAGTAAGGTTCAACTCTGTTAGTTGAATGCACAGAACAGAAAGAATTTTCACAGAATGCTACTGTGTAGTTTATATTTGAATATATTGCTTTTTCCACTATTACCCTCTTAGCGCTCCGAATGTCCACTTGCATTTTCTACAGAAAGAGTGTTTAGAACTGCGCAATCAAAAGTATGGTTTAACTCTGTTAGCTTAATGAACATATCAGAAATAAGTTTCACACAATGCTTCTGTGTAGTTTTTATTTGAAGATATTATTTTTCCCAATATAGGCCTCTTAGCGCTCAGAATGTCCAATTGCAGTTTCTACAGAAAGAGTGTTTCAGAAAGGCTCAATCAAAAGTAAGGTTCAACTCTGTTAGTTGAATGCACAGAACAGAAAGAAGTTTCATACAATGCTTCTGTGTAGTTTATATTTGAACATATTCTTTTTTCCACTATTACCCACTTAGCGCTACGAATGTCCAGTTGCATTTTCTACAGACAGAGTGTTTCAAAACTGCTCAATCAAAAGTATGGTTTAACTCTGTTAGCTGAATGCTCAGATCAGAAAGAAGTTTCACAGAATGCTTCTGTGTAGTTTATAGTTGAATATATTCCTTTTTCCACTACTACTCTCTTAGCGCTCCAAATGTCCAGTTGCATTTTCTACAGAAAGAGTGTTCAGATCTGCTCAATGAAAAGTATGGTTTAAATCTGTTAGCTGAATGCACAGATCAGAAAGAAGTTTCACAGAATGATTCTGTGTAGTTTATATTTGGAGACATTCCTTTTTCCACTATTACCCTCTTAGCGCTCCGAATCTCCACTTGCATTTTCTACAGAAAGAGTGTTTCAGAACGGCTCAATCAAAACTAAGGTTCAACTCTTTTAGTTGAACAAACAGAACAGAAAGAAGTTTCACACAATTCTTCTGTGTAGTTTTTATTTGTAGACATTCTTTTTCCCAATATAGGCCTCTTAGCGCTCGGAATGTCCAATTGCAGTTTCTACAGAAAGAGTGTTTCAGAACGGCTCAATCAAAAGTAAGGTTCAACTTTGTTAGTTGAATGCACAGAACAGAAAGAAGTTTCATACAATGCTTCTGTGTAGTTTATATTTGAACATATTCTTTTTTCCACTATTACCCACTTAGCGCTACGAATGTCCAGTTGCATTTTCTACAGACAGAGTGTTTCAAAACTGCTCAATCAAAAGTATGGTTTAACTCTGTTAGCTGAATGCTCAGATCAGAAAGAAGTTTCACAGAATGCTTCTGTGTAGTTTATATTTGAATATATTCCTTTTTCCACTACTACTCTCTTAGCACTCCAAATGTCCAGTTGCATTTTCTACAGAAAGAGTGTTCAGATCTGCTCAATCAAAAGTATGGTTTAACTCTGTTAGCTGAATGCACAGATCAGAAAGAAATTTCACAGAATTATTCTGTGTAGTTTATATTTGGAGACATTCCTTTTTCCACTATTACCCTCTTAGCGCTCCGAATCTCCACTTGCATTTTCTACAGAAAGAGTGTTTCAGAACGGCTCAATCAAAACTAAGGTTCAACTCTTTTAGTTGAACAAACAGAACAGAAAGAAGTTTCACACAATTCTTCTGTGTAGTTTTTATTTGTAGACATTCTTTTTCCCAATATAGGCCTCTTAGCGCTCCAAATGTCCAGTTGCATTTTCTACAGAAAGAGTTTTCAGATCTGCTCAATCAAAAGTATGGTTTAACTCTGTTAGCTGAATGCACAGATCAGAAAGATGTTTCACCGAATGATTCTGTGTATTTTATATTTGAAGACATTCCTTTTTCCACTATGACCCTCTTAGCGCTCCGAATCTCCACTTGCATTTTCTACAAAAAGAGAGTTTCATAACTGCTCAATCAAAAATATGTTTTATCTCTGTTAACTGAATTTACAGATCAGAAATAAGTTTCACAGAATGCATCTGTGTAGTTTTAATTTGAAGATATTCTTTTTCCCAATGTAGGCCTCTTAGAGCTTAACATGTCCAATTGCACTTTCTACAGAAAGAGTGTTTCAGAACGGCTCAATCAAAAGTAAGGTTTAACTCTGTTAGTTGAATGCACAGAACAGAAAGAATTTTCACAGAATGCTACTGTGTAGTTTATATTTGAATATATTCCTTTTTCCACTATTACCCTCTTAGCGCTCCGAATGTCCACTTGCATTTTCTACAGAAAGAGTGTTCAGAACTGCGCAATAAAAAGTATGGTTTAACTCTGTTAGCTGAATGCACAGATCACAAAGAAGTTTCACAGAATGATTCTGTGTAGTTTATATTTGGAGACATTCCTTTTTCCACTATTACCCTCTTAGCGCTCCGAATCTCCACTTGCATTTTCTACAAAAAGAGTGTTTCATAACTGCTCAATCAAAAATATGTTTTATCTCTGTTAACTGAATTTACAGATCAGAAATAAGTTTCACAGAATGCATCTGTGTAGTTTTTATTTGAAGATATTCTTTTTCCCAATGTAGGCCTCTTAGCGCTTAGCATGTCCAATTGCAGGTTCTACAGAAAGAGTGTTTCAGAACGGCTCAATCAAAAGTAAGGTTCAACTCTGTTAGTTGAATGCACAGAACAGAAAGAATTTTCACAGAATGCTACTGTGTAGTTTATATTTGAATATATTCCTTTTTCCACTATTACCCTCTTAGCGCTCCGAATGTCCACTTGCATTTTCTACAGAAAGAGTGTTCAGAACTGCGCAATCAAAAGAATGGTTTAACTCTGTTAGCTTAATGAACATATCAGAAATAAGTTTCACACAATGCTTCTGTGTAGTTTTTATTTGAAGATATTATTTTTCCCAATAGAGGCCTCTTAGCGCTCAGAATGTCCAATTGCAGTTTCTACAGAAATAGTGTTTCAGAAAGGCTCAATCAAATGTAAGGTTCAACTCTGTTAGTTGAATGCACAGAACAGAAAGAAGTTTCATACAATGCTTCTGTGTAGTTTATATTTGAACATATTCTTTTTTCCACTATTACCCACTTAGCGCTACGAATGTCCAGTTGCATTTTCGACAGACAGAGTGTTTCAAAACTGCTCAATCAAAAGTATGGTTTAACTCTGTTAGCTGAATGCTCAGATCAGAAAGAAGTTTCACAGAATGCTTCTGTGTAGTTTATATTTGAATATATTCCTTTTTCCACTACTACTCTCTTAGCGCTCCAAATGTCCAGTTGCATTTTCTACAGAAAGAGTGTTCAGATCTGCTCAATCAAAAGTATGGTTTAACTCTGTTAGCTGAATGCACAGATCAGAAAGAAGTTTCACAGAATGATTCTGTGTAGTTTATATTTGGCGACATTCCTTTTTCCACTATTACCCTCTTAGCGCTCCGAATCTCCACTTGCATTTTCTACAGAAAGAGTGTTTCAAAACGGCTCAATCAAAACTAAGGTTCAACTCTTTTAGTTGAACAAACAGAACAGAAAGAAGTTTCACACAATTCTTCTGTGTAGTTTTTATTTGTAGACATTCTTTTTCCCAATATAGGCCTCTTAGCGCTCAGAATGTCCAATTGCAGTTTCTACAGAAAGAGTGTTTCAGAACGGCTCAATCAAAAGTAAGGTTCAACTCTGTTAGTTGAATGCACAGAACAGAAAGAAGTTTCATACAATGCTTCTGTGTAGTTTATATTTGAACATATTCTTTTTTCCACTATTACCCACTTAGCGCTACGAATGTCCAGTTGCATTTTCTACAGACAGAGTGTTTCAAAACTGCTCAATCAAAAGTATGGTTTAATTCTGTTAGCTGAATGCTCAGATCAGAAAGAAGTTTCACAGAATGCTTCTGTGTAGTTTATATTTGAATATATTCCTTTTTCCACTACTACTCTCTTAGCGCTCCAAATGTCCAGTTGCATTTTCTACAGAAAGAGTGTTCAGATCTGCTCAATGAAAAGTATGGTTTAACTCTGTTAGCTGAATGCACAGATCAGAAAGAAGTTTCACCGAATGATTCCGTGTAGTTTATATTTGGAGACATTCCTTTTTCCACTATTACCCTCTTAGCGCTCCGAATCTCCACTTGCATTTTCTACAGAAAGAGTGTTTCAGAACGGCTCAATCAAAACTAAGGTTCAACTCTTTTAGTTGAACAAACAGAACAGAAAGAAGTTTCACACAATTCTTCTGTGTAGTTTTTATTTGTAGACATTCTTTTTCCCAATATAGGCCTCTTAGCGCTCGGAATGTCCAATTGCAGTTTCTACAGAAAGAGTGTTTCAGAACGGCTCAATCAAAAGTAAGGTTCAACTTTGTTAGTTGAATGCACAGAACAGAAAGAAGTTTCATACAATGCTTCTGTGTAGTTTATATTTGAACATATTCTTTTTTCCACTATTACCCACTTAGCGCTACGAATGTCCAGTTGCATTTTCTACAGACAGAGTGTTTCAAAACTGCTCAATCAAAAGTATGGTTTAACTCTGTTAGCTGAATGCTCAGATCAGAAAGAAGTTTCACAGAATGCTTCTGTGTAGTTTATATTTGAATATATTCCTTTTTCCACTACTACTCTCTTAGCGCTCCAAATGTCCAGTTGCATTTTCTACAGAAAGAGTGTTCAGATCTGCTCAATCAAAAGTATGGTTTAACTCTGTTAGCTGAATGCACAGATCAGAAAGAAGTTTCACAGAATTATTCTGTGTAGTTTATATTTGGAGACATTCCTTTTTCCACTATTACCCTCTTAGCGCTCCGAATCTCCACTTGCATTTTCTACAGAAAGAGTGTTTCAGAACGGCTCAATCAAACCTAAGGTTCAACTCTTTTAGTTGAACAAACAGAACAGAAAGAAGTTTCACACAATTCTTCTGTGTAGTTTTTATTTGTAGACATTCTTTTTCCCAATATAGGCCTCTTAGCGCTCAGAATGTCCAATTGCAGTTTCTACAGAAAGAGTGTTTCAGAACGGCTCAATCAAAAGTAAGGTTCAACTCTGTTAGTTGAATGCACAGAACAGAAAGAAGTTTCATACAATGCTTCTGTGTAGTTTATATTTGAACATATTCTTTTTTCCACTATTACCCACTTAGCGCTACGAATGTCCAGTTGCATTATCTACAGACAGAGTGTTTCAAAACTGCTCAATCAAAAGTATGGTTTAACTCTGTTAGCTGAATGCTCAGATCAGAAAGATGTTTCACAGAATGCTTCTGTGTAGTTTATATTTGAATATATTCCTTTTTCCACTACTACGCTCTTAGCGCTCCAAATGTCCAGTTGCATTTTCTACAGAAAGAGTTTTCAGATCTGCTCAATCAAAAGTATGGTTTAACTCTGTTAGCTGAATGCACAGATCAGAAAGAAGTTTCACCGAATGATTCTGTGTATTTTATATTTGAAGACATTCCTTTTTCCACTATGACCCTCTTAGCGCTCCGAATCTCCACTTGCATTTTCTACAAAAAGAGAGTTTCATAACTGCTCAATCAAAAATATGTTTTATCTCTGTTAACTGAATTTACAGATCAGAAATAAGTTTCACAGAATGCATCTGTGTAGTTTTAATTTGAAGATATTCTTTTTCCCAATGTAGGCCTCTTAGAGCTTAACATGTCCAATTGCGCTTTCTACAGAAAGAGTGTTTCAGAACGGCTCAATCAAAAGTAAGGTTCAACTCTGTTAGTTGAATGCACAGAACAGAAAGAATTTTCACAGAATGCTACTGTGTAGTTTATATTTGAATATATTCCTTTTTCCACTATTACCCTCTTAGCGCTCCGAATGTCCACTTGCATTTTCTACAGAAAGAGTGTTTAGAACTGCGCAATCAAAAGTATGGTTTAACTCTGTTAGCTTAATGAACATATCAGAAATAAGTTTCACACAATGCTTCTGTGTAGTTTTTATTTGAAGATATTATTTTTCCCAATATAGGCCTCTTAGCGCTCAGAATGTCCAATTGCAGTTTCTACAGAAAGAGTGTTTCAGAAAGGCTCAATCAAAAGTAAGGTTCAACTCTGTTAGTTGAATGCACAGAACAGAAAGAAGTTTCATACAATGCTTCTGTGTAGTTTATATTTGAACATATTCTTTTTTCCACTATTACCCACTTAGCGCTACGAATGTCCAGTTGCATTTTCTACAGACAGAGTGTTTCAAAACTGCTCAATCAAAAGTATGGTTTAACTCTGTTAGCTGAATGCTCAGATCAGAAAGAAGTTTCACAGAATGCTTCTGTGTAGTTTATATTTGAATATATTCCTTTTTCCACTACTACTCTCTTAGCGCTCCAAATGTCCAGTTGCATTTTCTACAGAAAGAGTGTTCAGATCTGCTCAATGAAAAGTATGGTTTAAATCTGTTAGCTGAATGCACAGATCAGAAAGAAATTTCACAGAATGATTCTGTGTAGTTTATATTTGGAGACATTCCTTTATCCACTATTACCCTCTTAGCGCTCCGAATCTCCACTTGCATTTTCTACAGAAAGAGTGTTTCAGAACGGCTCAATCAAAACTAAGGTTCAACTCTTTTAGTTGAACAAACAGAACAGAAAGAAGTTTCACACAATTCTTCTGTGTAGTTTTTATTTGTTGACATTCTTTTTCCCAATATAGGCCTCTTAGCGCTCGGAATGTCCAATTGCAGTTTCTACAGAAAGAGTGTTTCAGAACGGCTCAATCAAAAGTAAGGTTCAACTTTGTTAGTTGAATGCACAGAACAGAAAGAAGTTTCATACAATGCTTCTGTGTAGTTTATATTTGAACATATTCTTTTTTCCACTATTACCCACTTAGCGCTACGAATGTCCAGTTGCATTTTCTACAGACAGAGTGTTTCAAAACTGCTCAATCAAAAGTATGGTTTAACTCTGTTAGCTGAATGCTCAGATCAGAAAGAAGTTTCACAGAATGCTTCTGTGTAGTTTATATTTGAATATATTCCTTTTTCCACTACTACTCTCTTAGCGCTCCAAATGTCCAGTTGCATTTTCTACAGAAAGAGTGTTCAGATCTGCTCAATCAAAAGTATGGTTTAACTCTGTTAGCTGAATGCACAGATCAGAAAGAAATTTCACAGAATTATTCTGTGTAGTTTATATTTGGAGACATTCCTTTTTCCACTATTACCCTCTTAGCGCTCCGAATCTCCACTTGCATTTTCTACAGAAAGAGTGTTTCAGAACGGCTCAATCAAAACTAAGGTTCAACTCTTTTGGTTGAACAAACTGAACAGAAAGAAGTTTCACACAATTCTTCTGTGTAGTTTTTATTTGTAGACATTCTTTTTCCCAATATAGGCCTCTTAGCGCTCAGAATGTCCAATTGCAGTTTCTACAGAAAGAGTGTTTCAGAACGGCTCAATCAAAAGTAAGGTTCAACTCTGTTAGTTGAATGCACAGAACAGAAAGAAGTTTCATACAATGCTTCTGTGTAGTTTATATTTGAACATATTCTTTTTTCCACTATTACCCACTTAGCGCTACGAATGTCCAGTTGCATTTTCTACAGACAGAGTGTTTCAAAACTGCTCAATCAAAAGTATGGTTTAAATCTGTTAGCTGAATGCTCAGAACAGAAAGAAGTTTCACAGAATGCTTCTGTGTTGTTTATATTTGAGTATATTCCTTTTTCCACTACTACGCTCTTAGCGCTCCAAATGTCCATTTGCATTTTCTACAGAAAGAGTGTTCAGATCTGCTCAATCAAAAGTATGGTTTAACTCTGTTAGCTGAATGCACAGATCAGAAAGAAATTTCACCGAATGATTCCGTGTAGTTTATATTTGAAGACATTCCTTTTTCCACTATGACCCTCTTAGCGCTCCGAATCTCCACTTGCATTTTCTACAAAAAGAGTGTTTCATAACTGCTCAATCAAAAATATGTTTTATCTCTGTTAACTGAATTTACAGATCAGAAATAAGTTTCACAGAATGCATCTGTGTAGTTTTTATCTGAAGATATTCTTTTTCCCAATGTAGGCCTCTTAGCGCTTAGCATGTCCAATTGCAGTTTCTACAGAAAGAGTGTTTCAGAACGGCTCAATCAAAAGTAAGGTTCAACTCTGTTAGTTGAATGCACAGAACAGAAAGAATTTTCACAGAATGCTACTGTGTAGTTTATATTTGAATATATTCCTTTTTCCACTATTACCCTCTTAGCGCTCCGAATGTCCACTTGCATTTTCTACAGAAAGAGTGTTCAGAACTGCGCAATCAAAAGTATGGTTTAACTCTGTTAGCTGAATGCACAGATCACAAAGAAGTTTCACAGAATGATTCTGTGTAGTTTATATTTGGAGACATTGCTTTTTCCACTATTACCCTCTTAGCGCTCCGAATGTCCACTTGCATTTTCTACAGAATGAGTGTTTAGAACTGCGCAATCAAAAGTATGGTTTAACTCTGTTAGCCTAATGAACATATCAGAAATAAGTTTCACACAATGCTTCTGTGTAGTTTTTATTTGAAGATATTATTTTTCCCAATATAGGCCTCTTAGCGCTCAGAATGTCCAATTGCAGTTTCTACAGAAAGAGTGTTTCAGAACGGCTCAATCAAAATTAAGGTTCAACTCTGTTAGTTGAATGCACAGAACAGAAAGAAGTTTCATACAATGCTTCTGTGTAGTTTATATTTGAACATATTCTTTTTTCCACTATTACCCACTTAGCGCTACGAATGTCCAGTTGCATTTTCTACAGACAGAGTGTTTCCAAACTGCTCAATCAAAAGTATGGTTTAACTCTGTTAGCTGAATGCTCAGATCAGAAAGAAGTTTCACAGAATGCTGCTGTGTAGTTTATATTTGAATATATTCCTTTTTCCACTACTACGCTCTTAGCGCTCCAAATGTCCACTTGCATTTTCTACAGAAAGAGTGTTCAGAACTGCGCAATCAAAAGTATGGTTTAACTCTGTTAGCTTAATGAACATATCAGAAATAAGTTTCACACAATGCTTCTGTGTAGTTTTTATTTGAGGATATTATTTTTCCCAATATAGGCCTCTTAGCGCTCAGAATGTCCAATTGCAGTTTCTACAGAAACAGTGTTTCAGAAAGGCTCAGTCAAAAGTAAGGTTCAACTCTGTTAGTTGAATGCACAGATCAGAGAGAAGTTTCATACAATGCTTCTGTGTAGTTTATATTTGAACATATTCTTTTTTCCACTATTACCCACTTAGCGCTACGAATGTCCAGTTGCATTTTCTACAGACAGAGTGTTTCAAAACTGCTCAATCAAAAGTATGGTTTAACTCTGTTAGCTGAATGCTCAGATCAGAAAGAAGTTTCACAGAATGCTTCTGTGTAGTTTATATTTGAATATATTCCTTTTTCCACTACTACTCCCTTAGCGCTCCAAATGTCCAGTTGCATTTTCTACAGAAAGAGTGTTCAGATCTGCTCAATCAAAAGTATGGTTTGACTCTGTTAGCTGAAGGCACAGATCAGAAAGAAGTTTCACAGAATGATTCTGTGTAGTTTATATTTGGAGACATTCCTTTTTCCACTATTACCCTCTTATTGCTGCGAATCTCCACTTGCATTTTCTACAGAAAGAGTGTTTCAGAACGGCTCAATCAAAACTAAGGTTCAACTCTTTTAGTTGAACAAACAGAACAGAAAGAAGTTTCACACAATTCTTCTGTGTAGTTTTTATTTGTAGACATTCTTTTTCCCAATATAGGCCTCTTAGCGCTCAGAATGTCCAATTGCAGTTTCTACAGAAAGAGTGTTTCAGAACGGCTCAATCAAAAGTAAGGTTCAACTCTGTTAGTTGAATGCACAGAACAGACAGAAGTTTCATACAATGCTTCTGTGTAGTTTATATTTGAACATATTCTTTTTTCCACTATTACCCACTTAGCGCTACGAATGTCCAGTTGCATTTTCTACAGACAGAGTGTTTCCAAACTGCTCAATCAAAAGTATGGTTTAACTCTGTTAGATGAATGCTCAGATCAGAAAGAAGTTTCACAGAATGCTTCTGTGTAGTTTATATTTGAATATATTCCTTTTTCCACTACTACGCTCTTAGCGCTCCAAATGTCCAGTTGCATTTTCAACAGAAAGAGTGTTCAGATCTGCTCAATCAAAAGTATGGTTTAACTCTGTTAGCTGAATGCACAGATCAGAAAGAAGTTTCACCGAATGATTCCGTGTAGTTTATATTTGAAGACATTCCTTTTTCCACTATGACCCTCTTAGCGCTCCGAATCTCCACTTGCATTTTCTACAGAAAGAGTGTTTCAGAACGGCTCAATCAAAACTAAGGTTCAACTCTTTTAGTTGAACAAACAGAACAGAAAGAAGTTTCACACAATTCTTCTGTGTAGTTTTTATTTGTAGACATTCTTTTTCCCAATATAGGCCTCTTAGCGCTCAGAATGTCCAATTGCAGTTTCTACAGAAAGAGTGTTTCAGAACGGCTCAATCAAAAGTAAGGTTCAACTCTGTTAGTTGAATGCACAGAACAGAAAGAAGTTTCATACAATGCTTCTGTGTAGTTTATATTTGAACATATTCTTTTTTCCACTATTACCCACTTAGCGCTACGAATGTCCAGTTGCATTTTCTACAGACAGAGTGTTTCAAAACTGCTCAATCAAAAGTATGGTTTAAATCTGTTAGCTGAATGCTCAGATCAGAAAGAAGTTTCACAGACTGCTTCTGTGTAGTTTATATTTGAATATATTCCTTTTTCCACTACTACGCTCTTAGCGCTCCAAATGTCCAGTTGCATTTTCTACAGAAAGAGTGTTCAGATCTGCTCAATCAAAAGTATGGTTTAACTCTGTTAGCTGAATGCACAGATCAGAAAGAAGTTTCACCGAATGATTCCGTGTAGTTTATATTTGAAGACATTCCTTTTTCCACTATGACCCTCTTAGCGCTCCGAATCTCCACTTGCATTTTCTACAAAAAGAGTGTTTCATAACTGCTCAATCAAAAATATGTTTTATCTCTGTTAACTGAATTTACAGATCAGAAATAAGTTTCACAGAATGCATCTGTGTAGTTTTAATTTGAAGATATTCTTTTTCCCAATGTAGGCCTCTTAGAGCTTAGCATGTCCAATTGCAGTTTCTACAGAAAGAGTGTTTCAGAACGGCTCAATCAAAAGTAAGGTTCAACTCTGTTAGTTGAATGCACAGAACAGAAAGAATTTTCACAGAATGCTACTGTGTAGTTTATATTTGAATATATTCCTTTTTCCACTATTACCCACTTATCGCTCCGAATGTCCACTAGCATTTTCTACAGAAAGAGTGTTCAGAACTGCGCAATCAAAAGTATGGTTTAACTCTGTTAGCTGAATGCACAGATCACAAAGAAGTTTCACAGAATGATTCTGTGTAGTTTATATTTGGAGACATTCCTTTTTCCACTATTACCCTCTTAGCGCTCCGAATCTCCACTTGCATTTTCTACAGAAAGAGTGTTTCAGAACGGCTCAATCAAAACTAAGGTTCAACTCTTTTAGTTGAACAAACAGAACAGAAAGAAGTTTCACACAATTCTTCTGTGTAGTTTTTATTTGTAGACATTCTTTTTCCCAATATAGGCCTCTTAGCGCTCAGAATGTCCAATTGCAGTTTCTACAGAAAGAGTGTTTCAGAACGGCTCAATCAAAAGTAAGGTTCAACTCTGTTAGTTGAATGCACAGAACAGAAAGAAGTTTCATACAATGCTTCTGTGTAGTTTATATTTGAACATATTCTTTTTTCCACTATTACCCACTTAGCGCTACGAATGTCCAGTTGCATTTTCTACAGACAGAGTGTTTCAAAACTGCTCAATCAAAAGTATGGTTTAATTCTGTTAGCTGAATGCTCAGATCAGAAAGAAGTTTCACAGAATGCTTCTGTGTAGTTTATATTTGAATATATTCCTTTTTCCACTACTACTCTCTTAGCGCTCCAAATGTCCAGTTGCATTTTCTACAGAAAGAGTGTTCAGATCTGCTCAATGAAAAGTATGGTTTAACTCTGTTAGCTGAATGCACAGATCAGAAAGAAGTTTCACCGAATGATTCCGTGTAGTTTATATTTGGAGACATTCCTTTTTCCACTATTACCCTCTTAGCGCTCCGAATCTCCACTTGCATTTTCTACAGAAAGAGTGTTTCAGAACGGCTCAATCAAAACTAAGGTTCAACTCTTTTAGTTGAACAAACAGAACAGAAAGAAGTTTCACACAATTCTTCTGTGTAGTTTTTATTTGTAGACATTCTTTTTCCCAATATAGGCCTCTTAGCGCTCGGAATGTCCAATTGCAGTTTCTACAGAAAGAGTGTTTCAGAACGGCTCAATCAAAAGTAAGGTTCAACTTTGTTAGTTGAATGCACAGAACAGAAAGAAGTTTCATACAATGCTTCTGTGTAGTTTATATTTGAACATATTCTTTTTTCCACTATTACCCACTTAGCGCTACGAATGTCCAGTTGCATTTTCTACAGACAGAGTGTTTCAAAACTGCTCAATCAAAAGTATGGTTTAACTCTGTTAGCTGAATGCTCAGATCAGAAAGAAGTTTCACAGAATGCTTCTGTGTAGTTTATATTTGAATATATTCCTTTTTCCACTACTACTCTCTTAGCGCTCCAAATGTCCAGTTGCATTTTCTACAGAAAGAGTGTTCAGATCTGCTCAATCAAAAGTATGGTTTAACTCTGTTAGCTGAATGCACAGATCAGAAAGAAGTTTCACAGAATTATTCTGTGTAGTTTATATTTGGAGACATTCCTTTTTCCACTATTACCCTCTTAGCGCTCCGAATCTCCACTTGCATTTTCTACAGAAAGAGTGTTTCAGAACGGCTCAATCAAACCTAAGGTTCAACTCTTTTAGTTGAACAAACAGAACAGAAAGAAGTTTCACACAATTCTTCTGTGTAGTTTTTATTTGTAGACATTCTTTTTCCCAATATAGGCCTCTTAGCGCTCAGAATGTCCAATTGCAGTTTCTACAGAAAGAGTGTTTCAGAACGGCTCAATCAAAAGTAAGGTTCAACTCTGTTAGTTGAATGCACAGAACAGAAAGAAGTTTCATACAATGCTTCTGTGTAGTTTATATTTGAACATATTCTTTTTTCCACTATTACCCACTTAGCGCTACGAATGTCCAGTTGCATTTTCTACAGACAGAGTGTTTCAAAACTGCTCAATCAAAAGTATGGTTTAACTCTGTTAGCTGAATGCTCAGATCAGAAAGATGTTTCACAGAATGCTTCTGTGTAGTTTATATTTGAATATATTCCTTTTTCCACTACTACGCTCTTAGCGCTCCAAATGTCCAGTTGCATTTTCTACAGAAAGAGTTTTCAGATCTGCTCAATCAAAAGTATGGTTTAACTCTGTTAGCTGAATGCACAGATCAGAAAGAAGTTTCACCGAATGATTCTGTGTATTTTATATTTGAAGACATTCCTTTTTCCACTATGACCCTCTTAGCGCTCCGAATCTCCACTTGCATTTTCTACAAAAAGAGAGTTTCATAACTGCTCAATCAAAAATATGTTTTATCTCTGTTAACTGAATTTACAGATCAGAAATAAGTTTCACAGAATGCATCTGTGTAGTTTTAATTTGAAGATATTCTTTTTCCCAATGTAGGCCTCTTAGAGCTTAACATGTCCAATTGCACTTTCTACAGAAAGAGTGTTTCAGAACGGCTCAATCAAAAGTAAGGTTCAACTCTGTTAGTTGAATGCACAGAACAGAAAGAATTTTCACAGAATGCTACTGTGTAGTTTATATTTGAATATATTCCTTTTTCCACTATTACCCTCTTAGCGCTCCGAATGTCCACTTGCATTTTCTACAGAAAGAGTGTTTAGAACTGCGCAATCAAAAGTATGGTTTAACTCTGTTAGCTTAATGAACATATCAGAAATAAGTTTCACACAATGCTTCTGTGTAGTTTTTATTTGAAGATATTATTTTTCCCAATATAGGCCTCTTAGCGCTCAGAATGTCCAATTGCAGTTTCTACAGAAAGAGTGTTTCAGAAAGGCTCAATCAAAAGTAAGGTTCAACTCTGTTAGTTGAATGCACAGAACAGAAAGAAGTTTCATACAATGCTTCTGTGTAGTTTATATTTGAACATATTCTTTTTTCCACTATTACCCACTTAGCGCTACGAATGTCCAGTTGCATTTTCTACAGACAGAGTGTTTCAAAACTGCTCAATCAAAAGTATGGTTTAACTCTGTTAGCTGAATGCTCAGATCAGAAAGAAGTTTCACAGAATGCTTCTGTGTAGTTTATATTTGAATATATTCCTTTTTCCACTACTACTCTCTTAGCGCTCCAAATGTCCAGTTGCATTTTCTACAGAAAGAGTGTTCAGATCTGCTCAATGAAAAGTATGGTTTAAATCTGTTAGCTGAATGCACAGATCAGAAAGAAATTTCACAGAATGATTCTGTGTAGTTTATATTTGGAGACATTCCTTTATCCACTATTACCCTCTTAGCGCTCCGAATCTCCACTTGCATTTTCTACAGAAAGAGTGTTTCAGAACGGCTCAATCAAAACTAAGGTTCAACTCTTTTAGTTGAACAAACAGAACAGAAAGAAGTTTCACACAATTCTTCTGTGTAGTTTTTATTTGTTGACATTCTTTTTCCCAATATAGGCCTCTTAGCGCTCGGAATGTCCAATTGCAGTTTCTACAGAAAGAGTGTTTCAGAACGGCTCAATCAAAAGTAAGGTTCAACTTTGTTAGTTGAATGCACAGAACAGAAAGAAGTTTCATACAATGCTTCTGTGTAGTTTATATTTGAACATATTCTTTTTTCCACTATTACCCACTTAGCGCTACGAATGTCCAGTTGCATTTTCTACAGACAGAGTGTTTCAAAACTGCTCAATCAAAAGTATGGTTTAACTCTGTTAGCTGAATGCTCAGATCAGAAAGAAGTTTCACAGAATGCTTCTGTGTAGTTTATATTTGAATATATTCCTTTTTCCACTACTACTCTCTTAGCGCTCCAAATGTCCAGTTGCATTTTCTACAGAAAGAGTGTTCAGATCTGCTCAATCAAAAGTATGGTTTAACTCTGTTAGCTGAATGCACAGATCAGAAAGAAATTTCACAGAATTATTCTGTGTAGTTTATATTTGGAGACATTCCTTTTTCCACTATTACCCTCTTAGCGCTCCGAATCTCCACTTGCATTTTCTACAGAAAGAGTGTTTCAGAACGGCTCAATCAAAACTAAGGTTCAACTCTTTTGGTTGAACAAACTGAACAGAAAGAAGTTTCACACAATTCTTCTGTGTAGTTTTTATTTGTAGACATTCTTTTTCCCAATATAGGCCTCTTAGCGCTCAGAATGTCCAATTGCAGTTTCTACAGAAAGAGTGTTTCAGAACGGCTCAATCAAAAGTAAGGTTCAACTCTGTTAGTTGAATGCACAGAACAGAAAGAAGTTTCATACAATGCTTCTGTGTAGTTTATATTTGAACATATTCTTTTTTCCACTATTACCCACTTAGCGCTACGAATGTCCAGTTGCATTTTCTACAGACAGAGTGTTTCAAAACTGCTCAATCAAAAGTATGGTTTAAATCTGTTAGCTGAATGCTCAGAACAGAAAGAAGTTTCACAGAATGCTTCTGTGTAGTTTATATTTGAGTATATTCCTTTTTCCACTACTACGCTCTTAGCGCTCCAAATGTCCAGTTGCATTTTCTACAGAAAGAGTGTTCAGATCTGCTCAATCAAAAGTATGGTTTAACTCTGTTAGCTGAATGCACAGATCAGAAAGAAATTTCACCGAATGATTCCGTGTAGTTTATATTTGAAGACATTCCTTTTTCCACTATGACCCTCTTAGCGCTCCGAATCTCCACTTGCATTTTCTACAAAAAGAGTGTTTCATAACTGCTCAATCAAAAATATGTTTTATCTCTGTTAACTGAATTTACAGATCAGAAATAAGTTTCACAGAATGCATCTGTGTAGTTTTAATTTGAAGATATTCTTTTTCCCAATGTAGGCCTCTTAGAGCTTAGCATGTCCAATTGCAGTTTCTACAGAAAGAGTGTTTCAGAACGGCTCAATCAAAAGTAAGGTTCAACTCTGTTAGTTGAATGCACAGAACAGAAAGAATTTTCACAGAATGCTACTGTGTAGTTTATATTTGAATATATTCCTTTTTCCACTATTACCCTCTTAGCGCTCCGAATGTCCACTTGCATTTTCTACAGAAAGAGTGTTCAGAACTGCGCAATCAAAAGTATGGTTTAACTCTGTTAGCTGAATGCACAGATCACAAAGAAGTTTCACAGAATGATTCTGTGTAGTTTATATTTGGAGACATTGCTTTTTCCACTATTACCCTCTTAGCGCTCAGAATCTCCACTTGCATTTTCTACAAAAAGAGTGTTTCATAACTGCTCAATCAAAAATATGTTTTATCTCTGTTAACTGAATTTACAGATCAGAAATAAGTTTCACAGAATGCATCTGTGTAGTTTTTATTTGAAGATAATCTTTTTCCCAATGTAGGCCTCTTAGCGCTTAGCATGTCCAATTGCAGTTTCTACAGAAAGAGTGTTTCAGAACGGCTCAATCAAAAGTAAGGTTCAACTCTGTTAGTTGAATGCACAGAACAGAAAGAATTTTCACAGAATGCTACTGTGTAGTTTATATTTGAATATATTCCTTTTTCCACTATTACCCTCTTAGCGCTCCGAATGTCCACTTGCATTTTCTACAGAATGAGTGTTTAGAACTGCGCAATCAAAAGTATGGTTTAACTCTGTTAGCCTAATGAACATATCAGAAATAAGTTTCACACAATGCTTCTGTGTAGTTTTTATTTGAAGATATTATTTTTCCCAATATAGGCCTCTTAGCGCTCAGAATGTCCAATTGCAGTTTCTACAGAAAGAGTGTTTCAGAACGGCTCAATCAAAATTAAGGTTCAATTCTGTTAGTTGAATGCACAGAACAGAAAGAAGTTTCATACAATGCTTCTGTGTAGTTTATATTTGAACATATTCTTTTTTCCACTATTACCCACTTAGCGCTACGAATGTCCAGTTGCATTTTCTACAGACAGAGTGTTTCCAAACTGCTCAATCAAAAGTATGGTTTAACTCTGTTAGCTGAATGCTCAGATCAGAAAGAAGTTTCACAGAATGCTGCTGTGTAGTTTATATTTGAATATATTCCTTTTTCCACTACTACGCTCTTAGCGCTCCAAATGTCCACTTGCATTTTCTACAGAAAGAGTGTTCAGAACTGCGCAATCAAAAGTATGGTTTAACTCTGTTAGCTTAATGAACATATCAGAAATAAGTTTCACACAATGCTTCTGTGTAGTTTTTATTTGAGGATATTATTTTTCCCAATATAGGCCTCTTAGCGCTCAGAATGTCCAATTGCAGTTTCTACAGAAACAGTGTTTCAGAAAGGCTCAGTCAAAAGTAAGGTTCAACTCTGTTAGTTGAATGCACAGATCAGAGAGAAGTTTCATACAATGCTTCTGTGTAGTTTATATTTGAACATATTCTTTTTTCCACTATTACCCACTTAGCGCTACGAATGTCCAGTTGCATTTTCTACAGACAGAGTGTTTCAAAACTGCTCAATCAAAAGTATGGTTTAACTCTGTTAGCTGAATGCTCAGATCAGAAAGAAGTTTCACAGAATGCTTCTGTGTAGTTTATATTTGAATATATTCCTTTTTCCACTACTACTCCCTTAGCGCTCCAAATGTCCAGTTGCATTTTCTACAGAAAGAGTGTTCAGATCTGCTCAATCAAAAGTATGGTTTGACTCTGTTAGCTGAAGGCACAGATCAGAAAGAAGTTTCACAGAATGATTCTGTGTAGTTTATATTTGGAGACATTCCTTTTTCCACTATTACCCTCTTATTGCTGCGAATCTCCACTTGCATTTTCTACAGAAAGAGTGTTTCAGAACGGCTCAATCAAAACTAAGGTTCAACTCTTTTAGTTGAACAAACAGAACAGAAAGAAGTTTCACACAATTCTTCTGTGTAGTTTTTATTTGTAGACATTCTTTTTCCCAATATAGGCCTCTTAGCGCTCAGAATGTCCAATTGCAGTTTCTACAGAAAGAGTGTTTCAGAACGGCTCAATCAAAAGTAAGGTTCAACTCTGTTAGTTGAATGCACAGAACAGACAGAAGTTTCATACAATGCTTCTGTGTAGTTTATATTTGAACATATTCTTTTTTCCACTATTACCCACTTAGCGCTACGAATGTCCAGTTGCATTTTCTACAGACAGAGTGTTTCCAAACTGCTCAATCAAAAGTATGGTTTAACTCTGTTAGATGAATGCTCAGATCAGAAAGAAGTTTCACAGAATGCTTCTGTGTAGTTTATATTTGAATATATTCCTTTTTCCACTACTACGCTCTTAGCGCTCCAAATGTCCAGTTGCATTTTCAACAGAAAGAGTGTTCAGATCTGCTCAATCAAAAGTATGGTTTAACTCTGTTAGCTGAATGCACAGATCAGAAAGAAGTTTCACCGAATGATTCCGTGTAGTTTATATTTGAAGACATTCCTTTTTCCACTATGACCCTCTTAGCGCTCCGAATCTCCACTTGCATTTTCTACAGAAAGAGTGTTTCAGAACGGCTCAATCAAAACTAAGGTTCAACTCTTTTAGTTGAACAAACAGAACAGAAAGAAGTTTCACACAATTCTTCTGTGTAGTTTTTATTTGTAGACATTCTTTTTCCCAATATAGGCCTCTTAGCGCTCAGAATGTCCAATTGCAGTTTCTACAGAAAGAGTGTTTCAGAACGGCTCAATCAAAAGTAAGGTTCAACTCTGTTAGTTGAATGCACAGAACAGAAAGAAGTTTCATACAATGCTTCTGTGTAGTTTATATTTGAACATATTCTTTTTTCCACTATTACCCACTTAGCGCTACGAATGTCCAGTTGCATTTTCTACAGACAGAGTGTTTCAAAACTGCTCAATCAAAAGTATGGTTTAAATCTGTTAGCTGAATGCTCAGATCAGAAAGAAGTTTCACAGACTGCTTCTGTGTAGTTTATATTTGAATATATTCCTTTTTCCACTACTACGCTCTTAGCGCTCCAAATGTCCAGTTGCATTTTCTACAGAAAGAGTGTTCAGATCTGCTCAATCAAAAGTATGGTTTAACTCTGTTAGCTGAATGCACAGATCAGAAAGAAGTTTCACCGAATGATTCCGTGTAGTTTATATTTGAAGACATTCCTTTTTCCACTATGACCCTCTTAGCGCTCCGAATCTCCACTTGCATTTTCTACAAAAAGAGTGTTTCATAACTGCTCAATCAAAAATATGTTTTATCTCTGTTAACTGAATTTACAGATCAGAAATAAGTTTCACAGAATGCATCTGTGTAGTTTTAATTTGAAGATATTCTTTTTCCCAATGTAGGCCTCTTAGAGCTTAGCATGTCCAATTGCAGTTTCTACAGAAAGAGTGTTTCAGAACGGCTCAATCAAAAGTAAGGTTCAACTCTGTTAGTTGAATGCACAGAACAGAAAGAATTTTCACAGAATGCTACTGTGTAGTTTATATTTGAATATATTCCTTTTTCCACTATTACCCTCTTATCGCTCCGAATGTCCACTAGCATTTTCTACAGAAAGAGTGTTCAGAACTGCGCAATCAAAAGTATGGTTTAACTCTGTTAGCTGAATGCACAGATCACAAAGAAGTTTCACAGAATGATTCTGTGTAGTTTATATTTGAATATATTCCTTTTTCCACTATTACCCTCTTAGCGCTCCGAATCTCCACTTGCATTTTCTACAGAAAGAGTGTTTCAGAACGGCTCAATCAAAACTAAGGTTCAACTCTTTTAGTTGAACAAACAGAACAGAAAGAAGTTTCACACAATTCTTCTGTGTAGTTTTAATTTGTAGACATTCTTTTTCCCAATATAGGCCTCTTAGCGCTCAGAATGTCCAATTGCAGTTTCTACAGAAAGAGTGTTTCAGAACGGCTCAATCAAAAGTAAGGTTCAACTCTGTTAGTTGAATGCACAGAACAGAAAGAAGTTTCATACAATGCTTCTGTGTAGTTTATATTTGAACATATTCTTTTTTCCACTATTACCCACTTAGCGCTACGAATGTCCAGTTGCATTTTCTACAGACAGAGTGTTTCAAAACTGCTCAATCAAAAGTATGGTTTAACTCTGTTAGCTGAATGCTCAGATCAGAAAGAAGTTTCACAGAATGCTTCTGTGTAGTTTATATTTGAATATATTCCTTTTTCCACTACTACTCTCTTAGCGCTCCAAATGTCCAGTTGCATTTTCTACAGAAAGAGTCTTCAGATCTGCTCAATCAAAAGTATGGTTTAACTCTGTTAGCTGAATGCACAGATCAGAAAGAAGTTTCAGAGAATGATTCTGTGTAGTTTATATTTGGAGACATTCTTTTTCCACTATTACCCTCTTAGCGCTCCGAATCTCCACTTGCATTTTCTACAGAAAGAGTGTTTCAGAACGGCTCAATCAAAACTAAGGTTCAAATCTTTTAGTTGAACAAACAGAACAGAAAGAAGTTTCACACAATTCTTCTGTGTAGTTTTTATTTGTAGACATTCTTTTTCCCAATATAGGCCTCCTAGCGCTCAAAATGTCCAATTGGAGTTTCTACAGAAAGAGTGTTTCAGAACGGCTCAATCAAAAGTAAGGTTCAACTCTGTTAGTTGAATGCACAGAACAGAAAGAAGTTTCATACAATGCTTCTGTGTAGTTTATATTTGAACATATTCTTTTTTCCACTATTACCCACTTAGCGCTACGAATGTCCAGTTGCATTTTCTACAGACAGAGTGTTTCAAAACTGCTCAATCAAAAGTATGGTTTAACTCTGTTAGCTGAATGCTCAGATCAGAAAGAAGTTTCACAGAATGCTTCTGTGTAGTTTATATTTGAATATATTCCTTTTTCCACTACTACGCTCTTAGCGCTCCAAATGTCCAGTTGCATTTTCTACAGAAAGAGTGTTCAGATCTGCTCAATCAAAAGTATGGTTTAACTCTGTTAGCTGAATGCACAGATCAGAAAGAAGTTTCACCGAGTGATTCTGTGTAGTTTATATTTGAAGACATTCCTTTCTCCACTATTACCCTCTTAGCCCTCCGAATCTCCACTTGCATTTTCTACAAAAAGAGTGTTTCATAACTGCTCAATCAAAAATATGCTTTATCTCTGTTAACTGAATTTACAGATCAGAAAGAAGTTTCACAGAATGCATCTGTGTAGTTTTTATTTGAAGATATTCTTTTTCCCAATGTAGGACTCTTAGCGCTTAGCATGTCCAATTGCAGTTTCTACAGAAAGAGTGTTTCAGAACGGCTCAATCAAAAGTAAGGTTCAACTCTGTTAGTTGAATGCACAGAACAGAAAGAATTTTCACAGAATGCTACTGTGTAGTTTATATTTGAATATATTCCTTTTTCCACTATTACCCTCTTAGCGCTCCGAATGTCCACTTGCATTTTCTACAGAAAGAGTGTTCAGAACTGCGCAATCAAAAGTATGGTTTAACTCTGTTAGCTTAATGAACATATCAGAAATAAGTTTCACACAATGCTTCTGTGTAGTTTTTATTTGAAGATATTATTTTTCCCAATAGAGGCCTCTTAGCGCTCAGAATGTCCAATTGCAGTTTCTACAGAAAGAGTGTTTCAGAAAGGCTCAATCAAAAGTAAGGTTCAACTCTGTTAGTTGAATGCACAGAACAGAAAGAAGTTTCATACAATGCTTCTGTGTAGTTTATATTTGAACATATTTTTTTTCCACTATTACCCACTTAGGGCTACGAATGTCCAGTTGCATTTTCTACAGACAGAGTGTTCCAAAACTGCTCAATCAAAAGTATGGTTTAACTCTGTTAGCTGAATGCTCAGATCAGAAAGAAGTTTCACAGAATGCTTCTGTGTAGTTTATATTTGAATATATTCCTTTTTCCACTACTACTCTCTTAGCGCTCCAAATGTCCAGTTGCATTTTCTACAGAAAGAGTCTTCAGATCTGCTCAATCAAAAGTATGTTTTAACTCTGTTAGCTGAATGCACAGATCAGAAAGAAGTTTCACAGAATGATTCTGTGTAGTTTATATTTGGAGACATTCTTTTTCCACTATTACCCTCTTAGCGCTCCGAATCTCCACTTGCATTTTCTACAGAAAGAGTGTTTCAGAACGGCTCAATCAAAACTAAGGTTCAACTCTTTTAGTTGAACAAACAGAACAGAAAGAAGTTTCACACAATTCTTCTGTGTAGTTTTTATTTGTAGACATTCTTTTTCCCAATATAGGCCTCCTAGCGCTCAAAATGTCCAATTGCAGTTTCTACAGAAAGAGTGTTTCAGAACGGCTCAATCAAAAGTAAGGTTAAACTCTGTTAGTTGAATGCACAGAACAGAAAGAAGTTTCATACAATGCTTCTGTGTAGTTTATATTTGAACATATTCTTTTTTCCACTATTACCCACTTAGCGCTACGAATGTCCAGTTGCATTTTCTACAGACAGAGTGTTTCAAAACTGCTCAATCAAAAGTATGGTTTAACTCGGTTAGCTGAATGCTCAGATCAGAAAGAAGTTTCACAGAATGCTTCTGTGTAGTTTATATTTGGATATATTACTTTTTCCACTATTACGCTCTTAGCGCTCCAAATGTCCAGTTGCATTTTCTACAGAAAGAGTGTTCAGATCTGCTCAATCAAAAGTATGGTTTAACTCTGTTAGCTGACTGCACAGATCAGAAAGAAGTTTCACCGAATGATTCTGTGTAGTTTATATTTGAAGACATTCCTTTCTCCACTATTACCCTCTTAGCGCTCCGAATCTCCACTTGCATTTTCTACAAAAAGAGTGTTTCATAACTGCTCAATCAAAAATATGCTTTATCTCTGTTAACTGAATTTACAGATCAGAAATAAGTTTCACAGAATGCATCTGTGTAGTTTTTATTTGAAGATATTCTTTTTCCCAATGTAGGCCTCTTAGCGCTTAGCATGTCCAATTGCAGTTTCTACAGAAAGAGTGTTTCAGAACGGCTCAATCAAAAGTAAGGTTCAACTCTGTTAGTTGAATGCACAGAACAGAAAGAATTTTCACAGAATGCTACTGTGTAGTTTATATTTGAATATATTCCTTTTTCCACTATTACCCTCTTAGCGCTCCGAATGTCCACTTGCATTTTCTACAGAAAGAGTGTTCAGAACTGCGCAATCAAAAGTATGGTTTAACTCTGTTAGCTTAATGAACATATCAGAAATAAGTTTCACACAATGCTTCTGTGTAGTTTTTATTTGAAGATATTATTTTTCCCAATAGAGACCTCTTAGCGCTCAGAATGTCCAATTGCAGTTTCTACAGAAAGAGTGTTTCAGAAAGGCTCAATCAAATGTAAGGTTCAACTCCGTTAGTTGAATGCACAGAACAGAAAGAAGTTTCATACAATGCTTCTGTGTAGTTTATATTTGAATATATTTTTTTTCCACTATTACCCACTTAGCGCTACGAATGTCCAGTTGCATTTTCTACAGACAGAGTGTTTCAAAACTGCTCAATGAAAAGTGTAGTTTAAATCTGTTAGCTGAATGCTCAGATCAGAAAGAAGTTTCACAGAATGCTTCTGTGAAGTTTATATTTGAATATATTCCTTTTTCCTCTAGGACTCTCTTAGCGCTCCGAATGTCCACTTGCATTTTCTAAAGAAAGAGTGTTCAGATCTGCTCAATCAATAGTATGGTTTAACTCTGTTAGCTGAATGCACAGATCAGAAAGAAGTTTCACCGAATGATTCTGTGTAGTTTATATTTGAAGACATTCCTTTTTCCACTATTACCCTCTTAGCGCTCCGAATCTCCACTTGCATTTTCTACAAAAAGAGTGTTTCATAACTGCTCAATCAAAAATATGTTTTATCTCTGTTAACTGAATTTAAAGATCAGAAATAAGTTTCACAGAACGCATCTGTGTAGTTTTTATTTGAAGATATTCTTTTTCCCAATGTAGGCCTCTTAGCGCTTAGCATGTCCAATTGCAGTTTCTACAGAAAGGGTGTTTCAGAACGGCTGAATCAAAAGTAAGGTTCAACTCTGTTAGTTGAATGCACAGAACAGAAAGAATTTTCACAGAATGCTACTGTGTAGTTTATATTTGAATATATTCCTTTTTCCACTATTACCCTCTTAGCGCTCCGAATGTCCACTTGCATTTTCTACAGAAAGAGTGTTCAGTACTGCGCAATCAAAAGTATGGTTTAACTCTGTTAGCTTAATGAACATATCAGAAATAAGTTTCACACAATGCTTCTGTGTAATTTTTATTTGAAGATATTATTTTTCCCAATATAGGCCTCTTAGCGCTCAGAATGTCCAATTGCAGTTTCTACAGAAAGAGTGTTTCAGAAAGGCTCAATCAAAAGTAAGGTTCAACTCTGTTAGTTGAATGCACAGAACAGAAAGAAGTTTCATACAATGCTTCTGTGTAGTTTATATTTGAACATATTCTTTTTTCCACTATTACCCACTTAGCGCTACGAATGTCCAGTTGCATTTTCTACAGACAGAGTGTTTCAAAACTGCTCAATGAAAAGTATGGTTTAACTCTGTTAGCTGAATGCTCAGATCAGCAAGAAGTTTCACAGAATGCTTCTGTGTAGTTTATATTTGAATATATTCCTTTTTCCACTACTACTCTCTTAGCGCTCCAAATGTCCAGTTGCATTTTCTACAGAAAGAGTCTTCAGATCTGCTCAATCAAAAGTATGGTTTAACTCTGTTAGCTGAATGCACAGATCAGAAAGAAGTTTCACAGAATGATTCTGTGTAGTTTATATTTGGAGACATTCTTTTTCCACTATTACCCTCTTAGCGCTCCGAATCTCCACTTGCATTTTCTACAGAAAGAGTGTTTCAGAACGGCTCAATCAAAACTAAGGTTCAACTCTTTTAGTTGAACAAACAGAACAGAAAGAAGTTTCATACAATGCTTCTGTGTAGTTTATATTTGAACATATTCTTTTTTCCACTATTACCCACTTAGCGCTACGAATGTCCAGTTGCATTTTCTACAGACAGAGTGTTTCAAAACTGCTCAATCAAAAGTATGGTTTAACTCTGTTAGCTGAATGCTCAGATCAGAAAGAAGTTTCACAGAATGCTTCTGTGTAGTTTATATTTGAATATATTCCTTTTTCCACTACTACGCTCTTAGCGCTCCAAATGTCCAGTTGCATTTTCTACAGAAAGAGTGTTCAGATCTGCTCAATCAAAAGTATGGTTTAACTCTGTTAGCTGAATGCACAGATCAGAAAGAAGTTTCACCGAATGATTCTGTGTAGTTTATATTTGAAGACATTCCTTTTTCCACTATTACCCTCTTAGCGCTCCGAATCTCCACTTGCATTTTCTACAAAAAGAGTGTTTCATAACTGCTCAATCAAAAATATGTTTTATCTCTGTTAACTGAATTTACAGATCAGAAATAAGTTTCACAGAATGCATCTGTGTAGTTTTTATTTGAAGATATTCTTTTTCCCAATGTAGGCCTCTTAGCGCTTAGCATGTCAAATTGCAGTTTCTACAGAAAGAGTGTTTCAGAACGGCTCAATCAAAAGTAAGGTTCAACTCTGTTAGTTGAATGCACAGAACAGAAAGAATTTTCACAGAATGCTACTGTGTAGTTTATATTTGAATATATTCCTTTTTCCACTCTTACCCTCTTAGCGCTCCGAATGTCCACTTGCATTTTCTACAGAAAGAGTGTTCAGAACTGCGCAATCAAAAGTATGGTTTAACTCTGTTAGCTTAATGAACATATCAGAAATAAGTTTCACACAATGCTTCTGTGTAGTTTTTATTTGAAGATATTATTTTTCCCAATAGAGGCCTCTTAGCGCTCAGAATGTCCAATTGCAGTTTCTACAGAAAGAGTGTTTCAGAAAGGCTCAATCAAAAGTAAGGTTCAACTCTGTTAGTTGAATGCACAGAACAGAAAGAAGTTTCATACAATGCTTCTGTGTAGTTTATATTTGAACATATTCTTTTTTCCACTATTACCCACTTAGCGCTACGAATGTCCAGTTGCATTTTCTACAGACAGAGTGTTTCAAAACTGCTCAATCAAAAGTATGGTTTAACTCTGTTAGCTGAATGCTCAGATCAGAAAGAAGTTTCACAGAATGCTTCTGTGTAGTTTATATTTGAATATATTCCTTTTTCCACTACTACTCTCTTAGCGCTCCAAATGTCCAGTTGCATTTTCTACAGAAAGAGTGTTCAGATCTGCTCAATCAAAAGTATGGTTTAACTCTGTTAGCTGAATGCACAGATCAGAAAGAAGTTTCACAGAATAATTCTGTGTAGTTTATATTTGGAGACATTCCTTTTTCCACTATTACCCTCTTAGCGCTCCGAATCTCCACTTGCATTTTCTACAGAAAGAGTGTTTCAGAACGGCTCAATCAAAACTATGGTTCAACTCTTTTAGTTGAACAAACAGAACAGAAATAAGTTTCACACAATTCTTCTCTGTAGTTTTTATTTGTAGACATTCTTTTTCCCAATATAGGCCTCCTAGCGCTCAGAATGTCCAATTGCAGTTTCTACAGAAAGAGTGTTTCAGAACGGCTCAATCAAAACTAAGGTTCAACTCTGTTAGTTGAATGCACAGAACAGAAAGAAGTTTCATACAATGCTTCTGTGTAGTTTATATTTGAACATATTCTTTTTTCCACTATTACCCACTTAGCGCTACGAATGTCCAGTTGCATTTTCTACAGACAGAGTGTTTCAAAACTGCTCAATCAAAAGTATGGTTTAACTCTGTTAGCTGAATGCTCAGATCAGAAAGAAGTTTCACAGAATGCTTCTGTGTATTTTATATTTGAATATATTCCTTTTTCCACTACTACGCTCTTAGCGCTCCAAATGTCCAGTTGCATTTTCTACAGAAAGAGTGTTCAGACCTGCTCAATCAAAAGTATGGTTTAACTCTGTTAGCTGAATGCACAGATCAGAAAGAAGTTTCACCGAATGATTCTGTGTAGTTTATATTTGAAGACATTCCTTTTTCTACTATTACCCTCTTAGCACTCCGAATGTCCACTTGCATTTTCTACAGAAAGAGTGTTCAGAACTGCGCAATCAAAAGTATGGTTTAACTCTGTTAGCTTAATGAACATATCAGAAATAAGTTTCACACAATGCTTCTGTGTAGTTTTTATTTGAAGATATTATTTTTCCCAATAGAGGCCTCTTAGCGCTCAGAATGTCCAATTGCAGTTTCTACAGAAAGAGTGTTTCAGAAAGGCTCAATCAAAAGTAAGGATCTACTCTGTTAGTTGAATGCACAGAACAGAAAGAAGTTTCATACAATGCTTCTGTGTAGTTTATATTTGAACATATTCTTTTTTCCACTATTACCCACTTAGCGCTACGAATGTCCAGTTGCATTTTCTACAGACAGAGTGTTTCAAAACTGCTCAATCAAAAGTATGGTTTAACTCTGTTAGCTGAATGCTCGAATCAGAAATAAGTTTCACAGAATGCTTCTGTGTAGTTTATATTTGAATATATTCCTTTTTCCACTACTACTCTCTTAGCGCTCCAAATGTCCAGTTGCATTTTCTACAGAAAGAGTGTTCAGATCTGCTCTATCTAAAGTATGGTTTAACTCTGTTAGCTGAATGCACAGATCAGTAAGAAGTTTCACCGAATGATTCTGTGTAGTTTATATTTGGAGACATTCCTTTTTCCACTATTACCCTCTTAGCGCTCCGAATCTCCACTTGCATTTTCTACAGAAAGAGTTTCTCAGAACGGCTCAATCAAAACTAAGTTTCAACTCTTTTAGTTGAACAAACAGAACAGAAAGAAGTTTCACACAATTCTTCTCTGTAGCTTTTATTTGTAGACATTCTTTTTCCCAATATAGGCCTCCTAGCGCTCAGAATGTCCAATTGCAGTTTCTACAGAAAGAGTGTTTCAGAACGGCTCAATCAAAAGTAAGGTTCAACTCTGTTAGTTGAATGCACAGAACAGAAAGTAGTTTCATACAATGCTTCTGTGTAGTTTATATTTGAACATATTCTTTTTTCCACTATTACCCACTTAGCGCTACGAATGTCCAGTTGCATTTTCTACAGACAGAGTGTTTCAAAACTGCTCAATCAAAAGTATGGTTTAACTCTGTTAGCTGAAAGCTCAGATCAGAATGAAGTTTCACAGAATGCTTCTGTGTAGTTTATATTTGAATATATTCCTTTTTCCACTACTACTCCCTTAGCGCTCCAAATGTCCAGTTGCATTTTCTACAGAAAGTGTGTTCAGATCTGCTCAATCAAAAGTATGGTTTAACTCTGTTAGCTGAATGCACAGATCAGAAAGAAGTTTCACAGAATGATTCTGTGTAGTTTATGTTTGGAGACATTCCTTTTTCCTCTATTACCCTCTTAGCGCTCCGAATCTCCACTTGCAATTTCTACAGAAAGAGTGTTTCAGAACGGCTCAATCAAAACTAAGGTTCAAATCTTTTAGTTGAACAAACAGAACATAAAGAAGTTTCACACAATTCTGCTGTGTAGTTTTTATTTGTAGACATTCTTTTTCCCAATATAGGCCTCCTAGCGCTCAAAATGTCCAATTGCAGTTTCTACAGAAAGAGTGTTTCAGAACGGCTCAATCAAAAGTAAGGTTCAACTCTGTTAGTTGAATGCACAGAACAGAAAGAAGTTTCATACAATGCTTCTGTGTAGTTTATATTTGAACATATTCTTTTTTCCACTATTACCCACTTAGCGCTACGAATGTCCAGTTGCATTTTCTACAGACAGAGTGTTTCAAAACTGCTCAATCAAAAGTATGGTTTAACTCTGTTAGCTGAATGCACAGATCAGAAAGAAATTTCACAGAATGCTTCTGTGTAGTTTATATTTGAATATATTCCTTTTTCCACTACTACTCTCTTAGCGCTCCAAATGTCCAGTTGCATTTTCTACAGAAAGAGTGTTCAGATCTGCTCAATCAAAAGTATGTTTTAACTCTGTTAGCTGAATGCACAGATCAGAAATAAGTTTCACAGAATGATTCTGTGTAGTTTATATTTGGAGACATTCCTTTTTCCACTATTACCCCCTTAGCGCTCCGAATTTCCACTTGCATTTTCTACAAAAAGAGGATTTCATAACTGCTCAATCAAAAATACGTTTTATCTCTGTTAACTGAATTTACAGATCAGAAATAAGTTTCACAGAATGCATCTGTGTAGTTTTTATTTGAAGATATTCTTTTTCCCAATGTAGGCCTCTTAGCGCTTAGCATGTCCAATTGCAGTTTCTACAGAAAGAGTGTTTCAGAACGGCTCAATCAAAAGTAAGGTTCAACTCTGTTAGTTGAATGCACAGAACAGAAAAAATTTTCACAGAATGCTACTGTGTAGTTTATATTTGAATATATTCCTTTTTCCACTATTACCCTCTTAGCGCTCCGAATGTCCACTTGCATTTTCTACAGAAAGAGTGTTCAGAACTGCTCAATCAAAAGTATGGTTTAACTCTGTTAGCTGAATGCACAGATCAGAAAGAAGTTTCACAGAATGATTCTGTGTAATTTATATTTGGAGACATTCCTTTTTCCACTATTACCCTCTTAGCGCTCCGAATCTCCACTTGCATTTTCTACAGAAGGTGTGTTTCAGAACGGCTCAATCAAAACTATGGTTCAACTCTTTTAGTTGAACAAACAGAACAGAAAGAAGTTTCACACAATTCTTCTGTGTTGTTTTTATTTGTAGACATTCTTTTTCCCAATATAGGCCTCTTAGCGCTCAGAATGTCCAATTGCAGTTTCTACAGAAAGAGTGTTTCAGAACGGCTCAATCAAAAGTAAGGTTCAACTCTGTTAGTTGAATGCACAGAACAGAAAGAAGTTTCATACAATGCTTCTGTGTAGTTTATATTTGAACATATTCTTTTTTCCACTATTACCCACTTAGCGCTACGAATATCCAATTGCATTTTCTACAGACAGAGTGTTTCAAAACTGCTCAATCAAAAGTATGGTTTAACTCTGTTAGCTGAATGCTCAGATCAGAAAGAAGTTTCACAGAATGCTTCTGTGTAGTTTATATTTGAATATATTCCTTTTTCCACTACTACGCTCTTAGCGCTCCAAATGTCCAGTTGCATTTTCTACAGAAAGAGTGTTCAGATCTGCTCAATCAAAAGTATGGTTTAACTCTGTTAGCTGAATGCACAGATCAGAAAGAAGTTTCACCGAATGATTCTGTGTAGTTTATATTTGGAGACATTCCTTTTTCCACTATTACCCTCTTAGAGCTCCGAATCTCCACTTGCATTTTCTACAAAAAGAGTGTTTCATAACTGCTCAATCAAAATATGTTTTATCTCTGTTAACTGAATTTACAGATCAGAAATAAGTTTCACAGAATGCATCTGTGTAGTTTTTATTTGAAGATATTCTTTTTCCCAATGTAGGCCTCTTAGCGCTTAGCATGTCCAATTGCAGTTTCTACAGAAAGAGTGTTTCAGAACGGCTCAATCAAAAGTAAGGTTCAACTCTGTTAGTTGAATGCACAGAACAGAAAGAATTTTCACAGAATGCTACTGTGTAGTTTATATTTGAATATATTCCTTTTTCCACTATTACCCTCTTAGCGCTCCGAATGTACACTTGCATTTTCTACAGAAAGAGTGTTCAGAACTGTGCAATCAAAAGTATGGTTTAACTCTGTTAGCTTAATGAACATATCAGAAATAAGTTTCACACAATGCTTCTGTGTAGTTTTTATTTGAAGATATTATTTTTCCCAATGTAGGCCTCTTAGCGCTCAGAATGTCCAATTGCATTTTCTACAGAAAGAGTGTTTCAGAACGGCTCAATCAAATGTAAGGTTCAACCCTCTTAGTTGAATGCACAGAACAGAAAGAAGTTTCACAGAATGCTTCTTTGTAGTTTTTATTTGTAGATATTCTTTTTCCCAATATAGGCCTCTTAGTGCTCAGAATGTCCAATTGCACTTTCTACAGAAAGAGTGTTTCAGAACGGCTCAATCAAAAGTAAGGTTCAACTCTGTTAGTTGAATGCACAGAACAGAAAGAAGTTTCATACAATGCTTCTGTGTAGTTTATATTTGAACATATTCTTTTTTCCACTATTACCCTTTTAACGCTCCAAATGTCCAGTTGCATTTTCTACATACAGAGTGTTTCAAAACTGCTCAATCAAAAGTATGGTTTAACTCTGTTAGCTGAATGCTCAGATCAGAAAGAAGTTTCACAGAATGCTTCTGTGTAGTTTATATTTGAATATATTCCTTTTTCCACTACTACGCTCTTAGCGCTCCAAATGTCCAGTTGCATTTTCTACAGAAGGAGTGTTCAGATCTGCTCAATCAAAAGTATGCTTTAACTCTGTGAGCTGAATGCACAGATCAGAAAGAAGTTTCACCGAATGATTCTGTGTAGTTTATATTTGAAGACATTCCTTTTTCCACTATTACCCTCTTAGCGCTCCGAATCTCCACTTGCATTTTCTGCAAAAAGAGTGTTTCATAACTGCTCAATCAAAAATATGCTTTATCTCTGTTAACTGAATTTACAGATCAGAAATAAGTTTCACAGAATGCATCTGTGTAGTTTTTATTTGAAGATATTCTTTTTCCCAATGTAGGCCTCTTAGCGCTTAGCATGTCCAATTGCAGTTTCTACAGAAAGAGTGTTTCAGAAAGGCTCAATCAAAAGTAAGGTTCAACTCTGTTAGTTGAATGCACAGAACAGAAAGAAGTTTCATACAATGCTTCTGTGTAGTTTATATTTGAACATATTCTTTTTTCCACTATTACCCACTTAGCGCTACGAATGTCCAGTTGCATTTTCTACAGACAGAGTGTTTCAAAACTGCTTAATCAAAAGTATGGTTTAACTCTGTTAGCTGAATGCTCAGATCAGAATGAAGTTTCACAGAATGATTCTGTGTAGTTTATATTTGAATATATTCCTTTTTCCACTAGTACTCTCTTAGCGCTCCAAATGTCCAGTTGCATTTTCTACAGAAAGAGTGTTCAGATCTGCTCAATCAAAAGTATGGTTTAACTCTGTTAGCTGAATGCACAGATCAGAAAGAAGTTTCACAGAATGATTCTGTGTAGTTTATATTTGGAGACATTCCTTTTTCCACTATTACCCTCTTAGCGCTCCGAATCTCCACTTGCATTTTCTACAGAAAGAGTGTTTCAGAACGGCTCAATCAAAACTAAGGTTCAACTCTTTTAGTTGAACAAACAGAACAGAAAGTAGTTTCACACAATTCTTCTGTTTAGTTTTTATTTGTAGACATTCTTTTTCCCAATATAGGCCTCCTAGCGCTCAGAATGTCCAATTGCAGTTTCTACAGAAAGAGTGTTTCAGAACGGCTCAATCAAAAGTAAGGTTCAACTCTGTTAGTTGAATGCACAGAACAGAAAGAAGTTTCATACAATGCTTCTGTGTAGTTTATATTTGAACATATTCTTTTTTCCACTATTACCCACTTAGCGCTACGAATGTCCAGTTGCATTTTCTACAGACAGAGTGTTTCAAAACTGCTCAATCAAAAGTATGGTTTAACTCTGTTAGCTGAATGCTCAGATCAGAACGTAGTTTCACAGAATGCTTCTGTGTAGTTTATATTTGAATATATTCCTTTTTCCACTACTACCCTCTTAGCGCTCCAAATTTCCAGTGTCATTTTCTACGGAAAGAGTGTTCAGATCTGCTCAATCAAAAGTATGGTTTAACTCTGTTAGCTGAATGCACAGATCAGAAAGAAGTTTCACAGAATGAATCTGTGAAGTTTATATTTGAAGACATTCCTTTTTCCACTATTACCCTCTTAGCGCTCTGAATGTCCACTTGCATTTTCTACAGAAAGAGTGTTTCAGAACGGCTCAATCAAAACAAAGGTTCAACTCTTTTAGTTGAATGAACAGAACAGAAAGAAGTTTCACGGAATGCTTCTGTGTAGTTTTTATTTGTAGATATTCTTTTTCCCAATATAGGCCTCTTAGCGCTCAGAATGTCCTATTGCAGTTTCTACAGAAAGAGTGTTTCAGAACGGCTCAATCAAAAGTAACGTTCAACCCTGGTAGTTGAATGCACACAACAGAAATAAGTTTCACAGAATGCTTCTGTGTAATTTATATTTGAATATATACCTTTTTCCACTATTACCCTCTTAGCGCTCCGAATGTCCACTTGCATTTTCTACAGAAAGAGTGTTCTGAACTGCGCAATCAAAAGTATGGTTTAACTCTGTTAGCTGAATGCACATATCAGAAATAAGTTTCAAACAATGCTTCTGTTTAGTTTTTATTTGAAGATATTATTTTTCCCAATATAGGCCCCTTAGCGCTCAGAATGTCCAATTGCAGTTTCTACAGAAAGAGTGTTTCAGAACGGCTCAATCAAATGTAAGGTTCAACTCTCTTAGTTGAATGCACAGAACAGAAAGAAGTTTCACAGAATGCTTCTGTGTAGTATTTAGTTGAAGATACTCCTTTTTGGACTATTACCCACTTAGCGCTCCGAATATCCACTGGCAGTTTCTACACAAAGAGCGTTTCAGAACTGCTCCTTCAAAAGTAAGGCTCAACACTGTTAGTTGAATGCGAAGAACAGAAAGGGGTTTCAGAGAATGCTTCTGTGTAGTTTTTAATGGGAGATATTCCTTTTTCCTCTATTACAATCTTAGCGCTCCGAATTTCCACTTGCATTTTCTACAAAAAGAGTGTTTCATAACTGCTCAATCAAAAATATGGTTTAGCTCTGTTAACTGAATTTACAGATCAGAAATAAGTTTCACAGAATGCATCTGTTTAGTTTTTATTTGAAGATATACTTTTTCCCAATGTAGGCCTCTTAGCGCTTAGCATGTCCAATTGCAGTTTCTACAAAAAGAGTGTTTCAGAACGGCTCAATCAAAAGTAAGGTTCAACTCTGTTAGTTGAATGCACAGAACAGAAAGAATTTTCACAGAATGCTACTGTGTAGTTTATCTTTGAATATATTCCTTTTTCCACTATTACCCTCTTAGCGCTCCGAATGTCCACTTGCATTTTCTACAGAAAGAGTGTTCAGAACTGCGCAATCGAAAGTATGGTTTAACTCTGTTAGCTTAATGAACATATCAGAAATAAGTTTCACACAATGCTTCTGTGTAGTTTTTATTTGAAGATATTATTTTTCCCAATAGAGGCCTCTTAGCGCTCAGAATGTCCAATTGCAGTTTCTACAAAAAGAGTGTTTCAGAAAAGCTCAATCAAAAGTAAGGTTCAACTCTGTTAGTTGAATGCACAGAACAGAAAGAAGTTTCATACAATGCTTCTGTGTAGTTTATATTTGAACATATTCTTTTTTCCACTATTACCCACTTAGCGCTTCGAATGTCCAGTTGCATTTTCTACAGACAGAGTGTTTCAAAACTGCTCAATCAAAAGTATGGTTTAACTCTGTTAGCTGAATGCTCAGATCAGAAAGAAGTTTCACAGAATGCTTCTGTGTAGTTTATATTTGAATATATTACTTTATCCACTACTACTCTCTTAGCGCTCCAAATGTCCAGTTGCATTTTCTACAGAAAGAGTGTTCAGATCTGCTCTATCAAAAGTATGGTTTAACTCTGTTAGCTGAATGCACAGATCAGAAAGAAGTTTCACAGAATGATTCTGTGTAGTTTATATTAGGAGACATTCCTTTTTCCCCTATTACCCTCTTAGCACTCCGAATCTCCACTTGCATTTTCTACAGAAAGAGTGTTTCAGAACGGCTCAATCAAAACTAAGGTTCAACTCTTTTAGTTGAACAAACAGAACAGAAAGTAGTTTCACACAATTCTTCTGTGTAGTTTTTATTTGTAGACATTCTTTTTCCCAATATAGGCCTCCTAGCGCTCAGAATGTCCAATTGCAGTTTCTACAGAAAGAGTGTTTCAGAACGGCTCAATCAAAAGTAAGGTTCAACTCTGTTAGTTGAATGCACAGAACAGAAAGAAGTTTCATACAATGCTTCTGTGTAGTTTATATTTGAACATATTCTTTTTTCCACTATTATCCACTTAGCGCTACGAATGTCCAGTTGCATTTTCTACAGACAGAGTGTTTCAAAACTGCTCAATCAAAAGTATGGTTTAACTCTGTTAGCTGAATGCTCAGATCAGAAATAAGTTTCACACAATGCTTCTGTGTAGTTTATATTTGAATATATTCCTTTTTCCACTACTACGCTCTTAGCGCTCCAAATGTCCAGTTGCATTTTCTACAGAAAGAGTGTTCAGATCTGCTCAATCAAAAGTATGGTTTAACTCTGTTAGCTGAATGCACAGACCAGAAAGAAGTTTCACCGAATGATTCTGTGTAGTTTATATTTGAAGACATTCCTTTTTCCACTATTACCCTCTTAACGCTCCGAATCTCCACTTGCATTTTCTACAAAAAGAGTGTTTCATAACTGCTCAATCAAAAATATGTTTTATCTCTGTTAACTGAATTTACAGATCAGAAATAAGTTTCACAGAATGCATCTGTGTAGTTTTTATTTGAAGATATTCTTTTTCCCAATGTAGGCCTCTTAGCGCTTAGCATGTCCAATTGCAGTTTCTACAGAAAGAGTGTTTCAGAACGGCTCAATCAAAAGTAAGGTTCAACTCTGTTAGTTGAATGCACAGAACAGAAAGAATTTTCACAGAATGCTACTGTGTAGTTTATATTTGAATATATTCCTTTTTCCACTATTACCCTCTTAGCGCTCCGAATGTCCACTTGCATTTTCTACAGAAAGAGTGTTCAGAACTGCGCAATCAAAAGTATGGTTTAACTCTGTTAGCTTAATGAACATTTCAGAAATAAGTTTCACACAATGCTTCTGTGTAGTTTTTATTTGAAGATATTATTTTTCCCAATGTAGGCCTCTTAGCGCTCAGAATGTCCAATTGCATTTTCTACAGAAAGAGTGTTTCAGAACGGCTCAATCAAAACTAAGGTTCAACTCTCTTTGTTGAATGCACAGAACAGAAAGAAGTTTCACAGAATGCTTCTGTGTAGTTTTTATTTGTAGATATTCTTTTTCCCAATATAGGCCTCTTAGTGCTCAGAATGTCCAATTGCACTTTCTACAGAAAGAGTGTTTCAGAACGTCTCAATCAAAAGTAAGGTTCAACTCTGTTAGTTGAATGCACAGAACAGAAAGAAGTTTCATACAATGCTTCTGTGTAGTTTATATTTGAACATATTCTTTTTTCCACTATTACCCACTTAGCGCTACGAATGTCAAGTTGCATTTTCTACAGACAGAGTGTTTCAAAACTGCTCAATCAAAAGTATGGTTTAACTCTGTTAGCTGAATGCTCAGATCAGAAAGAAGTTTCACAGAATGCTTCTGTGTAGTTTATATTTGAATATATTCCTTTTTCCACTACTACCCTCTTAGCGCTCCAAATTTCCAGTGTCATTTTCTACGGAAAGAGTGTTCAGATCTGCTCAATCAAAAGTATGGTTTAACTCTGTTAGCTGAATGCACAGATCAGAAAGAAGTTTCACAGAATGAATCTGTGAAGTTTATATTTGAAGACATTCCTTCTTCCACTATTACCCTCTTAGCGCTCTGAATCTCCACTTGCATTTTCTACAGAAAGAGTGTTTCAGAACGGCTCAATCAAAACTAAGGTTCAACTCTTTTAGTTGAATGAACAGAACAGAAAGAAGTTTCACAGAATGCTTCTGTGTAGTTTTTATTTGTAGATATTCTTTTTCCCAATATAGGCCTCTTAGCGCTCAGAATGTCCTATTGCAGTTTCTACAGAAAGAGTGTTTCAGAACGGCTCAATCAAAAGTAACGTTCAACCCTGGTAGTTGAATGCACACAACAGAAATAAGTTTCACAGAATGCTTCTGTGTAATTTATATTTGAATATATACCTTTTTCCACTATTACCCTCTTAGCGCTCCGAATGTCCACTTGCATTTTCTACAGAAAGAGTGTTCTGAACTGTGCAATCAAAAGTATGGTTTAACTCTGTTAGCTGAATGCACATATCAGAAATAAGTTTCAAACAATGCTTCTGTGTAGTTTTTATTTGAAGATATTATTTTTCCCAATATAGGCCCCTTAGCGCTCAGAATGTCCAATTGCAGTTTCTACAGAAAGAGTGTTTCAGAACGGCTCAATCAAATGTAAGGTTCAACTCTCTTAGTTGAATGCACAGAACAGAAAGAAGTTTCACAGAATGCTTCTGTGTAGTATTTAGTTGAAGATACTCCTTTTTGGACTATTACCCACTTAGCGCTCCGAATATCCACTGGCAGTTTCTACACAAAGAGCGTTTCAGAACTGCTCCTTCAAAAGTAAGGCTCAACACTGTTAGTTGAATGCGAAGAACAGAAAGGGGTTTCAGAGAATGCTTCTGTGTAGTTTTTAATGGGAGATATTCCTTTTTCCTCTATTACAATCTTAGCGCTCCGAATGTCCACTTGCATTTTCTACAAAAAGAGTGTTTCATAACTGCTCAATCAAAAATATGGTTTAGCTCTGTTAACTGAATTTACAGATCAGAAATAAGTTTCACAGAGTGCATCTGTTTAGTTTTTATTTGAAGATATACTTTTTCCCAATGTAGGCCTCTTAGCGCTTAGCATGTCCAATTGCAGTTTCTACAAAAAGAGTGTTTCAGAACGGCTCAATCAAAAGTAAGGTTCAACTCTGTTAGTTGAATGCACAGAACAGAAAGAAGTTTCACAGAATGCTACTGTGTAGTTTATATTTGTATATATTCCTTTTTCCACTATTACCCTCTTAGCGCTCGGAATGTCCACTTGCATTTTCTACAGAAAGAGTGTTCAGAACTGCGCAATCAAAAGTATGGTTTAACTCTGTTAGCTGAATGCACATATCAGAAATAAGTTTCTCACAATGCTTCTGTGTAGTTTTTATTTGAAGATATTATTTTTCCCAATATAGGCCTCTTAGCGCTCAGAATGTCCAATTGCAGTTTCTACAGAAAGAGTGTTTCAGAACGGCTCAATCAAAAGTAAGGTTCAACTCTGTTAGTTGAATGCACAGAACAGAAAGAAGTTTCATACAATGCTTCTGTGTAGTTTATATTTGAATATATTCTTTTTTCCACTATTACCCACTTAGCGCTACGAATGTCCAGTTGCATTTTCTACAGACAGAGTGTTTCAAAACTGCTCAATGAAAATATGGTTTAACTCTGTTAGCTGAATGCTCAGATCAGAAAGTAGTTTCACAGAATGCTTCTGTGTAGTTTATATTTGTATATATTCCTTTTTCCACTACTACCCTCTTAGCGCTCCAAATGTCCAGTTGCATTTTCTACAGAAAGTGTGTTCAGATCTGCTCAATCAAAAGTATGGTTTAACTCTGTTAGCTGAATGCACAGATCACAAAGAAGTTTCATAGAATGATTCTGTGTAGTTTATATTTGAAGACATTCCTTTTTCCACTATTACCCTCTTAGCGCTCCGATTCTCCACTTGCATTTTCTACAGAAAGAGTGTTTCAGAACGGCTCAATCAAAACCAAAGTTCAACTCTTTTAGTTGAATGAACTGAACACAAAGAAGTTTCACAGAATGCTTCTGTGTAGTTTTTATTTGTAGATATTCTTTTTCCCAATATAGGCCTCTTAGCGCTCAGAATGTCCAATTGCAGTTTCTACACAAAGAGTGTTTCAGAACGGCTCAATCAAAAGTAAGGTTCAACCCTGGTAGTTGAATGCACAGAACAGAAAGTAGTTTCACAGAATGCTTCTGTGTAGTTTATATTTGAATATATTCCTTTTTCCACTATTACCCTCTTAGCGCTCCGAATGTCAACTTGCATTTTCTACAGAAAGAGTGTACGGAACTGCGCAATCAAAAGTATGGTTTAACTCTGTTAGCTGAATGCACATATCAGAAATAAGTTTCAAACAATGCTTCTGTGTAGTTTTTATTTGAAGATATTATTTTTCCCAATATAGGACTCTTAGCGCTCAGAATGTCCAATTGCAGTTTCTACAGAAAGAGTGTTTCAGAACGGCTCAATCAAATGTAAGTTTCAACTCTCTTAGTTGAATGCACAGAACAGAAAGGAGTTTCACAGAATGCTTCTGTGTAGTATTTAGTTGAAGATACTACTTTTTGGACTATTACCTACTTAGCGCTCCGAATATCCACTGGCAGTTTCTACACAAAGTGTGTTTCAGAACTGCTCCTTCAAAAGTAAGGCTCAACTCTGTTAGTTGAATGCGGAGAACAGAAATGTGTTTCAGAGAATGCTTCTGTGTAGTTTTTAATTGGAGATATTCCTTTTTCCTCTATTACAATCTTAGCGCTCCGAATGTCCACTTGCATTTTCTACAAAAAGAGTGTTTCATAACTGCTCAATCAAAAATATGGTTTAGCTCTGTTAACTGAATTTACAGATCAGAAATAAGTTTCACAGAATGCATCTGTGTAGTTTTTATTTGAAGATATTCTTTTTCAAAATGTAGGCCTCTTAGCGCTTAGAATGTCCAATTGCAGTTTCTATAGAAAGAGTGCTTCAGAACGGCTCAATCAAAAGTAAGTTTCAACTCTGTTAGTTGAATGCACAGAACAGAAAGAAGTTTCACAGAATACTACTGTGTATTTTATATTTGAATATATTACTTTTTCCACTATTACACTCTTAGCGCTCCGAATGTCCACTTGCATGTTCTACAGAAAGAGTGTTCGGAACTGCGCAATCAAAAGTATGGTTTAACTCTGTTAGCTGAATGCACATATCAGAATTAAGTATCACACAATGCTTCTGTGTAGTTTTTATTTGAAGATATTATTTTTCCCAGTATAGGCCTCTTAGCGCTCAGAATGTCCAATTGAAGTTTCTACAGAAAGAGTGTTTCAGAAAGGCTCAATCAAAAGTAAGGTTCAACTCTGTTAGTTGAATGCACAGAACAGAAAGAAGTTTCATACAATGCTTCTGTGTAGTTTATATTTGAACATATTCTTTTTTCCACTATTACCCATAGAGCGCTACGAATGTCCAGTTGCATTTTCTACAGACAGAGTGTTTCAAAACTGCTCAATCAAAGTACGGTTTAACTCTGTTAGCTGAATGCTCAGATCAGAAACAAGTTTCACAGAATGCTTCTGTGTAGTTTATATTTGAATATATTCCTTTTTCGACTACCAACCTCTCAGCGCTCCAAATGTCCAGTTGCATTTTCTAGAGAAAGAGTGTTCAGATCTGCTCAATCAAAAGTATGGTTTAACTCTGTTAGCTGAATGCACAGATCAGAAAGAATTTTCACAGAATGATTCTGTGTAGTTTATATTTGAAGACATTCCTTTTTCCACTATTACCCTCTTTGCGCTCCGAATGTCCACTTGCATTTTCTACGGAAAGAGTGTTCGGAACTGCGCAATCCAAAGTATGGTTTAACTCTGTAAGCTGAATGCACATATCAGAAATAAGTTTCACACAATTCTTCTGTGTAGTTTTTATTTGAAGATATTATTTTTCCCAATATAGGCCTCTTAGCGCTCAGAATGTCCAATTGCAGTTTCTACATAAAGACGGTTTCAGAACGGCTCAATCAAAAGTAAGGTTCAACTCTGTTAGTTGAATGCACAGAACCGAAAGAAGTTTCTTACAATGCTTCTGTGTAGTTTATATTTGAACATATTATTTTTTCCACTATTACCCACTTAGCGCTACGAATGACCGGTTGCATTTTCTACAGACAGAGTGTTTCAAACTGCTCAATCAAAAGTATGGTTTAACTCTGTTAGCTGAATGCTCAGATCAGAAAGAAGTTTCACAGAATGCTTCTGTGTAGTTTATATTTGAATATATTCCTTTTTCCACGACTACCCTCTTAGCGCTCCAAATGTCCAGTTGCATTTTCTACAGAAAGAGTGTTCAGATCTGCTCAATCAAAAGTATGGTTTAATTCTGTTAGCTGAATGCACAGATCAGAAAGAAGTCTCACAGAATGATTCTGTGTAGTTTATATTTGAAGACATTCCTTTTTCCACTATTACCCTCTTAGCGCTCCGAATCTCCACTTGCATTTTCTACAGAAAGAGTGTTTCAGAACGGCTCAATCAAAACTAAGGTTCAACTCTTTTAGTTGAATGAACAGAACATAAAGAAGTTTCACAGAATGCTTCTGTGTAGTTTTAATTTGTAGATATTCTTTTTCCCAATATAGGCCTCTTAGCGCTCAGAATGTCCAATTGCAGTTTCTACAGAAAGAGTGTTTCAGAACGGCTCAATCAAAAGTAAGGTTCAACCCTGGTAGTTGAATGCACAGAACAGAAAGAAGTTTCACAGAATGCTTCTGTGTAGTATTTAGTTGAAGATAGTCCTTTTTGGACTGTTACCCACTTAGCGCTCCGAATATCCACTGGCAGTTTCTACACAAAGAGTGTTTCAGAACTGCTCCTTCAAAAGTAAGGCTCAACTCTGTTAGTTGAATGCGGAGAACAGAAAGGGGTTTCAGAGAATGCTTCTGTGTAGTTTTTAATTGGAGATCTTCCTTTTTCCTCTATTACAATCTTAGCGCTCCGAATGTCCACTTGCATTTTCTACAAAAAGTGTGTTTCATAACTGCTCAATCAAAAATATGGTTTAGCTCTGTTAACTGAATTTACAGATCAGAAATAAGTTTCACAGAATGCATCTGTGTAGTTTTTATTTGAAGATATTCTTTTTCCCAAGGTAGGCCTCTTAGAGCTTAGCATGTCCAATTGCAGTTTCTTCAGAAAGAGTGTTTCAGAACGGCTCAATCAAAAGTAAGGTTCAACACTTTTAGTTGAATGCACAGAACAGAAAGAAGTTTCAGAGAATGCTACTGTGTAGTTTATATTTGAATATATTCCTTTTTCCACTATTACCCTCTTAGCGCTCCGAATGTCCACTTGCATTTTCTACAGAAAGAGTGTTCGTTACTGCGCAATCAAAAGTATGGTTTAACTCTGTTAGCTGAATGCACATATCAGAAATAAGTTTCTCACAATGCTTCTGTGTAGTTTTTATTTGAAGATATTATTTTTCCCAATATAGGCCTCTTAGCGCTCAGAATGTCCAATTGTAGTTTCTACAGAAAGAGTGTTTCAGAACGGCTCAATCAAAAGTAAGGTTCAACTCTGTTAGTTGAATGCACAGAACAGAAAGAAGTTTCATACAATCCTTCTGTGTAGTTTATATTTGAACATATTCTTTTCCACTATTACCCACTTAGCGCTACGAATGTCCAGTTGCATTTTATACAGACAGAGTGTTTCAAAACTGCGCAATCAAAAGTATGGTTTAACTCTGTTAGCTGAATGCTCAGATCAGAAAGTAGTTTCACAGAATGCTTCTGTGTAGTTTATATTTGAATATATTCCTTTTTCCAGTACTACCCTCTTAGCGCTCTAAATGTCCAGTTGCATTTTCTACAGAAAGAGTGTTCAGATCTGCTCAATCAAAAGTATGGTTTAACTCTGTCAGCTGAATGCACAGATCAAAAAGAAGTTTCATAGAATGATTCTGTGTAGTTTATATTTGATGACATTCCTTTTTCCACTATTACCCTCTTAGCGCTCCGAATCTCCACTTGCATTTTCTACAGAAAGAGTGTTTCAGAACGGCTCAATCAAAACCAAAGTTCAACTCTTTTAATTGAATGAACTGAAGAGAAAGAAGTTTCACAGAATGATTCTGTGTAGTTTTTATTTGTAGATATTCTTTTTCCCAATATAGGCCTCTTAGCGCTCAGAATGTCCAATTGCAGTTTCTACACAAAGAGTGTTTCAGAACGGCTCAATCAAAAGTAAGGTTCAACCCTGGTAGTTGAATGCACAGAACAGAAAGAAGTTTCACAGAATGCTACTCTGTAGTTTATATTTGAATATATTCCTTTTTCCACTATTACCCTCTTAGCGCTCCGAATGTCCACTTGCATGTTCTACAGAAAGAGTGTTCGGAACTGCGCAATCAAAAGTATGGTTTAACTCTGTTAGCTGAATGCACATATCAGAAATAAGTTTCACAAAATGCTTCTGTGTAATTTTTATTTGAAGATATTATTTTTCCCAGTATAGGCCTCTTAGCGCTCAGAATGTCCAATTGAAGTTTCTACAGAAAGAGTGTTTCAGAAAGGCTCAATCAAAAGTAAGGTTCAACTCTGTTAGTTGAATGCACAGAACAGAAAGAAGTTTCATACAATGCTTCTGTGTAGTTTATATTTGAACATATTCTTTTTTCCACTATTACCCACATAGCGCTACGAATGTCCAGTTGCATTTTCTATAGACAGAGTGTTTCAAAACTGCTCAATCAAAAGTATGGTTTAACTCTGTTAGCTGAATGCTCAGATCAGAAAGAAGTTTCACAGAATGCTTCTGTGTAGTTTATATTTGAATATATTCCTTTTTACACGACTACCCTCTTAGCGCTACAAATGTCCAGTTGCATTTTCTACAGAAAGAGTGTTCAGATCTGCTCAATCAAAAGTATGGTTTAACTCTGTTAGCTGAATGCACAGATCAGAAAGAAGTCTCACAGAATGATTCTGTGTAGTCTATATTTGAAGACATTCCTTTTTCCACTATTACCCTCTTAGCGCTCCGAATCTCCACTTGCATTTTCTACAGAAAGAGTGTTTCAGAACGGCTCAATCAAAACTAAGGTTCAACTCTTTTAGTTGAATGAACAGAACAGAAAGAGGTTTCACAGAATGCTTCTGTGTAGTTTATATTTGAATATATCCCTTTTTCCACTATTACCCTCTTAGCGCTCCGAATGTCCACTTGCATTTTCTACAGAAAGAGTGTTCTGAACTGCGCAATCAAAAGTATGGTTTATCTCTGTTAGCTGAATGCACATATCAGAAATAAGTTTCAAACAATGCTTCTGTGTAGTTTTTATTTGAAGATATTATTTTTCCCAATATAGACCTCTTAGCGCTTAGAATGTGCAATTGCAGTTTCTACAGAAAGAGTGTTTCAGAACGGCTCAATCAAATGTAAGTTTCAACTCTCTTAGTTGAATGCACAGAACAGAAAGAAGTTTCACAGAATGCTTCTGTGTAGTATTTAGTTGAAGATACTCCTTTTTGGACTATTTCCCACTTAGCGCTCCGAATATCCACTGGCAGTTTCTACACAAAGAGTGTTTCAGAACTGCTCCTTCAAAAGTAAGGCTCAACTCTGTTAGTTGAATGCGGAGAACAGAAAGGGGTTTCAGAGAATGCTTCTGTGTAGTTTTTAATTGGAGATATTCCTTTTTCCTCTATTACAATCTTAGCGCTACCTATGTCCACTTGCATTTTCTACAAAAGAGTGTTTCATAACTGCTCAATCAAAAATATGGTTTAGCTCTGTTAACTGAATTTACAGATCAGAAATAAGTTTCACAGAATGCATCTGTGTAGTTTTTATTTGAAGATATTCTTTTTCCCAATGTAGGCCTCTTAGCGCTTACAATGTCCAATTGCAGTTTCTACAGAAAGAGTGTTTCAGAACGGCTCAATCAAAAGTAAGGTTCAACTCTGTTAGTTGAATGCACAGAACAGAAAGAAGTTTCACAGAATGCTACTGTGTAGTTTATATTTGAATATATTCCTTTTTCCACTATTACCCTCTTAGCGCTCCGAGTGTCCACTTGCATTTTCTACAGAAAGAGTGTTCGGAACTGCGCAATCAAAAGTATGGTTTAACTCTGTTAGCTGAATGCACATATCAGAAATATGTTTCACACAATGCTTCTGTGTAGTTTTTATTTGAAGTTATTATTTTTCCCAATATAGGCCTCTTAGCGCTCAGAATGTCCAATTGCAGTTCCTACAGAGGGAGTGTTTCAGAACGGCTCAATCAAAAGTAAGGTTCAACTCTGTTATTTGAATGCACAGAACAGAAAGAAGTTTCATACAATGCTTCTGTGTAGTTTATATTTGAATATATTCCTTTTTACACGACTACCCTCTTAGCGCTCCAAATGTCCAGTTGCATTTTCTACAGAAAGAGTGTTCAGATCTGCTCAATCAAAAGTATGTTTTAACTCTGTTAGCTGAATGCAAAGATCAGAAATATGTTTCACAGTATGATTCTGTGTAGTTTATATTTGAAGACATTCCTTTTTCCACTATTACCCTCTTAGCGCTCCGAATCTCCACTTGCATTTTATACAGAAAGAGTGTTTCAGAGCGGCTCAATCAAAACTAATGTTCAACTCTTTTAGTTGAATGAACAGAACAGAAAGAGGTTTCACAGAATGCTTCTGTGTAGTTTATATTTGAATATATTCCTTTTTCCACTATTACCCTCTTAGCGCTCCGAATGTCCACTTGCATTTTCTACAGAAAGAGTGTTCTGAACTGCGCAATCAAAAGTATGGTTTATCTCTGTTAGCTGAATGCACATATCAGAAATAAGTTTCAAACAATGCTTCTGTGTAGTTTTTATTTGAAGATATTATTTTTCCCAATATAGACCACTTAGCGCTCAGAATGTCCAATTGCAGTTTCTACAGAAAGAGTGTTTCAGAACGGCTCAATCAAATGTAAGTTTCAACTCTCTTAGTTGAATGCACAGAACAGAAAGAAGTTTCACAGAATGCTTCTGTGTAGTATTTAGTTGAAGATACTCCTTTTTGGACTATTTCCCACTTAGCGCTCCGAATATCCACTGGCAGTTTCTACACAAAGAGTGTTTCAGAACTGCTCCTTCAAAAGTAAGGCTCAACTCTGTTAGTTGAATGCGGAGAACAGAAAGGGGTTTCAGAGAATGCTTCTGTGTAGTTTTTAATTGGAGATATTCCTTTTTCCTCTATTACAATCTTAGCGCTACCTATGTCCACTTGCATTTTCTACAAAAAGAGTGTTTCATAACTGCTCAATCAAAAATATGGTTTAGCTCTGTTAACTGAATTTACAGATCAGAAATAAGTTTCACAGAATGCATCTGTGTAGTTTTTATTTGAAGATATTCTTTTTCCCAATGTAGGCCTCTTAGCGCTTACAATGTCCAATTGCAGTTTCTACAGAAAGAGTGTTTCAGAACGGCTCAATCAAAAGTAAGGTTCAACTCTGTTAGTTGAATGCACAGAACAGAAAGAAGTTTCACAGAATGCTACTGTGTAGTTTATATTTGAATATATTCCTTTTTCCACTATTACCCTCTTAGCGCTCCGAATGTCCACTTGCATTTTCTACAGAAAGAGTGTTCGGAACTGCGCAATCAAAAGTATGGTTTAACTCTGTTAGCTGAATGCACATATCAGAAATATGTTTCACACAATGCTTCTGTGTAGTTTTTATTTGAAGTTATTATTTTTCCCAATATAGGCCTCTTAGCGCTCAGAATGTCCAATTGCAGTTTCTACAGAAGGAGTGTTTCAGAACGGCTCAATCAAAAGTAAGGTTCAACTCTGTTATTTGAATGCACAGAACAGAAAGCAGTTTCATACAATGCTTCTGTGTAGTTTATATTTGAACATATTCTTGTTTCCACTATTACCCACTTAGCGCTACGAATGTCCAGTTGCATTTTCTACAGACAGAGTGTTTCAAAACTGCTCAATCAAATGTATGGTTTAAATCTGTTAGCTGAATGCTCAGATCAGAAAGAAGTTTCACAGAATGCTTCTGTGTTGTTTATATTTGAATATATTCCTTTTTCCATGACTACCCTCTTAGCGCTCCAAATGTCCGGTTGCATTTTCTACAGAAAGAGTGTTCAGATCTGCTCAATCAAAAGTATGGTTTAACTCTGTTAGCTGAATGCACAGATCAGAAATATGTTTCACAGTATGATTCTGTGTAGTTTATATTTGAAGACATTCCTTTTTCCACTATTACCCTCTTAGCGCTCCGAATCTCCACTTGCATTTTCTACAGAAAGAGTGTTTCAGAGCGGCTCAATCAAAACTAATGTTCAACTCTTTTAGTTGAATGAACAGAACAGAAAGAGGTTTCACAGAATGCTTCTGTGTAGTTTATATTTGAATATATTCCTTTTTCCACTATTACCCTCTTAGCGCTCCGAATGTCCACTTGCATTTTCTACAGAAAGAGTGTTCTGAACTGCGCAATCAAAAGTATGGTTTATCTCTGTTAGCTGAATGCACAAATCAGAAATAAGTTTCAAACAATGCTTCTGTGTAGTTTTTATTTGCAGATATTATTTTTCCCAATATAGACCTCTTAGCGCTCAGAATGTCCAATTGCAGTTTCTACAGAAAGAGTGTTTCAGAACGGCTCAATCAAATGTAAGTTTCAACTCTCTTAGTTGAATGCACAGAACAGAAAGAAGTTTCACAGAATGTTTCAGTGTAGTTTTAATTTGTCGATATTCTTTTTCCCAATATAGGCCTCTTAGCGCTCAAAATGTCCAATTGCAGTTTCTACAGAAAGAATGTTTCAGAACGGCTCAATCAAAAGTAAGGTTCAACCCTGGTAGTTGAATGCACAGAACAGAAAAAATTTTCACAAAATGTTTCTGTGTAGTTTATATTTGAATATATTTCTTTTTCCACTATTACCCTCTTAGCGCTCCGAATGTCCACTTGCATTTTCTACAGAAAGTGTGATCTGAACTGCGCAATCAAAAGTATCTTTTAACTCTGTTAGCTGAATGCACATATCAGAAATAAGTTTCAAACAATGCTTCTGTGTAGTTTTTATTTGAAGATATTATTTTTCCCAATTTAGGCCTCTTAGCGCTCAGAATGTCCAATTGCGGTTTCTACAGAAAGAGTGTTTCAGAACGGCTCAATCAAATGTAAGGTTCAACTCTGTTAGTTGAATGCACAGAACAGACAGAAGTTTCACAGAATGCTTCTGTGTAGTATTTAGTTGAAGATACTCCTTTTTGGACTATTACCCACTTAGCGCTCCGAATATCCACTGGCAGTTTCTACACAAAGAGTGTTTCAGAACTGCTCCTTCAAAAGTAAGGCTCAACTCTGTTAGTTGAATGCGGAGAACAGAAAGGGGTTTCAGAGAATGCTTCTGTGTAGTTTTTAATTGGAGATATTCCTTTTTCCTCTATTACAATCTTAGCGCTCCGAATGTCCACTTGTATTTTCTACAAAAAGAGTGTTTCATAACTGCACAATCAAAAATATGGTTTAGCTCTGTTAACTGAATTTACAGATCAGGAATAAGTTTCACATAATGCATCTGTTTAGTTTTTATTTGAAGATATTATTTTTCCCAATATAGGCCTCTTAGTGCTCAGTATGTCCAATTGCAGTTTCTACAGAAAGAGTGTTTCAGAACGGCTCAATCAAAAGTAAGGTTCAACTCTGTTATTTGAATGCACAGAACAGAAAGAAGTTTCATACAATGCTTCTGTGTAGTTTATATTTGAACATATTCTTGTTTCCACTATTACCCTCTTAGCGCTCCAAATGTCCAGTTGCATTTTCTACAGAAAGAGTGTTCAGATCTGCTCAATCAAAAGTATGGTTTAACTCTGTTAGCTGAATGCACAGATCAGAAAGAAGTCTCACAGAATGATTCTGTGTAGTCTATATTTGAAGACATTCCTTTTTCCACTATTACCCTCTTAGCGCTCCGAATCTCCACTTGCATTTTCTACAGAAAGAGTGTTTCAGAACGGCTCAATCAAAACTAAGGTTCAACTCTTTTAGTTGAATGAACAGAACAGAAAGAGGTTTCACAGAATGCTTCTGTGTAGTTTATATTTGAATATATCCCTTTTTCCACTATTACCCTCTTAGCGCTCCGAATGTCCACTTGCATTTTCTACAGAAAGAGTGTTCTGAACTGCGCAATCAAAAGTATGGTTTATCTCTGTTAGCTGAATGCACATATCAGAAATAAGTTTCAAACAATGCTTCTGTGTAGTTTTTATTTGAAGATATTATTTTTCCCAATATAGACCTCTTAGCGCTTAGAATGTGCAATTGCAGTTTCTACAGAAAGAGTGTTTCAGAACGGCTCAATCAAATGTAAGTTTCAACTCTCTTAGTTGAATGCACAGAACAGAAAGAAGTTTCACAGAATGCTTCTGTGTAGTATTTAGTTGAAGATACTCCTTTTTGGACTATTTCCCACTTAGCGCTCCGAATATCCACTGGCAGTTTCTACACAAAGAGTGTTTCAGAACTGCTCCTTCAAAAGTAAGGCTCAACTCTGTTAGTTGAATGCGGAGAACAGAAAGGGGTTTCAGAGAATGCTTCTGTGTAGTTTTTAATTGGAGATATTCCTTTTTCCTCTATTACAATCTTAGCGCTACCTATGTCCACTTGCATTTTCTACAAAAGAGTGTTTCATAACTGCTCAATCAAAAATATGGTTTAGCTCTGTTAACTGAATTTACAGATTAGAAATAAGTTTCACAGAATGCATCTGTGTAGTTTTTATTTGAAGATATTCTTTTTCCCAATGTAGGCCTCTTAGCGCTTACAATGTCCAATTGCAGTTTATACAGAAAGAGTGTTTCAGAACGGCTCAATCAAAAGTAAGGTTCAACTCTGTTAGTTGAATGCACAGAACAGAAAGAAGTTTCACAGAATGCTACTGTGTAGTTTATATTTGAATATATTCCTTTTTCCACTATTACCCTCTTAGCGCTCCGAATGTCCACTTGCATTTTCTACAGAAAGAGTGTTCGGAACTGCGCAATCAAAAGTATGGTTTAACTCTGTTAGCTGAATGCACATATCAGAAATATGTTTCACACAATGCTTCTGTGTAGTTTTTATTTGAAGTTATTATTTTTCCCAATATAGGCCTCTTAGCGCTCAGAATGTCCAATTGCAGTTCCTACAGAGGGAGTGTTTCAGAACGGCTCAATCAAAAGTAAGGTTCAACTCTGTTATTTGAATGCACAGAACAGAAAGAAGTTTCATACAATGCTTCTGTGTAGTTTATATTTGAATATATTCCTTTTTACACGACTACCCTCTTAGCGCTCCAAATGTCCAGTTGCATTTTCTACAGAAAGAGTGTTCAGATCTGCTCAATCAAAAGTATGTTTTAACTCTGTTAGCTGAATGCAAAGATCAGAAATATGTTTCACAGTATGATTCTGTGTAGTTTATATTTGAAGACATTCCTTTTTCCACTATTACCCTCTTAGCGCTCCGAATCTCCACTTGCATTTTATACAGAAAGAGTGTTTCAGAGCGGCTCAATCAAAACTAATGTTCAACTCTTTTAGTTGAATGAACAGAACAGAAAGAGGTTTCACAGAATGCTTCTGTGTAGTTTATATTTGAATATATTCCTTTTTCCACTATTACCCTCTTAGCGCTCCGAATGTCCACTTGCATTTTCTACAGAAAGAGTGTTCTGAACTGCGCAATCAAAAGTATGGTTTATCTCTGTTAGCTGAATGCACATATCAGAAATAAGTTTCAAACAATGCTTCTGTGTAGTTTTTATTTGAAGATATTATTTTTCCCAATATAGACCACTTAGCGCTCAGAATGTCCAATTGCAGTTTCTACAGAAAGAGTGTTTCAGAACGGCTCAATCAAATGTAAGTTTCAACTCTCTTAGTTGAATGCACAGAACAGAAAGAAGTTTCACAGAATGCTTCTGTGTAGTATTTAGTTGAAGATACTCCTTTTTGGACTATTTCCCACTTAGCGCTCCGAATATCCACTGGCAGTTTCTACACAAAGAGTGTTTCAGAACTGCTCCTTCAAAAGTAAGGCTCAACTCTGTTAGTTGAATGCGGAGAACAGAAAGGGGTTTCAGAGAATGCTTCTGTGTAGTTTTTAATTGGAGATATTCCTTTTTCCTCTATTACAATCTTAGCGCTACCTATGTCCACTTGCATTTTCTACAAAAAGAGTGTTTCATAACTGCTCAATCAAAAATATGGTTTAGCTCTGTTAACTGAATTTACAGATCAGAAATAAGTTTCACAGAATGCATCTGTGTAGTTTTTATTTGAAGATATTCTTTTTCCCAATGTAGGCCTCTTAGCGCTTACAATGTCCAATTGCAGTTTCTACAGAAAGAGTGTTTCAGAACGGCTCAATCAAAAGTAAGGTTCAACTCTGTTAGTTGAATGCACAGAACAGAAAGAAGTTTCACAGAATGCTACTGTGTAGTTTATATTTGAATATATTCCTTTTTCCACTATTACCCTCTTAGCGCTCCGAATGTCCACTTGCATTTTCTACAGAAAGAGTGTTCGGAACTGCGCAATCAAAAGTATGGTTTAACTCTGTTAGCTGAATGCACATATCAGAAATATGTTTCACACAATGCTTCTGTGTAGTTTTTATTTGAAGTTATTATTTTTCCCAATATAGGCCTCTTAGCGCTCAGAATGTCCAATTGCAGTTTCTACAGAAGGAGTGTTTCAGAACGGCTCAATCAAAAGTAAGGTTCAACTCTGTTATTTGAATGCACAGAACAGAAAGCAGTTTCATACAATGCTTCTGTGTAGTTTATATTTGAACATATTCTTGTTTCCACTATTACCCACTTAGCGCTACGAATGTCCAGTTGCATTTTCTACAGACAGAGTGTTTCAAAACTGCTCAATCAAATGTATGGTTTAAATCTGTTAGCTGAATGCTCAGATCAGAAAGAAGTTTCACAGAATGCTTCTGTGTTGTTTATATTTGAATATATTCCTTTTTCCATGACTACCCTCTTAGCGCTCCAAATGTCCGGTTGCATTTTCTACAGAAAGAGTGTTCAGATCTGCTCAATCAAAAGTATGGTTTAACTCTGTTAGCTGAATGCACAGATCAGAAATATGTTTCACAGTATGATTCTGTGTAGTTTATATTTGAAGACATTCCTTTTTCCACTATTACCCTCTTAGCGCTCCGAATCTCCACTTGCATTTTCTACAGAAAGAGTGTTTCAGAGCGGCTCAATCAAAACTAATGTTCAACTCTTTTAGTTGAATGAACAGAACAGAAAGAGGTTTCACAGAATGCTTCTGTGTAGTTTATATTTGAATATATTCCTTTTTCCACTATTACCCTCTTAGCGCTCCGAATGTCCACTTGCATTTTCTACAGAAAGAGTGTTCTGAACTGCGCAATCAAAAGTATGGTTTATCTCTGTTAGCTGAATGCACAAATCAGAAATAAGTTTCAAACAATGCTTCTGTGTAGTTTTTATTTGCAGATATTATTTTTCCCAATATAGACCTCTTAGCGCTCAGAATGTCCAATTGCAGTTTCTACAGAAAGAGTGTTTCAGAACGGCTCAATCAAATGTAAGTTTCAACTCTCTTAGTTGAATGCACAGAACAGAAAGAAGTTTCACAGAATGTTTCAGTGTAGTTTTAATTTGTCGATATTCTTTTTCCCAATATAGGCCTCTTAGCGCTCAAAATGTCCAATTGCAGTTTCTACAGAAAGAATGTTTCAGAACGGCTCAATCAAAAGTAAGGTTCAACCCTGGTAGTTGAATGCACAGAACAGAAAAAATTTTCACAAAATGATTCTGTGTAGTTTATATTTGAATATATTTCTTTTTCCACTATTACCCTCTTAGCGCTCCGAATGTCCACTTGCATTTTCTACAGAAAGTGTGTTCTGAACTGCGCAATCAAAAGTATCTTTTAACTCTGTTAGCTGAATGCACATATCAGAAATAAGTTTCAAACAATGCTTCTGTGTAGTTTTTATTTGAAGATATTATTTTTCCCAATTTAGGCCTCTTAGCGCTCAGAATGTCCAATTGCGGTTTCTACAGAAAGAGTGTTTCAGAACGGCTCAATCAAATGTAAGGTTCAACTCTGTTAGTTGAATGCACAGAACAGACAGAAGTTTCACAGAATGCTTCTGTGTAGTATTTAGTTGAAGATACTCCTTTTTGGACTATTACCCACTTAGCGCTCCGAATATCCACTGGCAGTTTCTACACAAAGAGTGTTTCAGAACTGCTCCTTCAAAAGTAAGGCTCAACTCTGTTAGTTGAATGCGGAGAACAGAAAGGGGTTTCAGAGAATGCTTCTGTGTAGTTTTTAATTGGAGATATTCCTTTTTCCTCTATTACAATCTTAGCGCTCCGAATGTCCACTTGCATTTTCTACAAAAAGAGTGTTTCATAACTGCACAATCAAAAATATGGTTTAGCTCTGTTAACTGAATTTACAGATCAGGAATAAGTTTCACATAATGCATCTGTTTAGTTTTTATTTGAAGATATTATTTTTCCCAATATAGGCCTCTTAGCGCTCAGTATGTCCAATTGCAGTTTCTACAGAAAGAGTGTTTCAGAACGGCTCAATCAAAAGTAAGGTTCAACTCTGTTATTTGAATGCACAGAACAGAAAGAAGTTTCATACAATGCTTCTGTGTAGTTTATATTTGAACATATTCTTGTTTCCACTATTACCCTCTTAACGCTCCAAATGTCCAGTTGCATTTTCTACAGAAAGAGTGTTCAGATCTGCTCAATCAAAAGTATGGTTTAACTCTGTTAGCTGAATGCACACATCAGAAATATGTTTCACAGTATGATTCTGTGTAGTTTATATTTGAAGACATTCCTTTTTCCACTATTACCCTCTTAGCGCTCCGAATCTCCACTTGCATTTTATACAGAAAGAGTGTTTCAGAGCGGCTCAATCAAAACTAATGTTCAACTCTTTTAGTTGAATGAACAGAACAGAAAGAGGTTTCACAGAATGCTTCTGTGTAGTTTATATTTGAATATATTCCTTTTTCCACTATTACCCTCTTAGCGCTCCGAATGTCCACTTGCATTTTCTACAGAAAGAGTGTTCTGAACTGCGCAATCAAAAGTATGGTTTATCTCTGTTAGCTGAATGCACATATCAGAAATAAGTTTCAAACAATGCTTCTGTGTAGTTTTTATTTGAAGATATTATTTTTCCCAATATAGATCTCTTAGCGCTCAGAATGTCCAATTGCAGTTTCTACAGAAAGAGTGTTTCAGAACGGCTCAATCAAATGTAAGTTTCAACTCTCTTAGTTGAATGCACAGAACAGAAAGAAGTTTCACAGAATGCTTCTGTGTAGTATTTAGTTGAAGATACTCCTTTTTGGAGTATTTCCCACTTAGCGCTCCGAATATCCACTGGCAGTTTCTACACAAAGAGTGTTTCAGAACTGCTCCTTCAAAAGTAAGGCTCAACTCTGTTAGTTGAATGCGGAGAACAGAAAGGGGTTTCAGAGAATGCTTCTGTGTAGTTTTTAATTGGAGATATTCCTTTTTCCTCTATTACAATCTTAGCGCTACCAATGTCCACTTGCATTTTCTACAAAAAGAGTTTTTCATAACTGCTCAATCAAAAATATGGTTTAGCTCTGTTAACTGAATTTACAGATCAGAAATAAGTTTCACAGAATGCATCTGTGTAGTTTTTATTTGAAGATATTCTTTTTCCCAATGTAGGCCTCATAGCGCTTAGAATGTCCAATTGCAGTTTCTACAGAAAGAGTGTTTCAGAACGGCTCAATCAAAAGTGAGGTTCAACTCTGTTAGTTGAATGCACAGAACAGAAAGAAGTTTCACAGAATGCTACTGTGTAGTTTATATTTGAATATATTCTTTTTTCCACTATTACCCTCTTAGCGCTCCGAATGTCCACTTGCATTTTCTACAGAAAGAGTGTTCGGAACTGCGCAATCAAAAGTATGGTTTAACTCTGTTAGCTGAATGCACATATCAGAAATATGTTTCACACAATGCTTCTGTGTAGTTTTTATTTGAAGTTATTATTTTTCCCAATATAGGCCTCTTAGCGCTCAGAATGTCCAATTGCAGTTTCTACAGAAGGAGTGTTTCAGAACGGCTCAATCAAAAGTAAGGTTCAACTCTGTTATTTGAATGCACAGAACAGAAAGAAGTTTCATACAATGCTTCTGTGTAGTTTATATTTGAACATATTCTTGTTTCCACTATTACCCACTTAGCGCTACGAATGTCCAGTTGCATTTTCTACAGACAGAGTGTTTCAAAACTGCTCAATCAAAATTATGGTTTAACTCTGTTAGCTGAATGCTCAGATCAGAAAGAAGTTTCACAGAATGCTTCTGTGTAGTTTATATTTGAATATATTCCTTTTTCCACGACTACCCTCTTAGCACTCCAAATGTCCAGTTGCATTTTCTACAGAAAGAGTGTTCAGATCTGCTCAATCAAAAGTATGGTTTAACTCTGTTAGCTGAATGCACAGATCAGAAAGAAGTTTCACAGAATGATTCTGTGTAGTTTATATTTGAAGACATTCCTTTTTCCACTATTATCCTCTTAGCGCTCTTAATCCCACTTGCATTTTCTACAGAAAGAGTGTTTCAGAACGGCTCAATCAAAACTAAGGTTCAACTCTATTAGTTGAATGAACAGAACAGAAAGAAGTTTCACAGAATGCTTCTGTGTAGTTTTTATTTGTAGATATTCTTTTCCCAATATAGGCCTCTCAGCGCTCAGAATGTCCAATTGCAGTTTCTACAGAAAGAGTGTTTCAGAACAGCTCTAACAAAAGTAAGGTTCAACCCTGGTAGTTGAATGCACAGAACAGAAAGAATTTTCACAAAATGGTTCTGTGTAGTTTATATTTGAATATATTCCTTTTTCCACTATTACCCTCTTAGCGCTCCGAATGTCCACTTGCATTTTCTACAGAAAGAGTGTTCTGAACTGCGTAATCAAAAGTATGGTTTAACTCTGTTAGCTGAATGCACATATCAGAAATAAGTTTCAAACAATGCTTCTGTGTAGTTTTTATTTGAAGATATTATTATTCCCAATATAGGCCTCTTAGGGCTCAGAATGTCCAATTGCAGTTTCTACAGAAAGAGTGTTTCAGAACGGCTCAATCAAATGTAAGGTTCAACTCTGTTAGTTGAATGCACAGAACAGACAGAAGTTTCACAGAATGCTTCTGTGTAGTATTTAGTTGAAGATACTCCTTTTTGGACTATTACCCACTTAGCGCTCCGAATATCCACTGGCAGTTTCTACACAAAGAGGGTTTCAGAACTGCTCCTTCAAAAGTAAGGCTCAACTCTGTTAGTTGAATGCGGAGAACAGAAAGGGGTTTCAGAGAATGCTTCTGTGTAGTTTTTAATTGGAGATATTCCTTTTTCCTCTATTACAATCTTAGCGCTACGAATGTCCACTTGCATTTTCTACAAAAAGAGTGTTTCATAACTGCTCAATCAAAAATATGGTTTAGCTCTGTTAACTGAATTTACAGATCAGAAATAAGTTTCACAGAATGCATCTGTGTAGTTTTTATTTGAAGATATTCTTTTTCCCAATGTAGGCCTCTTAGCGCTTAGAATGTCCAATTGCAGTTTCTACAGAAAGAGTGTTTCAGAACGGCTCAATCAAAAGTCAGGTTCAACTCTGTTAGTTGAATGCACAGAACAGAAAGAAGTTTCACAGAATGCTACTGTGTAGTTTATATTTGAATATATTCTTTTTTCCACTCTTACCCTCTTAGCGCTCCGAATGTCCACTTGCATTTTCTACAGAAAGAGTGTTCGGAACTGCGCAATCAAAAGTATGGTTTAAATCTGTTAGCTGAATGCACATATCAGAAATAAGTTTCACACAATGCTTCTGTGTAGTTTTTATTTGAAGATATTATTTTTCCCAATATAGGCCTCTTAGCGCTCAGAATGTCCAATTGCAGTTTCTACAGAAAGAGTGTTTCAGAACGGCTCAATCAAAAGTAAGGTTCAACTCTGTTAGTTGAATGCCCAGAACAGAAAGAAGTTTCATACAATGCTTCTGTGTAGTTTATATTTGAACATATTCTTTTTTCCACTATTACCCTCTTAGCGCTACGAATGTCCAGTTGCATTTTCTACAGACAGAGTGTTTCAAAACTGCTCAATCAAAAGTATGGTTTAACTCTGTTAGCTGAATGCTCAGATCAGAAAGAAGTTTCACAGAATGCTTCTGTGTAGTGTATATTTGAATATATTCCTTTTTCCACAAATACCCTCTTAGCACTCCAAATGTCCATTTGCATTTTCTACAGAAAGAGTGTTCAGATCTGCTCAATCAAAAGTATGGTTTAACACTGTTAGCTGAATGCACAGATCAGAAAGAAGTTTCACAGAATGATTCTGTGTAGTTTCTATTTGAAGACATTCCTTTTTCCACTATTACCCTCTTAGCGCTCCGAATCTCCACTTGCATTTTCTACAGAAAGAGTGTTTCAGAACGGCTCAGTCAAAGCTAAGTTTCAACTGTTTTAGTTTAATGAACAGAACAGAAAGAAGTTTCACAGAATGCTTCTGTGTAGTTTTTATTTGCAGATATTCTTTTTCCCAATATAGGCCTCTTAGCGCTCAGAATGTCCAATTGCAGTTTCTACAGAAAGAGTGTTTCAGAACGGCTCAATCTAAAGTAAGGTTCAACCCTGGTAGTTGAATGCAAAGAACAGAAAGATGTTTCACAGAATGCTACTGTGTAGTTTATATTTGAATATATTCCTTTTTCCAATATTACCCTCTTAGCGCTCCGAATGTCCACTTGCATTTTCTACAGAAAGAGTGTTCGGAAATGCGCAATCAAAAGTATGGTTTAACTCTGTTAGCTGAATGCACATATCAGAAATATGTTTCACACAATGCTTCTGTGTAGTTTTTATTTGAAGATATTATTTTTCCCAATATAGGCCTCTTAGCGCTCAGAATGTCCAATTGCAGTTTCTACAGAAAGAGAGTTTCAGAACGGCTCAATCAAAAGTAAGGTTCAACTCTGTTATTTGAATGCACAGAACAGAAAGTAGTTTCATACAATGCTTCTGTGTAGTTTATATTTGAACATATTCTTGTTTCCACTATTACCCTCTTAGCGCTCCAAATGCCCAGTTGCATTTTCTACAGAAAGAGTGTTCAGATCTGCTCAATCAAAAGTATGGTTTAACTCTGTTAGCTGAATGCACAGATCAGAAATATGTTTCACAGTATGATTCTGTGTAGTTTATATTTGAAGACATTCCTTTTTCCACTATTACCCTCTTAGCGCTCCGAATCTCCACTTGCATTTTCTACAGAAAGAGTGTTTCAGAGCGGCTCAATCAAAACTAATGTTCAACTCTTTTAGTTGAATGAACAGAACAGAAAGAGGTTTCACAGAATGCTTCTGTGTAGTTTATATTTGAATATATTCCTTTTTCCACTATTACCCTCTTAGCGCTCCGAATGTCCACTTGCATTTTCTACAGAAAGAGTGTTCTGAACTGCGCAATCAAAAGTATGGTTTATCTCTGTTAGCTGAATGCACATATCAGCAATAAGTTTCAAACAATGCTTCTGTGTAGTTTTTATTTGAAGATATTAATTTTCCCAATATAGACCTCTTAGCGCTCAGAATGTCCAATTGCAGTTTCTACAGAAAGAGTGTTTCAAAACGGCTCAATCAAATGTAAGTTTCAACTCTGTTAGTTGAATGCACAGAACAGAAAGAAGTTTCACAGAATGCTTCTGTGTAGTATTTAGTTGAAGATACTCCTTTTTGGACTATTTCCCACTTAGCGCTCCGAATATCCACTGGCAGTTTCTACACAAAGAGTGTTTCAGAACTGCTCCTTCAAAAGTAAGGCTCAACTCTGTTAGTTGAATGCGGAGAACAGAAAGGGGTATCAGAGATTGCTTCTGTGTAGTTTTTAATTGGAGATATTCCTTTTTCCTCTATTACAATCTTAGCGCTACCAATGTCCACTTGCATTTTCTACAAAAAGAGTGTTTCATAACTGCTCAATCAAAAATATGGTTTAGCTCTGTTAACTGAATTTACAGATCAGAAATAAGTTTCACAGAATGCATCTGTGTAGTTTTTATTTGAAGATATTCTTTTTCCCAATGTAGGCCTCATAGCGCTTAGCATGTCCAATTGCAGTTTCTACAGAAAGAGTGTTTCAGAACGGCTCAATCAAAAGTAAGGTTCAACGCTGTTAGTTGAATGCACAGAACAGAAAGAAGTTTCACAGAATGCTACTGTGTAGTTTATATTTGAATATATTCCTTTTTCCACTATTACCCTCTTAGCGCTCCGAATGTCCACTTGCATTTTCTACAGAAAGAGTGTTCGGAACTGCGCAATCAAAAGTATGGTTTAACTCTGTTAGCTGAATGCACATATCAGAAATATGTTTCACACAATGCTTCTGTGTAGTTTTTATTTGAAGTTATTATTTTTCCCAATATAGGCCTCTTAGCGCTCAGAATGTCCAATTGCAGTTTCTACAGAAGGAGTGTTTCACAACGGCTCAATCAAAAGTAAGGTTCAACTCTGTTATTTGAATGCACAGAACAGAAAGAAGTTTCATACAATGCTTCTGTGTAGTTTATATTTGAACATATTCTTATTTCCACTATTACCCACTTAGCGCTACGAATGTCCAGTTGCATTTTCTACAGACAGAGTGTTTCAAAACTGCTCAATCAAAAGTATGGTTTAACTCTCTTAGCTGAATGCTCAGATCAGAAAGAAGTTTCACAGAATGCTTCTGTGTTGTTTATATTTGAATATATTCCATTTTCCATGACTACCCTCTTAGCGCACCAAATGTCCAGTTGCATTTTCTACAGAAAGAGTGTTCAGATCTGCTCAATCAAAAGTATGGTTTAACTCTGTTAGCTGAATGCACAGATCAGAAATATGTTTCACAGTATGATTCTGTGTAGTTTATATTTGAAGACATTCCTTTTTCCACTATTACCCTCTTAGCGCTCCGAATCTCCACTTGCATTTTCTACAGAAAGTGTGTTCTGAACTGCGCAATCAAAAGTATGGTTTAACTCTGTTAGCTGAATGCACATATCAGAAATAAGTTTCAAACAATGCTTCTGTGTAGTTTTTATTTGAAGATATTATTTTTCCCAATTTAGGCCTCTTAGCGCTCAGAATGTCCAATTGCGGTTTCTACAGAAAGAGTGTTTCAGAACGGCTCAATCAAATGTAAGGTTCAACTCTGTTAGTTGAATGCACAGAACAGACAGAAGTTTCACAGAATGCTTCTGTGTAGTATTTAGTTGAAGATACTCCTTTTTGGAGTATTACCCACTTAGCGCTCCGAATATCCACTGGCAGTTTCTACACAAAGAGTGTTTCAGAACTGCTCCTTCAAAAGTAAGGCTCAACTCTGTTAGTTGAATGCGGAGAACAGAAAGGGGTTTCAGAGAATGCTTCTGTGTAGTTTTTAATTGGAGATATTCCTTTTTCCTCTATTACAATCTTAGCGCTCCGAATGTCCACTTGCATTTTCTACAAAAAGTGTGTTTCATAACTGCACAATCAAAAATATGGTTTAGCTCTGTTAACTGAATTTACAGATCAGGAATAAGTTTCACATAATGCATCTGTTTAGTTTTTATTTGAAGATATTATTTTTCCCAATATAGGCCTCTTAGCGCTCAGTATGTCCAATTGCAGTTTCTACAGAAAGAGTGTTTCAGAACGGCTCAATCAAAAGTAAGGTTCAACTCTGTTATTTGAATGCACAGAACAGAAAGAAGTTTCATACAATGCTTCTGTGTAGTTTATATTTGAACATATTCTTGTTTCCACTATTACCCTCTTAGCGCTCCAAATGTCCAGTTGCATTTTCTACAGAAAGAGTGTTCAGATCTGCTCAATCAAAAGTATGGTTTAACTCTGTTAGCTGAATGCACACATCAGAAATATGTTTCACAGTATGATTCTGTGTAGTTTATATTTGAAGACATTCCTTTTTCCACTATTACCCTCTTAGCGCTCCGAATCTCCACTTGCATTTTATACAGAAAGAGTGTTTCAGAGCGGCTCAATCAAAACTAATGTTCAACTCTTTTAGTTGAATGAACAGAACAGAAAGAGGTTTCACAGAATGCTTCTGTGTAGTTTATATTTGAATATATTCCTTTTTCCACTATTACCCTCTTAGCGCTCCGAATGTCCACTTGCATTTTCTACAGAAAGAGTGTTCTGAACTGCGCAATCAAAAGTATGGTTTATCTCTGTTAGCTGAATGCACATATCAGAAATAAGTTTCAAACAATGCTTCTGTGTAGTTTTTATTTGAAGATATTATTTTTCCCAATATAGATCTCTTAGCGCTCAGAATGTCCAATTGCAGTTTCTACAGAAAGAGTGTTTCAGAACGGCTCAATCAAATGTAAGTTTCAACTCTCTTAGTTGAATGCACAGAACAGAAAGAAGTTTCACAGAATGCTTCTGTGTAGTATTTAGTTGAAGATACTCCTTTTTGGAGTATTTCCCACTTAGCGCTCCGAATATCCACTGGCAGTTTCTACACAAAGAGTGTTTCAGAACTGCTCCTTCAAAAGTAAGGCTCAACTCTGTTAGTTGAATGCGGAGAACAGAAAGGGGTTTCAGAGAATGCTTCTGTGTAGTTTTTAATTGGAGATATTCCTTTTTCCTCTATTACAATCTTAGCGCTACCAATGTCCACTTGCATTTTCTACAAAAAGAGTTTTTCATAACTGCTCAATCAAAAATATGGTTTAGCTCTGTTAACTGAATTTACAGATCAGAAATAAGTTTCACAGAATGCATCTGTGTAGTTTTTATTTGAAGATATTCTTTTTCCCAATGTAGGCCTCATAGCGCTTAGAATGTCCAATTGCAGTTTCTACAGAAAGAGTGTTTCAGAACGGCTCAATCAAAAGTGAGGTTCAACTCTGTTAGTTGAATGCACAGAACAGAAAGAAGTTTCACAGAATGCTACTGTGTAGTTTATATTTGAATATATTCTTTTTTCCACTATTACCCTCTTAGCGCTCCGAATGTCCACTTGCATTTTCTACAGAAAGAGTGTTCGGAACTGCGCAATCAAAAGTATGGTTTAACTCTGTTAGCTGAATGCACATATCAGAAATATGTTTCACACAATGCTTCTGTGTAGTTTTTATTTGAAGTTATTATTTTTCCCAATATAGGCCTCTTAGCGCTCAGAATGTCCAATTGCAGTTTCTACAGAAGGAGTGTTTCAGAACGGCTCAATCAAAAGTAAGGTTCAACTCTGTTATTTGAATGCACAGAACAGAAAGAAGTTTCATACAATGCTTCTGTGTAGTTTATATTTGAACATATTCTTGTTTCCACTATTACCCACTTAGCGCTACGAATGTCCAGTTGCATTTTCTACAGACAGAGTGTTTCAAAACTGCTCAATCAAAATTATGGTTTAACTCTGTTAGCTGAATGCTCAGATCAGAAAGAAGTTTCACAGAATGCTTCTGTGTAGTTTATATTTGAATATATTCCTTTTTCCACGACTACCCTCTTAGCACTCCAAATGTCCAGTTGCATTTTCTACAGAAAGAGTGTTCAGATCTGCTCAATCAAAAGTATGGTTTAACTCTGTTAGCTGAATGCACAGATCAGAAAGAAGTTTCACAGAATGATTCTGTGTAGTTTATATTTGAAGACATTCCTTTTTCCACTATTATCCTCTTAGCGCTCTTAATCCCACTTGCATTTTCTACAGAAAGAGTGTTTCAGAACGGCTCAATCAAAACTAAGGTTCAACTCTATTAGTTGAATGAACAGAACAGAAAGAAGTTTCACAGAATGCTTCTGTGTAGTTTTTATTTGTAGATATTCTTTTCCCAATATAGGCCTCTCAGCGCTCAGAATGTCCAATTGCAGTTTCTACAGAAAGAGTGTTTCAGAACAGCTCTAACAAAAGTAAGGTTCAACCCTGGTAGTTGAATGCACAGAACAGAAAGAATTTTCACAAAATGGTTCTGTGTAGTTTATATTTGAATATATTCCTTTTTCCACTATTACCCTCTTAGCGCTCCGAATGTCCACTTGCATTTTCTACAGAAAGAGTGTTCTGAACTGCGCAATCAAAAGTATGGTTTAACTCTGTTAGCTGAATGCACATATCAGAAATAAGTTTCAAACAATGCTTCTGTGTAGTTTTTATTTGAAGATATTATTATTCCCAATATAGGCCTCTTAGGGCTCAGAATGTCCAATTGCAGTTTCTACAGAAAGAGTGTTTCAGAACGGCTCAATCAAATGTAAGGTTCAACTCTGTTAGTTGAATGCACAGAACAGACAGAAGTTTCACAGAATGCTTCTGTGTAGTATTTAGTTGAAGATACTCCTTTTTGGACTATTACCCACTTAGCGCTCCGAATATCCACTGGCAGTTTCTACACAAAGAGGGTTTCAGAACTGCTCCTTCAAAAGTAAGGCTCAACTCTGTTAGTTGAATGCGGAGAACAGAAAGGGGTTTCAGAGAATGCTTCTGTGTAGTTTTTAATTGGAGATATTCCTTTTTCCTCTATTACAATCTTAGCGCTACGAATGTCCACTTGCATTTTCTACAAAAAGAGTGTTTCATAACTGCTCAATCAAAAATATCGTTTAGCACTGTTAACTGAATTTACAGATCAGAAATAAGTTTCACAGAATGCATCTGTGTAGTTTTTATTTGAAGATATTCTTTTTCCCAATGTAGGCCTCTTAGCGCTTAGAATGTCCAATTGCAGTTTCTACAGAAAGAGTGTTTCAGAACGGCTCAATCAAAAGTCAGGTTCAACTCTGTTAGTTGAATGCACAGAACAGAAAGAAGTTTTACAGAATGCTACTGTGTAGTTTATATTTGAATATATTCTTTTTTCCACTCTTACCCTCTTAGCGCTCCGAATGTCCACTTGCATTTTCTACAGAAAGAGTGTTCGGAACTGCGCAATCAAAAGTATGGTTTAAATCTGTTAGCTGAATGCACATATCAGAAATAAGTTTCACACAATGCTTCTGTGTAGTTTTTATTTGAAGATATTATTTTTCCCAATATAGGCCTCTTAGCGCTCAGAATGTCCAATTGCAGTTTCTACAGAAAGAGTGTTTCAGAACGGCTCAATCAAAAGTAAGGTTCAAGTCTGTTAGTTGAATGCCCAGAACAGAAAGAAGTTTCATACAATGCTTCTGTGTAGTTTATATTTGAACATATTCTTTTTTCCACTATTACCCTCTTAGCGCTACGAATGTCCAGTTGCATTTTCTACAGACAGAGTGTTTCAAAACTGCTCAATCAAAAGTATGGTTTAACTCTGTTAGCTGAATGCTCAGATCAGAAAGAAGTTTCACAGAATGCTTCTGTGTAGTGTATATTTGAATATATTCCTTTTTCCACAAATACCCTCTTAGCACTCCAAATGTCCATTTGCATTTTCTACAGAAAGAGTGTTCAGATCTGCTCAATCAAAAGTATGGTTTAACACTGTTAGCTGAATGCACAGATCAGAAAGAAGTTTCACAGAATGATTCTCTGTAGTTTATTTTTGAAGACATTCCTTTTTCCACTATTACCCTCTTAGCGCTCCGAATCTCCACTTGCATTTTCTACAGAAAGAGTGTTTCAGAACGGCTCAATCAAAGCTAAGTTTCAACTGTTTTAGTTTAATGAACAGAACAGAAAGAAGTTTCACAGAATGCTTCTGTGTAGTTTTTATTTGCAGATATTCTTTTTCCCAATATAGGCCTCTTAGCGCTCAGAATGTCCAATTGCAGTTTCTACAGAAAGAGTGTTTCAGAACGGCTCAATCTAAAGTAAGGTTCAACCCTGGTAGTTGAATGCAAAGAACAGAAAGATGTTTCACAGAATGCTACTGTGTAGTTTATATTTGAATATATTCCTTTTTCCAATATTACCCTCTTAGCGCTCCGAATGTCCACTTGCATTTTCTACAGAAAGAGTGTTCGGAAATGCGCAATCAAAAGTATGGTTTAACTCTGTTAGCTGAATGCACATATCAGAAATATGTTTCACACAATGCTTCTGTGTAGTTTTTATTTGAAGATATTATTTTTCCCAATATAGGCCTCTTAGCGCTCAGAATGTCCAATTGCAGTTTCTACAGAAAGAGAGTTTCAGAACGGCTCAATCAAAAGTAAGGTTCAACTCTGTTATTTGAATGCACAGAACAGAAAGTAGTTTCATACAATGCTTCTGTGTAGTTTATATTTGAACATATTCTTGTTTCCACTATTACCCTCTTAGCGCTCCAAATGCCCAGTTGCATTTTCTACAGAAAGAGTGTTCAGATCTGCTCAATCAAAAGTATGGTTTAACTCTGTTAGCTGAATGCACAGATCAGAAATATGTTTCACAGTATGATTCTGTGTAGTTTATATTTGAAGACATTCCTTTTTCCACTATTACCCTCTTAGCGCTCCGAATCTCCACTTGCATTTCCTACAGAAAGAGTGTTTCAGAGCGGCTCAATCAAAACTAATGTTCAACTCTTTTAGTTGAATGAACAGAACAGAAAGAGGTTTCACAGAATGCTTCTGTGTAGTTTATATTTGAATATATTCCTTTTTCCACTATTACCCTCTTAGCGCTCCGAATGTCCACTTGCATTTTCTACAGAAAGAGTGTTCTGAACTGCGCAATCAAAAGTATGGTTTATCTCTGTTAGCTGAATGCACATATCAGCAATAAGTTTCAAACAATGCTTCTGTGTAGTTTTTATTTGAAGATATTAATTTTCCCAATATAGACCTCTTAGCGCTCAGAATGTCCAATTGCAGTTTCTACAGAAAGAGTGTTTCAAAACGGCTCAATCAAATGTAAGTTTCAACTCTGTTAGTTGAATGCACAGAACAGACAGAAGTTTCACAGAATGCTTCTGTGTAGTATTTAGTTGAAGATACTCCTTTTTGGACTATTTCCCACTTAGCGCTCCGAATATCCACTGGCAGTTTCTACACAAAGAGTGTTTCAGAACTGCTCCTTCAAAAGTAAGGCTCAACTCTGTTAGTTGAATGCGGAGAACAGAAAGGGGTATCAGAGATTGCTTCTGTGTAGTTTTTAATTGGAGATATTCCTTTTTCCTCTATTACAATCTTAGCGCTACCAATGTCCACTTGCATTTTCTACAAAAAGAGTGTTTCATAACTGCTCAATCAAAAATATGGTTTAGCTCTGTTAACTGAATTTACAGATCAGAAATAATTTTCACAGAATGCATCTGTGTAGTTTTTATTTGAAGATATTCTTTTTCCCAATGTAGGCCTCTTAGCGCTTAGAATGTCCAATTGCAGTTTCTACAGAAAGAGTGTTTCAGAACGGCTCAATCAAAAGTAAGGTTCAACTCTGTTAGTTGAATGCACAGCACAGAAAGAAGTTTCACAGAATGCTACTGTGTAGTTTATATTTCAATATATTCCTTTTTCCACTATTACCCTCTTAGCGCTCCGAATGTCCACTTGCATTTTCTACAGAAAGAGTGTTCGGAACTGCGCAATCAAAAGTATGGTTTAACTCTGTTAGCTGAATGCACATATCAGAAATAAGTTTCACACAATGCTTCTGTGTAGTTTTTATTTGAAGATATTATTTTTCCCAATATAGGCCTCTTAGCACTCAGAATGTCCAATTGCAGTTTCTACAGAAAGAGTGTTTCAGAACGGCTCAATCAAAAGTAAGGTTCAACTCTGTTAGTTGAATGCACAGAACAGAAAGAAGTTTCATACAATGCTTCTGTGTAGTTTATATTTGAACATATTCTTTTTTCCACTATTACCCACTTAGCGCTACGAATGTCCAGTTGCATTTTCTACAGACAGAGTGTTTCAAAACTGCTCAATCAAAAGTATGGTTTAACTCTGTTAGCTGAATGCTCAGATCAGAAAGAAGTTTCACAGAATGCTTCTGTGTAGTTTATATTTGAATATATTCCTTTTTCCACGACTACCCTCTTAGCACTCCAAATGTCCAGTTGCATTTTCTACAGAAAGAGTGTTCAGATCTGCTCAATCAAAAGTATGGTTTAACTCTGTCAGCTGAATGCACAGATCAGAAAGAAGTTTCACAGAATGATTCTGTGTAGTTTATATTTGTAGACATTCCTTTTTCCACTATTATCCTCTTAGCGCTCTTAATCCCACTTGCATTTTCTACCGAAAGAGTGTTTCAGAACGGCTCAATCAAAACTAAGGTTCAACTCTATTAGTTGAATGAACAGAACAGAAAGAAGTTTCACAGAATGCTTCTGTGTAGTTTTTGTTTGTAGATATTCTTTTCCCAATATAGGCCTCTCAGCGCTCAGAATGTCCAATTGCAGTTTCTACAGAAAGAGTGTTTCAGAACGGCTCAATCAAAAGTAAGGTTCAACCCTGGTAGTTGAATGCACAGAACAGAAAGAATTTTCACAAAATGCTTCTGTGTAGTTTATATTTGAATATATTCCTTTTTCCACTATTACCCTCTTAGCGCTCCGAATGTCCACTCGCATTTTCTACAGAAAGAGTGTTCTGAACTGCGCAATCAAAAGTATGGTTTAACTCTGTTAGCTGAATGCACATATCAGAAATAAGTTTCAAACAATGCTTCTGTGTAGTTTTTATTTGAAGATATTATTTTTCCCAATATAGGCCTCTTAGGGCTCAGAATGTCCAATTGCAGTTTCTACAGAAAGAGTGTTTCAGAACGGCTCAATCAAATGTAAGGTTCAACTCTGTTAGTTGAATGCACAGAACAGACAGAAGTTTCACAGAATGCTTCTGTGTAGTATTTAGTTGAAGATACTCCTTTTTGGACTATTACCCACTTAGCGCTCCGAATATCCACTGGCAGTTTCTACACAAAGAGTGTTTCAGAACTGCTCCTTCAAAAGTATGGTTTAACTCTGTTAGCTGAATGCTCAGATCAGAAAGAAGTTTCACAGAATGCTTCTGTGTAGTTTATATTTGAATATATTCCTTTTTACACTAGTACTCTCTTAGCGCTCCAAATGTCCAGTTGCATTTTCTACAGAAAGAGTGTTCAGATCTGCTCAATCAAAAGTATGGTTTAACTCTGTTAGCTGAATGCACAGATCAGAAAGAATTTTCACAGAATGATTCTGTGTAGTTTATATTTGGAGACATTCCTTTTTCCACTATTACCCTCTTAGCGCTCCGAATCTCCACTTGCATTTTCTACAGAAAGAGTTTCTCAGAACGGCTCAATCAAAACTAAGGTTCAACTCTTTTAGTTGAACAAACAGAACAGAAAGAAGTTTCACACAATTCTTCTCTGTAGTTTTTATTTGTAGACATTCTTTTTCCCAATATAGGCCTCCTAGCGCTCAGAATGTCCAATTGCAGTTTCTACAGAAAGAGTGTTTCAGAACGGCTCAATCAAAAGTAAGGTTCAACTCTGTTAGTTGAATGCACAGAACAGAAAGAAGTTTCATACAATGCTTCTGTGTAGTTTATATTTGAACATATTCTTTTTTCCACTATTACCCACTTAGCGCTACGAATGTCCAGTTGCATTTTCTACAGACAGAGTGTTTCAAAACTGCTCAATCAAAAGTATGGTTTAACTCTGTTAGCTGAATGCTCAGATCAGAAAGAAGTTTCACAGAATGCTTCTGTGTAGTTTATATTTGAATATATTCCTTTTTCCACTACTACGCTCTTAGCGCTCCAAATGTCCAGTTGCATTTTCTACAGAAAGAGTGTTCAGATCTGCTCAATCAAAAGTATGGTTTAACTCTGTTAGCTGAATGCACAGATCAGAAAGAATTTTCACCGAATGATTCTGTGTAGTTTATATTTGAAGACATTCCTTTTTCCACTATTACCCTCTTAGCGCTCCGAATCTCCACTTGCATTTTCTACAAAAAGAGTGTTTCATAACTGCTCAATCAAAAATATGTTTTATCTCTGTTAACTGAATTTACAGATCAGAAAGAAGTTTCACAGAATGCATCTGTGTAGTTTTTATTTGAAGATATTCTTTTTCCCAATGTAGGCCTCTTAGCGCTTAGCATGTCCAATTGCAGTTTCTACAGAAAGAGTGTTTCAGAACGACTGAATCAAAAGTAAGGTTCAACTCTGTTAGTTGAATGCACAGAACAGAAAGAATTTTCACAGAATGCTACTGTGTAGTTTATATTTGAATATATTCCTTTTTCCACTATTACCCTCTTAGCACTCCGAATGTCCACTTGCATTTTCTACAGAAAGAGTGTTCAGAACTGCGCAATCAAAAGTATGGTTTAACTCTGTTAGCTTAATGAACATATCAGAAATAAGTTTCACACAATGCTTCTGTGTAGTTTTTATTTGAAGATATTATTTTTCCCAATATAGGCCTCTTAGCGCTCAGAATGTCCAATTGCAGTTTCTACAGAAAGAGTGTTTCAGAAAGGCTCAATCAAAAGTAAGGTTCAACTCTGTTAGTAGAATGCACAGAACAGAAAGAAGTTTCATACAATGCTTCTGTGTAGTTTATATTTGAACATATTCTTTTTTCCACTATTACCCACTTAGCGCTACGAATGTCCAGTTGCATTTTCTACAGACAGAGTGTTTCAAAACTGCTCAATCAAAAGTATGGTTTAACTCTGTTAGCTGAATGCTCAGATCAGAATGAAGTTTCACAGAATGCTTCTGTGTAGTTTATATTTGAATATATTCCTTTTTCCAGTACTACTCTCTTAGCGCTCCAAATGTCCAGTTGCATTTTCTACAGAAAGAGTGTTCAGATCTGCTCAATCAAAAGTATGGTTTAACTCTGTTAGCTGAATGCACAGATCAGAAAGAAGTTTCACAGAATGATTCTGTGTAGTTTATATTTGGAGACATTCCTTTTTCCACTATAAACCTCTTAGCGCTCCGAATCTCCACTTGCATTTTCTACAGAAAGAGTGTTTCAGAACGGCTCAATCAAAACTAAGGTTCAACTCTTTTAGTTGAACAAACAGAACAGAAAGTTGTTTCACACAATTCTGCTGTGTAGTTTTTATTTGTAGATATTCTTTTTCCCAATATAGGCCTCCTAGCGCTCAAAATGTCCAATTGCAGTTTCTACAGAAAGAGTGTTTCAGAACGGCTCAATCAAAAGTAAGGTTCAACTCTGTTAGTTGAATGCACAGAACAGAAAGAAGTTTCATACAATGCTTCTGTGTAGTTTATATTTGAACATATTCTTTTTTCCACTATTACCCACTTAGCGCTACGAATGTCCAGTTGCATTTTCTACAGACAGAGTGTTTCAAAACTGCTCAATCAAAAGTATGGTTTAACTCTGTTATCTGAATGCACAGATCAGAAAGAAGTTTCACCGAATGCTTCTGTGTAGTTTATATTTGAATATATTCCTTTTTCCACTACTACTCTCTTAGCGCTCCAAATGTCCAGTTGCATTTTCTACAGAAAGAGTGTTCAGATCTGCTCAATCAATAGTATGGTTTAACTCTGTTAGCTGAATGCACAGATCAGAAAGAAGTTTCACCGAATGATTCTGTGTAGTTTATATTTGAAGACATTCCTTTTTCCACTATTACCCTCTTAGCGCTCCGAATCTCCACTTGCATTTTCTACAAAAAGAGTGTTTCATAACTGCTCAATCAAAAATATGTTTTATCTCTGTTAACTGAATTTACAGATCAGAAATAAGTTTCACAGAATGCATCTGTGTAGTTTTTATTTGAAGATATTCTTTTTCCCAATGTAGGCCTCTTAGCGCTTAGCATGTCCAATTGCAGTTTCTACAGAAAGGGTGTTTCAGAACGGCTGAATCAAAAGTAAGGTTCAACTCTGTTAGTTGAATGCACAGAACAGAAAGAATTTTCACAGAATGCTACTGTGTAGTTTATATTTGAATATATTCCTTTTTCCACTATTACCCTCTTAGCGCTCCGAATGTCCACTTGCATTTTCTACAGAAAGAGTGTTCAGTACTGCGCAATCAAAAGTATGGTTTAACTCTGTTAGCTTAATGAACATATCAGAAATAAGTTTCACACAATGCTTCTGTGTAGTTTTTATTTGAAGATATTATTTTTCCCAATATAGGCCTCTTAGCGCTCAGAATGTCCAATTGCAGTTTCTACAGAAAGAGTGTTTCAGAAAGGCTCAATCAAAAGTAAGGTTCAACTCTGTTAGTTGAATGCACAGAACAGAAATAAGTTTCATACAATGCTTCTGTGTAGTTTATATTTGAACATATTCTTTTTTCCACTATTACCCACTTAGCGCTACGAATGTCCAGTTGCATTTTCTACAGACAGAGTGTTTCAAAACTGCTCAATGAAAAGTATGGTTTAACTCTGTTAGCTGAATGCTCAGATCAGCAAGAAGTTTCACAGAATGCTTCTGTGTAGTTTATATTTGAATATATTCCTTATTCCACTACTACTCTCTTAGCGCTCCAAATGTCCAGTTGCATTTTCTACAGAAAGAGTCTTCAGATCTGCTCAATCAAAAGTATGGTTTAACTCTGTTAGCTGAATGCACAGATCAGAAAGAAGTTTCACAGAATGATTCTGTGTAGTTTATATTTGGAGACATTCTTTTTCCACTATTACCCTCTTAGCGCTCCGAATCTCCACTTGCATTTTCTACAGAAAGAGTGTTTCAGAACGGCTCAATCAAAACTAAGGTTCAACTCTTTTAGTTGAACAAACAGAACAGAAAGAAGTTTCACACAATTCTTCTGTGTAGTTTTTATTTGTAGAAATTCTTTTTCCCAATATAGGCCTCCTAGCGCTCAAAATGTCCAATTGCAGTTTCTACAGAAAGAGTGTTTCAGAACGGCTCAATCAAAAGTAAGGTTCAACTCTGTTAGTTGAATGCACAGAACAGAAAGAAGTTTCATACAATGCTTCTGTGTAGTTTATATTTGAACATATTCTTTTTTCCACTATTACCCACTTAGCGCTACGAATGTCCAGTTGCATTTTCTACAGACAGAGTGTTTCAAAACTGCTCAATCAAAAGTATGGTTTAACTCTGTTAGCTGAATGCTCAGATCAGAAAGAAGTTTCACAGAATGCTTCTGTGTAGTTTATATTTGAATATATTCCTTTTTCCACTACTACTCTCTTAGCGCTCCAAATGTCCAGTTGCATTTTCTACAGAAAGAGTGTTCAGATCTGCTCAATCAAAAGTATGGTTTAACTCTGTTAGCTGAATGCACAGATCAGAAAGAAGTTTCACAGAATAATTCTGTGTAGTTTATATTTGGAGACATTCCTTTTTCCACTATTACCCTCTTAGCGCTCCGAATCTCCACTTGCATTTTCTACAGAAAGAGTGTTTCAGAACGGCTCAATCAAAACTATGGTTCAACTCTTTTAGTTGAACAAACAGAACAGAAATAAGTTTCACACAATTCTTCTCTGTAGTTTTTATTTGTAGACATTCTTTTTCCCAATATAGGCCTCCTAGCGCTCAGAATGTCCAATTGCAGTTTCTACAGAAAGAGTGTTTCAGAACGGCTCAATCAAAAGTAAGGTTCAACTCTGTTAGTTGAATGCACAGAACAGAAAGAAGTTTCATACAATGCTTCTGTGTAGTTTATATTTGAACATATTCTTTTTTCCACTATTACCCACTTAGCGCTACGAATGTCCAGTTGCATTTTCTACAGACAGAGTGTTTCAAAACTGCTCAATCAAAAGTATGGTTTAACTCTGTTAGCTGAATGCTCAGATCAGAAAGAAGTTTCACAGAATGCTTCTGTGTATTTTATATTTGAATATATTCCTTTTTCCACTACTACGCTCTTAGCGCTCCAAATGTCCAGTTGCATTTTCTACAGAAAGAGTGTTCAGACCTGCTCAATCAAAAGTATGGTTTAACTCTGTTAGCTGAATGCACAGATCAGAAAGAAGTTTCACCGAATGATTCTGTGTAGTTTATATTTGAAGACATTCCTTTTTCTACTATTACCCTCTTAGCACTCCGAATGTCCACTTGCATTTTCTACAGAAAGAGTGTTCAGAACTGCGCAATCAAAAGTATGGTTTAACTCTGTTAGCTTAATGAACATATCAGAAATAAGTTTCACACAATGCTTCTGTGTAGTTTTTATTTGAAGATATTATTTTTCCCAATAGAGGCCTCTTAGCGCTCAGAATGTCCAATTGCAGTTTCTACAGAAAGAGTGTTTCAGAAAGGCTCAATCAAAAGTAAGGATCTACTCTGTTAGTTGAATGCACAGAACAGAAAGAAGTTTCATACAATGCTTCTGTGTAGTTTATATTTGAACATATTCTTTTTTCCACTATTACCCACTTAGCGCTACGAATGTCCAGTTGCATTTTCTACAGACAGAGTGTTTCAAAACTGCTCAATCAAAAGTATGGTTTAACTCTGTTAGCTGAATGCTCGAATCAGAAATAAGTTTCACAGAATGCTTCTGTGTAGTTTATATTTGAATATATTCCTTTTTCCACTACTACTCTCTTAGCGCTCCAAATGTCCAGTTGCATTTTCTACAGAAAGAGTGTTCAGATCTGCTCTATCTAAAGTATGGTTTAACTCTGTTAGCTGAATGCACAGATCAGTAAGAAGTTTCACCGAATGATTCTGTGTAGTTTATATTTGGAGACATTCCTTTTTCCACTATTACCCTCTTAGCGCTCCGAATCTCCACTTGCATTTTCTACAGAAAGAGTTTCTCAGAACGGCTCAATCAAAACTAAGTTTCAACTCTTTTAGTTGAACAAACAGAACAGAAAGAAGTTTCACACAATTCTTCTCTGTAGCTTTTATTTGTAGACATTCTTTTTCCCAATATAGGCCTCTTAGCTCTCAGAATGTCCAATTGCAGTTTCTACAGAAAGAGTGTTTCAGAAAGGCTCAATCAAAAGTAAGGTTCAACTCTGTTAGTTGAATGCACATAACAGAAAGAAGTTTCATACAATGCTTCTGTGTAGTTTATATTTGAACATATTCTTTTTTCCACTAATACCCACTTAGCGCTACGAATGTCCAGTTGCATTTTCTACAGACAGAGTGTTTCAAAACTGCTCAATCAAAAGTATGGTTTAACTCTGTTAGCTGAATGCTCAGATCAGAAAGAAGTTTCACAGAATGCTTCTGTGTAGTTTATATTTGAATATATTCCTTTTTCCACTACTACGCTCTTAGCGCTCCAAATGTCCAGTTGCATTTTCTACAGAAAGAGTGTTCAGATCTGCTCAATCAAAAGTATGGTTTAACTCTGTTAGCTGAATGCACAGATCAGAAAGAAGTTTCACCGAATGATTCTGTGTAGTTTATATTTGAAGACATTCCTTTTTCCACTATTACCCTCTTAGCGCTCCGAATCTCCACTTGCATTTTCTACAAAAAGAGTGTTTCATAACTGCTCAATCAAAAATATGTTTTATCTCTGTTAACTGAATTAACAGATCAGAAATAAGTTTCACAGAATGCATCTGTGTAGTTTTTATTTGAAGATATTCTTTTTCCCAATGTAGGCCTCATAGCGCTTAGAATGTCCAATTGCAGTTTCTACAGAAAGAGTGTTTCAGAACGGCTCAATCAAAAGTGAGGTTCAACTCTGTTAGTTGAATGCACAGAACAGAAAGAAGTTTCACAGAATGCTACTGTGTAGTTTATATTTGAATATATTCTTTTTTCCACTATTACCCTCTTAGCGCTCCGAATGTCCACTTGCATTTTCTACAGAAAGAGTGTTCGGAACTGCGCAATCAAAAGTATGGTTTAACTCTGTTAGCTGAATGCACATATCAGAAATATGTTTCACACAATGCTTCTGTGTAGTTTTTATTTGAAGTTATTATTTTTCCCAATATAGGCCTCTTAGCGCTCAGAATGTCCAATTGCAGTTTCTACAGAAGGAGTGTTTCAGAACGGCTCAATCAAAAGTAAGGTTCAACTCTGTTATTTGAATGCACAGAACAGAAAGAAGTTTCATACAATGCTTCTGTGTAGTTTATATTTGAACATATTCTTGTTTCCACTATTACCCACTTAGCGCTACGAATGTCCAGTTGCATTTTCTACAGACAGAGTGTTTCAAAACTGCTCAATCAAAATTATGGTTTAACTCTGTTAGCTGAATGCTCAGATCAGAAAGAAGTTTCACAGAATGCTTCTGTGTAGTTTATATTTGAATATATTCCTTTTTCCACGACTACCCTCTTAGCACTCCAAATGTCCAGTTGCATTTTCTACAGAAAGAGTGTTCAGATCTGCTCAATCAAAAGTATGGTTTAACTCTGTTAGCTGAATGCACAGATCAGAAAGAAGTTTCACAGAATGATTCTGTGTAGTTTATATTTGAAGACATTCCTTTTTCCACTATTATCCTCTTAGCGCTCTTAATCCCACTTGCATTTTCTACAGAAAGAGTGTTTCAGAACGGCTCAATCAAAACTAAGGTTCAACTCTATTAGTTGAATGAACAGAACAGAAAGAAGTTTCACAGAATGCTTCTGTGTAGTTTTTATTTGTAGATATTCTTTTCCCAATATAGGCCTCTCAGCGCTCAGAATGTCCAATTGCAGTTTCTACAGAAAGAGTGTTTCAGAACAGCTCTAACAAAAGTAAGGTTCAACCCTGGTAGTTGAATGCACAGAACAGAAAGAATTTTCACAAAATGGTTCTGTGTAGTTTATATTTGAATATATTCCTTTTTCCACTATTACCCTCTTAGCGCTCCGAATGTCCACTTGCATTTTCTACAGAAAGAGTGTTCTGAACTGCGTAATCAAAAGTATGGTTTAACTCTGTTAGCTGAATGCACATATCAGAAATAAGTTTCAAACAATGCTTCTGTGTAGTTTTTATTTGAAGATATTATTATTCCCAATATAGGCCTCTTAGGGCTCAGAATGTCCAATTGCAGTTTCTACAGAAAGAGTGTTTCAGAACGGCTCAATCAAATGTAAGGTTCAACTCTGTTAGTTGAATGCACAGAACAGACAGAAGTTTCACAGAATGCTTCTGTGTAGTATTTAGTTGAAGATACTCCTTTTTGGACTATTACCCACTTAGCGCTCCGAATATCCACTGGCAGTTTCTACACAAAGAGGGTTTCAGAACTGCTCCTTCAAAAGTAAGGCTCAACTCTGTTAGTTGAATGCGGAGAACAGAAAGGGGTTTCAGAGAATGCTTCTGTGTAGTTTTTAATTGGAGATATTCCTTTTTCCTCTATTACAATCTTAGCGCTACGAATGTCCACTTGCATTTTCTACAAAAAGAGTGTTTCATAACTGCTCAATCAAAAATATGGTTTAGCTCTGTTAACTGAATTTACAGATCAGAAATAAGTTTCACAGAATGCATCTGTGTAGTTTTTATTTGAAGATATTCTTTTTCCCAATGTAGGCCTCTTAGCGCTTAGAATGTCCAATTGCAGTTTCTACAGAAAGAGTGTTTCAGAACGGCTCAATCAAAAGTCAGGTTCAACTCTGTTAGTTGAATGCACAGAACAGAAAGAAGTTTCACAGAATGCTACTGTGTAGTTTATATTTGAATATATTCTTTTTTCCACTCTTACCCTCTTAGCGCTCCGAATGTCCACTTGCATTTTCTACAGAAAGAGTGTTCGGAACTGCGCAATCAAAAGTATGGTTTAAATCTGTTAGCTGAATGCACATATCAGAAATAAGTTTCACACAATGCTTCTGTGTAGTTTTTATTTGAAGATATTATTTTTCCCAATATAGGCCTCTTAGCGCTCAGAATGTCCAATTGCAGTTTCTACAGAAAGAGTGTTTCAGAACGGCTCAATCAAAAGTAAGGTTCAACTCTGTTAGTTGAATGCCCAGAACAGAAAGAAGTTTCATACAATGCTTCTGTGTAGTTTATATTTGAACATATTCTTTTTTCCACTATTACCCTCTTAGCGCTACGAATGTCCAGTTGCATTTTCTACAGACAGAGTGTTTCAAAACTGCTCAATCAAAAGTATGGTTTAACTCTGTTAGCTGAATGCTCAGATCAGAAAGAAGTTTCACAGAATGCTTCTGTGTAGTGTATATTTGAATATATTCCTTTTTCCACAAATACCCTCTTAGCACTCCAAATGTCCATTTGCATTTTCTACAGAAAGAGTGTTCAGATCTGCTCAATCAAAAGTATGGTTTAACACTGTTAGCTGAATGCACAGATCAGAAAGAAGTTTCACAGAATGATTCTGTGTAGTTTCTATTTGAAGACATTCCTTTTTCCACTATTACCCTCTTAGCGCTCCGAATCTCCACTTGCATTTTCTACAGAAAGAGTGTTTCAGAACGGCTCAGTCAAAGCTAAGTTTCAACTGTTTTAGTTTAATGAACAGAACAGAAAGAAGTTTCACAGAATGCTTCTGTGTAGTTTTTATTTGCAGATATTCTTTTTCCCAATATAGGCCTCTTAGCGCTCAGAATGTCCAATTGCAGTTTCTACAGAAAGAGTGTTTCAGAACGGCTCAATCTAAAGTAAGGTTCAACCCTGGTAGTTGAATGCAAAGAACAGAAAGATGTTTCACAGAATGCTACTGTGTAGTTTATATTTGAATATATTCCTTTTTCCAATATTACCCTCTTAGCGCTCCGAATGTCCACTTGCATTTTCTACAGAAAGAGTGTTCGGAAATGCGCAATCAAAAGTATGGTTTAACTCTGTTAGCTGAATGCACATATCAGAAATATGTTTCACACAATGCTTCTGTGTAGTTTTTATTTGAAGATATTATTTTTCCCAATATAGGCCTCTTAGCGCTCAGAATGTCCAATTGCAGTTTCTACAGAAAGAGAGTTTCAGAACGGCTCAATCAAAAGTAAGGTTCAACTCTGTTATTTGAATGCACAGAACAGAAAGTAGTTTCATACAATGCTTCTGTGTAGTTTATATTTGAACATATTCTTGTTTCCACTATTACCCTCTTAGCGCTCCAAATGCCCAGTTGCATTTTCTACAGAAAGAGTGTTCAGATCTGCTCAATCAAAAGTATGGTTTAACTCTGTTAGCTGAATGCACAGATCAGAAATATGTTTCACAGTATGATTCTGTGTAGTTTATATTTGAAGACATTCCTTTTTCCACTATTACCCTCTTAGCGCTCCGAATCTCCACTTGCATTTTCTACAGAAAGAGTGTTTCAGAGCGGCTCAATCAAAACTAATGTTCAACTCTTTTAGTTGAATGAACAGAACAGAAAGAGGTTTCACAGAATGCTTCTGTGTAGTTTATATTTGAATATATTCCTTTTTCCACTATTACCCTCTTAGCGCTCCGAATGTCCACTTGCATTTTCTACAGAAAGAGTGTTCTGAACTGCGCAATCAAAAGTATGGTTTATCTCTGTTAGCTGAATGCACATATCAGCAATAAGTTTCAAACAATGCTTCTGTGTAGTTTTTATTTGAAGATATTAATTTTCCCAATATAGACCTCTTAGCGCTCAGAATGTCCAATTGCAGTTTCTACAGAAAGAGTGTTTCAAAACGGCTCAATCAAATGTAAGTTTCAACTCTGTTAGTTGAATGCACAGAACAGAAAGAAGTTTCACAGAATGCTTCTGTGTAGTATTTAGTTGAAGATACTCCTTTTTGGACTATTTCCCACTTAGCGCTCCGAATATCCACTGGCAGTTTCTACACAAAGAGTGTTTCAGAACTGCTCCTTCAAAAGTAAGGCTCAACTCTGTTAGTTGAATGCGGAGAACAGAAAGGGGTATCAGAGATTGCTTCTGTGTAGTTTTTAATTGGAGATATTCCTTTTTCCTCTATTACAATCTTAGCGCTACCAATGTCCACTTGCATTTTCTACAAAAAGAGTGTTTCATAACTGCTCAATCAAAAATATGGTTTAGCTCTGTTAACTGAATTTACAGATCAGAAATAAGTTTCACAGAATGCATCTGTGTAGTTTTTATTTGAAGATATTCTTTTTCCCAATGTAGGCCTCATAGCGCTTAGCATGTCCAATTGCAGTTTCTACAGAAAGAGTGTTTCAGAACGGCTCAATCAAAAGTAAGGTTCAACGCTGTTAGTTGAATGCACAGAACAGAAAGAAGTTTCACAGAATGCTACTGTGTAGTTTATATTTGAATATATTCCTTTTTCCACTATTACCCTCTTAGCGCTCCGAATGTCCACTTGCATTTTCTACAGAAAGAGTGTTCGGAACTGCGCAATCAAAAGTATGGTTTAACTCTGTTAGCTGAATGCACATATCAGAAATATGTTTCACACAATGCTTCTGTGTAGTTTTTATTTGAAGTTATTATTTTTCCCAATATAGGCCTCTTAGCGCTCAGAATGTCCAATTGCAGTTTCTACAGAAGGAGTGTTTCACAACGGCTCAATCAAAAGTAAGGTTCAACTCTGTTATTTGAATGCACAGAACAGAAAGAAGTTTCATACAATGCTTCTGTGTAGTTTATATTTGAACATATTCTTATTTCCACTATTACCCACTTAGCGCTACGAATGTCCAGTTGCATTTTCTACAGACAGAGTGTTTCAAAACTGCTCAATCAAAAGTATGGTTTAACTCTCTTAGCTGAATGCTCAGATCAGAAAGAAGTTTCACAGAATGCTTCTGTGTTGTTTATATTTGAATATATTCCATTTTCCATGACTACCCTCTTAGCGCACCAAATGTCCAGTTGCATTTTCTACAGAAAGAGTGTTCAGATCTGCTCAATCAAAAGTATGGTTTAACTCTGTTAGCTGAATGCACAGATCAGAAATATGTTTCACAGTATGATTCTGTGTAGTTTATATTTGAAGACATTCCTTTTTCCACTATTACCCTCTTAGCGCTCCGAATCTCCACTTGCATTTTCTACAGAAAGTGTGTTCTGAACTGCGCAATCAAAAGTATGGTTTAACTCTGTTAGCTGAATGCACATATCAGAAATAAGTTTCAAACAATGCTTCTGTGTAGTTTTTATTTGAAGATATTATTTTTCCCAATTTAGGCCTCTTAGCGCTCAGAATGTCCAATTGCGGTTTCTACAGAAAGAGTGTTTCAGAACGGCTCAATCAAATGTAAGGTTCAACTCTGTTAGTTGAATGCACAGAACAGACAGAAGTTTCACAGAATGCTTCTGTGTAGTATTTAGTTGAAGATACTCCTTTTTGGAGTATTACCCACTTAGCGCTCCGAATATCCACTGGCAGTTTCTACACAAAGAGTGTTTCAGAACTGCTCCTTCAAAAGTAAGGCTCAACTCTGTTAGTTGAATGCGGAGAACAGAAAGGGGTTTCAGAGAATGCTTCTGTGTAGTTTTTAATTGGAGATATTCCTTTTTCCTCTATTACAATCTTAGCGCTCCGAATGTCCACTTGCATTTTCTACAAAAAGTGTGTTTCATAACTGCACAATCAAAAATATGGTTTAGCTCTGTTAACTGAATTTACAGATCAGGAATAAGTTTCACATAATGCATCTGTTTAGTTTTTATTTGAAGATATTATTTTTCCCAATATAGGCCTCTTAGCGCTCAGTATGTCCAATTGCAGTTTCTACAGAAAGAGTGTTTCAGAACGGCTCAATCAAAAGTAAGGTTCAACTCTGTTATTTGAATGCACAGAACAGAAAGAAGTTTCATACAATGCTTCTGTGTAGTTTATATTTGAACATATTCTTGTTTCCACTATTACCCTCTTAGCGCTCCAAATGTCCAGTTGCATTTTCTACAGAAAGAGTGTTCAGATCTGCTCAATCAAAAGTATGGTTTAACTCTGTTAGCTGAATGCACACATCAGAAATATGTTTCACAGTATGATTCTGTGTAGTTTATATTTGAAGACATTCCTTTTTCCACTATTACCCTCTTAGCGCTCCGAATCTCCACTTGCATTTTATACAGAAAGAGTGTTTCAGAGCGGCTCAATCAAAACTAATGTTCAACTCTTTTAGTTGAATGAACAGAACAGAAAGAGGTTTCACAGAATGCTTCTGTGTAGTTTATATTTGAATATATTCCTTTTTCCACTATTACCCTCTTAGCGCTCCGAATGTCCACTTGCATTTTCTACAGAAAGAGTGTTCTGAACTGCGCAATCAAAAGTATGGTTTATCTCTGTTAGCTGAATGCACATATCAGAAATAAGTTTCAAACAATGCTTCTGTGTAGTTTTTATTTGAAGATATTATTTTTCCCAATATAGATCTCTTAGCGCTCAGAATGTCCAATTGCAGTTTCTACAGAAAGAGTGTTTCAGAACGGCTCAATCAAATGTAAGTTTCAACTCTCTTAGTTGAATGCACAGAACAGAAAGAAGTTTCACAGAATGCTTCTGTGTAGTATTTAGTTGAAGATACTCCTTTTTGGAGTATTTCCCACTTAGCGCTCCGAATATCCACTGGCAGTTTCTACACAAAGAGTGTTTCAGAACTGCTCCTTCAAAAGTAAGGCTCAACTCTGTTAGTTGAATGCGGAGAACAGAAAGGGGTTTCAGAGAATGCTTCTGTGTAGTTTTTAATTGGAGATATTCCTTTTTCCTCTATTACAATCTTAGCGCTACCAATGTCCACTTGCATTTTCTACAAAAAGAGTTTTTCATAACTGCTCAATCAAAAATATGGTTTAGCTCTGTTAACTGAATTTACAGATCAGAAATAAGTTTCACAGAATGCATCTGTGTAGTTTTTATTTGAAGATATTCTTTTTCCCAATGTAGGCCTCATAGCGCTTAGAATGTCCAATTGCAGTTTCTACAGAAAGAGTGTTTCAGAACGGCTCAATCAAAAGTGAGGTTCAACTCTGTTAGTTGAATGCACAGAACAGAAAGAAGTTTCACAGAATGCTACTGTGTAGTTTATATTTGAATATATTCTTTTTTCCACTATTACCCTCTTAGCGCTCCGAATGTCCACTTGCATTTTCTACAGAAAGAGTGTTCGGAACTGCGCAATCAAAAGTATGGTTTAACTCTGTTAGCTGAATGCACATATCAGAAATATGTTTCACACAATGCTTCTGTGTAGTTTTTATTTGAAGTTATTATTTTTCCCAATATAGGCCTCTTAGCGCTCAGAATGTCCAATTGCAGTTTCTACAGAAGGAGTGTTTCAGAACGGCTCAATCAAAAGTAAGGTTCAACTCTGTTATTTGAATGCACAGAACAGAAAGAAGTTTCATACAATGCTTCTGTGTAGTTTATATTTGAACATATTCTTGTTTCCACTATTACCCACTTAGCGCTACGAATGTCCAGTTGCATTTTCTACAGACAGAGTGTTTCAAAACTGCTCAATCAAAATTATGGTTTAACTCTGTTAGCTGAATGCTCAGATCAGAAAGAAGTTTCACAGAATGCTTCTGTGTAGTTTATATTTGAATATATTCCTTTTTCCACGACTACCCTCTTAGCACTCCAAATGTCCAGTTGCATTTTCTACAGAAAGAGTGTTCAGATCTGCTCAATCAAAAGTATGGTTTAACTCTGTTAGCTGAATGCACAGATCAGAAAGAAGTTTCACAGAATGATTCTGTGTAGTTTATATTTGAAGACATTCCTTTTTCCACTATTATCCTCTTAGCGCTCTTAATCCCACTTGCATTTTCTACAGAAAGAGTGTTTCAGAACGGCTCAATCAAAACTAAGGTTCAACTCTATTAGTTGAATGAACAGAACAGAAAGAAGTTTCACAGAATGCTTCTGTGTAGTTTTTATTTGTAGATATTCTTTTCCCAATATAGGCCTCTCAGCGCTCAGAATGTCCAATTGCAGTTTCTACAGAAAGAGTGTTTCAGAACAGCTCTAACAAAAGTAAGGTTCAACCCTGGTAGTTGAATGCACAGAACAGAAAGAATTTTCACAAAATGGTTCTGTGTAGTTTATATTTGAATATATTCCTTTTTCCACTATTACCCTCTTAGCGCTCCGAATGTCCACTTGCATTTTCTACAGAAAGAGTGTTCTGAACTGCGCAATCAAAAGTATGGTTTAACTCTGTTAGCTGAATGCACATATCAGAAATAAGTTTCAAACAATGCTTCTGTGTAGTTTTTATTTGAAGATATTATTATTCCCAATATAGGCCTCTTAGGGCTCAGAATGTCCAATTGCAGTTTCTACAGAAAGAGTGTTTCAGAACGGCTCAATCAAATGTAAGGTTCAACTCTGTTAGTTGAATGCACAGAACAGACAGAAGTTTCACAGAATGCTTCTGTGTAGTATTTAGTTGAAGATACTCCTTTTTGGACTATTACCCACTTAGCGCTCCGAATATCCACTGGCAGTTTCTACACAAAGAGGGTTTCAGAACTGCTCCTTCAAAAGTAAGGCTCAACTCTGTTAGTTGAATGCGGAGAACAGAAAGGGGTTTCAGAGAATGCTTCTGTGTAGTTTTTAATTGGAGATATTCCTTTTTCCTCTATTACAATCTTAGCGCTACGAATGTCCACTTGCATTTTCTACAAAAAGAGTGTTTCATAACTGCTCAATCAAAAATATCGTTTAGCACTGTTAACTGAATTTACAGATCAGAAATAAGTTTCACAGAATGCATCTGTGTAGTTTTTATTTGAAGATATTCTTTTTCCCAATGTAGGCCTCTTAGCGCTTAGAATGTCCAATTGCAGTTTCTACAGAAAGAGTGTTTCAGAACGGCTCAATCAAAAGTCAGGTTCAACTCTGTTAGTTGAATGCACAGAACAGAAAGAAGTTTTACAGAATGCTACTGTGTAGTTTATATTTGAATATATTCTTTTTTCCACTCTTACCCTCTTAGCGCTCCGAATGTCCACTTGCATTTTCTACAGAAAGAGTGTTCGGAACTGCGCAATCAAAAGTATGGTTTAAATCTGTTAGCTGAATGCACATATCAGAAATAAGTTTCACACAATGCTTCTGTGTAGTTTTTATTTGAAGATATTATTTTTCCCAATATAGGCCTCTTAGCGCTCAGAATGTCCAATTGCAGTTTCTACAGAAAGAGTGTTTCAGAACGGCTCAATCAAAAGTAAGGTTCAAGTCTGTTAGTTGAATGCCCAGAACAGAAAGAAGTTTCATACAATGCTTCTGTGTAGTTTATATTTGAACATATTCTTTTTTCCACTATTACCCTCTTAGCGCTACGAATGTCCAGTTGCATTTTCTACAGACAGAGTGTTTCAAAACTGCTCAATCAAAAGTATGGTTTAACTCTGTTAGCTGAATGCTCAGATCAGAAAGAAGTTTCACAGAATGCTTCTGTGTAGTGTATATTTGAATATATTCCTTTTTCCACAAATACCCTCTTAGCACTCCAAATGTCCATTTGCATTTTCTACAGAAAGAGTGTTCAGATCTGCTCAATCAAAAGTATGGTTTAACACTGTTAGCTGAATGCACAGATCAGAAAGAAGTTTCACAGAATGATTCTCTGTAGTTTATTTTTGAAGACATTCCTTTTTCCACTATTACCCTCTTAGCGCTCCGAATCTCCACTTGCATTTTCTACAGAAAGAGTGTTTCAGAACGGCTCAATCAAAGCTAAGTTTCAACTGTTTTAGTTTAATGAACAGAACAGAAAGAAGTTTCACAGAATGCTTCTGTGTAGTTTTTATTTGCAGATATTCTTTTTCCCAATATAGGCCTCTTAGCGCTCAGAATGTCCAATTGCAGTTTCTACAGAAAGAGTGTTTCAGAACGGCTCAATCTAAAGTAAGGTTCAACCCTGGTAGTTGAATGCAAAGAACAGAAAGATGTTTCACAGAATGCTACTGTGTAGTTTATATTTGAATATATTCCTTTTTCCAATATTACCCTCTTAGCGCTCCGAATGTCCACTTGCATTTTCTACAGAAAGAGTGTTCGGAAATGCGCAATCAAAAGTATGGTTTAACTCTGTTAGCTGAATGCACATATCAGAAATATGTTTCACACAATGCTTCTGTGTAGTTTTTATTTGAAGATATTATTTTTCCCAATATAGGCCTCTTAGCGCTCAGAATGTCCAATTGCAGTTTCTACAGAAAGAGAGTTTCAGAACGGCTCAATCAAAAGTAAGGTTCAACTCTGTTATTTGAATGCACAGAACAGAAAGTAGTTTCATACAATGCTTCTGTGTAGTTTATATTTGAACATATTCTTGTTTCCACTATTACCCTCTTAGCGCTCCAAATGCCCAGTTGCATTTTCTACAGAAAGAGTGTTCAGATCTGCTCAATCAAAAGTATGGTTTAACTCTGTTAGCTGAATGCACAGATCAGAAATATGTTTCACAGTATGATTCTGTGTAGTTTATATTTGAAGACATTCCTTTTTCCACTATTACCCTCTTAGCGCTCCGAATCTCCACTTGCATTTCCTACAGAAAGAGTGTTTCAGAGCGGCTCAATCAAAACTAATGTTCAACTCTTTTAGTTGAATGAACAGAACAGAAAGAGGTTTCACAGAATGCTTCTGTGTAGTTTATATTTGAATATATTCCTTTTTCCACTATTACCCTCTTAGCGCTCCGAATGTCCACTTGCATTTTCTACAGAAAGAGTGTTCTGAACTGCGCAATCAAAAGTATGGTTTATCTCTGTTAGCTGAATGCACATATCAGCAATAAGTTTCAAACAATGCTTCTGTGTAGTTTTTATTTGAAGATATTAATTTTCCCAATATAGACCTCTTAGCGCTCAGAATGTCCAATTGCAGTTTCTACAGAAAGAGTGTTTCAAAACGGCTCAATCAAATGTAAGTTTCAACTCTGTTAGTTGAATGCACAGAACAGACAGAAGTTTCACAGAATGCTTCTGTGTAGTATTTAGTTGAAGATACTCCTTTTTGGACTATTTCCCACTTAGCGCTCCGAATATCCACTGGCAGTTTCTACACAAAGAGTGTTTCAGAACTGCTCCTTCAAAAGTAAGGCTCAACTCTGTTAGTTGAATGCGGAGAACAGAAAGGGGTATCAGAGATTGCTTCTGTGTAGTTTTTAATTGGAGATATTCCTTTTTCCTCTATTACAATCTTAGCGCTACCAATGTCCACTTGCATTTTCTACAAAAAGAGTGTTTCATAACTGCTCAATCAAAAATATGGTTTAGCTCTGTTAACTGAATTTACAGATCAGAAATAATTTTCACAGAATGCATCTGTGTAGTTTTTATTTGAAGATATTCTTTTTCCCAATGTAGGCCTCTTAGCGCTTAGAATGTCCAATTGCAGTTTCTACAGAAAGAGTGTTTCAGAACGGCTCAATCAAAAGTAAGGTTCAACTCTGTTAGTTGAATGCACAGCACAGAAAGAAGTTTCACAGAATGCTACTGTGTAGTTTATATTTCAATATATTCCTTTTTCCACTATTACCCTCTTAGCGCTCCGAATGTCCACTTGCATTTTCTACAGAAAGAGTGTTCGGAACTGCGCAATCAAAAGTATGGTTTAACTCTGTTAGCTGAATGCACATATCAGAAATAAGTTTCACACAATGCTTCTGTGTAGTTTTTATTTGAAGATATTATTTTTCCCAATATAGGCCTCTTAGCACTCAGAATGTCCAATTGCAGTTTCTACAGAAAGAGTGTTTCAGAACGGCTCAATCAAAAGTAAGGTTCAACTCTGTTAGTTGAATGCACAGAACAGAAAGAAGTTTCATACAATGCTTCTGTGTAGTTTATATTTGAACATATTCTTTTTTCCACTATTACCCACTTAGCGCTACGAATGTCCAGTTGCATTTTCTACAGACAGAGTGTTTCAAAACTGCTCAATCAAAAGTATGGTTTAACTCTGTTAGCTGAATGCTCAGATCAGAAAGAAGTTTCACAGAATGCTTCTGTGTAGTTTATATTTGAATATATTCCTTTTTCCACGACTACCCTCTTAGCACTCCAAATGTCCAGTTGCATTTTCTACAGAAAGAGTGTTCAGATCTGCTCAATCAAAAGTATGGTTTAACTCTGTCAGCTGAATGCACAGATCAGAAAGAAGTTTCACAGAATGATTCTGTGTAGTTTATATTTGTAGACATTCCTTTTTCCACTATTATCCTCTTAGCGCTCTTAATCCCACTTGCATTTTCTACCGAAAGAGTGTTTCAGAACGGCTCAATCAAAACTAAGGTTCAACTCTATTAGTTGAATGAACAGAACAGAAAGAAGTTTCACAGAATGCTTCTGTGTAGTTTTTGTTTGTAGATATTCTTTTCCCAATATAGGCCTCTCAGCGCTCAGAATGTCCAATTGCAGTTTCTACAGAAAGAGTGTTTCAGAACGGCTCAATCAAAAGTAAGGTTCAACCCTGGTAGTTGAATGCACAGAACAGAAAGAATTTTCACAAAATGCTTCTGTGTAGTTTATATTTGAATATATTCCTTTTTCCACTATTACCCTCTTAGCGCTCCGAATGTCCACTCGCATTTTCTACAGAAAGAGTGTTCTGAACTGCGCAATCAAAAGTATGGTTTAACTCTGTTAGCTGAATGCACATATCAGAAATAAGTTTCAAACAATGCTTCTGTGTAGTTTTTATTTGAAGATATTATTTTTCCCAATATAGGCCTCTTAGGGCTCAGAATGTCCAATTGCAGTTTCTACAGAAAGAGTGTTTCAGAACGGCTCAATCAAATGTAAGGTTCAACTCTGTTAGTTGAATGCACAGAACAGACAGAAGTTTCACAGAATGCTTCTGTGTAGTATTTAGTTGAAGATACTCCTTTTTGGACTATTACCCACTTAGCGCTCCGAATATCCACTGGCAGTTTCTACACAAAGAGTGTTTCAGAACTGCTCCTTCAAAAGTATGGTTTAACTCTGTTAGCTGAATGCTCAGATCAGAAAGAAGTTTCACAGAATGCTTCTGTGTAGTTTATATTTGAATATATTCCTTTTTACACTAGTACTCTCTTAGCGCTCCAAATGTCCAGTTGCATTTTCTACAGAAAGAGTGTTCAGATCTGCTCAATCAAAAGTATGGTTTAACTCTGTTAGCTGAATGCACAGATCAGAAAGAATTTTCACAGAATGATTCTGTGTAGTTTATATTTGGAGACATTCCTTTTTCCACTATTACCCTCTTAGCGCTCCGAATCTCCACTTGCATTTTCTACAGAAAGAGTTTCTCAGAACGGCTCAATCAAAACTAAGGTTCAACTCTTTTAGTTGAACAAACAGAACAGAAAGAAGTTTCACACAATTCTTCTCTGTAGTTTTTATTTGTAGACATTCTTTTTCCCAATATAGGCCTCCTAGCGCTCAGAATGTCCAATTGCAGTTTCTACAGAAAGAGTGTTTCAGAACGGCTCAATCAAAAGTAAGGTTCAACTCTGTTAGTTGAATGCACAGAACAGAAAGAAGTTTCATACAATGCTTCTGTGTAGTTTATATTTGAACATATTCTTTTTTCCACTATTACCCACTTAGCGCTACGAATGTCCAGTTGCATTTTCTACAGACAGAGTGTTTCAAAACTGCTCAATCAAAAGTATGGTTTAACTCTGTTAGCTGAATGCTCAGATCAGAAAGAAGTTTCACAGAATGCTTCTGTGTAGTTTATATTTGAATATATTCCTTTTTCCACTACTACGCTCTTAGCGCTCCAAATGTCCAGTTGCATTTTCTACAGAAAGAGTGTTCAGATCTGCTCAATCAAAAGTATGGTTTAACTCTGTTAGCTGAATGCACAGATCAGAAAGAATTTTCACCGAATGATTCTGTGTAGTTTATATTTGAAGACATTCCTTTTTCCACTATTACCCTCTTAGCGCTCCGAATCTCCACTTGCATTTTCTACAAAAAGAGTGTTTCATAACTGCTCAATCAAAAATATGTTTTATCTCTGTTAACTGAATTTACAGATCAGAAAGAAGTTTCACAGAATGCATCTGTGTAGTTTTTATTTGAAGATATTCTTTTTCCCAATGTAGGCCTCTTAGCGCTTAGCATGTCCAATTGCAGTTTCTACAGAAAGAGTGTTTCAGAACGACTGAATCAAAAGTAAGGTTCAACTCTGTTAGTTGAATGCACAGAACAGAAAGAATTTTCACAGAATGCTACTGTGTAGTTTATATTTGAATATATTCCTTTTTCCACTATTACCCTCTTAGCACTCCGAATGTCCACTTGCATTTTCTACAGAAAGAGTGTTCAGAACTGCGCAATCAAAAGTATGGTTTAACTCTGTTAGCTTAATGAACATATCAGAAATAAGTTTCACACAATGCTTCTGTGTAGTTTTTATTTGAAGATATTATTTTTCCCAATATAGGCCTCTTAGCGCTCAGAATGTCCAATTGCAGTTTCTACAGAAAGAGTGTTTCAGAAAGGCTCAATCAAAAGTAAGGTTCAACTCTGTTAGTAGAATGCACAGAACAGAAAGAAGTTTCATACAATGCTTCTGTGTAGTTTATATTTGAACATATTCTTTTTTCCACTATTACCCACTTAGCGCTACGAATGTCCAGTTGCATTTTCTACAGACAGAGTGTTTCAAAACTGCTCAATCAAAAGTATGGTTTAACTCTGTTAGCTGAATGCTCAGATCAGAATGAAGTTTCACAGAATGCTTCTGTGTAGTTTATATTTGAATATATTCCTTTTTCCAGTACTACTCTCTTAGCGCTCCAAATGTCCAGTTGCATTTTCTACAGAAAGAGTGTTCAGATCTGCTCAATCAAAAGTATGGTTTAACTCTGTTAGCTGAATGCACAGATCAGAAAGAAGTTTCACAGAATGATTCTGTGTAGTTTATATTTGGAGACATTCCTTTTTCCACTATAAACCTCTTAGCGCTCCGAATCTCCACTTGCATTTTCTACAGAAAGAGTGTTTCAGAACGGCTCAATCAAAACTAAGGTTCAACTCTTTTAGTTGAACAAACAGAACAGAAAGTTGTTTCACACAATTCTGCTGTGTAGTTTTTATTTGTAGATATTCTTTTTCCCAATATAGGCCTCCTAGCGCTCAAAATGTCCAATTGCAGTTTCTACAGAAAGAGTGTTTCAGAACGGCTCAATCAAAAGTAAGGTTCAACTCTGTTAGTTGAATGCACAGAACAGAAAGAAGTTTCATACAATGCTTCTGTGTAGTTTATATTTGAACATATTCTTTTTTCCACTATTACCCACTTAGCGCTACGAATGTCCAGTTGCATTTTCTACAGACAGAGTGTTTCAAAACTGCTCAATCAAAAGTATGGTTTAACTCTGTTATCTGAATGCACAGATCAGAAAGAAGTTTCACCGAATGCTTCTGTGTAGTTTATATTTGAATATATTCCTTTTTCCACTACTACTCTCTTAGCGCTCCAAATGTCCAGTTGCATTTTCTACAGAAAGAGTGTTCAGATCTGCTCAATCAATAGTATGGTTTAACTCTGTTAGCTGAATGCACAGATCAGAAAGAAGTTTCACCGAATGATTCTGTGTAGTTTATATTTGAAGACATTCCTTTTTCCACTATTACCCTCTTAGCGCTCCGAATCTCCACTTGCATTTTCTACAAAAAGAGTGTTTCATAACTGCTCAATCAAAAATATGTTTTATCTCTGTTAACTGAATTTACAGATCAGAAATAAGTTTCACAGAATGCATCTGTGTAGTTTTTATTTGAAGATATTCTTTTTCCCAATGTAGGCCTCTTAGCGCTTAGCATGTCCAATTGCAGTTTCTACAGAAAGGGTGTTTCAGAACGGCTGAATCAAAAGTAAGGTTCAACTCTGTTAGTTGAATGCACAGAACAGAAAGAATTTTCACAGAATGCTACTGTGTAGTTTATATTTGAATATATTCCTTTTTCCACTATTACCCTCTTAGCGCTCCGAATGTCCACTTGCATTTTCTACAGAAAGAGTGTTCAGTACTGCGCAATCAAAAGTATGGTTTAACTCTGTTAGCTTAATGAACATATCAGAAATAAGTTTCACACAATGCTTCTGTGTAGTTTTTATTTGAAGATATTATTTTTCCCAATATAGGCCTCTTAGCGCTCAGAATGTCCAATTGCAGTTTCTACAGAAAGAGTGTTTCAGAAAGGCTCAATCAAAAGTAAGGTTCAACTCTGTTAGTTGAATGCACAGAACAGAAATAAGTTTCATACAATGCTTCTGTGTAGTTTATATTTGAACATATTCTTTTTTCCACTATTACCCACTTAGCGCTACGAATGTCCAGTTGCATTTTCTACAGACAGAGTGTTTCAAAACTGCTCAATGAAAAGTATGGTTTAACTCTGTTAGCTGAATGCTCAGATCAGCAAGAAGTTTCACAGAATGCTTCTGTGTAGTTTATATTTGAATATATTCCTTATTCCACTACTACTCTCTTAGCGCTCCAAATGTCCAGTTGCATTTTCTACAGAAAGAGTCTTCAGATCTGCTCAATCAAAAGTATGGTTTAACTCTGTTAGCTGAATGCACAGATCAGAAAGAAGTTTCACAGAATGATTCTGTGTAGTTTATATTTGGAGACATTCTTTTTCCACTATTACCCTCTTAGCGCTCCGAATCTCCACTTGCATTTTCTACAGAAAGAGTGTTTCAGAACGGCTCAATCAAAACTAAGGTTCAACTCTTTTAGTTGAACAAACAGAACAGAAAGAAGTTTCACACAATTCTTCTGTGTAGTTTTTATTTGTAGAAATTCTTTTTCCCAATATAGGCCTCCTAGCGCTCAAAATGTCCAATTGCAGTTTCTACAGAAAGAGTGTTTCAGAACGGCTCAATCAAAAGTAAGGTTCAACTCTGTTAGTTGAATGCACAGAACAGAAAGAAGTTTCATACAATGCTTCTGTGTAGTTTATATTTGAACATATTCTTTTTTCCACTATTACCCACTTAGCGCTACGAATGTCCAGTTGCATTTTCTACAGACAGAGTGTTTCAAAACTGCTCAATCAAAAGTATGGTTTAACTCTGTTAGCTGAATGCTCAGATCAGAAAGAAGTTTCACAGAATGCTTCTGTGTAGTTTATATTTGAATATATTCCTTTTTCCACTACTACTCTCTTAGCGCTCCAAATGTCCAGTTGCATTTTCTACAGAAAGAGTGTTCAGATCTGCTCAATCAAAAGTATGGTTTAACTCTGTTAGCTGAATGCACAGATCAGAAAGAAGTTTCACAGAATAATTCTGTGTAGTTTATATTTGGAGACATTCCTTTTTCCACTATTACCCTCTTAGCGCTCCGAATCTCCACTTGCATTTTCTACAGAAAGAGTGTTTCAGAACGGCTCAATCAAAACTATGGTTCAACTCTTTTAGTTGAACAAACAGAACAGAAATAAGTTTCACACAATTCTTCTCTGTAGTTTTTATTTGTAGACATTCTTTTTCCCAATATAGGCCTCCTAGCGCTCAGAATGTCCAATTGCAGTTTCTACAGAAAGAGTGTTTCAGAACGGCTCAATCAAAAGTAAGGTTCAACTCTGTTAGTTGAATGCACAGAACAGAAAGAAGTTTCATACAATGCTTCTGTGTAGTTTATATTTGAACATATTCTTTTTTCCACTATTACCCACTTAGCGCTACGAATGTCCAGTTGCATTTTCTACAGACAGAGTGTTTCAAAACTGCTCAATCAAAAGTATGGTTTAACTCTGTTAGCTGAATGCTCAGATCAGAAAGAAGTTTCACAGAATGCTTCTGTGTATTTTATATTTGAATATATTCCTTTTTCCACTACTACGCTCTTAGCGCTCCAAATGTCCAGTTGCATTTTCTACAGAAAGAGTGTTCAGACCTGCTCAATCAAAAGTATGGTTTAACTCTGTTAGCTGAATGCACAGATCAGAAAGAAGTTTCACCGAATGATTCTGTGTAGTTTATATTTGAAGACATTCCTTTTTCTACTATTACCCTCTTAGCACTCCGAATGTCCACTTGCATTTTCTACAGAAAGAGTGTTCAGAACTGCGCAATCAAAAGTATGGTTTAACTCTGTTAGCTTAATGAACATATCAGAAATAAGTTTCACACAATGCTTCTGTGTAGTTTTTATTTGAAGATATTATTTTTCCCAATAGAGGCCTCTTAGCGCTCAGAATGTCCAATTGCAGTTTCTACAGAAAGAGTGTTTCAGAAAGGCTCAATCAAAAGTAAGGATCTACTCTGTTAGTTGAATGCACAGAACAGAAAGAAGTTTCATACAATGCTTCTGTGTAGTTTATATTTGAACATATTCTTTTTTCCACTATTACCCACTTAGCGCTACGAATGTCCAGTTGCATTTTCTACAGACAGAGTGTTTCAAAACTGCTCAATCAAAAGTATGGTTTAACTCTGTTAGCTGAATGCTCGAATCAGAAATAAGTTTCACAGAATGCTTCTGTGTAGTTTATATTTGAATATATTCCTTTTTCCACTACTACTCTCTTAGCGCTCCAAATGTCCAGTTGCATTTTCTACAGAAAGAGTGTTCAGATCTGCTCTATCTAAAGTATGGTTTAACTCTGTTAGCTGAATGCACAGATCAGTAAGAAGTTTCACCGAATGATTCTGTGTAGTTTATATTTGGAGACATTCCTTTTTCCACTATTACCCTCTTAGCGCTCCGAATCTCCACTTGCATTTTCTACAGAAAGAGTTTCTCAGAACGGCTCAATCAAAACTAAGTTTCAACTCTTTTAGTTGAACAAACAGAACAGAAAGAAGTTTCACACAATTCTTCTCTGTAGCTTTTATTTGTAGACATTCTTTTTCCCAATATAGGCCTCCTAGCGCTCAGAATGTCCAATTGCAGTTTCTACAGAAAGAGTGTTTCAGAACGGCTCAATCAAAAGTAAGGTTCAACTCTGTTAGTTGAATGCACAGAACAGAAAGTAGTTTCATACAATGCTTCTGTGTAGTTTATATTTGAACATATTCTTTTTTCCACTATTACCCACTTAGCGCTACGAATGTCCAGTTGCATTTTCTACAGACAGAGTGTTTCAAAACTGCTCAATCAAAAGTATGGTTTAACTCTGTTAGCTGAATGGTCAGATCAGAATGAAGTTTCACAGAATGCTTCTGTGTAGTTTATATTTGAATATATTCCTTTTTCCACTACTACTCCCTTAGCGCTCCAAATGTCCAGTTGCATTTTCTACAGAAAGTGTGTTCAGATCTGCTCAATCAAAAGTATGGTTTAACTCTGTTAGCTGAATGCACAGATCAGAAAGAAGTTTCACAGAATGATTCTGTGTAGTTTATATTTGGAGACATTCCTTTTTCCTCTATTACCCTCTTAGCGCTCCGAATCTCCACTTGCATTTTCTACAGAAAGAGTGTTTCAGAACGGCTCAATCAAAACTAAGGTTCAAATCTTTTAGTTGAACAAACAGAACAGAAAGAAGTTTCACACAATTCTGCTGTGTAGTTTTTATTTGTAGACATTCTTTTTCCCAATATAGGCCTCCTAGCGCTCAAAATGTCCAATTGCAGTTTCTACAGAAAGAGTGTTTCAGAACGGCTCAATCAAAAGTAAGGTTCAACTCTGTTAGTTGAATGCACAGAACAGAAAGAAGTTTCATACAATGCTTCTGTGTAGTTTATATTTGAACATATTCTTTTTTCCACTATTACCCACTTAGCGCTACGAATGTCCAGTTGCATTTTCTACAGACAGAGTGTTTCAAAACTGCTCAATCAAAAGTATGGTTTAACTCTGTTAGCTGAATGCACAGATCAGAAAGAAATTTCACAGAATGCTTCTGTGTAGTTTATATTTGAATATATTCCTTTTTCCACTACTACTCTCTTAGCGCTCCAAATGTCCAGTTGCATTTTCTACAGAAAGAGTGTTCAGATCTGCTCAATCAAAAGTATGTTTTAACTCTGTTAGCTGAATGCACAGATCAGAAATAAGTTTCACAGAATGATTCCGTGTAGTTTATATTTGGAGACACTCCTTTTTCCACTATTACCCCCTTAGCGCTCCGAATTTCCACTTGCATTTTCTACAAAAAGAGGATTTCATAACTGCTCAATCAAAAATACGTTTTATCTCTGTTAACTGAATTTACAGATCAGAAATAAGTTTCACAGAATGCATCTGTGTAGTTTTTATTTGAAGATATTCTTTTTCCCAATGTAGGCCTCTTAGCGCTTAGCATGTCCAATTGCAGTTTCTACAGAAAGAGTGTTTCAGAACGGCTCAATCAAAAGTAAGGTTCAACTCTGTTAGTTGAATGCACAGAACAGAAAAAATTTTCACAGAATGCTACTGTGTAGTTTATATTTGAATATATTCCTTTTTCCACTATTACCCTCTTAGCGCTCCGAATGTCCACTTGCATTTTCTACAGAAAGAGTGTTCAGAACTGCTCAATCAAAAGTATGGTTTAACTCTGTTAGCTGAATGCACAGATCAGAAAGAAGTTTCACAGAATGATTCTGTGTAATTTATATTTGGAGACATTCCTTTTTCCACTATTACCCTCTTAGCGCTCCGAATCTCCACTTGCATTTTCTACAGAAGGTGTGTTTCAGAACGGCTCAATCAAAACTATGGTTCAACTCTTTTAGTTGAACAAACAGAACAGAAAGAAGTTTCACACAATTCTTCTGTGTTGTTTTTATTTGTAGACATTCTTTTTCCCAATATAGGCCTCTTAGCGCTCAGAATGTCCAATTGCAGTTTCTACAGAAAGAGTGTTTCAGAACGGCTCAATCAAAAGTAAGGTTCAACTCTGTTAGTTGAATGCACAGAACAGAAAGAAGTTTCATACAATGCTTCTGTGTAGTTTATATTTGAACATATTCTTTTTTCCACTATTACCCACTTAGCGCTACGAATATCCAATTGCATTTTCTACAGACAGAGTGTTTCAAAACTGCTCAATCAAAAGTATGGTTTAACTCTGTTAGCTGAATGCTCAGATCAGAAAGAAGTTTCACAGAATGCTTCTGTGTAGTTTATATTTGAATATATTCCTTTTTCCACTACTACGCTCTTAGCGCTCCAAATGTCCAGTTGCATTTTCTACAGAAAGAGTGTTCAGATCTGCTCAATCAAAAGTATGGTTTAACTCTGTTAGCTGAATGCACAGATCAGAAAGAAGTTTCACCGAATGATTCTGTGTAGTTTATATTTGGAGACATTCCTTTTTCCACTATTACCCTCTTAGAGCTCCGAATCTCCACTTGCATTTTCTACAAAAAGAGTGTTTCATAACTGCTCAATCAAAATATGTTTTATCTCTGTTAACTGAATTTACAGATCAGAAATAAGTTTCACAGAATGCATCTGTGTAGTTTTTATTTGAAGATATTCTTTTTCCCAATGTAGGCCTCTTAGCGCTTAGCATGTCCAATTGCAGTTTCTACAGAAAGAGTGTTTCAGAACGGCTCAATCAAAAGTAAGGTTCAACTCTGTTAGTTGAATGCACAGAACAGAAAGAATTTTCACAGAATGCTACTGTGTAGTTTATATTTGAATATATTCCTTTTTCCACTATTACCCTCTTAGCGCTCCGAATGTACACTTGCATTTTCTACAGAAAGAGTGTTCAGAACTGTGCAATCAAAAGTATGGTTTAACTCTGTTAGCTTAATGAACATATCAGAAATAAGTTTCACACAATGCTTCTGTGTAGTTTTTATTTGAAGATATTATTTTTCCCAATGTAGGCCTCTTAGCGCTCAGAATGTCCAATTGCATTTTCTACAGAAAGAGTGTTTCAGAACGGCTCAATCAAATGTAAGGTTCAACCCTCTTAGTTGAATGCACAGAACAGAAAGAAGTTTCACAGAATGCTTCTTTGTAGTTTTTATTTGTAGATATTCTTTTTCCCAATATAGGCCTCTTAGTGCTCAGAATGTCCAATTGCACTTTCTACAGAAAGAGTGTTTCAGAACGGCTCAATCAAAAGTAAGGTTCAACTCTGTTAGTTGAATGCACAGAAAAGAAAGAAGTTTCATACAATGCTTCTGTGTAGTTTATATTTGAACATATTCTTTTTTCCACTATTACCCTTTTAACGCTCCAAATGTCCAGTTGCATTTTCTACAGAGAGAGTGTTTCAAAACTGCTCAATCAAAAGTATGGTTTAACTCTGTTAGCTGAATGCTCAGATCAGAAAGAAGTTTCACAGAATGCTTCTGTGTAGTTTATATTTGAATATATTCCTTTTTCCACTACTACGCTCTTAGCGCTCCAAATGTCCAGTTGCATTTTCTACAGAAGGAGTGTTCAGATCTGCTCAATCAAAAGTATGCTTTAACTCTGTGAGCTGAATGCACAGATCAGAAAGAAGTTTCACCGAATGATTCTGTGTAGTTTATATTTGAAGACATTCCTTTTTCCACTATTACCCTCTTAGCGCTCCGAATCTCCACTTGCATTTTCTGCAAAAAGAGTGTTTCATAACTGCTCAATCAAAAATATGCTTTATCTCTGTTAACTGAATTTACAGATCAGAAATAAGTTTCACAGAATGCATCTGTGTAGTTTTTATTTGAAGATATTCTTTTTCCCAATGTAGGCCTCTTAGCGCTTAGCATGTCCAATTGCAGTTTCTACAGAAAGAGTGTTTCAGAAAGGCTCAATCAAAAGTAAGGTTCAACTCTGTTAGTTGAATGCACAGAACAGAAAGAAGTTTCATACAATGCTTCTGTGTAGTTTATATTTGAACATATTCTTTTTTCCACTATTACCCACTTAGCGCTACGAATATCCAGTTGCATTTTCTACAGACAGAGTGTTTCAAAACTGCTCAATCAAAAGTATGGTTTAACTCTGTTAGCTGAATGCTCAGATCAGAATGAAGTTTCACAGAATGATTCTGTGTAGTTTATATTTGAATATATTCCTTTTTCCACTAGTACTCTCTTAGCGCTCCAAATGTCCAGTTGCATTTTCTACAGAAAGAGTGTTCAGATCTGCTCAATCAAAAGTATGGTTTAACTCTGTTAGCTGAATGCACAGATCAGAAAGAAGTTTCACAGAATGATTCTGTGTAGTTTATATTTGGAGACATTCCTTTTTCCACTATTACCCTCTTAGCGCTCCGAATCTCCACTTGCATTTTCTACAGAAAGAGTGTTTCAGAACGGCTCAATCAAAACTAAGGTTCAACTCTTTTAGTTGAACAAACAGAACAGAAAGTAGTTTCACACAATTCTTCTGTGTAGTTTTTATTTGTAGACATTCTTTTTCCCAATATAGGCCTCCTAGCGCTCAGAATGTCCAATTGCAGTTTCTACAGAAAGAGTGTTTCAGAACGGCTCAATCAAAAGTAAGGTTCAACTCTGTTAGTTGAATGCACAGAACAGAAAGAAGTTTCATACAATGCTTCTGTGTAGTTTATATTTGAACATATTCTTTTTTCCACTATTACCCACTTAGCGCTACGAATGTCCAGTTGCATTTTCTACAGACAGAGTGTTTCAAAACTGCTCAATCAAAAGTATGGTTTAACTCTGTTAGCTGAATGCTCAGATCAGAACGTAGTTTCACAGAATGCTTCTGTGTAGTTTATATTTGAATATATTCCTTTTTCCACTACTACCCTCTTAGCGCTCCAAATTTCCAGTGTCATTTTCTACGGAAAGAGTGTTCAGATCTGCTCAATCAAAAGTATGGTTTAACTCTGTTAGCTGAATGCACAGATCAGAAAGAAGTTTCACAGAATGAATCTGTGAAGTTTATATTTGAAGACATTCCTTTTTCCACTATTACCCTCTTAGCGCTCTGAATGTCCACTTGCATTTTCTACAGAAAGAGTGTTTCAGAACGGCTCAATCAAAACAAAGGTTCAACTCTTTTAGTTGAATGAACAGAACAGAAAGAAGTTTCACAGAATGCTTCTGTGTAGTTTTTATTTGTAGATATTCTTTTTCCCAATATAGGCCTCTTAGCGCTCAGAATGTCCTATTGCAGTTTCTACAGAAAGAGTGTTTCAGAACGGCTCAATCAAAAGTAACGTTCAACCCTGGTAGTTGAATGCACACAACAGAAATAAGTTTCACAGAATGCTTCTGTGTAATTTATATTTGAATATATACCTTTTTCCACTATTACCCTCTTAGCGCTCCGAATGTCCACTTGCATTTTCTACAGAAAGAGTGTTCTGAACTGCGCAATCAAAAGTATGGTTTAACTCTGTTAGCTGAATGCACATATCAGAAATAAGTTTCAAACAATGCTTCTGTGTAGTTTTTATTTGAAGATATTATTTTTCCCAATATAGGCCCCTTAGCGCTCAGAATGTCCAATTGCAGTTTCTACAGAAAGAGTGTTTCAGAACGGCTCAATCAAATGTAAGGTTCAACTCTCTTAGTTGAATGCACAGAACAGAAAGAAGTTTCACAGAATGCTTCTGTGTAGTATTTAGTTGAAGATACTCCTTTTTGGACTATTACCCACTTAGCGCTCCGAATATCCACTGGCAGTTTCTACACAAAGAGCGTTTCAGAACTGCTCCTTCAAAAGTAAGGCTCAACACTGTTAGTTGAATGCGAAGAACAGAAAGGGGTTTCAGAGAATGCTTCTGTGTAGTTTTTAATGGGAGATATTCCTTTTTCCTCTATTACAATCTTAGCGCTCCGAATTTCCACTTGCATTTTCTACAAAAAGAGTGTTTCATAACTGCTCAATCAAAAATATGGTTTAGCTCTGTTAACTGAATTTACAGATCAGAAATAAGTTTCACAGAATGCATCTGTTTAGTTTTTATTTGAAGATATACTTTTTCCCAATGTAGGCCTCTTAGCGCTTAGCATGTCCAATTGCAGTTTCTACAAAAAGAGTGTTTCAGAACGGCTCAATCAAAAGTAAGGTTCAACTCTGTTAGTTGAATGCACAGAACAGAAAGAATTTTCACAGAATGCTACTGTGTAGTTTATCTTTGAATATATTCCTTTTTCCACTATTACCCTCTTAGCGCTCCGAATGTCCACTTGCATTTTCTACAGAAAGAGTGTTCAGAACTGCGCAATCGAAAGTATGGTTTAACTCTGTTAGCTAAATGAACATATCAGAAATAAGTTTCACACAATGCTTCTGTGTAGTTTTTATTTGAAGATATTATTTTTCCCAATAGAGGCCTCTTAGCGCTCAGAATGTCCAATTGCAGTTTCTACAAAAAGAGAGTTTCAGAAAAGCTCAATAAAAAGTAAGGTTCAACTCTGTTAGTTGAATGCACAGAACAGAAAGAAGTTTCATACAATGCTTCTGTGTAGTTTATATTTGAACATATTCTTTTTTCCACTATTACCCACTTAGCGCTTCGAATGTCCAGTTGCATTTTCTACAGACAGAGTGTTTCAAAACTGCTCAATCAAAAGTATGGTTTAACTCTGTTAGCTGAATGCTCAGATCAGAAAGAAGTTTCACAGAATGCTTCTGTGTAGTTTATATTTGAATATATTACTTTATCCACTACTACTCTCTTAGCGCTCCAAATGTCCAGTTGCATTTTCTACAGAAAGAGTGTTCAGATCTGCTCTATCAAAAGTATGGTTTAACTCTGTTAGCTGAATGCACAGATCAGAAAGAAGTTTCACAGAATGATTCTGTGTAGTTTATATTAGGAGACATTCCTTTTTCCCCTATTACCCTCTTAGCACTCCGAATATCCACTTGCATTTTCTACAGAAAGAGTGTTTCAGAACGGCTCAATCAAAACTAAGGTTCAACTCTTTTAGTTGAACAAACAGAACAGAAAGTAGTTTCACACAATTCTTCTGTGTAGTTTTTATTTGTAGACATTCTTTTTCCCAATATAGGCCTCCTAGCGCTCAGAATGTCCAATTGCAGTTTCTACAGAAAGAGTGTTTCAGAACGGCTCAATCAAAAGTAAGGTTCAACTCTGTTAGTTGAATGCACAGAACAGAAAGAAGTTTCATACAATGCTTCTGTGTAGTTTATATTTGAACATATTCTTTTTTCCACTATTATCCACTTAGCGCTACGAATGTCCAGTTGCATTTTCTACAGACAGAGTGTTTCAAAACTGCTCAATCAAAAGTATGGTTTAACTCTGTTAGCTGAATGCTCAGATCAGAAATAAGTTTCACACAATGCTTCTGTGTAGTTTATATTTGAATATATTCCTTTTTCCACTACTACGCTCTTAGCGCTCCAAATGTCCAGTTGCATTTTCTACAGAAAGAGTGTTCAGATCTGCTCAATCAAAAGTATGGTTTAACTCTGTTAGCTGAATGCACAGACCAGAAAGAAGTTTCACCGAATGATTCTGTGTAGTTTATATTTGAAGACATTCCTTTTTCCACTATTACCCTCTTAGCGCTCCGAATCTCCACTTGCATTTTCTACAAAAAGAGTGTTTCATAACTGCTCAATCAAAAATATGTTTTATCTCTGTTAACTGAATTTACAGATCAGAAATAAGTTTCACAGAATGCATCTGTGTAGTTTTTATTTGAAGATATTCTTTTTCCCAATGTAGGCCTCTTAGCGCTTAGCATGTCCAATTGCAGTTTCTACAGAAAGAGTGTTTCAGAACGGCTCAATCAAAAGTAAGGTTCAACTCTGTTAGTTGAATGCACAGAACAGAAAGAATTTTCACAGAATGCTACTGTGTAGTTTATATTTGAATATATTCCTTTTTCCACTATTACCCTCTTAGCGCTCCGAATGTCCACTTGCATTTTCTACAGAAAGAGTGTTCAGAACTGCGCAATCAAAAGTATGGTTTAACTCTGTTAGCTTAATGAACATTTCAGAAATAAGTTTCACACAATGCTTCTGTGTAGTTTTTATTTGAAGATATTATTTTTCCCAATGTAGGCCTCTTAGCGCTCAGAATGTCCAATTGCATTTTCTACAGAAAGAGTGTTTCAGAACGGCTCAATCAAATGTAAGGTTCAACTCTCTTTGTTGAATGCACAGAACAGAAAGAAGTTTCACAGAATGCTTCTGTGTAGTTTTTATTTGTAGATATTCTTTTTCCCAATATAGGCCTCTTAGTGCTCAGAATGTCCAATTGCACTTTCTACAGAAAGAGTGTTTCAGAACGTCTCAATCAAAAGTAAGGTTCAACTCTGTTAGTTGAATGCACAGAACAGAAAGAAGTTTCATACAATGCTTCTGTGTAGTTTATATTTGAACATATTCTTTTTTCCACTATTACCCACTTAGCGCTACGAATGTCAAGTTGCATTTTCTACAGACAGAGTGTTTCAAAACTGCTCAATCAAAAGTATGGTTTAACTCTGTTAGCTGAATGCTCAGATCAGAAAGAAGTTTCACAGAATGCTTCTGTGTAGTTTATATTTGAATATATTCCTTTTTCCACTACTACCCTCTTAGCGCTCCAAATTTCCAGTGTCATTTTCTACGGAAAGAGTGTTCAGATCTGCTCAATCAAAAGTATGGTTTAACTCTGTTAGCTGAATGCACAGATCAGAAAGAAGTTTCACAGAATGAATCTGTGAAGTTTATATTTGAAGACATTCCTTCTTCCACTATTACCCTCTTAGCGCTCTGAATCTCCACTTGCATTTTCTACAGAAAGAGTGTTTCAGAACGGCTCAATCAAAACTAAGGTTCAACTCTTTTAGTTGAATGAACAGAACAGAAAGAAGTTTCACAGAATGCTTCTGTGTAGTTTTTATTTGTAGATATTCTTTTTCCCAATATAGGCCTCTTAGCGCTCAGAATGTCCTATTGCAGTTTCTACAGAAAGAGTGTTTCAGAACGGCTCAATCAAAAGTAACGTTCAACCCTGGTAGTTGAATGCACACAACAGAAATAAGTTTCACAGAATGCTTCTGTGTAATTTATATTTGAATATATACCTTTTTCCACTATTACCCTCTTAGCGCTCCGAATGTCCACTTGCATTTTCTACAGAAAGAGTGTTCTGAACTGCGCAATCAAAAGTATGGTTTAACTCTGTTAGCTGAATGCACATATCAGAAATAAGTTTCAAACAATGCTTCTGTGTAGTTTTTATTTGAAGATATTATTTTTCCCAATATAGGCCCCTTAGCGCTCAGAATGTCCAATTGCAGTTTCTACAGAAAGAGTGTTTCAGAACGGCTCAATCAAATGTAAGGTTCAACTCTCTTAGTTGAATGCACAGAACAGAAAGAAGTTTCACAGAATGCTTCTGTGTAGTATTTAGTTGAAGATACTCCTTTTTGGACTATTACCCACTTAGCGCTCCGAATATCCACTGGCAGTTTCTACACAAAGAGCGTTTCAGAACTGCTCCTTCAAAAGTAAGGCTCAACACTGTTAGTTGAATGCGAAGAACAGAAAGGGGTTTCAGAGAATGCTTCTGTGTAGTTTTTAATGGGAGATATTCCTTTTTCCTCTATTACAATCTTAGCGCTCCGAATGTCCACTTGCATTTTCTACAAAAAGAGTGTTTCATAACTGCTCAATCAAAAATATGGTTTAGCTCTGTTAACTGAATTTACAGATCAGAAATAAGTTTCACAGAGTGCATCTGTTTAGTTTTTATTTGAAGATATACTTTTTCCCAATGTAGGCCTCTTAGCGCTTAGCATGTCCAATTGCAGTTTCTACAAAAAGAGTGTTTCAGAACGGCTCAATCAAAAGTAAGGTTCAACTCTGTTAGTTGAATGCACAGAACAGAAAGAAGTTTCACAGAATGCTACTGTGTAGTTTATATTTGTATATATTCCTTTTTCCACTATTACCCTCTTAGCGCTCGGAATGTCCACTTGCATTTTCTACAGAAAGAGTGTTCAGAACTGCGCAATCAAAAGTATCGTTTAAATCTGTTAGCTGAATGCACATATCAGAAATAAGTTTCTCACAATGCTTCTGTGTAGTTTTTATTTGAAGATATTATTTTTCCCAATATAGGCCTCTTAGCGCTCAGAATGTCCAATTGCAGTTTCTACAGAAAGAGTGTTTCAGAACGGCTCAATCAAAAGTAAGGTTCAACTCTGTTAGTTGAATGCACAGAACAGAAAGAAGTTTCATACAATGCTTCTGTGTAGTTTATATTTGAATATATTCTTTTTTCCACTATTACCCACTTAGCGCTACGAATGTCCAGTTGCATTTTCTACAGACAGAGTGTTTCAAAACTGCTCAATGAAAATATGGTTTAACTCTGTTAGCTGAATGCTCAGATCAGAAAGTAGTTTCACAGAATGCTTCTGTGTAGTTTATATTTGTATATATTCCTTTTTCCACTACTACCCTCTTAGCGCTCCAAATGTCCAGTTGCATTTTCTACAGAAAGTGTGTTCAGATCTGCTCAATCAAAAGTATGGTTTAACTCTGTTAGCTGAATGCACAGATCACAAAGAAGTTTCATAGAATGATTCTGTGTAGTTTATATTTGAAGACATTCCTTTTTCCACTATTACCCTCTTAGCGCTCCGATTCTCCACTTGCATTTTCTACAGAAAGAGTGTTTCAGAACGGCTCAATCAAAACCAAAGTTCAACCCTTTTAGTTGAATGAACTGAACACAAAGAAGTTTCACAGAATGCTTCTGTGTAGTTTTTATTTGTAGATATTCTTTTTCCCAATATAGGCCTCTTAGCGCTCAGAATGTCCAATTGCAGTTTCTACACAAAGAGTGTTTCAGAACGGCTCAATCAAAAGTAAGGTTCAACCCTGGTAGTTGAATGCACAGAACAGAAAGTAGTTTCACAGAATGCTTCTGTGTAGTTTATATTTGAATATATTCCTTTTTCCACTATTACCCTCTTAGCGCTCCGAATGTCAACTTGCATTTTCTACAGAAAGAGTGTACGGAACTGCGCAATCAAAAGTATGGTTTAACTCTGTTAGCTGAATGCACATATCAGAAATAAGTTTCAAACAATGCTTCTGTGTAGTTTTTATTTGAAGATATTATTTTTCCCAATATAGGACTCTTAGCGCTCAGAATGTCCAATTGCAGTTTCTACAGAAAGAGTGTTTCAGAACGGCTCAATCAAATGTAAGTTTCAACTCTCTTAGTTGAATGCACAGAACAGAAAGGAGTTTCACAGAATGCTTCTGTGTAGTATTTAGTTGAAGATACTACTTTTTGGACTATTACCTACTTAGCGCTCCGAATATCCACTGGCAGTTTCTACACAAAGTGTGTTTCAGAACTGCTCCTTCAAAAGTAAGGCTCAACTCTGTTAGTTGAATGCGGAGAACAGAAATGTGTTTCAGAGAATGCTTCTGTGTAGTTTTTAATTGGAGATATTCCTTTTTCCTCTATTACAATCTTAGCGCTCCGAATGTCCACTTGCATTTTCTACAAAAAGAGTGTTTCATAACTGCTCAATCAAAAATATGGTTTAGCTCTGTTAACTGAATTTACAGATCAGAAATAAGTTTCACAGAATGCATCTGTGTAGTTTTTATTTGAAGATATTCTTTTTCAAAATGTAGGCCTCTTAGCGCTTAGAATGTCCAATTGCATTTTCTACAGAAAGAGTGTTTCAGAACGGCTCAATCAAAAGTAAGGTTCAACTCTGTTAGTTGAATGCACAGAACAGAAAGAAGTTTCACAGAATACTACTGTGTATTTTATATTTGAATATATTACTTTTTCCACTATTACACTCTTAGCGCTCCGAATGTCCACTTGCATGTTCTACAGAAAGAGTGTTCGGAACTGCGCAATCAAAAGTATGGTTTAACTCTGTTAGCTGAATGCACATATCAGAATTAAGTTTCACACAATGCTTCTGTGTAGTTTTTATTTGAAGATATTATTTTTCCCAGTATAGGCCTCTTAGCGCTCAGAATGTCCAATTGAAGTTTCTACAGAAAGAGTGTTTCAGAAAGGCTCAATCAAAAGTAAGGTTCAACTCTGTTAGTTGAATGCACAGAACAGAAAGAAATTTCATACAATGCTTCTGTGTAGTTTATATTTGAACATATTCTTTTTTCCACTATTACCCATAGAGCGCTACGAATGTCCAGTTGCATTTTCTACAGACAGAGTGTTTCAAAACTGCTCAATCAAAGTATGGTTTAACTCTGTTAGCTGAATGCTCAGATCAGAAACAAGTTTCACAGAATGCTTCTGTGTAGTTTATATTTGAATATATTCCTTTTTCGACTACCAACCTCTCAGCGCTCCAAATGTCCAGTTGCATTTTCTACAGAAAGAGTGTTCAGATCTGCTCAATCAAAAGTATGGTTTAACTCTGTTAGCTGAATGCACAGATCAGAAAGAATTTTCACAGAATGATTCTGTGTAGTTTATATTTGAAGACATTCCTTTTTCCACTATTACCCTCTTTGCGCTCTGAATGTCCACTTGCATTTTCTACGGAAAGAGTGTTCGGAACTGCGCAATCCAAAGTATGGTTTAACTCTGTAAGCTGAATGCACATATCAGAAATAAGTTTCACACAATTCTTCTGTGTAGTTTTTATTTGAAGATATTATTTTTCCCAATATAGGCCTCTTAGCGCTCAGAATGTCCAATTGCAGTTTCTACATAAAGACGGTTTCAGAACGGCTCAATCAAAAGTAAGGTTCAACTCTGTTAGTTGAATGCACAGAACCGAAAGAAGTTTCTTACAATGCTTCTGTGTAGTTTATATTTGAACATATTATTTTTTCCACTATTACCCACTTAGCGCTACGAATGACCGGTTGCATTTTCTACAGACAGAGTGTTTCAAAACTGCTCAATCAAAAGTATGGTTTAACTCTGTTAGCTGAATGCTCAGATCAGAAAGAAGTTTCACAGAATGCTTCTGTGTAGTTTATATTTGAATATATTCCTTTTTCCACGACTACCCTCTTAGCGCTCCAAATGTCCAGTTGCATTTTCTACAGAAAGAGTGTTCAGATCTGCTCAATCAAAAGTATGGTTTAATTCTGTTAGCTGAATGCACAGATCAGAAAGAAGTCTCACAGAATGATTCTGTGTAGTTTATATTTGAAGACATTCCTTTTTCCACTATTACCCTCTTAGCGCTCCGAATCTCCACTTGCATTTTCTACAGAAAGAGTGTTTCAGAACGGCTCAATCAAAACTAAGGTTCAACTCTTTTAGTTGAATGAACAGAACATAAAGAAGTTTCACAGAATGCTTCTGTGTAGTTTTAATTTGTAGATATTCTTTTTCCCAATATAGGCCTCTTAGCGCTCAGAATGTCCAATTGCAGTTTCTACAGAAAGAGTGTTTCAGAACGGCTCAATCAAAAGTAAGGTTCAACCCTGGTAGTTGAATGCACAGAACAGAAAGAAGTTTCACAGAATGCTTCTGTGTAGTATTTAGTTGAAGATAGTCCTTTTTGGACTGTTACCCACTTAGCGCTCCGAATATCCACTGGCAGTTTCTACACAAAGAGTGTTTCAGAACTGCTCCTTCAAAAGTAAGGCTCAACTCTGTTAGTTGAATGCGGAGAACAGAAAGGGGTTTCAGAGAATGCTTCTGTGTAGTTTTTAATTGGAGATCTTCCTTTTTCCTCTATTACAATCTTAGCGCTCCGAATGTCCACTTGCATTTTCTACAAAAAGTGTGTTTCATAACTGCCCAATCAAAAATATGGTTTAGCTCTGTTAACTGAATTTACAGATCAGAAATAAGTTTCACAGAATGCATCTGTGTAGTTTTTATTTGAAGATATTCTTTTTCCCAAGGTAGGCCTCTTAGAGCTTAGCATGTCCAATTGCAGTTTCTTCAGAAAGAGTGTTTCAGAACGGCTCAATCAAAAGTAAGGTTCAACACTTTTAGTTGAATGCACAGAACAGAAAGAAGTTTCAGAGAATGCTACTGTGTAGTTTATATTTGAATATATTCCTTTTTCCACTATTACCCGCTTAGCGCTCCGAATGTCCACTTGCATTTTCTACAGAAAGAGTGTTCGTTACTGCGCAATCAAAAGTATGGTTTAACTCTGTTAGCTGAATGCACATATCAGAAATAAGTTTCTCACAATGCTTCTGTGTAGTTTTTATTTGAAGATATTATTTTTCCCAATATAGGCCTCTTAGCGCTCAGAATGTCCAATTGCAGTTTCTACAGAAAGAGTGTTTCAGAACGGCTCAATCAAAAGTAAGGTTCAACTCTGTTAGTTGAATGCACAGAACAGAAAGAAGTTTCATACAATGCTTCTGTGTAGTTTATATTTGAACATATTCTTTTCCACTATTACCCACTTAGCGCTACGAATGTCCAGTTGCATTTTATACAGACAGAGTGTTTCAAAACTGCGCAATCAAAAGTATGGTTTAACTCTGTTAGCTGAATGCTCAGATCAGAAAGTAGTTTCACAGAATGCTTCTGTGTAGTTTATATTTGAATATATTCCTTTTTCCAGTACTACCCTCTTAGCGCTCTAAATGTCCAGTTGCATTTTCTACAGAAAGAGTGTTCAGATCTGCTCAATCAAAAGTATGGTTTAACTCTGTTAGCTGAATGCACAGATCAAAAAGAAGTTTCATAGAATGATTCTGTGTAGTTTATATTTGATGACATTCCTTTTTCCACTATTACCCTCTTAGCGCTCCGAATCTCCACTTGCATTTTCTACAGAAAGAGTGTTTCAGAACGGCTCAATCAAAACCAAAGTTCAACTCTTTTAATTGAATGAACTGAAGAGAAAGAAGTTTCACAGAATGATTCTGTGTAGTTTTTATTTGTAGATATTCTTTTTCCCAATATAGGCCTCTTAGCGCTCAGAATGTCCAATTGCAGTTTCTACACAAAGAGTGTTTCAGAACGGCTCAATCAAAAGTAAGGTTCAACCCTGGTAGTTGAATGCACAGAACAGAAAGAAGTTTCACAGAATGCTACTCTGTAGTTTATATTTGAATATATTCCTTTTTCCACTATTACCCTCTTAGCGCTCCGAATCTCCACTTGCATTTTCTACAGAAAGAGTGTTTCAGAACGGCTCAATCAAAACTAAGGTTCAACTCTTTTAGTTGAATGAACAGAACAGAAAGAGGTTTCACAGAATGCTTCTGTGTAGTTTATATTTGAATATATCCCTTTTTCCACTATTACCCTCTTAGCGCTCCGAATGTCCACTTGCATTTTCTACAGAAAGAGTGTTCTGAACTGCGCAATCAAAAGTATGGTTTATCTCTGTTAGCTGAATGCACATATCAGAAATAAGTTTCAAACAATGCTTCTGTGTAGTTTTTATTTGAAGATATTATTTTTCCCAATATAGACCTCTTAGCGCTTAGAATGTGCAATTGCAGTTTCTACAGAAAGAGTGTTTCAGAACGGCTCAATCAAATGTAAGTTTCAACTCTCTTAGTTGAATGCACAGAACAGAAAGAAGTTTCACAGAATGCTTCTGTGTAGTATTTAGTTGAAGATACTCCTTTTTGGACTATTTCCCACTTAGCGCTCCGAATATCCACTGGCAGTTTCTACACAAAGAGTGTTTCAGAACTGCTCCTTCAAAAGTAAGGCTCAACTCTGTTAGTTGAATGCGGAGAACAGAAAGGGGTTTCAGAGAATGCTTCTGTGTAGTTTTTAATTGGAGATATTCCTTTTTCCTCTATTACAATCTTAGCGCTCCGAATGTCCACTTGCATTTTCTACAAAAAGAGTGTTTCATAACTGCACAATCAAAAATATGGTTTAGCTCTGTTAACTGAATTTACAGATCAGGAATAAGTTTCACATAATGCATCTGTTTAGTTTTTATTTGAAGATATTATTTTTCCCAATATAGGCCTCTTAGCGCTCAGTATGTCCAATTGCAGTTTCTACAGAAAGAGTGTTTCAGAACGGCTCAATCAAAAGTAAGGTTCAACTCTGTTATTTGAATGCACAGAACAGAAAGAAGTTTCATACAATGCTTCTGTGTAGTTTATATTTGAACATATTCTTGTTTCCACTATTACCCTCTTAGCGCTCCAAATGTCCAGTTGCATTTTCTACAGAAAGAGTGTTCAGATCTGCTCAATCCAAAGTATGGTTTAACTCTGTTAGCTGAATGCACACATCAGAAATATGTTTCACAGTATGATTCTGTGTAGTTTATATTTGAAGACATTCCTTTTTCCACTATTACCCTCTTAGCGCTCCGAATCTCCACTTGCATTTTATACAGAAAGAGTGTTTCAGAGCGGCTCAATCAAAACTAATGTTCAACTCTTTTAGTTGAATGAACAGAACAGAAAGAGGTTTCACAGAATGCTTCTGTGTAGTTTATATTTGAATATATTCCTTTTTCCACTATTACCCTCTTAGCGCTCCGAATGTCCACTTGCATTTTCTACAGAAAGAGTGTTCTGAACTGCGCAATCAAAAGTATGGTTTATCTCTGTTAGCTGAATGCACATATCAGAAATAAGTTTCAAACAATGCTTCTGTGTAGTTTTTATTTGAAGATATTATTTTTCCCAATATAGATCTCTTAGCGCTCAGAATGTCCAATTGCAGTTTCTACAGAAAGAGTGTTTCAGAACGGCTCAATCAAATGTAAGTTTCAACTCTCTTAGTTGAATGCACAGAACAGAAAGAAGTTTCACAGAATGCTTCTGTGTAGTATTTAGTTGAAGATACTCCTTTTTGGAGTATTTCCCACTTAGCGCTCCGAATATCCACTGGCAGTTTCTACACAAAGAGTGTTTCAGAACTGCTCCTTCAAAAGTAAGGCTCAACTCTGTTAGTTGAATGCGGAGAACAGAAAGGGGTTTCAGAGAATGCTTCTGTGTAGTTTTTAATTGGAGATATTCCTTTTTCCTCTATTACAATCTTAGCGCTACCAATGTCCACTTGCATTTTCTACAAAAAGAGTGTTTCATAACTGCTCAATCAAAAATATGGTTTAGCTCTGTTAACTGAATTTACAGATCAGAAATAAGTTTCACAGAATGCATCTGTGTAGTTTTTATTTGAAGATATTCTTTTTCCCAATGTAGGCCTCATAGCGCTTAGAATGTCCAATTGCAGTTTCTACAGAAAGAGTGTTTCAGAACGGCTCAATCAAAAGTGAGGTTCAACTCTGTTAGTTGAATGCACAGAACAGAAAGAAGTTTCACAGAATGCTACTGTGTAGTTTATATTTGAATATATTCTTTTTTCCACTATTACCCTCTTAGCGCTCCGAATGTCCACTTGCATTTTCTACAGAAAGAGTGTTCGGAACTGCGCAATCAAAAGTATGGTTTAACTCTGTTAGCTGAATGCACATATCAGAAATATGTTTCACACAATGCTTCTGTGTAGTTTTTATTTGAAGTTATTATTTTTCCCAATATAGGCCTCTTAGCGCTCAGAATGTCCAATTGCAGTTTCTACAGAAGGAGTGTTTCAGAACGGCTCAATCAAAAGTAAGGTTCAACTCTGTTATTTGAATGCACAGAACAGAAAGAAGTTTCATACAATGCTTCTGTGTAGTTTATATTTGAACATATTCTTGTTTCCACTATTACCCACTTAGCTCTACGAATGTCCAGTTGCATTTTCTACAGACAGAGTGTTTCAAAACTGCTCAATCAAAATTATGGTTTAACTCTGTTAGCTGAATGCTCAGATCAGAAAGAAGTTTCACAGAATGCTTCTGTGTAGTTTATATTTGAATATATTCCTTTTTCCACGACTACCCTCTTAGCACTCCAAATGTCCAGTTGCATTTTCTACAGAAAGAGTGTTCAGATCTGCTCAATCAAAAGTATGGTTTAACTCTGTTAGCTGAATGCACAGATCAGAAAGAAGTTTCACAGAATGATTCTGTGTAGTTTATATTTGAAGACATTCCTTTTTCCACTATTATCCTCTTAGCGCTCTTAATCCCACTTGCATTTTCTACAGAAAGAGTGTTTCAGAACGGCTCAATCAAAACTAAGGTTCAACTCTATTAGTTGAATGAACAGAACAGAAAGAAGTTTCACAGAATGCTTCTGTGTAGTTTTTATTTGTAGATATTCTTTTCCCAATATAGGCCTCTCAGCGCTCAGAATGTCCAATTGCAGTTTCTACAGAAAGAGTGTTTCAGAACAGCTCTAACAAAAGTAAGGTTCAACCCTGGTAGTTGAATGCACAGAACAGAAAGAATTTTCACAAAATGGTTCTGTGTAGTTTATATTTGAATATATTCCTTTTTCCACTATTACCCTCTTAGCGCTCCGAATGTCCACTTGCATTTTCTACAGAAAGAGTGTTCTGAACTGCGCAATCAAAAGTATGGTTTAACTCTGTTAGCTGAATGCACATATCAGAAATAAGTTTCAAACAATGCTTCTGTGTAGTTTTTATTTGAAGATATTATTATTCCCAATATAGGCCTCTTAGGGCTCAGAATATCCAATTGCAGTTTCTACAGAAAGAGTGTTTCAGAACGGCTCAATCAAATGTAAGGTTCAACTCTGTTAGTTGAATGCACAGAACAGACAGAAGTTTCACAGAATGATTCTGTGTAGTATTTAGTTGAAGATACTCCTTTTTGGACTATTACCCACTTAGCGCTCCGAATATCCACTGGCAGTTTCTACACAAAGAGGGTTTCAGAACTGCTCCTTCAAAAGTAAGGCTCAACTCTGTTAGTTGAATGCGGAGAACAGAAAGGGGTTTCAGAGAATGCTTCTGTGTAGTTTTTAATTGGAGATATTCCTTTTTCCTCTATTACAATCTTAGCGCTACGAATGTCCACTTGCATTTTCTACAAAAAGAGTGTTTCATAACTGCTCAATCAAAAATATCGTTTAGCTCTGTTAACTGAATTTACAGATCAGAAATAAGTTTCACAGAATGCATCTGTGTAGTTTTTATTTGAAGATATTCTTTTTCCCAATGTAGGCCTCTTAGCGCTTAGAATGTCCAATTGCAGTTTCTACAGAAAGAGTGTTTCAGAACGGCTCAATCAAAAGTCAGGTTCAACTCTGTTAGTTGAATGCACAGAACAGAAAAAAGTTTCACAGAATGCTACTGTGTAGTTTATATTTGAATATATTCTTTTTTCCACTCTTACCCTCTTAGCGCTCCGAATGTCCACTTGCATTTTCTACAGAAAGAGTGTTCGGAACTGCGCAATCAAAAGTATGGTTTAAATCTGTTAGCTGAATGCACATATCAGAAATAAGTTTCACACAATGCTTCTGTGTAGTTTTTATTTGAAGATATTATTTTTCCCAATATAGGCCTCTTAGCGCTCAGAATGTCCAATTGCAGTTTCTACAGAAAGAGTGTTTCAGAACGGCTCAATCAAAAGTAAGGTTCAACTCTGTTAGTTGAATGCCCAGAACAGAAAGAAGTTTCATACAATGCTTCTGTGTAGTTTATATTTGAACATATTCTTTTTTCCACTATTACCCTCTTAGCGCTACGAATGTCCAGTTGCATTTTCTACAGACAGAGTGTATCAAAACTGCTCAATCAAAAGTATGGTTTAACTCTGTTAGCTGAATGCTCAGATCAGAAAGAAGTTTCACAGAATGCTTCTGTGTAGTGTATATTTGAATATATTCCTTTTTCCACAAATACACTCTTAGCACTCCAAATGTCCATTTGCATTTTCTACAGAAAGAGTGTTCAGATCTGCTCAATCAAAAGTATGGTTTAACACTGTTAGCTGAATGCACAGATCAGAAAGAAGTTTCACAGAATGATTCTCTGTAGTTTATTTTTGAAGACATTCCTTTTTCCACTATTACCCTCTTAGCGCTCCGAATCTCCACTTGCATTTTCTACAGAAAGAGTGTTTCAGAACGGCTCAATCAAAGCTAAGTTTCAACTGTTTTAGTTTAATGAACAGAACAGAAAGAAGTTTCACAGAATGCTTCTGTGTAATTTTTATTTGCAGATATTCTTTTTCCCAATATAGGCCTCTTAGCGCTCAGAATGTCCAATTGCAGTTTCTACAGAAAGAGTGTTTCAGAACGGCTCAATCTAAAGTAAGGTTCAACCCTGGTAGTTGAATGCAAAGAACAGAAAGATGTTTCACAGAATGCTACTGTGTAGTTTATATTTGAATATATTCCTTTTTCCAATATTACCCTCTTAGCGCTCCGAATGTCCACTTGCATTTTCTACAGAAAGAGTGTTCGGAAATGCGCAATCAAAAGTATGGTTTAACTCTGTTAGCTGAATGCACATATCAGAAATATGTTTCACACAATGCTTCTGTGTAGTTTTTATTTGAAGATATTATTTTTCCCAATATAGGCCTCTTAGCGCTCAGAATGTCCAATTGCAGTTTCTACAGAAAGAGAGTTTCAGAACGGCTCAATCAAAAGTAAGGTTCAACTCTGTTATTTGAATGCACAGAACAGAAAGTAGTTTCATACAATGCTTCTGTGTAGTTTATATTTGAACATATTCTTGTTTCCACTATTACCCTCTTAGCGCTCCAAATGCCCAGTTGCATTTTCTACAGAAAGAGTGTTCAGATCTGCTCAATCAAAAGTATGGTTTAACTCTGTTAGCTGAATGCACAGATCAGAAATATGTTTCACAGTATGATTCTGTGTACTTTATATTTGAAGACATTCCTTTTTCCACTATTACCCTCTTAGCGCTCCGAATCTCCACTTGCATTTTCTACAGAAAGAGTGTTTCAGAGCGGCTCAATCAAAACTAATGTTCAACTCTTTTAGTTGAATGAACAGAACAGAAAGAGGTTTCACAGAATGCTTCTGTGTAGTTTATATTTGAATATATTCCTTTTTCCACTATTACCCTCTTAGCGCTCCGAATGTCCACTTGCATTTTCTACAGAAAGAGTGTTCTGAACTGCGCAATCAAAAGTATGGTTTATCTCTGTTAGCTGAATGCACATATCAGCAATAAGTTTCAAACAATGCTTCTGTGTAGTTTTTATTTGAAGATATTAATTTTCCCAATATAGACCTCTTAGCGCTCAGAATGTCCAATTGCAGTTTCTACAGAAAGAGTGTTTCAAAACGGCTCAATCAAATGTAAGTTTCAACTCTGTTAGTTGAATGCACAGAACAGAAAGAAGTTTCACAGAATGCTTCTGTGTAGTATTTAGTTGAAGATACTCCTTTTTGGACTATTTCCCACTTAGCGCTCCGAATATCCACTGGCAGTTTCTACACAAAGAGTGTTTCAGAACTGCTCCTTCAAAAGTAAGGCTCAACTCTGTTAGTTGAATGCGGAGAACAGAAAGGGGTTTCAGAGAATGCTTCTGTGTAGTTTTTAATTGGAGATATTCCTTTTTCCTCTATTACAATCTTAGCGCTCCGAATGTCCACTTGCATTTTCTACAAAAAGAGTGTTTCATAACTGCACAATCAAAAATATGGTTTAGCTCTGTTAACTGAATTTACAGATCAGGAATAAGTTTCACATAATGCATCTGTTTAGTTTTTATTTGAAGATATTCTTTTTCCCAATGTAGGCCTCTTAGCGCTTAGAATGTCCAATTGCAGTTTCTACAGAAAGAGTGTTTCAGAACGGCTCAATCAAAAGTAAGGTTCAACTCTGTTAGTTGAATGCACAGCACAGAAAGAAGTTTCACAGAATGCTACTGTGTAGTTTATATTTCAATATATTCCTTTTTCCACTATTACCCTCTTAGCGCTCCGAATGTCCACTTGCATTTTCTACAGAAAGAGTGTTCGGAACTGCGCAATCAAAAGTATGGTTTAACTCTGTTAGCTGAATGCACATATCAGAAATAAGTTTCACACAATGCTTCTGTGTAGTTTTTATTTGAAGATATTATTTTTCCCAATATAGGCCTCTTAGCACTCAGAATGTCCAATTGCAGTTTCTACAGAAAGAGTGTTTCAGAACGGCTCAATCAAAAGTAAGGTTCAACTCTGTTAGTTGAATGCACAGAACAGAAAGAAGTTTCATACAATGCTTCTGTGTAGTTTATATTTGAACATATTCTTTTTTCCACTATTACCCACTTAGCGCTACGAATGTCCAGTTGCATTTTCTACAGACAGAGTGTTTCAAAACTGCTCAATCAAAAGTATGGTTTAACTCTGTTAGCTGAATGCTCAGATCAGAAAGAAGTTTCACAGAATGCTTCTGTGTAGTTTATATTTGAATATATTCCTTTTTCCACGACTACCCTCTTAGCACTCCAAATGTCCAGTTGCATTTTCTACAGAAAGAGTGTTCAGATCTGCTCAATCAAAAGTATGGTTTAACTCTGTCAGCTGAATGCACAGATCAGAAAGAAGTTTCACAGAATGATTCTGTGTAGTTTATATTTGTAGACATTCCTTTTTCCACTATTATCCTCTTAGCGCTCTTAATCCCACTTGCATTTTCTACAGAAAGAGTGTTTCAGAACGGCTCAATCAAAACTAAGGTTCAACTCTATTAGTTGAATGAACAGAACAGAAAGAAGTTTCACAGAATGCTTCTGTGTAGTTTTTGTTTGTAGATATTCTTTTCCCAATATAGGCCTCTCAGCGCTCAGAATGTCCAATTGCAGTTTCTACAGAAAGAGTGTTTCAGAACGGCTCAATCAAAAGTAAGGTTCAACCCTGGTAGTTGAATGCACAGAACAGAAAGAATTTTCACAAAATGCTTCTGTGTAGTTTATATTTGAATATATTCCTTTTTCCACTATTACCCTCTTAGCGCTCCGAATGTCCACTTGCATTTTCTACAGAAAGAGTGTTCTGAACTGCGCAATCAAAAGTATGGTTTAACTCTGTTAGCTGAATGCACATATCAGAAATAAGTTTCAAACAATGCTTCTGTGTAGTTTTTATTTGAAGATATTATTTTTCCCAATATAGGCCTCTTAGGGCTCAGAATGTCCAATTGCAGTTTCTACAGAAAGAGTGTTTCAGAACGGCTCAATCAAATGTAAGGTTCAACTCTGTTAGTTGAATGCACAGAACAGACAGGAGTTTCACAGAATGCTTCTGTGTAGTATTTAGTTGAAGATACTCCTTTTTGGACTATTACCCACTTAGCGCTCCGAATATCCACTGGCAGTTTCTACACAAAGAGTGTTTCAGAACTGCTCCTTCAAAAGTAAGGCTCAAATCTGTTAGTTGAATGCGGAGAACAGAAAGTGGTTTCAGAGAATGCTTCTGTGTAGTTTTTAATTGGAGATATTCCTTTTTCCTCTATTACAATCTTAGCGCTACGAATGTCCACTTGCATTTTCTACAAAAAGAGTGTTTCATAACTGCTCAATCAAAAATATCGTTTAGCTCTGTTAACTGAATTTACAGATCAGAAATAAGTTTCACAGAATGCATCTGTGTAGTTTTTATTTGAAGATATTCTTTTTCCCAATGTAGGCCTCTTAGCGCTTAGAATGTCCAATTGCAGTTTCTACAGAAAGAGTGTTTCAGAACGGCTCAATCAAAAGTGAGGTTCAACTCTGTTAGTTGAATGCACAGAACAGAAAGAAGTTTCACAGAATGCTACTGTGTAGTTTATATTTGAATATATTCTTTTTTCCACTATTACCCTCTTAGCGCTCCGAATGTCCACTTGCATTTTCTACAGAAAGAGTGTTCGGAACTGCGCAATCAAAAGTATGGTTTAACTCTGTTAGCTGAATGCACATATCAGAAATAAGTTTCACACAATGCTTCTGTGTAGTTTTTATTTGAAGATATTATTTTTCCCAATATAGGCCTCTTAGCGCTCAGAATGTCCAATTGCAGTTTCTACAGAAAGAGTGTTTCAGAACGGCTCAATCAAAAGTAAGGTTCAACTCTGTTAGTTGAATGCCCAGAACAGAAAGAAGTTTCATACAATGCTTCTGTGTAGTTTATATTTGAACATATTCTTTTTTCCACTATTACCCTCTTAGCGCTACGAATGTCCAGTTGCATTTTCTACAGACAGAGTGTTTCAAAACTGCTCAATCAAAAGTATGGTTTAACTCTGTTAGCTGAATGCTCAGATCAGAAAGATGTTTCACAGAATGCTTCTGTGTAGTGTATATTTGAATATATTCCTTTTTCCACAAATACCCTCTTAGCACTCCAAATGTCCATTTGCATTTTCTACAGAAAGAGTGTTCAGATCTGCTCAATCAAAAGTATGGTTTAACACTGTTAGCTGAATGCACAGATCAGAAAGAAGTTTCACAGAATGATTCTCTGTAGTTTATTTTTGAAGACATTCCTTTTTCCACTATTACCCTCTTAGCGCTCCGAATCTCCACTTGCATTTTCTACAGAAAGAGTGTTTCAGAACGGCTCAATCAAAGCTAAGTTTCAAATGTTTTAGTTGAATGAACAGAACAGAAAGAAGTTTCACAGAATGCTTCTGTGTAGTTTTTATTTGCAGATATTCTTTTTCCCTATATAGGCCTCTTAGCGCTCAGAATGTCCAATTGCAGTTTCTACAGAAAGAGTGTTTCAGAACGGCTCAATCTAAAGTAAGGTTCAACCCTGGTAGTTGAATGCAAAGAACAGAAAGATGTTTCACAGAATGCTACTGTGTAGTTTATATTTGAATATATTCCTTTTTCCAATATTACCCTCTTAGCGCTCCGAATGTCCACTTGCATTTTCTACAGAAAGAGTGTTCGGAACTGCGCAATCAAAAGTATGGTTTAACTCTGTTAGCTGAATGCACATATCAGAAATATGTTTCACACAATGCTTCTGTGTAGTTTTTATTTGAAGATATTATTTTTCCCAATATAGGCCTCTTAGCGCTCAGAATGTCCAATTGCAGTTTCTACAGAAAGAGTGTTTCAGAACGGCTCAATCAAAAGTAAGGTTCAACTCTGTTATTTGAATGCACAGAACAGAAAGTAGTTTCATACAATGCTTCTGTGTAGTTTATATTTGAACATATTCTTGTTTCCACTATTACCCTCTTAGCGCTCCAAATGCCCAGTTGCATTTTCTACAGAAAGAGTGTTCAGATCTGCTCAATCAAAAGTATGGTTTAACTCTGTTAGCTGAATGCACAGATCAGAAATATGTTTCACAGTATGATTCTGTGTAGTTTATATTTGAAGACATTCCTTTTTCCACTATTACCCTCTTAGCGCTCCGAATCTCCACTTGCATTTTCTACAGAAAGAGTGTTTCAGAGCGGCTCAATCAAAACTAATGTTCAACTCTTTTAGTTGAATGAACAGAACAGAAAGAGGTTTCACAGAATGCTTCTGTGTAGTTTGTATTTGAATATATTCCTTTTTCCACTATTACACTCTTAGCGCTCCGAATGTCCACTTGCATTTTCTACAGAAAGAATGTTCTGAACTGCGCAATCAAAAGTATGGTTTATCTCTGTTAGCTGAATGCACATATCAGCAATAAGTTTCAAACAATGCTTCTGTGTAGTTTTTATTTGAAGATATTAATTTTCCCAATATAGACCTCTTAGCGCTCAGAATGTCCAATTGCAGTTTCTACAGAAAGAGTGTTTCAAAACGGCTCAATCAAATGTAAGTTTCAACTCTGTTAGTTGAATGCACAGAACAGAAAGAAGTTTCACAGAATGCTTCTGTGTAGTATTTAGTTGAAGATACTCCTTTTTGGACTATTTCCCACTTAGCGCTCCGAATATCCACTGGCAGTTTCTACACAAAGAGTGTTTCAGAACTGCTCCTTCAAAAGTAAGGCTCAACTCTGTTAGTTGAATGCGGAGAACAGAAAGGGGTTTCAGAGAATGCTTCTGTGTAGTTTTTAATTGGAGATATTCCTTTTTCCTCTATTACAAACTTAGCGCTACCAATGTCCACTTGCATTTTCTACAAAAAGAGTGTTTCATAACTGCTCAATCAAAAATATGGTTTAGCTCTGTTAACTGAATTTACAGATCAGAAATAAGTTTCACAGAATGCATCTGTGTAGTATTTATTTGAAGATATTCTTTTTCCCAATGTAGGCCTCATAGCGCTTAGCATGTCCAATTGCAGTTTCTACAGAAAGAGTGTTTCAGAACGGCTCAATCAAAAGTAAGGTTCAACTCTGTTAGTTGAATGCACAGAACAGAAAGAAGTTTCACAGAATGCTACTGTGTAGTTTATATTTGAATATATTCCTTTTTCCACTATTACCCTCTTAGCGCTCCGAATGTCCACTTGCATTTTCTACAGAAAGAGTGTTCGGAACTGCGCAATCAAAAGTATGGTTTAACTCTGTTAGCTGAATGCACATATCAGAAATATCTTTCACACAATGCTTCTGTGTAGTTTTTATTTGAAGTTATTATTTTTCCCAATATAGGCCTCTTAGCGCTCAGAATGTCCAATTGCAGTTTCTACAGAAGGAGTGTTTCAGAACGGCTCAATCAAAAGTAAGGTTCAACTCTGTTATTTGAATGCACAGAACAGAAAGAAGTTTCATACAATGCTTCTGTGTAGTTTATATTTGAACATATTCTTGTTTCCACTATTACCCACTTAGCGCTACGAATGTCCAGTTGCATTTTCTACAGACAGAGTGTTTCAAAACTGCTCAATCAAAAGTATGGTTTAACTCTGTTAGCTGAATGCTCAGATCAGAAAGAAGTTTCACAGAATGCTTCTGTGTTGTTTATATTTGAATATATTCCTTTTTCCATGACTACCCTCTTAGCGCTCCAAATGTCCGGTTGCATTTTCTACAGAAAGAGTGTTCAGATCTGCTCAATCAAAAGTATGGTTTAACTCTGTTAGCTGAATGCACAGATCAGAAATATGTTTCACAGTATGATTCTGTGTAGTTTATATTTGAAGACATTACTTTTTCCACTATTACCCTCTTAGCGCTCCGAATCTCCACTTGCATTTTCTACAGAAAGAGTGTTTCAGAGCGGCTCAATCAAAACTAATGTTCAAATCTTTTTGTTGAATGAACAGAACAGAAAGAGCTTTCACAGAATGCTTCTGTGTAGTTTATATTTGAATATATTCCTTTTTCCACTATTACCCTCTTAGCGCTCCGAATGTCCACTTGCATTTTCTACAGAAAGAGTGTTCTGAACTGCGCAATCATAAGTATGGTTTATCTCTGTTAGCTGAATGCACATATCAGAAATAAGTTTCAAACAATGCTTCTGTGTAGTTTTTATTTGAAGATATTATTTTTCCCAATAGAGACCTCTTAGCGCTCAGAATGTCCAATTGCAGTTTCTACAGAAAGAGTGTTTCAGAACGGCTCAATCAAATGTAAGTTTCAACTCTCTTAGTTGAATGCACAGAACAGAAAGAAGTTTCAGAGAATGCTTCTGTGTAGTATTTAGTTGAAGATACTCCTTTTTGGACTATTTCCCACTTAGCGCTCCGAATATCCACTGGCAGTTTCTACACAAAGAGTGTTTCAGAACTGCTCCTTCAAAAGTAAGGCTCAACTCTGTTAGTTGAATGCGGAGAACAGAAAGGGGTTTCAGAGAATGCTTCTGTGTAGTTTTTAATGGAGATATTCCTTTTTCCTCTATTACAATCTTAGCGCTACCAATGTCCACTTGCATTTTCTACAAAAAGAGTTTTTCATAACTGCTCAATCAAAAATATGATTTAGCTCTGTTAACTGAATTTAGAGATCAGAAATAAGTTTCACAGAATGCATCTGTGTAGTTTTTATTTGAAGATATTCTTTTTCCCAATGTAGGCCTCTTAGCGCTTAGAATGTCCAATTGCAGTTTCTACAGAAAGAGTGTTTCAGAACGGCTCAATCAAAAGTAAGGTTCAACTCTGTTAGTTGAATGCACAGCACAGAAAGAAGTTTCACAGAATGCTACTGTGTAGTTTATATTTCAATATATTCCTTTTTCCACTATTACCCTCTTAGCGCTCCGAATGTCCACTTGCATTTTCTACAGAAAGAGTGTTCGGAACGGCGCAATCAAAAGTATGGTTTAACTCTGTTAGCTGAATGCACATATCAGAAATAAGTTTCACACAATGCTTCTGTGTAGTTTTTATTTGAAGATATTATTTTTCCCAATATAGCCCTCTTAGCGCTCAGAATGTCCAATTGCAGTTTCTACAGAAAGAGTGTTTCAGAACGGCTCAATCAAAAGTAAGGTTCAACTCTGTTAGTTGAATGCACAGAACAGAAATAAGTTTCATACAATGCTTCTGTGTAGTTTATATTTGAACATATTCTTTTTTCCACTATTACCCACTTAGCGCTACGAATGTCCAGTTGCATTTTCTACAGACAGAGTGTTTCAAAACTGCTCAATCAAAAGTATGGTTTAACTCTGTTAGCTGAATGCTCAGATCAGAAAGAAGTTTCACAGAATGCTTCTGTGTAGTTTATATTTGAATATATTCCTTTTTCCACGACTACCCTCTTAGCACTCCAAATGTCCAATTGCATTTTCTACAGAAAGAGTGTTCAGATCTGCTCAATCAAAAGTATGGTTTAATTCTGTCAGCTGAATGCACAGATCAGAAAGAAGTTTCACAGAATGATTCTGTGTAGTTTATATTTGAAGACATTCCTTTTTCCACTATTATCCTCTTAGCGCTCTTAATCCCACTTGCATTTTCTACAGAAAGAGTGTTTCAGAACGGCTCAATCAAAACTAAGGTTCAACTCTATTAGTTGAATGAACAGAACAGAAAGAAGTTTCACAGAATGCTTCTGTGTAGTTTTTGTTTGTAGATATTCTTTTCCCAATATAGGCCTCTCAGCGCTCAGAATGTCCAATTGCAGTTTCTACAGAAAGAGTGTTTCAGAACGGCTCTAACAAAAGTAAGGTTCAACCCTGGTAGTTGAATGCACAGAACAGAAAGAATTTTCACAAAATGCTTCTGTGTAGTTTGTATTTGAATATATTCCTTTTTCCACTATTACCCTCTTAGCGCTCCGAATGTCCACTTGCATTTTCTACAGAAAGAGTGTTCTGAACTGCGCAATCAGAAGTATGGTTTAACTCTGTTAGCTGAATGCACATATCAGAAATAAGTTTCAAACAATGCTTCTGTGTAGTTTTTATTTGAAGATATTATGTTTCCCAATATAGGCCTCTTAGGGCTCAGAATGTCCAATTGCAGTTTCTACAGAAAGAGTGTTTCAGAACGGCTCAATCAAATGTAAGGTTCAACTCTGTTAGTTGAATGCACAGAACAGACAGAAGTTTCACAGAATGCTTCTGTGTAGTATTTAGTTGAAGATACTCCTTTTTGGACTATTACCCACTTAGCGCTCCGAATATCCACTGGCAGTTTCTACACAAAGAGGGTTTCAGAACTGCTCCTTCAAAAGTAAGGCTCAACTCTGTTAGTTGAATGCGGAGAACAGAAAGTGGTTTCAGAGAATGCTTCTGTGTAGTTTTTAATTGGAGATATTCCTTTTTCCTCTATTACAATCTTAGCGCTACGAATGTCCACTTGCATTTTCTACAAAAAGAGTGTTTCATAACTGCTCAATCAAAAATATGGTTTAGCTCTGTTACCTGAATTTACAGATCAGAAATAAGTTTCACAGAATGCATCTGTGTAGTTTTTATTTGAAGATATTCTTTTTCCCAATGTAGGCCTCTTAGCGCTTAGCATGTCCAATTGCAGTTTCTACAGAAAGAGTGTTTCAGAACGGCTGAATCAAAAGTAAGGTTCAACTCTGTTAGTTGAATGCACAGAACAGAAAGAAGTTTCACAGAATGCTACTGTGTAGTTTATATTTGAATATATTCTTTTTTCCACTATTACCCTCTTAGCGCTCCGAATGTCCACTTGTATTTTCTACAGAAAGAGTGTTCGGAACTGCGCAATCAAAAGTATGGTTTAACTCTGTTAGCTGAATGCAGATATCAGAAATAAGTTTCACACAATGCTTCTGTGTAGTTTTTATTTGAAGATATTATTTTTCCCAATATAGGCCTCTTAGCGCTCAGAATGTCCAATTGCAGTTTCTACAGAAAGAGTGTTTCAGAACGGCTCAATCAAAAGTAAGGTTCAACTCTGTTAGTTGAATGCCCAGAACAGAAAGAAGTTTCATACAATGCTTCTGTGTAGTTTATATTTGAACATATTCTTTTTTCCACTATTACCCTCTTAGCGCTACGAATGTCCAGTTGCATTTTCTACAGACAGAGTGTTTCAAAACTGCTCAATAAAAAGTATGGTTTAACTCTGTTAGCTGAATGCTCAGATCAGAAAGAAGTTTCACAGAATGCTTCTGTGTAGTTTATATTTGAATATATTCCTTTTTCCACAAATACCCTCTTAGCACTCCAAATGTCCATTTGCATTTTCTACAGAAAGAGTGTTCAGATCTGCTCAATCAAAAGTATGGTTTAACACTGTTAGCTGAATGCACAGATCAGAAAGAAGTTTCACAGAATGATTCTGTGTAGTTTATTTTTGAAGACATTCCTTTTTCCACTATTACCCTCTTAGGGCTCCGAATCTCCACTTGCATTTTCTACAGAAAGAGTGTTTCAGAACGGCTCAATCAAAGCTAAGTTTCAACTGTTTTAGTTGAATGAACAGAACAGAAAGAAGTTTCACAGAATGCTTCTGTGTAGTTTTTATTTGTAGATATTCTTTTTCCCAATATAGGCCTCTTAGCGCTCAGAATGTCCAATTGCAGTTTCTACAGAAAGAGTGTTTCAGAACGGCTCAATCTAAAGTAAGGTTCAACCCTGGTAGTTGAATGCAAAGAACAGAAAGAAGTTTCACAGAATGCTTCTGTGTAGTTTATATTTGAATATATTACTTTTTCCACTATTACCCTCTTAGCGCTCCGAATGTCCACTTGCACTTCCTACAGAAAGAGTGTTCTGAACTGCGCAATCAGAAGTATGGTTTAACTCTGTTAGCTGAATGCATATATCAGACAAAAGTTTCAAACAATGCTTCTGTGTAGTTTTTATTTGAAGACATTTTTTTTCCCAATATAGGCCTATTAGCGCCCAGAATGTCCAATTGCAGTTTCTACAGAAAGAGTGTTTCAGAACGGCTCAATCAAATGTAAGGTTCAACTTTCTTAGTTGAATACACAGAACAGAAAGAAGTTTCACAGAATGCTTCTGTGTAGTATTTAGTTGAAGATACTCCTTTTTGGACTATTACCCACTTAGCGCTCAGAATATCCACTGGCAGTTTCTACACAAAGAGTGTTTCAGAACTGCTCCTTCAAAAGTAAGGCTCAACTCTGTTAGTTGAATGCGGTGAACAGAAAGGGGTTTCAGAGAATGCTTCTGTGTAGTTTTTAATTGGAGATATTCCTTTTTCCTCTATTACAATCTTAGCGCTCCGAATGTCCACTTGCATTTTCTACAAAAAGAGTGTTTCATAACTGCTCAATCAAAAATATGGTTTAGCTCTGTTAACTGAATTTACAGATCAGAAATAAGTTTCACAGAATGCATCTGTGTAGTTTTTATTTGAAGATATTCTTTTTCCCAATGTAGGCCTCTTAGCGCTTAGAATGTCCAATTGCAGTTTCTACAGAAATAGTGTTTCAGAACGGCTCAATCAAAAGTAAGGTTCAACTCTGTTAGCTGAATGCACAGAACAGAAAGAAGTTTCACAGAATGCTACTGTGTAGTTTATATTTGAATATATTCCTTTTTCCAATATTACCTTCTTAGCGCTCCGAATGTCCACTTGCATTTTCTACAGAAAGAGTGTTCGGAACTGCGCAAACAAAAGTATGGTTTAACTCTGTTAGCTGAATGCACATATCAGAAATAAGTTTCACACAATGCTTCTGTGTAGTTTTTATTTGAAGATATTATTTTTCCCAATATAGGCCTCTTAGCACTCAGAATGTCCAATTGCAGTTTCTACAGAAAGAGTGTTTCAGAACGGCTCAATCAAAAGTAAGGTTCAACTCTGTTAGTTGAATGCACAGAACAGAATGTAGTTTCACAGATTGCTTCTGTGTAGTTTGTATTTGAAGATATTCCTTTTTCCACTGTTACCCTTTTTAGAGCTCAGAATGTCCACTTGCATTTTCTACAGAAAGTGTGTTCTGAACTGCTCTATCAAAAGTATGTTTTAACTCTTTAGGTGAATGCACAGATCAGAAATAAGTTTCACAGAATTTTTCTGTGTAGTTTATATTTGAAGATATTCCATTTTCCACTATTACCCACTTAGCGCTCTGAATGTCCAGTTGCATTTTCTACAGAAAGACTGTTCTGAACGGCTCAATCAAAAGTATGGTTTTACTCTGTTATTTGAATGCACATATCAGAAATAAGTTTCACAGAATCCTTCTGTGTAGTATTTTGTTGAAGATATTCCTTTTTCGACTATTATCCTCTTAGCTCTCCGAATGTCCAATTTCAGTTTCTAAACAAAGAGTGTTTCAGAACTGCTCCTTCAAAAGTAGGGGTCAACTCTGTTAGTTGAATGCAGAGAACAGAAAGGAGTTTCACAGAATGCCCCTGTGTAGTTTATATTTGAATATATTCCCTTTTTCAGTATTACCCTCTTAGCGCTCCGAATGTCCACTTGCATTTTCTACAGAAAGAGTGTTCAGAACTGCTCAATCCAAAGTATGGTTTAACTCTGTTAGCTGAATGCACAGATGAGAAAGAATTTTCACAGAATGCTTCTGTGTACTTTTTATTTGAAGATATTCCTTTCTCCAATATAGGAGTCTTAGCGCTCAGAATGTCCAATTGCAGTTTCTACAGAAAGAGTGTTTCAGAAAGGCTCAATCAAAAGTAAGGTTCAACTCTGTTAGTTGAATGCACAGAACAGAAAGTAGTTTCACAGAATGCTTCTGTGTAGTTTATATTTGAATATATTACTTTTTCCACTACTACCCTCTTAGCGCTCCAAATGTACAGTTGCATTTTCTACAGAAAGAGTGTTCAGAATTGCTCAATCAAATGTATGATTTAACTCTCTTAGCTGAATGCACAGATTAGAAAGAAGTTGCACAGAATGCTTCTGTGTAGTTTTTATTTGAAGATATACTTTTTCCCAATATAGGCCTCTTAGTGCTCATATTGTCCAATTGCAGTTTCTACAGAAAGAGTGTTTCAGAATGGCTCTTTCAAAAGTAAGGTTCAACTCTGCTATTTCAATGCACAGAACAGAAAGTAGTTTCAAAGAATGCTTCTCTGTAGTTCATATTTGACGGTATTACTTTTTCCACTATTACCCTCTTAGAGCTCGGAATGTCCACTTGCATTTTCTACAGAAAGAGTGTTCAGAACTGCTCCATCAAAAGTATGGTTTAACTCTGTTAGTTGAATGCACAGATCAGAAAGAAGTTTCACAGAATTCTTCTGTGTAGTTTTTATTTGAAGATATTCCTTTTTCCAATATAGGTCTCTTAGCGCTCAGAATGTCCAATTGCAGTATCTACAGAAAGAGAGTTTCAGAACTGCTCAATCAAAAGTAAGGTTCAATACTGTTAGTTGAATGCACGGAACAGAAAGAAGTTTCAGAGAATGCTTCTGTGTAGTTTATATTTGAAGATATTCCTTTTTCCACTATTACCCTCTTAGCGCTCCGAATCACCACTTGCATTTTCTACAGAAAGAGTGTTTCAGAACGGCTCAATCAAAAGTACGGTTGAACTCTTTTAGTTGAATGCACAGAACAGAAAGAAGTTTCACAGAATGCTTCTGTGTAGTATTTAGTTATAGATATTCCTTTTTCGACTATTACCCTCTTAGCATTCCGAATGTCCACTGGCAGTTTCTGCACAAAGATTGTTTGAGAACAGCTCCTTCAAAGTAAGGCTCAAATCAGTTAGTTGAATGCAGAGAACAGAAAGGAGTTTCAGAGAATGCTTCTGTGTAGTTTTAATTTGGGGATATTCCTTTTTCCACTAATACAATTTTAGCGCTCCGAATGTCCACTTGCGTTTTCTACAGAAAGAGTGTCTCATAACTTCTCAATCAAAAGTATGGTTTAACTCTGTTAGCTGAATGCACAGATCAGAAATAAGTTTCACAGAATGCTTCTGAGTAGTTTTTATTTGGAGATATTCTTTTTCCCAATATAGGCCACTTAGCGCTCAGAATGTCCAATTGCCGTTTCTACAGAATGAGTGTTTCAGAAGGCTCAATCAAAAGTAAGGTTCAACTCTGTTAGTTGAATGCACAGAACAGAAAGAAATTTCACAGAATGCTTCTGTGTAGTTTATATTTGAATGTATTCCTTTTTCCACTATTACCATCTTAGCGCTCCGAATGTCCACTTGCATTTTCTACAGAAAGAGAGTTTCAGAAAGGCTCAATCAAAAGTAAGGTTCAACTCTGTTACTTGAATGCACAGAACAGCAAGAAGTTTCACAGAATGCTTCTGTGTAGTTTATATTTGAATATATTCCTTTTTCCAGTATTACCCTCTTAGTGCTCCGAATGTCCACTTGCATTTTCTACAGAAAGAGTGTTCTGAACGGCTCAATCAAAAGTATGGTTTTATTCTGTTATTTGAATGCACATATCAGAAATAAGTTTCACAGAATCCTTCCGTGTAGTATTTTGTTGAAGATATTCCTTTTTCGACTATTATCCTCTTAGCTCTCCGAATGTCCAATTTCAGTTTCTAAACAAAGAGTGTTTCAGAACTGCTCCTTCAAAAGTAGGGCTCAACTCTGTTAGTTGAATGCAGAGAACAGAAAGGAGTTTCACAGAATGCCTCTGTGTAGTTTATATTTGAATACATTCCCTTTTTCAGTATTACCCTCTTAGCGCTCAGAATGTCCACTTGCATTTTCTACAGAAAGAGTGTTCAGAACTGCTCAATCCAAAGTATGGTTTAACTCTGTTAGCTGAATGCACAGATCAGAAAGAATTTTCACAGAATGCTTCTGTGTACTTTTTATTTGAAGATATTCCTTTCTCCAATATAGGAGTCTTAGCACTCAGAATGTCCAATTGCAGTTTCTACAGAAAGAGTGTTTCAGATAGGCTCAATCAAAAGTAAGGTTCAACTCTGTTAGTTGAATGCACAGAACAGAAAGTAGTTTCACAGAATGCTTCTGTGTAGTTTATATTTGAATATATTACTTTTTCCACTACTACCCTCTTAGCGTTCCAAAAGTCCAGTTGCCTTTTCTACAGAAAGAGTGTTCAGAACTGCTCAATCAAATGTATGATTTAAATCTCTTAGCTGAATGCACAGATTAGAAAGAAGTTGCACAGAATGATTCTGTGTAGTTTTTATTTGAAGATATACTTTTTCCCAATATAGGCCTCTTAGTGCTCAGATTGTCCAATTGCAGTTTCTACAGAAAGAGTGTTTCAGAATGGCTCTTTCAAAAGTAAGGTTCAACTCTGCTATTTCAATGCACAGAACAGAAAGTAGTTTCACAGAATGCTTCTCTGTAGTTCATATTTGACGGTATTACTTTTTCCACTATTACCCTCTTAGAGCTCGGAATGTCCACTTGCATTTTCAACAGAAAGTGTGTTCAGAACTGCTCCATCAAAAGTATGGTTTAACTCTGTTAGTTGAATGCACAGATCAGAAAGAAGTTTCACAGAATTCTTCTGTGTAGTTTTTATTTGAAGATATTCCTTTTTCCAATATAGGTCTCTTAGCGCTCAGAATGTCCAATTGCAGTTTCTACAGAAAGAGTGTTTCAGAACGGCTCAATCAAAAGTAAGGTTCAACCCTGGTAGTTGAATGCACAGAAAAGAAAGAAGTTTCACACAATGCTTCTGTGTAGTTTATATTTGAATATATTCCTTTTTCCACTATTACCCTCTTAGCGCTCTGAATGTCCACTTGCATTTTCTACAGAAAGAGTGTTCTGAACTGAGCAATCAAAAGTATGGTTTAACTCCGTTAGCTGAATGCACATATCAGAAATAAGTTTCAAACAATGCTTCTGTGTAGTTTTTATTTGAAGATATTATTTTTCCCAATATAAGCCTCTTAGCGCTCAGAATGTCCAATTGCAGTTTCTACAGAAAGAGTGTTTCAGAACGGCTCAATCAAATGTAAGATTCAACTCTCTTAGTTGAATGCACAGAACAGAAAGAAGTTTCACAGAATGCTTCTGTGTAGTATTTAGTTGAAGATACTCCTTTTTGGACTATTACCCACTTCGCGCTCCAAATATCCACTGGCAGTTTCTACACAAAGAGTGTTTCAGAACTGCTCCTTCAAATGTAAGGCTCAACTCTGTTAGTTGAATGCGGAGAACAGAAAGTGGTTTCAGAGAATGCTTCTGTGTAGTTTTTAATTGGAGATATTCCTTTTTCCTCTATTACAATCTTAGCGCTCCGAATGTCCACTTGCATTTTCTACAAAAAGAGTGTTTCATAACTGCTCAATCAAAAATATGGTTTAGCTCTGTTAACTGAATTTACAGATCAGAAATAAGTTTCACAGAATGCATCTGTGTAGTTTTTATTTGAAGATATTCTTTTTCCCAATGTAGGCCTCTTAGCGCTTAGAATGTCCAATTGCAGTTTCTACAGAAAGAGTGTTTCAGAACGGCTCAATCAAAAGTCAGGTTCAACTCTGTTAGTTGAATGCACAGAACAGAAAGAAGTTTCACAGAATGCTACTGTGTAGTTTATATTTGAATATATTCTTTTTTCCACTATTACCCTCTTAGCGCTTCGAATGTCCACTTGTATTTTCTACAGAAAGAGTGTTCGGAACTGCGCAATCAAAAGTATGGTTTAACTCTGTTAGCTGAATGCACATATCAGAAATAAGTTTCACACAATGCTTCTGTGTAGTTTTTATTTGAAGATATTATTTTTCCCAATATAGGCCTCTTAGCGCTCAGAATGTCCAATTGCAGTTTCTACAGAAAGAGTGTTTCAGAACGGCTCAATCAAAAGTAAGGTTCAACTCTGTTAGTTGAATGCCCAGAACAGAAAGAAGTTTCATACAATGCTTCTGTGTAGTTTATATTTGAACATATTCTTTTTTCCACTATTACCCTCTTAGCGCTACGAATGTCCAGTTGCATTTTCTACAGACAGAGTGTTTCAAAACTGCTCAATAAAAAGTATGGTTTAACTCTGTTAGCTGAATGCTCAGATCAGAAAGAAGTTTCACAGAATGCTTCTGTGTAGTTTATATTTGAATATATTCCTTTTTCCACAAATACCCTCTTAGCACTCCAAAGGTCCATTTGCATTTTCTACAGAAAGAGTGTTCAGATCTGCTCAATCAAAAGTATGGTTTAACACTGTTAGGTGAATGCACAGATCAGAAAGAAGTTTCACAGAATGATTCTGTGTAGTTTATTTTTGAAGACATTCCTTTTTCCACTATTACCCTCTTAGGGCTCCGAATCTCCACTTGCATTTTCTACAGAAAGAGTGTTTCAGAACGGCTCAATCAAAGCTAAGTTTCAACTGTTTTAGTTGAATGAACAGAACAGAAAGAAGTTTCACAGAATGCTTCTGTGTAGTTTTTATTTGTAGATATTCTTTTTCCCAATATAGGCCTCTTAGCGCTCAGAATGTCCAATTGCAGTTTCTACAGAAAGAGTGTTTCAGAACGGCTCAATCTAAAGTAAGGTTCAACCCTGGTAGTTGAATGCAAAGAACAGAAAGAAGTTTCACAGAATGCTTCTGTGTAGTTTATATTTGAATATATTACTTTTTCCACTATTACCCTCTTAGCGCTCCGAATGTCCACTTGCACTTTCTACAGAAAGAGTGTTCTGAACTGCGCAATCAGAAGTATGGTTTAACTCTGTTAGCTGAATGCATATATCAGACAAAAGTTTCAAACAATGCTTCTGTGTAGTTTTTATTTGAAGATATTATTTTTCCCAATATAGGCCTCTTAGCGCTCAGAATGTCCAATTGCAGTTTCTACAGAAAGAGTGTTTCAGAACGGCTCAATCAAATGTAAGGTTCAACTTTCTTAGTTGAATACACAGAACAGAAAGAAGTTTCACAGAATGCTTCTGTGTAGTATTTAGTTGAAGATACTCCTTTTTGGACTATTACCCACTTAGCGCTCAGAATATCCACTGGCAGTTTCTACACAAAGAGTGTTTCAGAACTGCTCCTTCAAAAGTAAGGCTCAACTCTGTTAGTTGAATGCGGTGAACAGAAAGGGGTTTCAGAGAATGCTTCTGTGTAGTTTTTAATTGGAGATATTCCTTTTTCCTCTATTACAATCTTAGCGCTCCGAATGTCCACTTGCATTTTCTACAAAAAGAGTGTTTCATAACTGCTCAATCAAAAATATGGTTTAGCTCTGTTAACTGAATTTACAGATCAGAAATAAGTTTCACAGAATGCATCTGTGTAGTTTTTATTTGAAGATATTCTTTTTCCCAATGTAGGCCTCTTAGCGCTTAGAATGTCCAATTGCAGTTTCTACAGAAAGAGTGTTTCAGAACGGCTCAATCAAAAGTAAGGTTCAACTCTGTTAGCTGAATGCACAGAACAGAAAGAAGTTTCACAGAATGCTACTGTGTAGTTTATATTTGAATATATTCCTTTTTCCAATATTACCTTCTTAGCACTCCGAATGTCCACTTGCATTTTCTACAGAAAGAGTGTTCGGAACTGCGCAATCAAAAGTATGGTTTAACTCTGTTAGCTGAATGCACATATCAGAAATAAGTTTCACACAATGCTTCTGTGTAGTTTTTATTTGAAGATATTATTTTTTCCCAATATAGGCCTCTTAGCACTCAGAATGTCCAATTGCAGTTTCTACAGAAAGAGTGTTTCAGAACGGCTCAATCAAAAGTAAGGTTCAACTCTGTTAGTTGAATGCACAGAACAGAATGTAGTTTCACAGATTGCTTCTGTGTAGTTTGTATTTGAAGATATTCCTTTTTCCACTGTTACCCTTTTTAGAGCTCAGAATGTCCACTTGCATTTTCTACAGAAAGTGTGTTCAGAACTGCTCTATCAAAAGTATGTTTTAACTCTTTAGGTGAATGCACAGATCAGAAATAAGTTTCACAGAATTTTTCTGTGTAGTTTATATTTGAAGATATTCCATTTTCCACTATTACCCACTTAGCGCTCTGAATGTCCAGTTGCATTTTCTACAGAAAGACTGTTCTGAAGGGCTCAATCAAAAGTATGGTTTTACTCTGTTATTTGAATGCACATATCAGAAATAAGTTTCACAGAATCCTTCCGTGTAGTATTTTGTTGAAGATATTCCTTTTTCGACTATTATCCTCTTAGCTCTCCGAATGTCCAATTTCAGTTTCTAAACAAAGAGTGTTTCAGAACTGCTCCTTCAAAAGTAGGGGTCAACTCTGTTAGTTGAATGCAGAGAACAGAAAGGAGTTTCACAGAATGCCCCTGTGTAGTTTATATTTGAATATATTCCCTTTTTCAGTATTACACTCTTAGCGCTCCGAATGTCCACTTGCATTTTCTACAGAAAGAGTGTTCAGAACTGCTCAATCCAAAGTATGGTTTAACTCTGTTAGCTGAATGCACAGATGAGAAAGAATTTTCACAGAATGCTTCTGTGTACTTTTTATTTGAAGATATTCCTTTCTCCAATATAGGAGTCTTAGCGCTCAGAATGTCCAATTGCAGTTTCTACAGAAAGAGTGTTTCAGAAAGGCTCAATCAAAAGTAAGGTTCAACTCTGTTAGTTGAATGCACAGAACAGAAAGTAGTTTCACAGAATGCTTCTGTGTAGTTTATATTTGAATATATTACTTTTTCCACTACTACCCTCTTAGCGCTCCAAATGTACAGTTGCATTTTCTACAGAAAGAGTGTTCAGAACTGCTCAATCAAATGTATGATTTAACTCTCTTAGCTGAATGCACAGATTAGAAAGAAGTTGCACAGAATGCTTCTGTGTAGTTTTTATTTGAAGATATACTTTTTCCCAATATAGGCCTCTTAGTGCTCATATTGTCCAATTGCAGTTTCTACAGAAAGAGTGTTTCAGAATGGCTCTTTCAAAAGTAAGGTTCAACTCTGCTATTTCAATGCACAGAACAGAAAGTAGTTTCAAAGAATGCTTCTCTGTAGTTCATATTTGACGGTATTACTATTTCCACTATTACCCTCTTAGAGCTCGGAATGTCCACTTGCATTTTCTACAGAAAGAGTGTTCAGAACTGCTCCATCAAAAGTATGGTTTAACTCTGTTAGTTGAATGCACAGATCAGAAAGAAGTTTCACAGAATTCTTCTGTGTAGTTTTTATTTGAAGATATTCCTTTTTCCAATATAGGTCTCTTAGCGCTCAGAATGTCCAATTGCAGTATCTACAGAAAGAGAGTTTCAGAACTGCTCAATCAAAAGTAAGGTTCAATACTGTTAGTTGAATGCACGGAACAGAAAGAAGTTTCACACAATGCTTCTGTGTAGTTTATATTTGAAGATATTCCTTTTTCCACTATTACCCTCTTAGCGCTCCGAATCACCACTTGCATTTTCTACAGAAAGAGTGTTTCAGAACGGCTCAATCAAAAGTAATGTTGAACTCTTTTAGTTGAATGCACAGAACAGAAAGAAGTTTCACAGAATGCTTCTGTGTAGTATTTAGTTATAGATATTCCTTTTTCGACTATTACCCTCTTAGCACTCCGAATGTCCACTGGCAGTTTCTGCACAAAGATTGTTTGAGAACAGCTCCTTCAAAGTAAGGCTCAAATCAGTTAGTTGAATGCAGAGAACAGAAAGGAGTTTCAGAGAATGCTTCTGTGTAGTTTTAATTTGGGGATATTCCTTTTTCCACTAATACAATTTTAGCGCTCCAAATGTCCACTTGCGTTTTCTACAGAAAGAGTGTCTCATAACTTCTCAATCAAAAGTATGGTTTAACTCTGTTAGCTGAATGCACAGATCAGAAATAAGTTTCACAGAATGCTTCTGAGTAGTTTTTATTTGGAGATATTCTTTTTCCCAATATAGGCCACTTAGCGCTCAGAATGTCCAATTGCCGTTTCTACAGAATGAGTGTTTCAGAAGGCTCAATCAAAAGTAAGGTTCAACTCTGTTAGTTGAATGCACAGAACAGAAAGAAATTTCACAGAATGCTTCTGTGTAGTTTATATTTGAATGTATTCCTTTTTCCACTATTACCATCTTAGCGCTCCGAATGTCCACTTGCATTTTCTACAGAAAGAGAGTTTCAGAAAGGCTCAATCAAGAGTAAGGTTCAACTCTGTTACTTGAATGCACAGAACAGCAAGAAGTTTCACAGAATGCTTCTGTGTAGTTTATATTTGAATATATTCCTTTTTCCAGTATTACCCTCTTAGTGCTCCGAATGTCCACTTGCATTTTCTACAGAAAGAGTGTTCTGAACGGCTCAATCAAAAGTATGGTTTTATTCTGTTATTTGAATGCACATATCAGAAATAAGTTTCACAGAATCCTTCCGTGTAGTATTTTGTTGAAGATATTCCTTTTTCGACTATTATCCTCTTAGCTCTCCGAATGTCCAATTTCAGTTTCTAAACAAAGAGTGTTTCAGAACTGCTCCTTCAAAAGTAGGGCTCAACTCTGTTAGTTGAATGCAGAGAACAGAAAGGAGTTTCACAGAATGCCTCTGTGTAGTTTATATTTGAATATATTCCCTTTTTCAGTATTACCCTCTTAGCGCTCCGAATGTCCACTTGCATTTTCTACAGAAAGAGTGTTCAGAACTGCTCAATCCAAAGTATGGTTTAACTCTGTTAGCTGAATGCACAGATCAGAAAGAATTTTCACAGAATGCTTCTGTGTACTTTTTATTTGAAGATATTCCTTTCTCCAATATAGGAGTCTTAGCGCTCAGAATGTCCAATTGCAGTTTCTACAGAAAGAGTGTTTCAGATAGGCTCAATCAAAAGTAAGGTTCAACTCTGTTAGTTGAATGCACAGAACAGAAAGTAGTTTCACAGAATGCTTCTGTGTAGTTTATATTTGAATATATTACTTTTTCCACTACTACCCTCTTAGCGTTCCAAAAGTCCAGTTGCCTTTTCTACAGAAAGAGTGTTCAGAACTGCTCAATCAAATGTATGATTTAAATCTCTTAGCTGAATGCACAGATTAGAAAGAAGTTGCACAGAATGCTTCTGTGTAGTTTTTATTTGAAGATATACTTTTTCCCAATATAGGCCTCTTAGTGCTCAGATTGTCCAATTGCAGTTTCTACAGAAAGAGTGTTTCAGAATGGCTCTTTCAAAAGTAAGGTTCAACTCTGCTATTTCAATGCACAGAACAGAAAGTAGTTTCACAGAATGCTTCTCTGTAGTTCATATTTGACGGTATTACTTTTTCCACTATTACCCTCTTAGAGCTCGGAATGTCCACTTGCATTTTCAACAGAAAGTGTGTTCAGAACTGCTCCATCAAAAGTATGGTTTAACTCTGTTAGTTGAATGCACAGATCAGAAAGAAGTTTCACAGAATTCTTCTGTGTAGTTTTTATTTGAAGATATTCCTTTTTCCAATATAGGTCTCTTAGCGCTCAGAATGTCCAATTGCAGTTTCTACAGAAAGAGTGTTTCAGAACGGCTCAATCAAAAGTAAGGTTCAACCCTGGTAGTTGAATGCACAGAAAAGAAAGAAGTTTCACACAATGCTTCTGTGTAGTTTATATTTGAATATATTCCTTTTTCCACTATTACCCTCTTAGTGCTCTGAATGTCCACTTGCATTTTCTACAGAAAGAGTGTTCTGAACTGAGCAATCAAAAGTATGGTTTAACTCCGTTAGCTGAATGCACATATCAGAAATAAGTTTCAAACAATGCTTCTGTGTAGTTTTTATTTGAAGATATTATTTTTCCCAATATAAGCCTCTTAGCGCTCAGAATGTCCAATTGCAGTTTCTACAGAAAGAGTGTTTCAGAACGGCTCAATCAAATGTAAGATTCAACTCTCTTAGTTGAATGCACAGAACAGAAAGAAGTTTCACAGAATGCTTCTGTGTAGTATTTAGTTGAAGATACTCCTTTTTGGACTATTACCCACTTCGCGCTCCAAATATCCACTGGCAGTTTCTACACAAAGAGTGTTTCAGAACTGCTCCTTCAAATGTAAGGCTCAACTCTGTTAGTTGAATGCGGAGAACAGAAAGTGGTTTCAGAGAATGCTTCTGTGAAGTTTTTAATTGGAGATATTCCTTTTTCCTCTATTACAATCTTAGCGCTCCGAATGTCCACTTGCATTTTCTACAAAAAGAGTGTTTCATAACTGCTCAATCAAAAATATGGTTTAGCTCTGTTAACTGAATTTACAGATCAGAAATAAGTTTCACAGAATGCATCTGTGTAGTTTTTATTTGAAGATATTCTTTTTCCCAATGTAGGCCTCTTAGCGCTTAGAATGTCCAATTGCAGTTTCTACAGAAAGAGTGTTTCAGAACGGCTCAATCAAAAGTAAGGTTCAACTCTTTTAGTTGAATGCACAGAACAGAAAGAAGTTTCACAGAATGCTACTGTGTAGTTTATATGTGAATGTATTCCTTTTTCCAATGTTACCCTCTTAGCGCTCCGAATGTCCACTTGCATTTTCTACAGAAAGAGTGTTCGGAACTGCGCAAACAAAAGTATGGTTTAACTCTGTTTGCTGAATGCACATATCAGAAATAAGTTTCACACAATGCTTCTGTGTAGTTTTTATTTGATGATATTATTTTTCCCAATATAGGCCTCTTAGCGCTCAGAATGTCCAATTGCAGTTTCTACAGAAAGAGTGTTTCAGAACGACTCAATCAAAAGTAAGGTTCAACTCTGTTAGTTGAATGCACAGAACAGAAAGAAGTTTCATACAATGCTTCTGTGTAGTTTATATTTGAACATATTCTTTTTTCCACTATTACCCACTTAGCGCTACGAATGTCCAGTTGCATTTTCTACAGACAGAGTGTTTCAAAACTGCTCAATCAAAAGTATGGTTTAACTCTGTTAGCTGAATGCTCAGATCAGAAAGAAGTTTCACAGAATGCTTCTGTGTAGTTTATATTTGAATATATTCCTTTTTCCACTACTACCCTCTTAGCGCTCCAAATGTCCAGTTGCATTTTCTACAGAAAGAGTGTTCAGATCTGCTCAATCAAAAGTATGGTTTAACACTGTTAGCTGAATGCACAGATCAGAAAGAAGTTTCACAGAATGATTCTGTGTAGTTTATATTTGAAGACATTCCTTTTTCCACTATTACCCTCTTAGCGCTCCGAATCTCCACTTGCATTTTCTACAGAAAGAGTGTTTCAGAACGGCTCAATCAAAACTAATGTTCAACTCTTTTAGTTGAATGAACAGAACATAAAGAAGTTTCACAGAATGCTTCTGTGTAGTTTTTATTTGTAGATATTCTTTTTCCCAATATAGGCCTCTTAGCGCTCAGAATGTCCAATTGCAGTTTCTACAGAAAGAGTGTTTCAGAACGGCTCAATCAAAAGTAAGGTTCAACCCTGGTAGTTGAATGCACAGAACAGAAAGAAGTTTCACAGAATGCTTCTGTGTAGTTTATATTTGAATATATTCCTTTTTCCACTATTACCCTCTTAGCGCTCCGAATGTCCACTTGCTCTTTCTACAGAAAGAGTGTTCTGAACTGCGCAATCAAAAGTATGGTTTAACTCTGTTAGCTGAATGCATATATCAGACATAAGTTTCAAACAATGCTTCTGTGTAGTTTTTATTAGAAGACATTATTTTCCCAATATAGGCCTCTTAGCGCTCAGAATGTCCAATTGCAGTTTCTACAGCAAGAGTGTTTCAGAACGGCTCAATCAAATGTAAGGTTCAACTTTCTTAGTTGAATGCACAGAACAGAAAGAAGTTTCACAGAATGCTTCTGTGTAGTATTTAGTTGAAGATACTCCTTTTTGGACTATTACCCACTTAGCGCTTCGAATATCCACTGGCAGTTTCTACACAAAGAGTGTTTCAGAACTGCTCCTTCAAAAGTAAGGCTCAACTCTGTTAGTTGAATGCGGAGAACAGAAAGGGGTTTCAGAGAATGCTTCTGTGTAGTTTTTAATTGGAGATATTCCTTTTTCCTCTATTACAATCTTAGCGCTCCGAATGTCCACTTGCATTTTCTACAAAAAGACTGTTTCATAACTGCTCAATCAAAAATATGGTTTAGCTCTGTTAACTGAATTTACAGATCAGAAATAAGTTTCACAGAATGCATCTGTGTAGTTTTTATTTGAAGATATTCTTTTTCCCAATATAGGCCTCTTAGCGCTTAGAATGCCCAATTGCAGTTTCTACAGAAAGAGTGTTTCAGAACGGCTCAATCAAAAGTAAGGTTCAACTCTGTTAGCTGAATGCTCAGATCAGAAAGAAGTTTCACAGAATGCTTCTGTGTAGTTCATATTTGAATATATTCCTTTTTCCACTACTACCCTCTTAGCGCTCAAAATGTCCAGTTGCATTTTCTACAGAAAGTGTGTTCAGATCTGCTCAATCAAAAGTATGGTTTAACACTGTTAGCTGAATGCACAGATCAGAAAGAAGTTTCACAGAATGATTCTGTGTAGTTTATATTTGAAGACATTCCTTTTTCCACTATTACCCTCTTAGCGCTCCGAATCTCCACTTGCATTTTCTACAGAAAGAGTGTTTCAGAACGGCTCAATCAAAACTAATATTCAACTCTTTTAGTTGAATGAACAGAACATAAACAAGTTTCACAGAATGCTTCTGTGTAGTTTTTATTTGTAGATATTCTTTTTCCCAATATAGGCCTCTTAGCGCTCAGAATGTCCAATTGCAGTTTCTACAGAAAGAGTGTTTCAGAACGGCTCAATCAAAAGTAAGGTTCAACCCTGGTAGTTGAATGCACAGAACAGAAAGAAGTTTCACAGAATGCCTCTGTGTAGTTTATATTTGAATATATTCCTTTTTCCACTATTACCCTCTTAGCGCTCCGAATGTCCACTTGCACTTTCTACAGAAAGAGGGTTCTGAACTGCGTAATCAAAAGTACGGTTTAACTCTGTTAGCTGAATGCATATATCAGACATAAGTTTCAAACAATGCTTCTGTGTAGTTTTTATTTGAAGATATTATTTTCCCAATATAGGCCTCTTAGCGCTCAGAATGTCCAATTGCAGTTTCTACAGCAAGAGTGTTTCAGAACGGCTCAATCAAATGTAAGGTTCAACTTTCTTAGTTGAATGCACAGAACAGAAAGAAGTTTCACAGAATGCTTCTGTGTAGTATTTAGTTGAAGATACTCCTTTTTGGACTATTACCCACTTAGCGCTCCGAATATCCACTGGCAGTTTCTACACAAAGAGTGTTTCAGAACTGCTCCTTCAAAAGTAAGGCTCAACTCTGTTAGTTGAATGCGGAGAACAGAAAGGGGTTTCAGAGAATGCTTCTGTGTAGTTTTTAATTGGAGATATTCCTTTTTCCTCTATTACAATCTTAGCGCTCAGAATGTCCACTTGCATTTTCTAAAAAAGAGTGTTTCATAACTCCTCAATCAAAAATATGGTTTAGCTCTGTTAACTGAATTTACAGATCAGAAATAAGTTTCACAGAATGCATCTGTGTAGTTTTTATTTGAAGATATTCTTTTTCCCAATATAGGCCTCTTAGCGCTTAGAATGTCCAATTGCAGTTTCTACAGAAAGAGTGTTTCAGAACGGCTCAATCAAAAGTAAGATTCAACTCTGTTAGCTGAATGCACAGAACAGAAAGAAGTTTCACAGAATGCTACTGTGTAGTTTATATTTGAATATATTCCTTTTTCCACTATTACCCTCTTAGTGCTCCGAATGTCCACTTGCATTTTCTACAGAAAGAGTGTTCGGAACTGCGCAATCAAAAGTATGGTTTAACTCTGTTAGCTGAATGCACATATCAGAAATAAGTTTCACACAATGCTTCTGTGTAGTTTTTATTTGAAGATATTATTTTTCCCAATATAGGCCTCTTAGCACTCAGAGTGTCCAATTGCAGTTTCTACAGAAAGAGTGTTTCAGAACGGCTCAATCAAAAGTAAGGTTCAACTCTGTTAGTTGAATGCACAGAACAGAAAGAAGTTTCATACAATGCTTCTGTGTAGTTTATATTTGAACATATTCTTTTTTCCACTATTACCCACTTAGCGCTACGAATGTCCAGTTGCATTTTCTACAGACAGAGTGTTTCAAAACTGCTCAATCAAAAGTATGGTTTAACTCTGTTAGCTGAATGCTCAGATCAGAAAAAGTTTCACAGAATGCTTCTGTGTAGTTTATATTTGAATATATTCCTTTTTCCACTACTACCCTCTTAGCGCTCCAAATGTCCAGTTGCATTTTCTACAGAAAGAGTGTTCAGATCTGCTCAATCAAAAGTATGGTTTAACTCTGTTAGCTGAATGCACAGATCAGAAATAAGTTTCACAGAATGATTCAGTGTAGTTTATATTTGAAGACATTCCTTTTTCCACTATTACCCTCTTAGCGCTCCAAATCTCCACTTGCATTTTCTACAGAAAGAGTGTTTCAGAACGTCTCAATCAATACTAAGGTTCAAATCTCTTAGTTGAATGCACAGAACAGAATGTAGTTTCACAGATTGCTTCTGTGTAGTTTGTATTTGAAGATATTCCTTTTTCCACTGTTACCCTCTTAGAGCTCAGAATGTCCACTTGCATTTTCTACAGAAAGTGTGTTCAGAACTGCTCTATCAAAAGTATGTTTTAACTCTTTAGGTGAATGCACAGATCAGAAATAAGTTTCACAGAATTTTTCTGTGTAGTTTATATTTGAAGATATTCCATTTTCCACTATTACCCACTTAGCGCTCTGAATGTCCAGTTGCATTTTCTACAGAAAGAGTGTTTCAGAACTGCTCAATCAAAAGTATGGTTTAACTCTGTTAGCTGAATGCACAGATCAGAAAGAAGTTTCACAGAATGCTGCTGTGTAGTGTTTATATGAAGTTATTCTTTTTACCAATATAGGCCTCTTAGCGCACAGAATGTCCAATTGCAGTTTCTACAGAGAGAGTGTTTCAGAAAGGCTCAATCAAAAGTAAGGTTCAACTCTTTTAGTTGAATGAACAAAACAGAAAGAAGTTTCAGAGAATGATTCTGTGTAGTTTATATTTGAAGATATTCCTTTTTCCACTATTACCTTCTAAGCTCTCCGAATGTCCACTTGCATTTTCTACAGAAAGAGTGTTTCCGAACTGCTCAATCAAAAGTATGGTTTAACTCTGTTAGCTGAATGCACAGATCAGTACGAAGTTTCACAGAATGTTTCTGTGTAGTTTTTATTTGAAGATAGTCCTTTCCCAAATATAGGCCTCTTAGCGCTCCGAATATCCAATTTCAGTTTCTACAGAAAAAGTGTTTCAGAACGCCTCAATGAAAAGTAGGGTTCAACTCTTTTAGTTGAATTCACAGAACGGAAAGATGTTTCACAGAATGCTTCTGTGTAGTATTTATTTGAAGGTATTCCTTTTTCCACCAGTAACCTCTTAGCGCTCCAAATGTCCAGTTGCATTTTCTACAGAAGGAGTGTTCAGAACTGCTCAATCATAAGTGTGGTTTAACCCTGTTAGGTGAATGCACAGATCAGAAAGAAGTTTCACAGAATTCTTCAGTGTAGTTTATATTTGAAGATATTCCATTTTCCACTATTACCCACTTAGCGCTCTGAATCTCCAGTTGCATTTTCTACAGAAAGAGTGTTTCAGAACTGCTCAGTCAAAAGAATGGTTTAACTCTGTTAGCTGAATGCACAGAACAGAAAGAAGTTTCACAGAATGCTGCGGTGTAATGTTTATATGAAGATATTCTTTTTACCAATATAGGCCTCTTAGCGCTCAGAATATCCAATTGCAATTTCTACAGAAAGAGAGTTTCAGAAAGGCTCAATCAAAAGTAAGGTTCAACCCTGTTAGTTGAATGCACAGAACAGAAAGTAGTTTCACAGAATGCTTCTGTGTAGTTTATATTTGAATATATTACTTTTTCCACTACTACCCTCTTAGCGCTCCAAATGTCCAGTTGCATTTTCTACAGAAAGAGTGTTCAGAACTGCTCAATCAAATGTATGATTTAACTCTCTTAGCTGAATGCACAGATTAGAAAGAAGTTGCACAGAATGCTTCTGTGTAGTTTTTATTTGAAGATATACTTTTTCCCAATATAGGCCTCTTAGTGCTCAGATTGTCCAATTGCAGTTTCTACAGAAAGAGTGTTTCAGAATGGCTCTTTCAATAGTAAGGTTCAACTCTGCTATTTCAATGCACAGAACAGAAAGTAGTTTCACAGAATGCTTCTCTGTAGTTCATATTTGACGGTATTACTTTTTCCACTATTACCCTCTTAGAGCTCGGAATGTCCACTTGCAGTTTCTACAGAAAGAGTGTTCAGAACTGCTCCATCAAAAGTATGGTTTAACTCTGTTAGTTGAATGCACAGATCAGAAAGAAGTTTCACAGAATTCTTCTGTGTAGTTTTTATTTGAAGATATTCCTTTTTCCAATATAGGTCTCTTAGCGCTCAGAATGTCCAATTGCAGTATCTACAGAAAGAGAGTTTCAGAACTGCTCAATCAAAAGTAAGGTTCAATACTGTTAGTTGAATGCACGGAACAGAAAGAAGTTTCAGAGAATGCTTCTGTGTAGTTTATATTTGAAGATATTCCTTTTTCCACTATTACCCTCTTAGCGCTCCGAATCACCACTTGCATTTTCTACAGAAAGAGTGTTTCAGAACGGCTCAATCAAAAGTAAGGTTGAACTCGTTTAGTTGAATGCACAGAACAGAAAGAAGTTTCACAGAATGCTTCTGTGTAGTATTTAGTTATAGATATTCCTTTTACGACTATTACCCTCTTAGCGTTCCGAATGTCCACTGGCAGTTTCTACACACAGAGTGTTTCAGAACAGCTCCTTCAAAGTAAGGCTCAAATCTGTTAGTTGAATGCAGAGAACAGAAAGGAGTTTCAGAGAATGCTTCTGTGTAGTTTTAATTTGGGGATATTCCTTTTTCCACTAATACAATTTTAGCGCTCCGAATGTCCACTTGCGTTTTCTACAGAAAGAGTGTCTCATAACTTCTCAATCAAAAGTATGGTTTAACTCTGTTAGCTGAATGCACAGATCAGAAATAAGTTTCACAGAATGCTTCTGAGTAGTTTTTATTTGGAGATATTCTTTTTCCCAATATAGGCCACTTAGCGCTCAGAATGTCCAATTGCCGTTTCTACAAAATGAGTGTTTCAGAAGGCTCAATCAAAAGTAAGGTTCAACTCTGTTAGTTGAATGCACAGAACAGAAAGAAGTTTCACAGAATGCTTCTGTGTAGTTTATATTTGAATGTATTCCTTTTTCCACTATTACCATCTTAGCGCTCCGAATGTCCACTTGCATTTTCTACAGAAAGAGAGTTTCAGAAAGGCTCAATCAAAAGTAAGGTTCAACTCTGTTACTTGAATGCACAGAACAGCAAGAAGTTTCACAGAATGCTTCTGTGTAGTTTATATTTGAATATATTCCTTTTTCCAGTATTACACTCTTAGTGCTCCGAATGTCCACTTGCATTTTCTACAGAAAGTGTGTTCTGAACGGCTCAATCAAAAGTATGGTTTTACTCTGTTATTTGAATGCACATATCTCAAATAAGTTTCACAGAATCCTTCCGTGTAGTATTTTGTTGAAGATATTCCTTTTTCGACTATTATCCTCTTAGCTCTCCGAATGTCCAATTTCAGTTTCTAAACAAAGAGTGTTTCAGAACTGCTCCTTCAAAAGTAGGGCTCAACTCTGTTAGTTGAATGCAGAGAACAGAAAGGAGTTTCACAGAATGCCTCTGTGTAGTTTATATTTGAATATATTCCCTTTTTCAGTATTACCCTCTTAGCGCTCCGAATGTCCACTTGTATTTTCTACAGAAAGAGTGTTCAGAACTGCTCAATCCAAAGTATGGTTTAACTCTGTTAGCTGAATGCACAGATCAGAAAGAATTTTCACAGAATGCTTCTGTGTACTTTTTATTTGAAGATATTCCTTTCTCCAATATAGGAGTCTTAGCGCTCAGAATGTCCAATTGCAGTGTCTACAGAAAGAGTGTTTCTGAACTGCTTAATCAAATGTAAGGTTCAACTCTGTTTGTTGAATGAACGGAACAGAAAGAAGTTTCATAGAATGCTTCTGTGTTGTTTATATTTGAAGATGTTCCTTTTTCCACTATTACCTTCTAAGCGCTCCGAATGTCCACTTGCATTTTCTACAGAATGAGTGTTTCCGAACTGCTCAATCAAAAGTATGGTTTAATTCTGTTAGCTGAATGCACAGATCAGTACGAAGTTTCACGGAATGCTTCTGTGTAGTTTTTATTTGAAGATAGTCCTTTTTCCAATATAGGCCTCTTAGCGCTCCGAATATCCAATTGCAGTTTCTACAGAAAGAGTGTTTCAGAATGGCTCAATCAAAAGTAGGGTTCAACTCATTTAGTTGAATGCACAGAACAGAGAGTAGTTTCACAGAATGCTTCTGTGTAGTATTTATTTGAAGATATTCCTTTTTCCACTATTACCCTCTTAGCGCTCCGAATGTCCACTTGCAGTTTCTACAGAAAGAGTGTTTCAGGACTGCTCCTTCAAAAATAAGGCTCAACCCTGTTAGTTGAAAGCAGAGAACAGAAACAAGTTTCAGAGAATGCCTCTTTGTAATTTTTATTTGAAGATATTCCTTTTTCCACAATTACCATCTTAGCGCACCGAATGACCACTTGCATTTTCTACAGAAAGAGTGTTTCAGAACTGCTAAATCAAAAGTATCGTTTAACTCTGTTAGCTGAATGCACAGATAAGAAAGAAGTTTCACAGAATGCATCTGTGTAGTTTTTATTTGAAGATATTCTTTATCCCAATATAGGCATCAAAGCGCTCAGTATGTTAAATTGCAGTTTCTACAGAAAGAGTGTTTCAGAACGGCTGAATCAAAAGTAAGGTTCAACTCTGTTAGTTGAATGCACAGAACAAAAAGAAGTTTCACAGAATGCTTCTGAGTAGTTTATATTTGAATATATTCCTTTTTGCACTATTACCCTCTTAGCGCTCCGAATGTCCACTTGCATTTGCTACATAAAGAGTGTTCAGAACGGCTCAATCAAAAATATGGTTTCACTCTGTTAGTTATATGCACATATCAGAAATAAGTTTCAGAGAAGGCTTCTGTGTAGTATTTAGTTGAAGATATTCCTTTTTCGAATATTACCCTCTTAGCGCTCCGAATGTCCACTGGCAGTTTCTACACAAAGTGTTTTTCAGAACTGCTCCTTCAAAAGTAATGCTCAACACTGTAAGTTGAATGCAGAGAACAGAAAGAAGCTTCACAGAATGCTTCTGTGTAGTTTATATTTGAATATATTCCTTTTTTCAGTATTACCCTCTTAGCGCTCCGAATGTCCACCTGCATTTTCTACAAAAAGAGTGTTCAGAACTGCTCAATCAAAAGTTGGTGTATCTCTGTTAGCTGAATGCACATATCAGTACGAAGTTTCACAGAATGCTTCTGTGTAGTTTTTATTTGAAGATAGTCCTTTTTCAAATATAGGCCTCTTAGCGCTCCAAATATCCAATTGCAGTTTCTACAGAAAGAGTGTTTCAGAACGGCAAAATGAAAAGTAGGGTTCAACACTTTTAGTTGAATTCACAGAACAGAAAGTAGTTTCACAGATTGCTTCTGTGTAGTATTTATTTGAAGGTATTCCTTTTTCCACTATTACCCTAGTAGTGCTCGGAATGTCCACTTGCAGTTTCTACAGAAAGTGTGTTTCAGGGCTGCTCCTTCAAAAATAAGGCTCAACTCTGTTAGTTGAATGCAGAGAACAGAAAGAAGTTTCAGAGAATGCCTCTGTGTAGTTTTTATTTGAAGATATTCCTTTTTCCACAATTACCAACTTAGCACACCGAATGTCCACTTGCATTTTCTACAGAAAGAGTGTTTCAGAACTGCTTAATCAAATGTATCGTTTAATTCTGTTAGCTGAATGCACAGAACAGAAAGAAGTTTCAGAGAATGCATCTCTGTAGTTTTTATTTGAAGATATTATTTTTCTCAATATAGGCCTCTTAGCGTTCAGAAATCCAATTACAGTTTCTACAGAAAGAGTGTTTCAGAACTGCTCAATCAAAATTAAGGTTCAACTCTGTTAGTTGAATGCACAGAACAGAATGTAGTTTCACAGATTGCTTCTGTGTAGTTTATATTTGAAGATATTCCTTTTTCCACTGTTACCCTCTTAGATCTCCGAATGTCCACTTGCATTTTCTACAGAAAGTGTGTTCAGAACTGCTCTATCAAAAGTATGGTTTAACTCTGTTAGGTGAATGCACAGATCAGAAATAAGTTTCACAGAATTCTTCTGTGTAGTTTATATTTGAAGATATTCCATTTTCCACTATTACCCACTTAGCGCTCTGAATGTCCAGTTGCATTTTCTACAGAAAGAGTGTTTCAGAACTGCTCAATCAAAAGTATGGTTTAACTCTGTTAGCTGAATGCACAGATCAGAAAGAAGTTTCACAGAATGCTGCTGTGTAGTGTTTATATGAAGATATTCTTTTTACCAATATAGGCCTCTTAGCGCTCAGAATGGCCAATTGCAGTTTCTACAGAAAGAGTGTTTCAGAAAGGCTCAATCAAAAGTAAGGTTCAACTATGTTAGTTGAATGCACAGAACAGAAAGAAGTTTCACAGAATGCTTCTGTGTAGTTTATATTGGAATATATTCCTTTTTGCACTACTACCCTCTTAGCGCTCCAAATGTCCAGTTGCATTTTCTACAGAAAGAGTGTTCAGAACTGATCAATCAAATGTATGATTTAACTCTGTTAGCTGAATGCACAGATCAGAAAAAGTTTCACAGAATGCTTCTGTGTAGTTTTTATTTGAAGATATTCTTTTTCCCAATATAGGCCTCTTATCGCTCAGATTGTCCAATTGAATTTTCTACAGAAAGAGTGTTTCAGAATGGCTCAATCAAAAGTAAGGTTCAACTCTGTTATTTGAATGCACAGAACAGAAAGTAGTTTCACAGAATGCCTGTCTTTAGTTCTTATTTGACGGTATTACTTTTTCCACTATTACCCTCTTAGAGCTCCGAATGTCCACTTGCATTTTCTACAGAAAGAGTGTTCAGAACTGCTCAATCAAAAGTATGGTTTAACTCTGTTAGTTGAATGCACAGATCAGAAAGAAGTTTCACAGAATTCTTCTGTGTAGTTTTTATTTGAACATATTCCTTTTTCCAATATAGGACTCTTAGCGCTCAGAATTTCCAATTGCAGTATCTACAGAAAGAGAGTTTCAGAACTGGTCAATCAAAAGTAAGGTTCAATATTGTTAGTTGAATGCAAGGAACAGAAAGAAGTTTTACAGAATGCTTCTGTGTAGTTTATATTTGAAGATATTCCTTTTTCCACTATTACCCTCTTAGTGCTCCGAATCACCACTTGCATTTTCTACAGAAAGAGTGTTTCAGAACGGCTCAATCAAAAGTAAGGTTCAACTCTTTTAGTTGAATGCACAGAACAGAAAGAAGTTTCACAGAATGCTTCTGTTTAGTATTTAGTTGAAGATATTCCTTTTTCGACTATTACCCTCTTAGCGTTCCGCATATCCACTGGCAGTTTCTACACAAAGAGTGTTTCAGAACAGCACCTTCAAAAGTAAGGCTCAACTCTGTTAGTTTAATGCAGAGAACAGAAAGGAGTTTCAGAGAATGCTTCTGTGTAGTTTTTATTTGGGGATATTCCTTTTTCCACTATTACAATCTTAGCGCTCCTAATGTCCACTTGCATTTCCTACAGAAACAGTGTTTAATAACTGCTCAATCAAAAGTGTGGTTTAACTCTGTTAGCTGAATGCACAGATCAGAAATAAGTTTCACAGAATTCTTCTGAGTAGTTTTTATTTGGAGATATTCTTTTTCCCAATATAGGCCACTTAGCGCTCAGAATGTCCAATTGCAGTTTCTACAGAATGAGTGTTTCAGGACGGCTCAATCAAAAGTAAGGTTCAACTCTGTTAGTTGAATGCACAGAACAGAAAGAAGTTTCACAGAATTCTTCTGTGTAGTTTATATTTGAATATATTCCTTTTTCCAGTATTACCTTCTTAGTGCTCCGAATGTCCACTTGCATTTTCTTCAGAAAGAGTGTTCATAACGGCTCAATCAAAAGTATGGTTTTACTCTGTTAGTTGAATTCACATATCAGAAATAAGTTTCACAGAATGCTTCTGTGTAGTATTTAGCTGAAGATATTCCTTTTTCGACTATTATCCTCTTAGCTCTCCGAATGTCCAATTTCAGTTTCTACACAAAGAGTGTTTCAGAACTGCTCCTTCAAAAGTAAGTCTCAACTCTGTTAGTTGAATGCAGAGAACAGAAAGAAGTTGCAGAGAACAGAAAGAAATTTCACAGAATGCTTCTGTGTACTTTATATTTGAATATATTCCTTTTTCCACTACTACCCTCTTAGCGCTCTAAATGTCCAGTTGCATTTTCTACAGAAAAAGTGTTCAGAACTGCTCAATCAAATGTACGGTTTAACTCTGTTAGCTGAATGCACAGATCAGAAAGAAGTTTCACAGAATGATTCTGTGTAGTTTATATTTGAAGATATTCCTTTCTGTTCTCTGCATTAAAATCAATCAAAAAATTATATTGAAATTGAAATACTGAATTTTATACTAAAGACAAGGCATCCAACTGAAAATGAAATTTTCCAGGTGAAAATTTCCAAATCATAAATATGCAGGGACAAAAAACTTTATTTATAAAGAAAAAGATACTTCTAATTAATTGATGTTTCAAAGATTTACAACTTTAAAAGTAAATATTATCTTTGAAGTAAAGTCCATTTAAATTATTTATGCCGCCAAAATTTTAGTAATTGTATATGTATATCATGTAAACTTTTTCGAGAATGATGGAATTGGAAATGTTAGGGTATTATGCGGAAAAAATCACCTAAAGAAAAAAATTATCTCCTCATGAAGGATTACTTTAGCCACTTTGACAGGTGTAGGTAAAAGAACACTTAATGCACATCAATATGATTAGGAGATGCGCGCTTAGATATACGTTATCATTGAAAAGGGAATTGTATTATCAGGTTTGCAGGGGCCCTTCTTATCCTTCATATTTATGTAACTTTGTCATCTATAGAAAGATTATAGGAATTTTAAAAATAGCTGATAGTTAAGAAACATCACCATAACACTGTGCTGAATGCATAATAAAACATTTCCCTTCTCTCTAAAAGCCTTTTAAAATTATGTACCATAATCAGTATGGCCAGCAGAGGGTCATTTCCATGTTCAAGTTCCTCTGTTTCTCGAGGGTGAGAATCCTTCTATAGTCTTCTGAGGGTGACACTGTAGTGTTTTCTTAGCCTGATTATTTTTATCTATTTTTTCCGATGCTTTCCTTTGTATATTTACATTTTACATATTGAAAGTTATTTTTTCAAATATTTTATATGCAAGTTTACAAAGTACAACGACTGTACATTAAAATAACTTATTTATGCCATATGGAAGATTAAATATAATTTTACAATATCTAATATTGATTGTTTAGTTTCTAATCATTGATACTTGACATGATTTTTCCCAGCATACCTCAAAATATTCTTCAAAATCCTGCGAATTAATTCCTGTAACACTTCTGAGGTGTATTAATAAGCTAGAGATGTAAAGAAGATTTGCAGAGAAAATTAGGTTCCCAAATTAGAAATTTTGTCCCACCATCGACTAGAAACCTCTTGAAATGATCTAAAACAATAATAATGCATGTCATAGAGGAAAACCAATAAGGCTGCTGCAGCATGACTACCTCTGTGACCTCAGACAAGTTACGTGTGGGTCCCTACTTCTGTGACCTCAGACAAGTTACGTGTGGGTCCGCACTTATTTTATTCATCTCTAATAAATATTCGACAAATCTCATTTTCAAAAGTCTTTTAAGGCCTATCCACCTTTCTTTTTCTGATGGAGTTTTGCTCTCATTGCCCAGGCTGCAGTGCAATGTCATGGTCTCGGCTCACACAACCTCCGACTCCCGGGTTCATGTGATTCTCCTGCCTCCACCTCCTGAGTAGCTGGGATTACAGGTGCGCAACACAACGCCCAGCTAATTTTTTGTATTTTTAGTAGAGATGGGGTTTCACCATGTTGGTCAGGCTGGTCTTGAACTCCCGACCTCAGGTGATCTGCACGCCTCGGCCTCTCAAACTGCTGGGATTACAGTCATGAGCAACCGCGGCCTGTGAGGGCTTTCTACTTTTAAGATGTCAGGACGTATAGCCTGGGAGGTAAATGGTAGTATATATATACATATATATATGTATATATATATACACACACACACACTGTATATATATACATATATACGGTATATTATACTATATATACATATATACTGAATATTATACTCTATATATACATATCTACTGTATATTATATATATATATATACACATACACACATACACACATACACACATGAGACAGAGAGAAGAGATAGACAATTTCATGTGAAAATATAAACTGTTAACATAATATTTTGCTTCTCTGAGGAATATTTAGCATTGTTCTCAATATTCTCTGCAGAATTTAAGCATTTTTCTCAGAACTCACCAGATAGAATGAGGGAGGGGCCATATGATACGAGCCAGAGATGAAGGGAGAACAATAGAGAGGGTGCTTTGGGAAAAATAGTACAGTAAGGCTAGGGAATACTTCTCTCCAACAAAAAGACCAAGGTCACAGCTGTATCTCTTCAGAAGCCAAACTTTCTTTTAAAATGTCAATTTCCATCTATTTCTTGCTTCACAGACATTCCATTCATTGCTGGATTTCAAATAAAGCCTTTCCATGTGCAACCTTTCTATAGAAAAAGAGAAATATGGGGGACAGTACAGTCTAAGAAGTGATTAAGAATATCTAGTGGACTTTCCCAGACTGTAAATCTTTACATATATCTGAGCCTAATGAGGTGATTTATTGTGCTATAATGCACAGTGAACTATACAGATGCTTCTTTTTGATCATGCTGCAGAATGGAACTAAATACTAAATACCAAATAGCACTCCCATGATTCTTATACATGTCATTCATATGGCATATTTATGCTTTTTTATATAGCAATTCTTATTCTTAGCTCTTAGGCAACTACGGAATCTATTTGTCATTTTAATAGTCATGCTCCATTTGAGTTATGCAAGGTAGAAATTCTAAGTAGAAAATCTTGTTTTTATTGAAAGTTTTTAGTAAACATTTTGGAAAAAGTCTGTTTTTTGATGCTACTTCTGCACGCTTTCTCAACATGATATTACTTGGTATTGTCCTTATTAACCATAGTACACCATATTCTGCAAATGTTAGAGAGGGTTAAAAATCAGTCATGTATAAGTAAAGCTAATGAAATAGAAAGGAAACCATATTTAGGAAATGGAAGGCAGAAGCAAATGTATTAACCGTGAGTTAGAAACGGTTTAGTCTTTGGAATGAAGCAGCAAGAGTTTAAAAATCTGGTTTGTGATTCACTAGCTTTGTGACCTTGGAGAATTACCTCAGATTTCTGAGTATCAGTTTAGTAGGTGATATCAATTGCAACTTCGCAGAAATATCACAAGTATTAAATAAAGGACTTAGTATCTGGGAGAGCATAGAAAATTACTAATAGTTACATTTTTGTTAATATTACCGTTATTATTATCATACGTATAGTATTTTCTTTCACTGACAATGCATTTAGGACATAAGGAGAACTATAGAACAGTGCTTCTCCAACTTAAATGCAGAGCATGAATCACCTGGAGTTTTGTCAAAATGCGAATTCTGACTCAGTAGCCCTGCAAACTAAGGAAATCTTGGTAATGCTGGTGCTGCTAGTTCACCAACAGACCACACGTTTTGCAACAGCTATATAGAATGTCCTGTTTCTTTTTTTAATCACAAAACATGGCAAGCTCTAAAATAAAGCAGAATAACAGATTTAAATGTTAATACTCATGTCCTCAATTTATAATTTCTCCCTCCCTAACAATGGTATAATTCTGATTAAAAATTAGCAAAGAAAAAAATGGAAATTAATCTTCCTATGTTTATTCTTTTAACAAATTCTGTGTGATTACTACTGGGTTACTTGCTGTAGGAAATAGAAAAATTGCTTTGACATAGATCCTCAAGAATCTGTCCCACTACAAGCTTATTTTTGTAGGAAGCTAAAAGATTTATATAAATAACCGTAATTAAAGAGACAAATGAAGAAGTGCAATGAAAGACGTAGGGAAAGTGCTAGAGGAGTTCGGGGTGGAGGAAAATTATCCTCAAATAATATCTATGCGTAACATTATGCTATCTTCCCTAACCAGCGCTTGACCAGATTGTCACAGTGAACTTTGGTCCTTTCTTATATCTTAGTTTTGGTTCCCACATCCTTCTGTTTGGGGAAGTTCTTGTTTTCCTCATGTAATGACAACAACACTTAAACAATGTATACCAGATAAAAGGAACTATATTGCTTGCTTTATTTACATAGTTAATTTAATTTGTACAATGAACTATGAAGTAATCAGCATTATTTCCTTCATTTTACATATGAGAAAATGGAGAATCAGCGACATTGAATCATCTCAAGTTTCTAAAATATCCACTCTCACCAGGCTGTTTACCCTGTTTTTGTCTGTATGCTGCTATAACAAAATGCCACAGATTGAGTAATTCATAAAAAACAGAAATGTATTTCTCACAGTTCTGGGGCTGAGAAGTCCGAAATCAAGGCAGCGGAGATTTGGCAGTTGGTCCCGAGGTGGCACCTTCTTGCTTCGTCTTCACGTGACAAAAGTGGGCAAAAACGGACAATGTGACGACATGGCAGAAGAGACTGAGGAGCCCGGCATTCCTCTAAAGCATCTTTTACGAGGACGTTTATCTCATTCATGAGGGTGGATCCTTCTTCACTTAATCACTTAACCAAAAGCCCCATCTCTTGATGTCATTGTCCTGGGATTTTAGTTTCAACATACAAACTTTGGATGGGCACATAGGTTCAAATCATAGCACCCTCCAAATTATAATGCCTCTCTCATGCCTGTTCTCCTTGAAGTACCCTCTGGTTTTGCTCTCTTCATTCTTGCCATCACAGTTAACCCTTCAGTTCCATTTCTTTAAGTAATCTCTAAATTTTTAAGATGGTTCCATCTTTTTTTTTTGTATATGGCAGCCTCTCAAACATATTTGTCATATGAACTAAGCAGGTAAATATGTAAATGCCAGCTAAATTTTAGTGAATGATATAATGGCCTAAAGTTGTATCTACCCTTCAGCCAAATATATTTACTTTTAGTAGCAATCTCCTGTCATATACAAAGTCACGACTCTAGGGGTAAACATTTTAGCCTGTGGGTAAGATGTAAAGCAGTGGTATGTTATAGTGACAACTCACTGTCATAGCACTGGGACATGCTCCTCTATCTGCTACAAATTGAATCAACAAAATATATATGATTTTGTCAGATTTAAATGTATGCTCCTGTTAGTAAAATAAAAGTATGGGAAAACTTTACGGAGTAGATTTAATAGAAATGTTTTCCTGAGTTATCTGCCTTCTTTATTTTTATGTTATGCTTTAAGTCTATGGTCAATGTATAGAGCTATGATTGATGTGCTTTTCCAATTCTGTTCAGATCAGACAGGTTAATTTTCTTCTTTTAAATCTTCTTGAATTTTGTCTAACACTTTTTGTTCCAATTTCTTACTAGATTATACTCCCTTCCCTAACTGCTTCATGATTACTTATACACAAACAATATTATGATATTGACACATTGAATTCATTTTAGGTGATGATTTTGGTCATAAACATGAGCAGGTTGTGAAGTGTTTCAGCCATCCCAGGGCATGGCTGTCAGTCCCTTGTCTAATGTTTCAAAAAAATCTTGAATTTGTGATGATGCTGTGATGGTCCCTCAGATATTCTTACACACATCTTTGCCCCTTGTTCCCTCTAACTTTCCTCTTCTGATAAAAAAGCAAACACTGCCAAGCTCAAATGGAATTACATTTGGATGCAAGTGTCACTATGCAATGGTTGCCAATAAAAGTACACAAGGAATTTTATTATGGTGAATTAAAGGCAAACAGACTTCAGAGAAATGAGCACGAACATGAAAATGGCGCATGGTACGCGGATCTCACTGGAAAGTCATTCTGTACACAATGTTTTCACTAGAAAAATCCATTAGCTTTAGCTAGAAATTGAAATTACTTTGTAGGAAATCAGAATAAAATATGTGAAAACATTATATTCTGTGCAAGATTAATACCACGCCTGGTGTTGAAAGGTTTGTGGTCTTGCTTCGACGATGCTAAAAGGTCAGAAACCACAAAGATGCATATGTGTTGTCGTTTGCACAGTTACTAATTTTTCTCATTATTTCCATAATGCGATGTGCTGTTTCAACAGAGAAACCCTCTGGAGAGTGGCTTGCACTGTTTTCAGGCAGCTCTTTTGCTTTCATGTTTTGGCCTTGGCCAGGGAATTCAGACAGACTTTTCAGTTATTTTCGACAAGAATGTATTCATTTATTGTTTTAAATAATAATAAATAGATTTTAAAATTACTGTACATTACTGCACTTTAAACGCCATGAGGTCAAGGACTCTAAAGTCTGGACATCATTGTATACCCTACATCTTGCACAAGGTTTAGAAAAAATGGCATGGACACCTATTTTTTGAATCAATAAATGAATACATAAAAGAATTCCAAACTCTAGTCCAAGGTTTTAGATTAATAATGTATTAAAATGCGTAAAATTTATAGACAAAACTCTTCTTATTTAGAAGTTTATTCTTTAATTGGAGAGATAAAATATATGCACATAAAAGCTTAAGGAAAAATAATAAGGGTTTTGAAGTACTTACTATGTGAAAAATTTAGCATAAATCTTACATCCATTTATTTAACACATTTTATACGTTGCATTATTTATATATAGTGCTGATTGGTAGAATTCATATGTGAACGGAACTATAAAAATTTTGAGGATAAGCACTAGAAACACAGAATAAATAGAGTGTTAACATGCAAAACACAGAAATACTTCAATTGACTAGGTGAAAGAAAAGATTTCTGGTTCCATGTACACTGATTATTGAGGGATGAGTATGACATTATTTTGCCAGAATCAATAAATATTTTAAATAGGGAGAAAACTATAATTATATATCTTTGTGTTCAACAGGAGTAGCAGTACTGATAAAGTAGAAGTTTGTTATACCTTTTTTATAGTCTTTTAAAGTTGTTTATAAATAAAATCTACTCTTAGTTAATTAATGGTTGATGTTCATTGAAGTGTTTTCAAATTTTTGACCTCTGAATTGCCTTGTACATATGGAGAAATAAAGCTTGCCTAGCATAATTTCTTGAGTGGAGAATGAATGATCTGGATAGATTTGTTGACAATATGTCTGTACTTATTTTATTAATTCTTTAATCTTCATGAAGAAAAATATAAAAGTCATATTCTAGTGTTTTATACCATGGAAAAAATGTCTTATCCTTTTCCTAAGGAAAAATACATCATGACACAAAAGTAAAGTTAATTAAATTACTTACTTTATTAATTAACTGTCTATTATTTCTATGGGTTGAAGTAAATTTGATACTCAATGCTATTTAATCTAATTCTAAAAGCTTGAATGAGTAATGATTTTTTCATGTAAGGTTAGTTGAAATAAATTATCACTGATTTTCAGATTTAATATTAATTAGCTATTGCATATTCTTAATGGGATATAAGTGTTTAAAAAGCCCTTTTTGGTTGCGAAAAGACCACGCCCATTGTAGACTTCTTAGAATACATCACATCTGGCCTCCTTTTTAGAGTGGGGAATTCAACTCATAAGTGGCTGGACATTGATTCTGAACATTTTGAACATTATTTGCCTGTCTTCACTCATACTGGTTGCTGTTCTTTTATAAGTAATCACCATGTTTAGCATGCACTTGAACTATTGTTACTTAGGGTGCTTGACTATTTACAAGTCTCACTAGGATTCTAGGTATTCATTAGTCTCGTGGTGTGTATTTGCTGATGGTCCTATTATCTTTGTTGGTTCAGTTACACAGTACCATCCAAGATGCTGCAACACATTATACACAGGCTATGGGTTGTGGGAGCTACAGATATCAGTTATTATTTAGGCTCAGAAACTTAGAATCTCTGCAAGGTTGGACATGATCCTTAGTCTTGTTTTAAGACCGTCTTGTTTTAAAAGTTAAACCCAAATTCTTAAAATATAGAATAGGGGTGCTAGTAGTGCTCACAGAATTGTAGTAAAGATCAGCTGGGAAAGAAGAGCCTATTAAACAGAGCCTGGTATTTAATAAGTATCAGCTGCCTTCAATTAGGAATCTGTGTTGTCATGATTAGAAGATTGCTGGTTTATTTTACAGATCTGTAAGTATAGCCAAAATATGTCAAAATAACCACCAGAAAGAATCATATACCGTCCCTTGAACATTTCATCCCTAGAATCTAGCCAGATTAGCATCTCTATACTGGCAATACTGTTAACACAGATTGTGCTCAAACCCCTCATTGACTTTTCAGCACCTGTAAATTACTGGAGATTTAGGAAGAAGTCTGGGGTTATGGCTTAGTTAAGCTGAGTGGCCAGAAAGTGTGAGATGCTGGATGCCTCCTCCAGTTCATTTCTCCAGCGGCCGCACCAGGCGTATCCATAGCTCCGCTCCCGGGAGCTCGTCTCCGGCGTGGGGCGTGTGCGCACCCCTGGCCGGGCGGAGCCTGGAGCCTGCTCATTAGCAGCGCGGGCAGCTCGTGCGCCCGCAGGAGGGAGGCGGAAGCACAGCCCTGAGCCGCCAGCAGGAGGAGGGAGCGCGGCGGCTGCAGGCAGGGGAGGGAGAGGAAAGAACGGAGGGACGGTTCCCGGACAGAGCGGGAGGAATCGGGGAGCGGCCAGTCCAGGGGGAGCTGCTCCGCTGCGCTGCGCTCGTTATTCACAGGACGCGGCGGCGCTTCCCGGGGCCGCTTCCCGGTCCCCTGGGTGGAGGCTGCCATCTAAACCTGACTCCAGGTGAGTTCCCCAAAGAGGCGAAGCGAGGGGTCTCGAACCAGAGACTTGGAACTGGCGAGGCTGCTCGGCTCCCCAAGCGCCGCTGCCTTGACATTTCCCGATTCACGGGAGGTTTTGGGGGCGGCTGCACAGGCTGGAGGGGCGGATGGGCGGTTGCGATCCTCAGCCGGCGTGGGGGCGTTCGGGAGGAATTAGCTTCAGTGAACGGGGTTTTAGGAGATGTCCGCAAGGCACGCGCTATGTACGCGTTTCTAGACGAGCTTTTGAGACAGAAATTTGGCTTCCCGGATGCCCGTTTTGGCCTTCTGTCCTTCCTTTTGCTTGCCTCATGCCCAATTTTCCAAGCCGAGGAAAGGACTGGAAGGGCGTGGAAGTAGGAGGTCTGGGCACAGCATTCGGCAGGGCAGCCCTGGTCTCCAAGTTTGGGGGTGGGGGGTGGGACTCTTTTCCTTTCAGCCTAATTTACCAGGGGAAAACCCGCAGAGCACCTTGAGGTGCCTTTGCTCCGCACCCTCCATAAGCTTATTAGAGGGAACTTGAGGCTCGCTAGACAACCTGTGACAGGTGACGGCAATTTAGCTTAAAAGCCATGTTGGTTCACTTCGTCTCCTCTTTATCCTTTGTTGCAAAATTGATACCTTTTTGGATTTCTTTAACAGCACAAAGTTTAAGTGGCCGGCTGACAGGAAATATTTCTTTTGAAAATGCTATGAGAAAAGTGATGAGTTAACGTTGAGAGAAAGGCAACTTTATTTTCTCGGAAGAACTTTGGGGAAAGAGATTGATAGGGAAATTCTGGGCATGAAATTATGGACATTTCCCACAGAACTTCCTTCATTTATTTATTTTTTTACATTTCCTTCATTTTTTTTTTTAATCGTGTGTGTGTGTATCAGAGAGACAAAATTCGTTGGAGGTATTAGGACTTTATTTGGTTTAGAAGTTTCTTTCTTACTAATAGCACTAATTTGTGATCTTCATGATTATAAGAATTTACTAAGTGTTTTGCTTTTAGGTGTTTTGGGTCTGTTTTTTAAAAAAATTCAATACTTACTTTGTGGGCCTTGCTGAATACCTCTCAATAAAATCGGTGGGCATACAGTTAGTGACATGACCCCTGTGGATTTAATAGCAGGTAAGTATACAAATGATAAGTTTAGGAAATAAATGTCAGAATCAACATTTAGGTGTGAAATTGAAATATCTTTCAAATATTTACCAAACTCTCTTATAGGATCCAATGTCATTTTATGGTCAAGAGAGCTTAAAGGTTTCTCAGATTGAGATATATGTATCTACTTTGTTAATCCAAATGTAATGTTTTATTTTGTTCTTTAATGACTGTTTGAATTCAACAAATAAAACTTGCATATTTAATGTAAGGTTCTTTCACATATATTGCTTCTCCAATTTTTAATATAAATTTAAGGAGAAAAGCAATATTCCATTTTGTAGATGAAGAGACTGTGTCACAGAAGTATTACTTTACCTAGATTTCTGTAATTATTATGTTATAAACTTAGAAATTACATATTATTCTGGAACATATAAAATATATGAATGTTATAAACCATAAGAATTCAGACCTATGCTATTTAACTTCAAGTTTAGTTCTTTACCCAAACAATTGCATGACTACATTGAGACTACTGAAGTAATTATATATGAACACGCTATACGAAAAAATACTTAAAACATTTCTTATTTTTGTCGTTTCTCTTTGATATAAAATATACTATAATTTAATGGAGTTATATTCCATATTTAGATGCTCCTAACTTCCAAATAACACCTAAACTCCTAAAAACTGACCTGTGTCCTTCTTAATAGAAGTGGCTTGACCGGGAGACCCAATTTTTACTAAGAATATTCTTGGGATAATTTATGTCTTATAATCAAGATAAAGACAGGCCACATTTAGTTGTATTTTTAAACCACTTAGTGTGAAGTTGCAACGCAGACATAACTTGCTTTCAGGCTACACTGCCAGCTTTGCAGTGAATAGTCTTTAAGATTCCGTGGAAACATTGGCAGATATAGCTAATGTCTATCTGATGTAGGATTTATGAGAAAAGGAGAGGTAGAAACTGAATGCTCTTATATTTCATATGTGACCACATTCATAAAACTTTATTGATAAGTACTTTGTTGTCTGACACGGGCTGATACAAATAGGCTTCTTCAAGAGTTGAGGAAGAAAACTAAATCCCTATAATACAGCCTTTTTCCTCCTTTTCTTTCTTAAGCGGTAATAGTTGATCCTAGCGTTTGTGTGTCTATGCATGCTCAATACAGTTAGGGGTATAAGGAGAAGTTAAGCAAGAATATTGAATGCTAGCTAGGAAAGTTTTTGGAGTCTCAAATACTTTGGAACGATTTTTCACATTATATACATAAAATTCCTAGTTACATTTGGGAACTAAGTATATTATACACAACTTTGCATCTGATTACAGGATTCCCTGTACATTTATAGCTCAGGTATTCTGGAAAGAGTCAAGATAATTAGTTTTATGGCTCTTGCCCGTGTGACCTGTTTCTTTCTGGTCCTGATATTAAAAGGATGACTTAAATTTTCTGGAATGTCAAAATTTTCTCTTCCCTTGGATCCTACAAAATACTTCAAGCAGTGTATGTGTGATACTCGCTGTCATTCCAACATTTCCAATCCTCCTGAGAATGCTAAACAATGCCCTAGATTTCTTCCTTTGTAATTCTTTCAGATAGAGGGTTAGCTGAGTTAGGAAGAAAGGAGAGAGGGAGAGAAGAAGAGAGATGACATTTTATCCCTCAGGAAAGAACAAGACCAATTGTATTCCTAATTTAGAAATATTATTCTACAAACATTCCTGAACAAGAGGGCTTTGCATATACATTAAAGCAGAATACCTAGTCAACTTCTAGTTATGCCATGTAGTGAAATGGAAGTAAGATGAGCAGGCCGAGATCATTTTTGTTGGAGAACTGAGACCACATGAAATAGGTAACAGAGTTACCCCAACTGGGGGGCAAGAGGACTTGAAAGTTTCCTCCATAAATTTGCAGTTAGTACAGGGCTGCTCCAGTGATCAGAGTCATGAATGCCCTAGAGTGTCTGTATAACCCTGTACACAGGCTGAGACAGCTCTAACGGCCCAGAAAAGCCTCTGGACAGAATCACTGCACCCTTGGACATTGTCCGACCGCATGTATGAGAATAGTGAGTGCTGAGGAGTTGTGGGTAGCTCGGTACAACTCTTGCTAAAGGAGTGTCATCAACATTCATTGCTGAAAGTGAATTTTTTCATTCACATATGTGATGCCTATTAGGTCATGATTTCTTGGATACCAATTTGTACAAGATATGAATTAATTTTTGAACATCCTTTCTTAAAAGTACCATGTTCATATAGTTGCTCATTTTAATATGAGTAGTTCAGATGGGACATAATAGAGTAAGGAAATGATTGAACATCCTAAGATCTAGTGTATATACCTTTGTTCATGATGAGATTCATCCCCTGTCCCCCTTTGTAGTGACACTGATGGCATAAGGAGTATTAGATGAAATTTAATGCAGAAAACAATGGGATATATGAATGGTAGATATGGTTGACAACCACCATTTTCACTGAAGTTGTTTCAAAGCAAAGAAATTTGGGATAAATTCATTTTATTTGCTCCTGAAGGGTAATTAGGAATAAGTAGGAATTGTGAAGAGGCTGTAGTGTTGACATTAAGAGAAGTTTTTGATTCTTAAAATAGGATATATTACACAAGAGTGAACAAACAGAAGATACTGAACAAATATTCTGTCATAAGTAAGTGATGGATTATTCGGACTTGTTGAACTATGTTTTTAAATGTATTATTTAAATATTTAAATATTATTAAAACCTTAAATAATATTTAAATATTATAAAAGTTGTAGAAAATTATGTTTTCAATACAAATATACACTTATAAGCTATATTGTAGATATGGGAGTAAACAATGCAATTTTTTTTAACTGAGTGAAAAATTTAGTTTTTTAAAATTCCAAATGGAGCTAACAGCTTAGTGTGATACATATTTTGAATTTCAAAATTTGTAACCAAATAGGACAAATGTGTTGAACTGTACTTTTCTTGAAGAACCGTGATAAGAATGAGCGGTGAAAAAATTACAGCATACTTACCAGGGATCAAATACTTGCTTAGGGTTAATAAGAAAAATCTCAGCAAACGCTAGAAATGAGGTACACGATCTATCAGAGACCCATGATTAAAGTGGTATCTTGTTAGGTATATGAGCTTGAAAAGAAACGGCATAGCTTCACTTTACCCCAGTTGCTTCTTTTGTAAAACGGGGAGACTAAGAGTGTGGTAACTCAAAATCCTTTGTTAATGATTTTCTTCTTAGAACAGTGCCAGGTCCAATTAGGATTAGATTGCTATTTTTATTATTGATATTTGCCCTAGTTCTGCCTTTTATTGACTGTGTGACATTGGTGAAGATCCCTTTCTGAAGCTTTGTTTCTTACCTACAAGCTGGGAATAGAATACCTGCTATGAAGAGTGGTTGTTAGTACATTAGAAAGGCTGGATATTTGTTTATATAAGGGGCTCAGCGCATGGTAGAAATTTGATAGCATTTTTTGCTTGCCCTCCCATGTATTACTGTGAAGACATCCCACATATTATGTCCAAGTTTTTATTTTCCCCTCAAATGCAATGTCAAGCACAAAACATTCCCATCTCCCAATTCTCTTCTGATGTTCTACAACCATTAAAGTATAGAAAACTAGAATGAGTGTTTTTATAACTTTTGCTGTACTTAAGCATGTGGAGAGAAGAGCGCTAGATCACAGGACACACTTTGATAGGAAAAGGGAAATATTTACACTGCAAACAACTTTCTCCTCATGCTTAACAGTTTTATGCTGTCATTCTGTCAGCACCAAGTGAGATTTTTCTATTTAAATAGTTTTCTATTTGTGGTATGATAATTCATGTATGGACTTCATGTAACTAACATAAATATAATGGATGGTTGAGAAGTGGTTTATTTTTACCAAGAGGAAAAAATGTGTACACGATTTTTTAAAATATTGCTTTGAAAATATTTAAAATTAATTTTGATTCAGTTGGTGGAAGATAGCGTCACAAACTCACTGCTAGTGGTATTCTTGAGAAGTAATGTTTGAATTTTCTAGGTATTGTCCCCAGACTGCCTTAAAAGAATTTAATTTTAGATGTAAATTTTCTGCTTAACATGGAAGATTTTCCCTGAAAATATTAGCTTCATCAGATACATAGTTGCTTAGGGGTAGCTGCATGGAATTATGGGAAGAGTGAAATAGAAAAAAATTTTCATGTCTAAGTTATACATACTGGTGTAATCATATTGATTGGATGATAATGATAATTACAGCAATAATGTGATTGAAAGGGTAAGCAAGTAACATATACTACAGTTACGCATATAATCCTGTGATTGAGTTTACCACTTCGTTTCTCTTTCCTGGAAACCCTTAAGTTTGTCACTATTGCACTTTATTTCCTTTGCTTATTGTAGTGGTGTATTAGTTGTATTACTGCTGCTATAACAAATTACGACACATTTACATAACTTAACACATATTTATTGTCTTGCAGTTTCAAAGGTCAGAAGTCCAAAATCACTTTAATTAGGCTAAGTCAATGTGTCTGCAGTGTGGGTTCCTTCTCGAGGTGCTGAGGGGAGAATCCATTCTCTTGCATTTTCTGCTTCTGGTGGCACCTGTCTTCATTGTCTTTTCCCCATTCCTCCATTTTCAAGGTGCGTTGCTTTTATTTCTGTTTCTGTCTCCGCGCTGTCTCCTCCTTTAACTTTGAGTCCTTCTCTCCACTTCATCTAAGGACTCCTGTGATTACTTTGGACTCACGTGGATGATCTGGGATAATCACCTTGTCTCCAGATCCTTAAATGAATCGTATCTACAAGTCCTTTGGCTGTGTAAGGCAGCACATTCCCAGGGCCGGGAGATTAGGTGAAGAACATCTTTTGGGACTATTATGCAGCCTATCACAAGTGGTAATATCACTTTTATGCCTTGAGACCCTGAAATTAATGTACTTGCTTACGCATGGAAAAACAATGTATCTGTGGGGGTAACAGTTTATTTTTGAACCATTAGAAGGTATTGATGGGGAAGTTTTCATCTGACAACAGATACTGATAAATTAAATACCCTTAGATTTGTCAAAACTAGCTTTAGTAAAATATAAGTAAAAGTATTTGCACTGCTAGGGTCAAAAATATTAATTAAACCCATTATTTATCAAGGCCAAGTCCTGGATTAGTTAGGTTTAAATTAATCTAGAACATTATCTTCCATAGTGCTTAATTGTGAAGCTTAGTTCTTGTTGACAAAAGCTCATCCATATAAGAAAGCATTGAAAGGTTGGTGTTTTTTTAACCTTTGCAGAATATAACTTTTCAAAGGGATGTTAGACAGTAGTTCCATCACAATTGATGCAGTTCACAGACATTCTTTGTGAATATTTTATCTCATGAGTTATATCTATGACACTAATCATAGACTTCTAGAAGAAATTTAGCAATGGTCATGTCAGCCTTTCAAATCTTTCTGTAACCTAGAAGAGGATCATTGCATAAGATAGATTCATTTTCCCCTTTATTCCATTGTTGCCAGAGAGAACTTGAAATGCCCTGTTCAAATTAATTTAATGCAAATGAATTCTTGCTGCCTCACAAGTAGTTTGTCCTTCATTTTTCTTAAAATTATATTGAAAATGGATGTGACCTGCTTTACTGGTTGTTGTGCAGGAAGCGTTGTCCTTCCTGAAAGCTCCCTCCGTTGTCAAAATGAAGCCATTAAGAGTAAAGTAAATTATATTATCTGATCATAGTATCACAATTGACCTTAAAACAATAAATTTTATAATCAGTGCAAATTGCTGAATAGTGTTTGCAGTTGTAGAAATTTCAAAGGAAACCCTGGTTGAGATACAAAGCTGCTATAATCATTTTTAAAATCTTTGTTTTTCTTTTACTTTGGAACAGTAGTGCAGTAAGTACTTTTGCCTTATTGTTCTCTCTGCCTTCCAGAAACCCTCATTCAAATATTCTAAGTTTTTAAGTCTTTTTCATTTCTTTTAATATTGTAACATTTAACAATGTCAAAGAAAGTATAATTTTTCTGGAAATCAAGCTAAAAATAAAGAGAAGCCGATGTAAATGAACATCAAATTAACAAGATTGATTAGGAAAAGTAATTTTTGAAAAGGGCCCAAAATCCCTTTGCACATAAATGCAAAAGAATTTAGTGAAAGAAGGTGAAACTGGAGTAAAGAACTCTACGGATGCGTAAGTAACTCTTAATAAGAATGAGTAACGTACATGCGTATCTTTAGCTCCCAGTTTCAGAGATACAGTAGTTGTACAACAAATGGTCCTTTCCTGCTGTTAAGGAAGCCTCTCCTCCTCCAGCCATGCCATTCCTCAGAGCAAGCTCTTCCACTGAGTTTTCAGCAACCATAAGTAAGAAGGATGGTACGATAGGCTGCGTGTACATATGGCCCTCATTAGCAGGCCAACTGTTCCTTTTGCCCACCCACATCACTGGGGACATATGGCGTTACTTTGACTGTTGAAACAAGTGTGTGTGGACATATCTTGGTATGAGTAAAAGACTGTTGATTGTCTTTCTCTTGTCGCTCGTGCAACCGTCTCCTTGTGGAGATCGTATTATCCATAACACTAGATTTGAGGATGATAAATGACGTTGTTATTATTAACTGAATTTGCCTCTCTAGTTTGATCACAAAACCAGCGAATGTTTGCTTATGGAACATGTAAAGCTTATAGAAGACGGAAAGCTTACAGAAAGAAATGATGGCTTTTCTAAGCATAAGAGTCAGGTCTTTTTCAATCAAAAACTAACTCATTCAAAAATTCAAGAGTTCTGTAAAACCAGAACAGCAGAGGTTTCAGAAATGCTATTGAGATCATTTATTATAAAATAGCCATTAATGAAATGTAATAGTGAGTCTGTTGTTGTGACTATGTGGAGAAATGAATGAGAAAATATAAGATAGGCTGGAATGAAGAGAGTCATCGGATCCCAACATAATTCATTTTGTATAGTTCACAGTATTGTAGCTTTAAAAAAATTATGAATTTTTTCAGTACTGTGAATTCTGAATTTGCAATATGAGGCTTTTCAATCCTTGCAACAAGTGTGTATTTTTCAGTGGTTCTAGAATTATCGGGGCTTTCGAGCTGCTTCTGATAAGAAGGCAAGGCTAGAGGACTCGTGTTGAGGTGGCATTTGCACAGGACTTTAGATAACATACATCGATGATGTAGAGAGAAGAGCGGGTGATGTTGCTGTGGATTATAGTGGAAAGGCACCTTTTGCTCCCTCTGCTGACCTATTTGTGTATTCAGCTGTGTAGCATATTTCTTGTATAATTACATAGTAATTTCACACACTACATTAAGAAAATCTGAACAATTTTTACTAAACTCATGTTTTCTAAATATTAAGTAAATAAAACCAATATTTGGCTAGGTAACATTTATAAAAACAGGATTTCTAGATAGATGATGATAAATTTTCATCTATATCTATAGAGCTGATAAATTTTCAAAACCCTTTGAATATCACTTGTACTACAAAGTCTCGTTTCAGTTTCAGTGCCATGGCACATTGATTAATCACCACTAAAGCGGTACATGAAATATTTGGCAATATAGGTATTTGGTAATGGTGATTGATGCACAGAATACGGCACCGTTATTATGCACTGGCCTTGAGAACTTTAGTTTTCATCTTCGATCGCCTGATAGAGAACAAACTAACAGCTTTTTTCTTTCACCTTGCTGGAGAATAAACTAACAACTTCAAATTATCTGATCCATCCAAAAACTTATTTCCGTGAAACTCACTGATTTATTTATTATTTCGTGGGGATCACTATTATTTGCTGTAGTAAAATATCAAATGATCGATGTTTTATACCAACATGGCAGCTCACATGGTAGGCAACAGAATGAAAACAAACAGGTTTACTACCAAGAATTATACTATATTGCTTTTATTGACAGAGAAAGCATACAGATAATTTTATTCAGAGATTTTATGTGAATTATTTTGATAAGTGTACACATATATTTATAACTGACCTTTCTTTGTCAAGTGTGTGCCCACACACGTATTCATACTAAATCAATCTTAGAGATCTTATCCAAAGATTGAATTTCTTAAAGTGACTGTTCCAAATATGTATAATTTATGGCAAAAAAGTCACAAAATGGCAATACAAGGAGGCATAAAAGTGAAGATAAAGGGGGAGATGATGGTTAAAAACACCTGTAAATGAATAATTGATTTTGATTTAAATTCTTTTTAGTTCTTAGCTGATGAAATGAATATAAATGAAATTATTATGCAAAACACCTCTATTTGTTGTATATGCATGTACATATATGTGTTACAAATACAAAACTGATAGGATATTATTTAACATATATTCACACTCATAATGTGCATATATGTACATAATGAAAATGAGTGCTTGTTTTATATGTATGTATACACACACATACACATATTGCATACTTTCATTTTTTAAAATTTTACTTTAAGTTCTGGGATACATGTGCTGAACATGCAGGTTTGTTACATAGGTATACTTGTGCCATGGTAATTTGCTGCACCCATCAACCCGTCATCTAGGTTTTAAGCTCCACATGCATTAGCTATTTGTCCTAATGCTCTCCCTCCCCTTTCCCCACACCCACCTACAGACCCCAGTGTGTGATGTTCCTCTCCCTGTGTCAACATGTTCTCATTGTTCAGCACCCACTTATGAGTGAGAACATGCAGTGTTTGGTTTTCTGTTCCTGTGTTAGTTTGCTGAGGATGATGGTTTCCAGCTTCATCCATATCCCCGCAAAGGACGTGAACTCATCCTTTTTTATGGCTGTGTAGTATTCCATGGTGAATATGTGCCACATTTTCTTCATCCAGTCTATCATTGATGGGCATTATGTTGGTTCCAAGTCTTTGCTATTGTAAATAGTCCCATGATAAACATATATGTACATGTGTCTTTAGAGTAGAATGATGTATAATCCTTTGGTATATACCCAGTAATGGGATTGCTGGGTCAAATGGTATTTCTGGTTTTATATCCTTGAGGAATCACCACATTGTATTCCACAATGGTTGAACTATTTTACAAGCCCACCAACAGTGTAAAAGTGTTCCTATTTCTCTGCATCTTCTCCAGCATCTGCTGTTTCCAGAATTTTTAATGATCACCATTCTAACTGGTGTGAGATGGTATGTCATTGTGGTTTTGATTTGCATTTCTCTAATGAACAGTGATAATGAGCTTTTTTCATATGTTTATTGGCCATATACATATCTTCTTTTGAGGAGTGTCTGTTCATATCCTTTGCCCACTTTTTGATGGGGTTGTTTGTTTTTTTTTTCTTGTAAATTTGTTTAAGTTCCTTCTAGATTCTGGATATTAGACCTTTGTCAGATGGATAGATTGCAAAAATTTTCTCATATTTTGTAGGTTGCCTGTTCACTCTTGTGATAGTTTATTTTACTGAGCAGAAGCTCTTTAGTTTGATTAGATTCCATCTGTCAATTTTGGCTGTTGTTTCAAGTGCTGTTGGTGATTTAGTCATGAAGTCTTTGCCCACACCTATGTCCTGAATCATATTGCCTAGGTTTTCTTCTAGGGTTTTTATAGTTTTAGGTTTTACATTTATGTTTTTAATCCACCTTGAGTTAATTCTTTTATAAGGTATAATGAAGGGGTCTAGTTTCTCTTTTCTGCATATGGCTACCCAGTTTTCCCAGCGCCATTTATTACATAGGGAATCCTTTCCCCATTGCTTGCTTTTGTCAGGTTTGTTGAAGATCAGATTGTTGTAGATGTGTGGTGTTATTTCTGAGGCCTCTATTCTGTTTCATTGGTCTATATATCTGTTTTGGTATTAGCACCATGCTGTTTTGGTTACTTTAGCTTTGTAATATAGTTTGAAGTCAGGCAGCGTCATGCCTCCAGCTTTGTTCTTTTTGCTTAGGTTAGCCTTGGCTCCACAGGCTCTTTTTTGCTTCCATATGAAATTTAACATAGTTTTTTTCTAGTTCTGTGAAGAAAGTCAATGGTAGCTTGATGGGAATAGCATTGAATCTATAAATTACTTTGGGCAATATGGCCATTTTCATGATATTGAGTCTTCCTATCCATGAGGATGGAGTGTTTCTCTATATGTTTGTGTCCTGTCATTTCCTTGAGCTCTGGTTTGTAGTTTTCTTTGAAGAGGTCCTTCACATCCCTTGTAGGTTGTATTCCTAGGTATTTTGTTTTCTTTATAGCAATTGTGAATGGGAGTTTACTAATGATTTGGCTCTCTGCTTGTCTGTTATTGGTATATAAGAATGATTGTGATTTTTGCACATTAATTTTATATCCTGAGACTTTGCCAAAGTTGCTTATCAGGTTAAGGAATTTTTGGGCTGAGGTGGTGGCGTTTTGTAAATATACAATCATGTCATCTGCAGACAGAGACAATTTGATTTCCTCTCTTCCTATTTGCATGCTTTTATTTCTTTCTCTTACTCGATTGCCCTGGCCAGAACTTCCAATACTATGTTGATAAGAGTGGGGAGAGAGGGCATCCTACTCTTGGGCCAGTTTTCAAAGGTAATGCTTCCAGCTTTCGGCCATTTAGCATGATATTAGCTATGCATTTGTCATAAATAGCTCTTATTTTTGTGAGATATGTTCCATCAATACCTAGTTTATTGAGAGTTTTTAGTATGAGGGGTGTTGAATTTTATTGAAGGCCTTTTCTGCATCTATTGAGATAATCATGTGGTTTTTGTCATTGGTTCTGTTTATGTGATGGATTATGTTTATTGATTTGCATATGTTGAACCAGCCTTTCATGCCAGGCATGAAGCCAACTTGATCGTGGTGGATAAGTTTTTGATGTGCTGCTGGATTCTCTTGCCAGTATTTTATTCAGGATTTTCGCATCGATGTTCATCAGTGATATTGGCCTGAAATTTTCTTTTTCTATTGGGTCTCCGCCAGGTTTTGGAATCAGAGTGATGCTGGCCTCATAAAATGATTTAGGGAGGAGTCTTTCTTTTTCTATTGTTCAGAATAGTTTCAGAAGGAATGGTACCAGCTCCTCTTTGTACCTCTGGTAGAACTCGGCTGTGAAGACATCTGGTCCTGGGCTTTTTTTGGTTGGTAGGCTAGTAATTACTGAGTCAATTTCAGAACTTGTTATTGGTCTATTCAGGGATTTGACTTCTTCCTGCTTTAGTCTTGGGAGGGTGTATGTGTCCAGGACTTTATCCATTTCTTCTAGATTTTCTAGTTTATTTGTGTAGAGGTGTTTACAGTATTCTCTAATAATAGTTTGTATTTCTGTGGGATCAGTGGTGATATCCCCTTTATCGTTTTTTAATGTGTCTATTTGATCTTTCTCTCTTTTCTTCCTTGTTAGTCTGGCTACCGGTCTATCTATTTTGTTAATCTTTTCAAAAAACCCACTCCTAGATTCATTGATTTTTTTTTGAAGGTTTTTTTGTGTTTCTCTCCCATTCGGTTCTGCTGTGATCTTAGTTATTTCTTGTTTTATACTAGGTTTTTAATGTGTTTTCCATTGCTTCTTTTGATTGTGATGTTAGGGTGTCTATTTTAGATCTTTCCCACTTTCTAATGTGGACATTTAATGCTGTAAATTTCCCTCTAAACACTGTTTTAACTGTATCCCAGAAATTCTGATATGTTGTGTCTTTGTTCTCATTGGTTTCAAAGAACTTATTTATTTCTGCCTTAATTTTGCTATTTACCCAGTAGTCATTCATAAGCAGGTTGTTCAGTTTCCATGTAGTTGTGCAGTTTTGAGTGAGCTTCTTAATTCTGAGTTCTAATTTGATTACACTGTGGTGTGAGAGATTGTTATGATTTTCATTCTTTTGCATTTGCTGAGGAGTGTTTTACTTCCAATTATGTGGTTGATTTTAGAATAAGTGCTATGTGGTGCTGAGAAGAATGTATATTCTGTTGATTTGGGGTGGAGAGTTCTGTAGGTATCTATTAGGTCCACTTGGACCAGAGCTGAGTTCAAGTCTGAATATCCTTGTTAATTTCCTTTCTTGTTGATCTGTCTAATATTGATAGTGGGTTGTTAAAGTTTCCCACTATTATTGTGTGGGAGTCTAAGTCTCCTTGTAGGTCTCTAGGAACTCGTTTTATGAATCCTGGTGCTCCTGTATTTGGCATATATATATATTTAGGATACTTAGCTCTTCTTGTTGCATTGATCCCTTTACTACTATGTAATGCCCTTCTTTGTCCTTTTTTATCCTTGTTGGTTTAAAGTCTGTTTTATTAGAGACTAGGATTGCAACTCCTGCTTTTTTTTTCTTTCTTTCCATTTGCTTGGTAAATATTCCTCCATCCCTTTATTTTGAGCCTATGTGTGACCTTGCGAGTGAGATGTGTCTCCTGAATACAGCACACCTGTGGGTATTGACTCTTTATCCAATTTGCCAGTGTATGTCTTTTAATTGGGGCATTTAGCTCATTTATATTTACCGTTAATATTGTTATGTGTGAATTTGGTCCTGTCATCATGATGTTAGCTGGTTATTCTGCACATTAGTTGAAGCAGTTTCTTCCTAGTTTCATTGGTTTATATATTTTGGTGTGTTTTTGCAGAGGCTGGTACTGGTTTTTCCTTTCCATGTTTAGTGCTTCCTTTAGGAGCTCTTGGAAGGCAGGTCTGATGGTGACTAAATCTGTCAGCATCTGCTTGTCTGTAAAGGATTTTATTTCTCATTCACTTATGAAGCTTAGTTTGGCTGGTTATGAAATTCCATATGTACATCATGGAAACGAGTGCATGTGATACACACACACACACACGCACACACATTGCATACTTTCATTTTTGTGTCCATTTCTTTTCTGATTTTATCAGCAGCCAACTAAAGAAAATAGAAAAAAAAATTGGTAATTCGATCTTTCATGTTCTGCATCTTCCAGCTTCACAACTTATAGTTTTCTATTTTTATTGTTATTGTGATCAGAATGAAAATGTATACAATAGAATCAGAATCAGGTCAGAATCAACAAAAATACTATAATGTTTGTACATGCTTTCGATGCAGTTTGTCTCTGCAAAGGGTGTGTGTGTTTCTATGCACATGTGCATGTACACAAGTGTGTAAATAAGTGTTTTATTCATGATGGAGAAAGGCTGGTCAAAATGATTCTGAATGAGATAGCACCACTACAGCAGATAATCAGGTCTCTATCAATAAAACAAGTCATTAAACATGTTTCTAAGCATCTACTCAGTATCTGGCACAATGTTAAGTAGTGTAAATATAATCATTAGCAAAATTCAGCTTCTACCCTCAATGGTATATGTGTAGAACAAATTGGTAAAGCTGGAGTACATTTCAGGACCAAAAACAGTTTCTGTGTAGTTCCCACTTCATCAAGACCATGTTGTATACCTCTCATACACTTAAGCCATAGGGAAGCAATTATTCCATCCATCCTTTTACAGGGTAGTGGTGGGGAAGAAGAGCTGACTGTCATGCTTGAATTCACATAATTTCATAATTAAATAATTTCATGTTACATAATCTCGATAAACCTAAAATCCAATATATGATAAAGATAGTGTTTCAAATCAGTGGATAAGTGATAAACAGTTCATAAAATGGTGTTCAGATAATTGGCTATATGTATTTTATAGTTGCACAAAGGTATAATATGTCATTAATAAATATTAATTCCATAGTGGATGTCAAATACACTTTTCCAAAATATAAAGAAAAAATACCATAGACAAATATCACTTGCAACATTACGGTTAAAATTAAATATCCAAACATAGCCCTAACCAATAACAGAAAATTTAAAAAAAAATTTATGGATTGGAATTTGTTAAAATATAAAACTTTTCTTTTTCAGAGGATACAATGAATATGTGTAAAAAGCAAATATCAAATCAGCAACAAGTGCTTGCAGTTCACTTGACATATTTAAAATATGAGTAGTTCCAACAAATCATAAATAAATGATTAGTAGTCCAATAAAAAAAAGACAAAGTACATTGACAGGAAACTGTATGAAACTCATGAACACTAAATGTCTTAGATTCTCTATTGTTAAACAAAATGCAAAAACAATAGAGAACATTATGAATATGGAGTTAATATTTAACAAAATTATTTTATCCATGTTATAAGTAAATATTTACATCCAAAAACCCTTGTTTTCTCTGAAAGTTGTCACTTATGAGTCTATTTTGAAAATGTTTAAAGAATAGTAATTAATTAACTTTAATAAATAGGTACTCCTATTGAGGGAAAACAGACATTTCCATAATTTTTCTTCTGTTTCTAATCTAGTAGATGGTAGGAAAATAATGACAATTGCATATTCATACCTGGAGAATATGCATTCCATTTCTTTTAAACTTTTGCATTCTCAAAACTATATTGATACCTCAAAGCATACCCTTTGCTGTTGAAAACAGCCTTTCAAGTATAAAGACACACACATCACTTTCCTTAAATCTTATATAAGGCAAGGGCCTAGATTCCTATCAGAAAATGTATTTCAAGAATGCTTTTTTAGTAGTTCCTGTGGCCTTATCTTATAGAGGAAGGTTTTTTTTTAAACATACACACAGTATTTGATGCACATTTTTATTGGAAAGAGCTTTTATTTCCTTAAATGTTTTGTTGTCTAAGTGTGAAAAGTATCCTGCAGTGGAATTTAGTGGCACAGATGCTTATTGTGATAGATGAGATGAACTTGCTTCCCTAAGCATGCATGGTCATGAAATGCATCTGGCTTCTGTACGTAAAAGTCAGTTATGTTCCCAAATGTGTCTCTGCATTTACACAGACGTTTAGGGGCAGACACCCTACTGTTCCCTCAAAAGGCGGCTCTGCTTAATTATGAAGTTCAAGTTAGACCAGAAGTTGGAAAATACTAAATTCCACATTGCAGACAGAGCCTGAGCAGGTGATGTCACCACTGCATTCTAAGGTGGCAAGTCCTCAGAGAAGTCACTTATCACCTTACCATGGAGAAAAATAACCGTGTCCAGAACACAAGAGGATGCTTTTAGGTAGCGTACAATCAAGTGTGCAAACCTGTGCAATACATACCAGATGAAATCCAGTTCAGAGGCTCAGGAAAACAAACAAATGAGGATATGCTTTAAAAAATAGGACTTAATATAAACAGTCGTGAGAGTAAAACTATTGCTAAGCACATAGGAAACATAAACCAGGCTTTCAGGAAGGAGTTTGGCACATGTGTGCACTGGTAGGAGGTGTAATGTGCAGAAATCCGGCCTTTTGTGGCATAGCAACTAAAGTTCCTTTTCTATTGTCCAGACAACCTTAAATATTCCTTTATGCAGTACTATTTTAAAAAGGCCATCTACTGTGCACAATGTGTTAGCATCAAGGACATGAAATTTATCTGGAATATACCAAAACTTTAATCAATAGACTAGGACCAAAGCTTTTAAAAACAGGTTTTCGTAGATAAATCATTATAAGTTATTATTTCCTCGCCATAGGTAAGGCATGATAGATAACTTTACTTTTTCTCAGTCACTTAGTGTGTAGGTAGAATAATGACCCTTAGCAGGATGACCTTTTGAATGTGTTGTTAGGCAGCATGGAAGCATTATGGTTAGAGGTGGAATTAAGATTGCTAATCACCTCACCTTAAACTGGAGCGATTATCCTGAATTATCTAGGTGGGCCCACTGTAGTCACAAAGAACCTTCAGACAGGAAGGCGGAGAGACCAGAGTGAGCAGAAGAGCTTGGGTAAACTGGAGCCGAGGCTGAAGTGATGTGCTGTGTCCAAGATGTGCAGAGGCCAAGAGCTCAGGGATACATGTGACCCCTCAAACCTGGTGAATTCTCTCCTGGAATCTCTAGACAAAATATACACTTGATGATACCTTGATTTTAGCACACTAAGACCCATTTTGGACTTCTGACCCCCAGAAGTATAAAGAAAAAAAATGTGTTGTTTTAAGCCTCTGAGTTTATGTTAATTTACTGTAACAGCAGTAAGAAACTAACACAGTAAGACGGCTTTTATTTTTATGTGATGTATAGAATTAAATTGGATATGCTAGGAAATATTGGAAATTTATTGATTTATTTTTTTGTCTGAGCTGGAGTCTGGCTCTGTCGCCCAGGCTGGAGTGCAGTGGCGCGATCTCGGCTCACTGCATGCTCTGCCTCCCGGGTTCCCACCATTCTCCTGCCTCAGCCTCCCGAGTAGCTGGGACTACAGGCGCCGCCACCACGCCAGCTAATTTTCTGTATTTTTAGTAGAGACGGGGTTTCACCGTGGTCTCGATCTCCTGACCTCGTGATCCGCCCGCCTCGGCCTCCCAAAGTGCTGGGATTACAAGTGTGAGCCACCGCGCCCGGCCAGGAATTTATTTTCTTAATATAGTTCTTCATATTAGAATAATGAGAACCATCGAGTAATGAAGTGTTCTATTTTGTGAAGGATGATTATATAAACAGTACGAAGGTTAAAAACCGGGCGGGACCGGCTGGGCACAATGGCTCGTTCATGTAATCCCAGCACTTTGGGAGGCCGGGGCAGGTGGATCTCTTGAGCCCAGGAGTCTCAGATCAGCCTGGGCAACATGTGAAACCCCATCTCCACAAAAATACAAAAACCAGGCAGACGTGGTGGCGGCGCCTGTGGTCCCAGCCACTCAGGAGGCTGCGGTGGAAGGATCGGAGCCCGGCAGGTGCAGGCTGCGGTGGACCGTGATTATGCCACTGCGCTCCAGTCTGGGTGACAGAGTGAGACCCTGTCTCCATTAAATAAATAGATAAATAAATATATATATAAGTAAAAGAGGAGGGTGTCTTTTGAAGGCTATTAAAGTCGTCTAAGTGTCCTCTGATTATATGAGGCTGGAATGGTGCATGGAATGTTGTGTTGAATAACCTGATACAGTCTCTGAAACTATAGAAGCATTAGTAATTTTAGCCTGAGAGTGCTATAATCTGGGATAATTTGGTCCAATACTTCCAGAGAGGGTTGAAGTTTTGAGATAGCTGGAGTTATTTCAGTTGAAGACCTGAATATGAGGCAACTGGATACTCAATTACAATTCAATTTCTACTCTTTATATTAGGTAGAAATGGGTAACATGTGGGACACTATGTTAAAAGTAATGCAGCCATAGTGTAGTGCTAGAAGCAGATGAAAAGTACTACAATAGTCGTATAGATGAGGTACTGGAAAGAAGCAGAGTTGAAAAATTGGAGATAAATGTCAGTTTTCCAGAGCCATGGGATGAAAACCAAACAGGATTACAACAGATTCAATTCACTCAAGATGTCTAACTTGGTAATAGGTCAGAAAACTCAATTTGTCGTATTTTCTTAAAAGTACACAAAAATGTTCCTTTTGATAAAACACGTGTAGTGCACCTTCGGATTTGATTTTTCTTTATGTTCTGTAAACTGCTCACAGTAAAACAGAAAAAAAGTCTGACAAATATGATGGTCCTTAAATCTTGTAGGAGTATGATGCTTCTCCAAAGAATAGAGGTTTTCCTAGGAAGGCCCTAAGCAAGGAATCAAGTTTCCTTTTGCAAGAAATAAAATTCTCAAAAGTTCCCTGCACCTTGGAAAGGCTCTGGTTGAAATTAATAGCACAACGTTATTTATTTAAATTTTAACTTTTAAGTTCAGGGGTACAAGTGTAGGTTTGTTACAGAGGTAAGCTTATGCCATGGGATTGGTTGTACAGTTTATTTCATCACCCAGATATTAAGCCTAATATCCATTAGTTGTTTTTCCTGATCCTCATAGCAAATATTACCCCCATAAAGTTTTATGGTTACTTTTTTCTTATCTTCTGATTAATGCCATTAGATTCACCAATTGAAATTATTTTTCAGTAGTTTAATTCCCTCTAGAAGGTTTAAAAAATGCTTCCGAATTTCCTAAGTCTTCTTTCTTTGTTAGTCTTCTAAAAAGCTATATTCAATAGAATTCATGTGCTTAGGTACAGTTTCACTAAAAGCGTATCTTCAACATTTGATCTGTTTAAAAGTTCTTAAGGTGTTAAGGAACATTAGGTATCAGAGTTTATGGCATTTGATTAATCTGAATAAATCTTGGCATCAAATTGAATTCAGCAAAAGTAACAGTGATAAATCAGAGAGCAATATTTGAAATGTCTCCAGGAAACATTTTAAAACAATTTTTAAGTTCACTAATTTGAGTCATTACACTTGGCCCTAATATGGTAGATTTTAAGTGAAGCTCAGTCGAACCTGGCAGATATCATATACAAACTTTTAATAGTCCTAACAATTCCTGTACCTCATTTGGATAAAGATTATTTCCAGAGCATCAGTGCTTTGACCAGAAAGGCATTTATTATTCTGTAACACTTTTCTTGAGAAATTAGCATGATTCATCATTTGAGTACGCTCTCTCAGATAAGATTCTAATATTTGGGTGTGAATAAAACTTCAGGGCATTGAAAACAGCTGGAAGATAGACAATAGGGTGATCATCCTCTCTTGTCATTCTCTATCAAGGTCCTCTTTAATTATTGGCCTAAACAGCTATAACTTTATGGTGAAAACAAACCGCTCGGATATAGCGTTAAAGGTTGAAATAATGAATTATACATAAATCGATTTAGTTCAGTTATATTCTGTTGAATTGGGAGAACATCGAATTTTTAAATTTCTCTGCATTTCTTGAAGTTAGGAATAAAAGCTGGGGTGGGGTCTCCTGAAATAATGAGGTCTAGAATAATTTCTGTTAAATTTACTTTTTAGTAGGATAAGTCTACTAAAATCAATATGAATGGAACCTTCAATGTACCACTGAAGATAATTAATCTTTGAGAGGTTAAGTAACCATTACAAGGTAATTTACCTAATTAGCAACTAAACCAACCAAATTTTAGATTTCTTAACTTTAAGACTATTGCTCACATAGTCACGTAAAGTATATCTTCCACATAGTCACAGGCAATCACAAGCTAACACGAGCAGTTAGCACAAAATAGATGTTCCACATAGAATGCAGAACAAAAAAAGACACTTTAAAAATCCTTTTCCCTTTTCCAAATTCATATTTAAAAAGTTTCTTGTGGAATTTCCCAAATGCCAGCATGGCCACATATAATACAGATTGATACTCAGACCTCTAATGAGAAACAGTTAGAATTATGCTAAACAAGGAACATTCTATATTGATTTCACAAATTCTCCTCTTTCCACTTATAGTTTCTCATAAAATGTAACATGTTTGTCTCGTGTGGAGTCTGTATAGAAAAAGTGTGATAACTGAAGATATAGACACACAGGTGTATGTATGTCTGTGTGTTCCTGTGTATTATAGCCTTTCTTTAATGGTTTTCTCTTTATATTTATATATATATATATATATATATATATACTTTAAGTTCTAGGACACATGTGCACAACGTGCAGGTTTGTTACATATGTATACATGTGCCATGTTGGTGTGCTGCACCCAGTAACTCATCATTTACATTAGGTATATCTCCAAATGCTGTCCCTCCCCCTCACCCCACCCCATGACAGGCCCCGGAGTGTGATGTTCCCCTTCCTGGGTCCATGTGTTCTCATTGTTCAATTCACACCTATGAGTGAGAACATGCAGCGTTTGGTTTTTTTTGTCCTTGTGATAGTTTGCTGAGAATTATGGTTTCCAGCTTCATCCATGTGTCTACAAAGGACATGAACTCATCCTTTTTTATGGCTGCATAGTATTCCATGGTGTATATGTGCCACATTTTCTTTTTTTTTTATTATACTTTAGGTTTTAGGGTACATATGCACAATGTGCAGGTTTGTTACATATGTATCCAGCCACATTTTCTTAATCCAGTCTATCATCGTTGGACGTTTGGGTTGGTTCCAAGTCTTTGCTATTGTGAATAGTGCCACAATAAACATACGTGTGCATGTGTCTTTATAGCAGCATGACTTATAATCCTTTGGGTATATATACATATATATATAAAAAAACTATATATATATATTTTTGGGACGGAGTTTTGCTCTGTCACCCAGCTGGAGTGCAGTGGCGCGATCTCGGCTCACTGCAAGCTCCGCCTCCCGGGTTCACACCATTCTCCTGCCTCAGCCTCCAGAGTAGCTGGGACTACAGGTGCCCGCCACCATGCCCGGCTAATTTTTTGCATTTTTAGTACAGACGGGGTTTCACCGTGTTAGCCAGGATGGTCTCGATCTCCTGACCTCATGATCCACCCTCCTCGGCCTCCCAAAGTGCTGGGATTACAGGCATGAACCACCGCGCCTGGTCTCTATTTAAGTTAGCTCTGTCCAGGGCAAACCAGCATTTCAAAGATACAAACTGTTTTTGCAAAAAACAGGTATACACCTATCCATAGTGCAGACATTGTCTACTTATTTCTCTCTAAATACATCTTTCATTTTAACAAGTACTTCACCTTCACAAAATTTAGTTGAGTCAGTGAACTCTTATCCAGATGCTATATCTTGGCCAGATTATCAAGAATTAAGCCTCACAGATAGGCTGTTTCCATTTCCTTTAACAAAGTTTATCAGTCCTGTGTTACTTCTTGATTTCTTGCCAGTGGCATATAATGATGACTCAGCCAAGTCAGTTCCCAGAGTTGGACTCTTTTTTTTCTTATACACAGGAAACTTCTTTTCCAAGAATACTTGTTCCAGTTGCTCACAATCTTCATAGTTGATGATTATAGAATGATCTATGTACTTTCAATGTACCTTCAAAAATGAGATCTGCAGCTGGATAAGACGTGTGTGTGTGTGTGTGTGTGTCTTAGTAGACTTAAACCGTTCATTGAATAAGAAGCCTAGTTGATAGTGTAAGGTGAGAGTTAGAAGAACAGGGAATTATTTGGTTTAAGGAATTGTGAAGAAATGTGCTATGCCATTAAAATTTTTCTCTACTTTTGTGTTAAATCTTAATTTTGTGCAGAATTTACTAAGCTGCAGGAAACTGTCAAAATTGACTCTTGCTAAGTTCCATATTGGTTTGTAATTATCTTAAAACAAAAGTTGGTTGATACTAAAGTGCAGTTTTTCCTCTAGCTTTCATAAATTGAGACAGGTCTTTTTCTCACCCTCCACATACCTATGGCTGGAAGCCGAGGTGGTTGTTCTTGGTTCCCGTTACAACTTCTAGACTGTTAATTTCTCCGCTCCTTGCAAATTAGACTGTTCCTTTGAAACTCAAACCCCTTGGAAATATCAGCCATGCCCCTTTGGTATTACCATCATCAACAGACCTCCCTCCTGGGCACTCTGGTCTTATTTTTTTTTTTTTTTTGAGATGGAGTCTTGCTCTGTCACCCATGCTGGAGTGTAATGGTGTGATCTCGGCTCACTGCAACCTCCTCCTCCCGGTTTCAAGTGATTCTCCTGCCTCAGGTTCCTGAGTAACTGGGATTACAGGTGCATACCACCACACCCAGCTAATTTTTGTATTTTTGGTAGAGACGGGGTTTCGCCATGTTGGCCAGGCTGGTCTCGAACTCCTGACCTCAGGTGATATGCCTGCCTCAGCCCCCCAAAGTGCTGGGATTACAGGCATGATCCACTGCACCTGGCCTCTTGCCATTTATTTAAGGCTGTAGATCTTTTGCTCAATATCATCTTCAGGCAAGTTCAGCCATCATTTTAGTGGCTCAGCTTTCACGTGAAAGCACCAGTACAAACCTCGGTTCCCCGTTTTTTGACATCTTTATTTCCATTATTTTTTTCTTTCCTCCACTTTATTGTCATCAAATCTGAAACATTTTCTATAAGGGTATATACCACCAGGATCTAGATGCAAATATTCTGCCTCCTGGACATCACTCCTTGCCAGCTCGTTGGCCCAGATGTCCTCAATCCTACAACCCTTCATTTTCACTGAGACTCTTCTTAGGACACAGCTGCTGCTGCTCCCTCACGATCCATCCGTACTCTCTTGCTTTCAGTTTCCACGTTTTCCTCCTCAAATGCCATAGTTCATTTTTAGCATTCCCTTGCAACTACCCTGAGCTTCATTTTCCCACAATTTATTTGTTTCTGTTTCTCTTCCCAAATTTTAAATATTGATGTTTCTAAGGGTTCTGTCCTAATTGCTCTTCTTTTCTCTCCACACACATACTCTCTCTAAGCTCTAAACACTACTAAACAGCTCATAATTTCCAGTCTTAGAGTTTGGCCCAGACCTTTATTCTGGGAGTTGATGATTTACATGACAATAGCACTCGAATAATTCAGAGGTAACAAGTCCTGGTTTCCCACATGTCAGTAAGTGGCACTGCCAGCCATGCTAGACGCTTATAAGTCATTTTTGGCCCTTCCTCAATATTCTGACAATATCCAATTCAACATTCATTTAAAAAATATTTTGGTTCCAAATACATCTGTAATTTCCTCCACCTCTTTTGATTTCCAATGTCCCCAGCCTAGCCAGAGCCACATATTTTCTTACCTACGCTTATTTTCTTAGGTCATCCTTAGTCAACCTACTTTAATTCTTAATCTCCTACACCCTGTTAGCTACAGAGAAACCAAAGTGATCTCTTAACATGTCTTTCAGTTTCCAACTCTCCCACTTTTCTGGTGTACTTGGACTAAGATTTATGTTCCTCATCATTACTAATGAAGACCTGTACTGTTTCACATATCCTTCTCTTTCAGCCACGTCTCACATTAGTCTTTCTCCCTTCTGTACTTCATCCAGATTCCTACTTTTCAGTTTTTCATTTCATCCAATTCACAGGTTTCTTCTACATGCCAAGATCTTGCTCATATATTAGGGTCCATGAACACTGGGGGTTTTTCCTAAAAGACGAATCTTTCTGTAGTGTATGAAAAGCTAACTCTTTTTATTCTCAGGTCTTACCTTAAATATTCTCACTTGAAAGAAGTGGTTAGAATCTGTATAATCCAAATTAATATTTCTTTTTTTCTTTTTCTTTTGAGACAGGGTCTTGCTGTGTCACCCAGGCTGGAGTGCAGTGGCACAATCTTGGCTCACTGAAACCTCTGCCTCCTGGGTTCAAGCAGTTTTCCTTTCTCAGCCTCCTGAGTAGCTGGGACTACAAGCGCACACCACTACACCCGGCTAACTTTTTTATTTTTAGTAGAGATGGGGTTTTGCCATGTTGATCAGACTGGTCTGAAACTCCTGGACTGAAGTGATCCATCCGCCTTGGCCTCCCAAAATGCTGGGATTACAGGCATAAGCCACCACGCCCGGCCCAAATTAATATATCTATATATAAAAATTATATGTATGAATCTTATATAATCTGAATTAAGATTGTATCTAATGTTCGCCCCAAAACCCTTGTTGTATATTCAGTCCCTTGCTTCACTTTGCATGTGAACACATTTTGTAATAATCTCTTCTCTTTGCTCAGTTGGGTTTCTGTGCCTGTCTTCGTCTTCAGAATTGAAACCCTGGGAGTACAGGACTGTGGCTTTCTTATTCACCACTGCAGCTCCGTAACTAAGAGAGCATCTGATACATATGTGTGAAGGGAATTGGTTAAATATAGACCACTAGGTCCAGTGGAGTCCACAGCCTATTCACTTCATGTAGTTTCCAAGAAACAAAGGCTTCTCAACATATATTAATGAATGAGATATGGGCCAGGATATCTGGTCTGGCTGGAGATGGCTTAACTTTGAGTTCACTTGAGAGGGTATCAGTGTGAGCAGGGATGCTTTCACTCACTTCAAGAATTGCATGGTGTTTAGGGGGAAGAATCACCCTGCTTCTCTGGAGAGACATGAGGGCTCTGTGGCTCCTGTGGGCTCTCAAACTGTTGGAAGATGACTGCTAAACCTGAGTTTTCAGGTCTCCTAGTTATATTCATTTAAACTTATAGATGATTTGTCACTATTTTAAGTTGTTTTTCACTGAAAATTCAGTCTGAATATAGAGCCTTATTTCATTCAGAACAGAAAGAATGGGTTACGGTGAAATCTGTTTATCTATAATTTTTAAGTAAGTACAATTTTATAAACCAGTTATTCCTAACTTGAGAGGCCTGGAGGATTTATTACAATGTGTATTTCAGGGCCACATCTGCAGAAGTTTTGATACAACATTTCCTTACTAATCCCCCTGACAGCACATTTTAGCAGGCATCCTGTGTTATTGAGAAGCAGAACGTTTATGCACCACACTTTGGGAGAGAGAAGTGCATGTTATGTTACCATTTAAAGATGCCTGGTTCTTGTGGGGCAAATTGGCAAATGATTTATCTGAACTAATGGCAGAGTGGAATTTTAATATTTTAGGGTTTTCAGGAATCTTAGAGCTGTTTTCATTTGTCTCATACATAGAGCCTGAACCTTGAAGACATTAATGAATTTGTCACAGAAATTAAATTGGGCCAAAATTTACATTTCCAACCCATGTCTGTGCTCTTCATTCTAAAGCACAATGGCCTAGAGTCATATTTTAACCTCTAACTTTTATCTTATTAAAAAATAAAATAAAATAAATAATTGTAAATACATGCATGTATTATACCTATATATACAATTTATATACATTACAATATTAATTTGAACTACACATGACATCACTAGTAAAGGCCAGTTACAGTTTAGACTGAGATAAGCCCTGTGAGAATTTACTAAGATCAAAAAGACTCCTTTTAATAGTGACTCAGTGGCACCTACTCTAAGGACAAAGGCTCCAGTATGTATCCTAATCTAAGTTATTACTGAATGTGAGTCCTGTGATAGCTTCTAATGAAAATTTCCCATTGGAAAAAATCAATGTTAATAACTGGAACTCGAGAGCTGTAATGGGTTCTGCTGTGTTTTTCGGGCTTAGACTGTGTGCTATAATATGCTAAGAAGAGGAGTTGATGACCTGTGAGCTCTGGTCACTTCCTGATCTCATTTGATTCTTTGGTCTTTAGTTTTAAAAGGGTGATCAGAGAGGTTGCTTTATAATGGAGAAGTTGAACAAAAGGACCATCAACCTGCAGGCTCACTGGCACAGCGCAAGTTTCACCGGATAAGCATTTCAGTAAAGAGGACTATTGCCAACAGCAATACTTGCAAGGAAGCTTTGTTCCAGAGAGGATTTTTGTTTTTAAAGAAGCTGCTAGAAAAACTGACACTAGAAGCTAACTAGAGTCACTCTTTCTAGATATCAATGAAATTGTAAGTCTGAAGACATTACTTACCTAGATACAGAAATGGACTTTATTTAAGAACCAACTTTATACATATCTAATATACCTAGGCTTGTTGATCAAGTTGGCTGGCTGGGGAAGAATAAGACCATCTAGAAGATCCACATGATGAGAGAAAGCATTCGGGGAGGGCAGACAGATACTTGATGCTGGCCACAGATAGAACCCAGAGACGCTCTGTGATTGAGGTGGTTCTAATACCTAGAAGCTTCGATTTGCTCTTATAACGTGTTCTAAAGCCATTTAATTCAAGACTACCCTTCCTGGTTGGTACCTGTAGATGTAATGCATCTCCTAAGGTATTACTCTAGGCTCCATCGGACAGAACAACTACATGGAGGTAGGTGGTGGAGCCTCCGGACTCCACGACACATTTCACAGTGCTGTTTACTCCAAAACACTGGCCTAATTGAACTAATGTAGCTATTGGGTAAGACGAGAAGTAATACACGAACATTCTTAAAGTCTGTTCTCTTTTGCCTTGTGACCTTAAACATTTGAAAGACCAAGATGAACACTATTGAATAGAATTGTGTTTCCATCGTCATAACTAACCTGAAAGCCTAAGTTTTACCTCTTTCACTGCACATCCGATCTATTTTATGGGCAGAAGAGCACAATGGGCTCAGCTATCCAGGCTTTAGGAGTTATTTTAATCTTTAAAGAACAATAGACACAAGTAAAAGTACATACATAAAGTAGGTATTTTATATTTAATTTTTATTTTCATATGCATGAAAAGGGTGTTCCAAAAAAAGATTAGAGAAGTCCATGGCATGTCTTTCTGGTTAATGTTACTTTATTGTTTGGTTCATCTACCATACTACTTACAAGTTACTTGATTTTGTTCATGGAAAATTATTTTAAATGAATTGATTTTACTTTTCATCAGCACAGTTGTTGACTAATACCAAAGTTAGTTAGAAGGTTATGATTTTTGTATTTATAGAATGGCAGGGGCAGCATTTAGATAATACATCATAGTAACTTGGCATTTATGAAATATTAGTTTTCCATAAACATGAACTCAGAGAGGAAGGTTACATTTTTTTAAATTATAATAACATTTTGAAAAGCATCTGTCCTTTAAAATGTTACTGAAATATATATTGGAACTGGTGTTTTAGATGCCGGTCCTTCCTGAAGAGTGTTTTGAGATTTTTTTCAAATACTGCCTCAGTTCTATATAAAATAGAAAAAATTCTGCCTTGTAAAATGACTACTGGATGTAGGTAAGAAGAAGTTAAGGAAATATTACATAAAAATAGATTTGCAAAGGTAATTTGCTGGAGGATTATTTACACTTTGATGAGTGGATCTGGATATTTTGATACTAAGTGAAAGTGGTTCCACTGGAATTAGAAGGGAACAGAGATCTGCAAGCAGGAGTGAAAAGAATGTGTGTAAGCCGGGCACGGTGGCTCATGCCTGACCTCAGGTGAGCCGCCCACTTCAGCCTCCCAAAGTGCTGGGATGACACGCTTGTTAAGTGGTACTCTAATTAATCAGTAACTTAAACCTCAAAAGAGATTCATTATGTACACAAAATTAATCTTGTGTAATCAAGTGTATAAGTAAAATTAATTGAAGAAATCAAAAAACGCACGGTGGCTGACACCTGTAATCTCAGTGCTTTCGGAAGTCCAGGTGGGAGGATCCCTTGACTTAAGGAGGCTGAGACCAGTCAAGCAACACGGTGGGACCCATCTCTGTAAAAAAATTAGCCGGGGATGGTGGTGCGTGCCTGTAGTCCGAGCTACTTGAGAGGCCGAGGCAAAAGTATCGCTTGAGCCTAGGACTTGGAGTCTGCAGTGAGCTATGATCACACCACTGACTCCAGCCAGAGCAACAGAGGGAGACAATGAGAACACGTGGACACAGGAAGGGGAACATCACACTCTGGGGACTGTGGTGGGGTGGGGGGAGGGGGCAGGGACAGCATTAGGAGATACACCTAATGCTATATGACGAGTTAATGGGTGCAGCACATCAACATGGCACATGGATACATATGTAACAAACCTGCACATTGTGCACATGTACCCCAAAACTCAAAGTATAATAATAAATAAATAATAAACCACAAAACACTTGTAATTCCACATCCAGATATATAAACCACAGGAATACTTAGATAAACACACGCTATACACACATATAGTATATATATGATAAAATATATTTGTATGTTCAACTTGGGAAAGGTTGATGATTTTAGAAACAAACTAATAATTCTTTTGCCTTGTGCTCTAATGATTTTCAATATGAAGATGTATTTGGGATCAAATACATGAGGCTCCACATACAAGACATCTTTCTTTCCCCTCTTCTCAGCACCATTTTTTGGCTGATTATTGGACTACAACTGGGAGATCTAGAACTAAATTCCTGCTTAGTGTTTACTTGTTCAGAGCATAGGCTTTGAAATCGTCCTGTTTTGCCTCAGTCTCCACAGTGGTACCTACTAACCTCATGACTAGGGGATCGTGTAGCATTTCTCTAAGCCTTGTTTTCTTAGCTGTGAAGTGGTAAATTTTGGAAGTGCTTTGTTCATAGGATTTCTGTGAAAACTGAATTGGGTAAAGAATGTAAGGCATTTAGCACAGTAAAATAACCTGGATTACAGTAACTTTTCCAGGAGTGTTTATTAGTACTTAAACTGTCATTGTCATCAAAATTCTGTTTTTACATATGAACTTAGAAGTGTCATTGTAACCTTCTCAACTCATTTGGTCATTTAAAATGGAGAGGTTGAGTTAGGTGTTTCTTAAATTTCTCTTTAGCTCTGATACTATGAGTCTGACGTTAAGTAATGCAAAGTTGGTAATTAAATCTTCCCCTTTCGTGATGTAGGAGAAAGGCATAAAAAATTTCTGGGTGACTGGATTCCCTTGCAAGTTTATTAGAATTGTAATTACGTAGCATTTTGAATAAAGCATTCATTCTGGAAATCATTAAGTTTATTTTTCTTAACTCCGTTATTTTGTCAACTGTGGAAAAATTGGGATTTAGGAGTAACCTCTGATTTAAAATTCCACCTACTAACCATTTAAATTGTAGTCTTGTAATTTCCTAACTTTAGTCTTGAAGGTGTTTCTCATTCTTATGCGTTATTATACTGTATTATATATTTATGCAACATAAAATTTATAGTTTTAACTATTGCACATGTTTACATATGAAAGGTGTAATTTTGAACTTATCATTATTAAATTTGCTAGTTTTGCTTCACTATTCATTTTGGACACTTATCCATATTAGTACATGCAACTCAAGTTTATTCTTTTGAGCTACTGTATATCATTCAAATGTATGAATAAATAACCTTGCTTTGGTGGACATTTAAGTATTTTCATGTATCAGTATGAAAAGCAGTTTCAAAATGAACATTCAAATATACATTGTCATATATGTGTATAATATTTGTATATATGAAGGTTCCTGTGGGTCATATATCTGAAATCAAAATTACAAGTGTTTTGTACCTTCTATAATTAATTTTACTCTCAATTTTAAGTAAACAAGATTAGTTTTTGCACATGATGCATCTCTTTATTCAGTTAAAATTACTGACATAATTAGAATACCACTTAAAACTTGAGAATATTTTCAAGGGTATTTATGCAAAACTTACATAAATGTGTTGAAAAGTCCTTTTGTATATATGTAGAGATTACATGGTATGTTAAATTCATCAATTTGCCTAAATATCAAGTTATACTTAAGTAGTGTCCATACACCATGCTTTTGCTTGACTGAACTCCAATATGTATATCGGGAGTACTTTTTAACATTCATAGGTTAAGTGGCCTGTTTTGGAAAATGATATTAAAAATGGAATTCAGATGAATGCTTAAAGATTAAAAATGAATGAGCTTTCGTATTAATCATCAATATGACAACCCTAAAGGGAAGCAGGATTTTCAAATGTACCTCCTTGTAGGCAGGATAATTCAGAAATGCACAGTGCATATTAGATATGGGATTTGAGTCGTAGTGTATTTCTCTAAGAATGTAATTTATTGTACTTTCACATCCACCCCACTGAATATGCAGAGTTTAAGATGCAATGGCCAGAAGACACGAGCGTGTCACTAGAAGGATGTGGACGTGGGCTCCGGGGCTGTTGATGATGACGGTGGTGTTTTGGGGTCATCTGGGGAATGGACAAGGCCAAGGTAAGTGCAAGGATTTTCTAATTCTTTGCGAGTTGGATGCGAATTTCACTTTGTGATGAAATTATGTTTAGTGTTTGGTTTGATGTTTAAGCAATTTGTTACAATCTTCCGTCAGGTTTTTGTTACAGGGTATTGTAATATCTCTGCAGTTAAATTGAAATAGAATTAAGTGTGAGTAAATGCATCAAAATTGAAGCCATGTTTCTGAAATTGGCTTTTCTCTGTTGTAATTGATGATATGTATATATATGTGAGGTATTATGAGGCCATATATATGCGTGTGTCTCTGTTGCATTTGGTGACATGTATATATATGTGAGGTATTACGAGGCCATATAAATTCGAGTGTGTGGGTTTTGGGTGGGTGGGTGTGCCTGTGAGTTTGTGTATGTGGTATTTTACAGGAACACGTAGCATATAAAGTTGTTGTGATTTTGAAGAAAAGTTTTTGGACGTTTGTCTGTTTAGGGTTTTTATGTTTTTGGATGTTTGTCTCTTTAGGGTTTTTATGTTTAACATTTTAAAATTTCAAGAACCTATTCTTAAAGGATGTGATGTTCTTTAGAAATTAAATGAAAAATGTGACGTTTCTCGTTCTTTTGCCAAGGGTATTTAGGGGAAATTAATGAGAGAGTGGAGCTGCAAGGTTGTGGCATCCTGAAATGTCAGTTGGAGAGTAGAAAAGGGCCATAGATTTTGGAATAAGGCTTTCAATACTGATTTCATCAATAGCTGTATGGAGTGGTTTGTGCCAAATCTAGTATCTGTGAATGTATTTTGTGATAAGTATTGTATTATTTTTGGAGGTGTGTTGCCTGCTCATATACAAATTGCAATTCTGTACTTTATGTGATAAAACATCCTGACACCCCTGAAATTTTCTTTTCCTTTCGGGGCAAGTATATTCAGCATTGATTTTCTGCATTTTCAAGGCTTGAAATGAAATCTGTGAGCAGGAAGTTTACAGAGTTATTTCAAGGGATAGATATATTTCTCCAGATAAAATTGAAAGTGTGCAGTGTTATTATATAATTGTGATGAAGTTGAGCTTTGCTAGTTTGGAATATCTAATAAAGTTTAACACTTTTTAAAAGATCCTTCAAAAAGATCAGTTTTCTTGCCATATGTAATATTGTTCACTGAAGATTTGAAATGAAATAGATATTTTTTCAAAACCACAAATGCATCTGTGCCTTTGTATATGAACAGTTGTATATACATGTAAGCAGATAATACATTTTGTTAATTAAGATCAGCTTTGATTTTAATTTTTCTTTCCTGTCATTCAGAATTTGTATTTGCATCTAATAGAATTCTCATTTTTCTTTTGTGATAAAACTAATGTAAAATATATTCAATACACATAGTAGTTTTTTTCACCAAAGGTCTAAAACAAGAATATGTAGACAGTAGCTACGTTGGATTTCTTTGGCTATAAGAGTTGTCTATTTCTCTGGTGATGTGTAGAATTACTAAAATGCAGCATGACAACTGTTTCTCTGTAATAGTGATCCAACATGACATGTAGTATTACACAGGGTTGCTAATACCTTCCTCTGACCATCATTTCCAGTAATTGTGGCTTGTTTTAGATGAGGAATAGGTTATTAGATATTTAAAATATTTGAGAAAAATAGGTATCTTCTCTCTTATTTACCCAAACCCTTTTATTTACTCAATATTGATGGCTCAAGTATTCTATCTTTCACTAGGGACCATCATTTATTAAAAAATGGCCTGAAATCAATTCCAAGTCTAGCTGTAGTGAAGCTTCTAGTGGGAAATGCAAGTTAAGTAATTTGTTTTCTTTCTAAAAGGATAAATTAAAATAGACAATGATTCAAAGAACAAAACAACTTAATAGAAAACATAATGGAATGCTTTGATACTATGATTCAGGGAATTTTGCTTCCTTAGTGGTAGCTAGATTGAGTGAAGGAGATTGCTTAGGTATAATGAGCAAATCTTATAATTGCAAGTATAACCCAAGCTGCATATCATCATTTAGCTCAATAAGCCTCATTAAATATTAAATATTACCTTTTAACTTTTATGCAATTAAGCAGAATTTAAAAATAAAAGTTTTAAAAATTAAAGTTTTTATTACTAAGTATCTTTTAAAATACAAATCTCACAGCTCCTTATTGTCAAGAAAAGAACACATGAAAATTTATAAATAAGGTTTTCTCTCTATTAAATTTACAGTCTTGCATTAAATATTGGTTATTGGGACCCACCATGTCCATGATTATGATTAAGTATCAATGAAAGATGACTCTTGCAGCAAATATGCATGCAAATGTTTTAAGATTATTTTCACATTATTTCACATAATTTCTTAAGCATAATAGGATAAGTAAATTATACTTTCTACACAAGCTCTTCATATTTATGAATAGACCATGTTCTAAATTTTTCAATCATTGGGGAATCCCAATGTCATATTTATGAATGGACCATGTTCTAAATGTTTCAGTCATTGGGGAATCCCAATGTCATATTTATGAATGGACCATGTTCTAAAAGTTTCAGTCATTGGGGAATCCCAGTGTCGTATTTATGAATGGACCATGTTCTAAATGTTTCAGTCATTGGGGAATCCCAGTGTCGTATTTATGAGTGGACCATGTTCTAAATGTTTCAGTCATTGGGGAATCCCTGTGTCGTATTTATGAATGGACCATGTTCAAAATGTTTCAGTCACTGGGGAATCCCAGTGTCGTATTTATGAATCGACCATGTTCTAAATGTTTCAGTCATTGAGGAATCTTCCTAGAGAAACCGTGTGAGAAATTGTAGCTAAGCTCAAAAACGGAAGACAAAAATCGATTTAACGAGGAATGTAGATTAATGTCATAGTATTATCGCGACTGTGTGCAACCACTACTTATAAACAATGATATAAGAAATGCAATCTGAAATCTGAATTCTAAATAGGAATGTAGTGCCATTATCCCTCTGGGACCCTTAGGGTCAAAATAAGATAAAAGTGATGAATGGTGGGTTGGAAGTCAGTCAGTGATCCTTGTCAAATTTTTGTATCTGTCAAGAAAAGCATCTGCTTGAGGACATCCATTTTCCTACTTCTGAGTTACAGAATAATAGGTACTTATCCTGAATGTGACATTCCCTGACGTGGACTCTGTCTTTGCTGCTTAGGTGGTGTGTGCATGAGAAAGTGCTTAACATCTGAAAACGGAGACAATCCTTAGAGAAAGATATATATGAATTTTAAAAGGAAATATACCTACGATGGAAATAAAACAAATAGCATAAATATCTAGCTGTATTTGGTCTTTTTGGTAACTATTACAATATATACATTTTCAAACAACTAAGTTCAGCACTGACTTTGGGAGAATCTAGATAAAACTGAACTGACATATAATAAGCATTGGTGTAATTAATAGCACAGCGGGCAGAACCATGGGGGTATTTCCTGAGGAAGAGGGACTATAGAGAGGCAAAAGAAAACCCAGCTCATTCTGGGGAGTGCCAGGAGCAGTTATTATATTCAGAACTGAGAACTTATTTCTAACTCACCAACCCATAGTTCTGGCTGAAGTGCAGTGGTGCAGTCATAGCTCATTCTCAGCCCCAAACTCCTGGGTTCATATGGTCCTCTCATCTCAGCCTCCTGGTAGCTATGACCACAGGTGTGCACTACTTTGTCCAGCCAGTTTATTTTATATTTTATTTTCATTTCATTTGTAAAGACTGGGTCTTGCTATGTTGCCCAGGCAGGTCACAAACTCCTATCCTCAAGCAGTCCTCTAACCTAGGCCTCCCAAAGTACTGACATTACAGGCATGAGCCATTGCATCTGGCTCAAAAATATTTCTGTCCTAATGGCTTTAACAAAGAAGTGCCGTTTTGGGGATATATACAATGGTGTGCTGCTTGGGAGTGACAAAAAAATAATTATAAGAAGAATGGAACGAATATGTCAGTATGTTTTCAAAAGCAAGTTAGCCCAAGTTTTTAAACAAGCATAATTTTAGGGTTTTTGTAACTAACTTAGGGTTTAAATGTAGCAAAAATTTTAAACATTATCATGAATACACAGAAAATTTTAATCAATTTGGTTTCCATGATGAATTTACATGCTTAAATTCCTAATTTCAATTTGCTGCTAGATATGAGAAAGTTTGAGATTTTGAAGAAGCAAGTGGTTCTTACAAATGTAGCAAACTTAAATTTTGAGGAAAATTTAATTTAACTTCCATTTTTATGACCAGATTTTGGGTCAGCTGTTAAGCATTCAAAAAATAAAATCTGATAATATCTGGCAATTCCAATTTTCAGTTTTATTGATCTTCACCATGAAATAATATATAAGGTAAGGGGCAAAATTTTGGAAAAGCAGATCACTTTGTTGTCCTATTTAGCAAGTTCTCAAATTATGCCATCTTGGAATCATTACAAGTAATTATACGAAGACAGTATCTTGTGTTTTGTATTTCATTGTTACACATCCAATTGTTCTCTAGAGATATCAGAGAAAACCCACTCAAGAAGGGAAGGTTAGATAAACAGCCCTCTCTCTCTCTCTCTCTGTCTTTGCCTCCATTTGGTTCCTTATGTTCATTTCTCAGTGCATTTCAGTTACTTTTATTGTTCCCTTCATTTTCTCTTTCATTCCAGAAGTTTAAGTGATTGCATAATTCTTTTGACAGCTGAAAGTAGTATCCGACTTTGAATGAAAGGTTTACAGCTACAGCTTTTCAATTAGAAAATCTCAGATCATGTGATCTATGAGTTTTAATATCTTAGGATCTCGACCAGTAAGGAATAATCACTTTGAAAAACCTTGATGCTACCTAGAGTTTGTGTTTTGTGAGGTTGCTTGGTAAATTATTTTCCTTTGATAATTGAATATTGCTTCAAGAGAGGTGAGCTCAGACGTTTGGCAATGAATATTGAATGTGTATTCCAAGAGACATGACCTTAAAATATCATCAAGCTAAGTAGTAGTGAAATTGAACTCTGCTGTATAATAGAAGTCAGTGTTTCTTACATCTTTGTGATATATAAATATTTTTACATTGTGGTAGATAATAATTTGTATGGGAACATTTAATTGAATTTAATTTATCCTATGGCAGAATTATGTTGCATAGGTCATTTTAGTTTTTGATTTAAGCATCTTAAAATTACAAATGCAAATATTCAACACGTAAAACCCACATGAATACACACTCCCAAACATTTGAAATCCTAACAGTCATTTCCAACAGCTTTTTCCTACAAAAGAAGTCAGCTCTTCTTAGAGAAGACATGCATTCCCATAGCTTGAGAGGTGCACACTATAAGGTAAACAGAGAAAGGATTACAGCAGTTTAAGTATACCAGCGGATTTACTTTATAGACAATAGACTTTTGAATTACTTGTCTTCAAAATTTGGTTTCTTGAGAAAATTATCTGTGTAGATTAATCATGCATTTCAGATACTTTCCAGACATCTGAATGTTGTTTTCTTAAAAGTAGCCAGCACGCCTTTTTATGCAGTCTGCATGGGAGATAGTAAGAGATGTGTATGCTGTGTATCTACTAGTAGAGATTTGTTTATGAGTGCTTCCTTAAAAAATTATTTTTTCTGAAGAAAGGGATTTCTTTTTTATAATTTAGATTAGATGATTTTAAATGTTTTTAGGTTTTAACCTCTCTGATCATCAGGGTCATTGCCATGGAAAAAATGCAAGTTATAGCATATTTCATTTTTATAAGGAAAGAAGTTGATAATTTAGACTTTTTTCTTTTACTAAATTGAATTACATCACTCAATATTTGGATGGCATTAATTCACAATAGCAACAAAAAAATCTTACTATTCAACAAAATAAAGTATGATTTCCTTCACATTTAACTTAATTTGTTCTTTAAAACATCTCCTAACGAAGGTTTTCTCATCCTCTGAAGCTGAATTTATTTAGGAAAAAATATTTTAAACACCATCCCAAGTGATATAACTATTTTTATTGAGCTTTGATGTTCTATTTGAACATATTTGAAGACTGTACAAGCACTCAATTTAGAATTAAGATTTTATTTGGAGATTTTGGTTGTATTTGAAATCTGTTGTGGAATTAAACATGAAGAATACGTCAATTTACTAGATGTCATTGTCTATGACACATTTTAGTCTTATCTTTCTGCCTATATGTAAAGAGGAATAGAAATAATTGGTATAAACAGGAAAAAAGAAGTAAAGTGGTAGGATCAGATGTGAGAAATATATAAGCTAAGATACTCTTTTTTTGTTTGTTTGTTTTTTGTTTTTGTGAGACAGAGTCTTGCTCTGTTGCCCAGGCTGGAGTGCAGTGACACAATCTTGGCTCACTGCGGCCTCCACCTCCCAGGCTCAATGGTTCTCCTGCCTCAGCCTCCTGTGTAGCTGGGATTACAGGTACGCATCACCACACCCGGCTAATTTTTGGATTTTTAGTAGAGACTAGGTTTGACCATGTTGGCTAGGCTAGTCTCAAACTCCTGACTTCAGTTGATCCGCCCACTTCAGCCTCCCAAAATTCTGGGATTTCAAGTGTGAGCCACCAGGGCCAGCCTAAGCTAAGATATTCTAGAAGCTATTAATAGTAAAATATAATGTAAATTGTTTAAAATTAATCTGTATATGAAATTTTTTCTAGGACTTTCCTGCCAGAAAAGTAGGAATAGAATGGCAAAAGGAACGAGGTTCCTTCTACAAGTAGGCACACATCCTATTTCACTTTATCCTGTGATCAGTCTCATAACCATCTCCTGGTGTGAAGTGCTAAAACTGTGCTTTAAGAATAACTTAAGTCCTTTATGTACAAACTAAAGTATGAGAGCCTGAACCTTGGAAACCAAGAGATTCCAAAAAGCCTTATGTGTGAGACTGGGTGCCACAGATCTTGGCAGAAATTACTGCTTATTCTTAATTCTTATTGTTCCTTTCTAGCACTTCAATTTATAATGCCAATATCTACCTCAGCCTAAAGACAAGCTCTAGAATCACTTGTGTTACTTATTACATTTCTTTTAAAAAGCTCATGAATTACACATGAATTTCAAAGTTGCCAACTGAGATTCCAAGGACTTAGAAAAGAAAAAACGTGGCACCTTTCCATTATAAAGGCTGTACGCAGTCTTCATAGTGTTTGTCTTTAAGGGACAACATGCCTCATCCATCAGCAACTTTTCTTCCTTAAATCATCATATCTTGCCTAAAAAGGTTTTCTGAAAACTAAGATTTGCAGATTGTTATATCACATCTTAATCTACGTATCAACTTTAGCATTATCAAAGCATGAACTGTTCTGGGTTTTCATAGTTAATTATGTTTGTGGTAATAACTGGGATGCAATTGTTTTTCTTCTGATGATTTTGTACTTGCTTTTCTTATGGTAACTTCTGATGCTTGTTTGTAAGATCTTCCTCTCTTTTCTCCATCTGGTTATCTTCTTACCTTCTGTCCTTTAACTCAGATGTCACCCACACTGTGTGTCTTTCTGGATTGCTTCTTATTTAACTGTTGCTTCTCATAGTTTACATACCTCCTCCTGTACCACACTATCAACATTTCTCAAGCTGCACTATATGCTGGGTTGTGTCTTTATTTATTTATAAGTTCCTTGATAATTCGGACTATATATTAGTATATTCAAAAAATACTTATGAAGTGTTTACTTTGGGTCAGGAAGTATTGAGTGAAGGAAATTGACCAAAACTCTGCCATCATGAAGCTCGCATTCTAACTTAGGGAGACAGATAACAGACAATGAGCCACATAAATATGCAAAGTATCGTAAGTTAGATGGTGAAAAGTAATCCTGGATGGGGATCAGATAATTTTGATAGGATAATTTTTAACTGGGTAGTCAAGAAAGGCCGCACAGAGAAGATGGCAATTGGAAGAACAAGGTGGTGAGAACTGCTGAGTCTGGAGCAAACACACAATTTGGAGCAGTAGAAGATTCCAGAAGTAACAGTATAGAGGCGAAGAAGTGGGAATTGTGTGGAGTCTTTTACTTGCTGTTGTAATGACCTTGGCTATGCTTTGAAGTGAGGTGGAAAGTTGGCAGGGACCTTAGTTTTCTTTTTAATAATTCACTATGAATTTTGAACGGTCACTATTATAGACTCAATAATTTTGCTTTATTACTCTTGCAATTGACTACAAAAGAGCGTATTGAAGAAATGTTAAATTCTAATTTAAACTGATTGAAATAGGTTTTTATCTTTTTATGTTTCTCATCACTGAATATCTCATTTTTAATTAGTTTGAAAGCATTCTAAGATAGTGAGCCAATGCAATTTAGCATAATGCATAACTTATTATTCATCAGATTTAGGTATTTAACCGAGGATGCTAATTAGGAAAGTAACTTGTTCTGTTGGATGATTTTGATAAAGCTACTTTCAAATGATTATCACATCCATTGATGTCATATTAAGTTGTGTTTCTGGAAACCAAATTTAGGCAGTGGTAATGAGTTAATATCTCTAAGTGGATACCTTTTATCTCTACAGTCAAGGATACTTGAAAGTGGAAAAACATACTGGCTTCAAGTCTTGGGAACTAGGACTTACCGGAAATGTGTGTGTTTTTTTTGTTTCCTGGTGGAATTGTCTTCTCGGAAAGATGGTGTTTCCTTTTCAATAGGAAAAAATTGATCCTATGCTGCTTTACTTTAATGCTTTGCTTTTGTCAAAATAGTGTTTTCTTAGGAAAATTAACCTATCATAATATAATGAAAAGAGAAATGCTGAAGACACAAAATGATGTCCATGTTAATATTGAGTAGGAAGCATCAAGGGACATGAGAAGAGGGAAGCGAAGAGAGGGAGAAGAGAAATTTATAGTGTAACAACAATTAGTAAAAAGGATTAGCATATACATGTAGTCAATAAGTCAATAAATGGCTGTTTATAGAAAGCCTACCAGGCACTAGGGGATATAGCAGTGAAGAAGGCAAAGACACAATTGGCTATACTGTAGTGAGGAGGGAAAGAGGAGGAAGACATACAAATACCTAAAAAAAGCAATGGTGTGAAGGGCTATAAAGTACACTACTACGAAGAAGATTACATGTGATAACATGGCTGAGTAAAACTGTCAAGGAGGAAGGCACTGATCTGGCTGTAGGTATTTCAGAGCATTTTTCTCTCTGAGGAGGTAATATTTCATTTGAGAGTTGAGTGAAGACAAAGAGGAAGGTACTTTGAAGATCTGGGGTGCTCTGAGCAGAAAGAAGGGCAGATATAAAGATTCTGTAATTTAAAAAGAGAGCTTGATAGTTTCTTACAAAGAAAAGAAGGCCGGTTTGGCTGGAATGTCCATGAAGGAAGAGCATGGAGAGAGATTACATGAGTGTTCTCAGGGGCCAAATCTAGATCTTATATCAAAATGTGAATATAAATTAACTACATTGAAAAGTGTATGATGGATGTGTGATACGATGAGGTTAGCTCTTAGGAGGGTGTACTATTGTGGAAGGGTACACTAGTGAAGGAAGGGGGTTCATTTAGCTGACTATTGCACCTGTCCAGTTGAAGGATGATGGTAGTTGGGATTATGAGTGTAGCAATAAAGTTGGAGAAAATCAGTTGAGATTGGAAGTTGATTTGAAGATGATTGAATTTACTGAGCAAGAATTATATCAAGGTATTTGGATGTAGGGACATGGGGGATTATGGTCACTTTTAGTGATATGGCAAAGTCTTGATGACATGAGGCAGTTTGCAAGTGACAGAGGTGTGGGTAGGTGCGTATGTGTGATTGATTTTACATTTTTTAATCTTAAATTAAGACGCTAGTTAGAATCCAAGTGGAGACATCAAGTAGGCACTGACAAGTTGACTTGGCTAGAGATGTGAGTTAGATCATCGTAGCCTATAGAGCATGCCTAAAGTCATGAATCTAGGTGAGGGGTTGGAAAACTATTATAGCCCATGAGCCAGATCTGGTCTGCCACCTATTTTTGTATGGCTCATGAGTTATAAGTACGTGTGGCATTTATAAGTCTAAAATGTAAAATACAGGGAAATTTTTCAGCAGGGAAAGTTCCATAAATTTGCCTCTTGGCAACACAAAGCCTGCAATATTTACTATCTGGCTCTTTGTCAAAAATGTTACTGACTCCTGATCTGGATGAAACCCTGTGAGGAGAGAGTGTTGACAGAAGAGAGAGAAGCATCACAGTGGAAATTAAAATTATGTCAACTGAAGTGTGTAGGGTAGAGAATTTAAGCCTGAGTATAACAGTAAGAGATTAAAATAACAGTAAATTCATTATCAGCATGATCAATGAAACCTTTGGGGGCAAAGAGGAACTATCTTCGTCACACCTTTCACTCACTCATAGAAAGATCTTAGGCAGGAAATATAACTTGTTTGAAGATCTGAGATAAGGCTAATGTAGTTTGGACAAAGAAAGCCAATGGGAGGATGACATTACATCTGGCCAAAGATTTAGGGAAGAGCCAAATACTTCAGGCTTTTTAAAGTGATCTTTAGATAAAGAGGAGGTCATCAAGGCATTCCGAATTTGGAGGATCAAATCACATCTGATGGAAAAAATCTGGCTGTATGTGCATCTAGGATGTAAGGAAGCCAACATGGATGTGAAGTTAAAATTGTCCATTGCAAATAATAAAATGAAGGCCCCAGGTAGCCTTGGCAAGGGCAGATTTGGTATAAAATCCTTATTGGAATGGGCTTAAGCAGTAACGGGAATACGGATCTAGCTGTTGTGTTTAGTGGAATTTTATCAGTCTTTTTGTTGTGTATGATATATAGATGGTCAAAATAAGGAACTTCTACATTTTCGGTTTTTGTTTTATTTTAATTGAGATTTGAATTAAAAATAAGAAACTTTTATTTTGAAACTTGGAGACTGTGTTTAAAAAGTATAGAGTAGGGCTAGAAAAAAACCTAAAACTCTCCTGATGAGGAGAGTGCTAATCGTGACTCTAATAATAATAAAATACTTTTCTGATAATTTTTTGTGTGTTTCATTATTTATATATGTATGGGAAGTTGTACCCTAGCCACATGCCAATTCACCTGGTGAACTTGCTCTTCAACGTGGCACAAATATTTCCTTCTATCTTTAGCCTTCCGGGGTTTCTCACATGGACTATTGGCTCTTCCTACATGAACCTGCTGGTAGTACCCTGTAGGAGACATGCTACTCCATGACAACAGGCACCACGCTGTAGGGGAATTACCATACCTGTCAATCACTATCTCTAGAATGTGGCCTTTCATGAGCCCTGAGATTTCATACTGTTTCTCTGAGCTGTAACAATATTTATATTGAAAAAATAAACATGTTCTTCTATCTTTAATATTTTATATCTTATAATTTGAATATCCCATTTTCATTATACTACTTAGCTGCTAAGTTATGTTATAAAAACAAGTTTTAATTATCTGCAAACACCTTCAAATCTAATCCTTACCGGTGAAGACTGATGTCTGGTTAACATCTGTTAGGACATTTATTTCCATACAGTATTTATAGCGCCTTTTTGTTATTGATTGGTATGATAAATGTGTAACTCTTACACAAAGACAAAATTTTTAGATTTTTGTATTTAAAATACTGGTTATCAAAAGAAAAACCCAGATGTTATTTGTTTATGTTTCTGCTTGAGGTACTGAATCTATTTCAAGTCATATTTCTCAGTATTGATATACTTAATTTTGCTGAAATAATAACACACTAACTTTAGCTACTTTTTTTCTCAGTGTATCTCCTTGTCGCTCACCATTTCTGCCTCATTTCACTTCTCATCTTTATTTCTTTTTCTTTGGTCTTCTTTTACTTTAGGGATTCTTTCAATTTAGAAGTGTTCTTGTTTTCTGTTAATTACTATTCTTCTTGGATGTACACAGTTATCCTTTTCCATTTCATTTGTGAATTCATCTCAGAGGCATTTTGTATGTGCCTTTTACTCATAGCTTCTCAGAAGTCCCTTTCGAGGTTACCGATTTAACATGTCATGTACTATAAGGTTTGCATGGCATGGTGGCAGCTGACTTTGGTCTTTACAAGGATTGAAATGTTCACTCAACATGGATTGGTAGAATTTATTTTTTCCTTAAACATTTCATCGCCTTGTAAACAAACAAAAGCAAACCCAAGACTCAAAACTGACATTACTATTGGTGCCCCTGGAAATAGCTACCTTCTCACTAAAGTAGATTTTGTCATCCAACTTTATGTGTTGTTGAACACACATGGTGCTGTATGAGCACTCACTCACTAGTCTAGAAAACATTGCTGTGACCAGTTACCAGAAAAATAAATTCAGATTGCTCTTCACCTTCCACAGATGACCCTTCTGAAAGCCATTTGAATTCATTATAAATTATAGTTATATTAGTGTGACTTTAATTCACTTGTAATCTGAACTTTATGTGCAATGCATTTTTTCCCGTGTTTAATCATTTTTGAATGCTAAATCATTTGCAAACAAATGGCTTGTCCTTGAGAAAGAATTTAAGGCTGAAAGTACATTAAGTGCCATCTGGGTATCTGTGTCAATGGTTTTGTCACTACAAATGTGTGTGTGTGTGCATATCACCTACTTTATCACATTTATTTGATAAAATTGATATGCAATCTCTAAATCATTGTGTCTCCAACTTGTGTTATGCCACAAATACAAATTTTTGTCCTAAAGTTGATGGTACCCTTTGTAAAACTAGAAGTTCTCATTTGTGCAAAGGAAGGAAAAATAAAACAAGAAACAAATTCAATAAAAAAATTAAAGGTCAGATTTCTTTTATAGCTGCTGAATTCCTTTCTTTCCTTTCCATCATCCTCACATTCCCAAATCTCAACAAAGTTAAGAAATTAAAACACATATCATGAGATCATATGTTCACCTTGTTCAGGAACTGAAGGATTACATATACAAGACTATACCTTAATAAGTAGAGGGAGAAATATGAAGATATGAATAGAATATGAAAATTTATTATAATGCAGTTGTATTCTAAAGTGTTTCCTAGGCAGGCTAAGAGTATGTTGCCAGGAAATTTTAAGAGACCCACTCCATTATATAGAAGAGGATGTGTGTAGATCTCTTAATTCTGAAATGTTTAGAACTGAGTACAACAGGTCTTTGAATAACGACGTTTCATTCAATGTCATTTCATTATGATGTTGATGAGAAAAAACAAATTGATTCCAATTGGGGTTCACTGTCTGTGTAGAGCTTATGTATTCTCCCCATGTCTGCATTGATATTCTCTGGATGCTCCAGTTTCCTCTCACTTCCCAAGGCTGTGCATGTGAGGTTGATTGACGTGTCTATGTGGTCCCAGTCTGAGTAACTGTGGGTATGTGTGAGTGCACCTGCAATGCGACGGCACCCTGTCCAGGGCTGGTTCCCACATTGCGTCCTGAGCTGACAGGATAGGCTGCGGTCAACTGCAACCCTAAACTGAAATAAGTAGGTAAATAATGATTTTACTAGCTTTTATTAATCTTAAACGTATGAATAGCTGAAATTTATTTCAGCATTTAATATTAGAAGTGTTTTGATCTTTATTTACAAGTTTGTTGACGTTTTAGTTACCAAAAGCCATAGAAGCTTAACTCTTTTGATGTCAACCTATGGTAAAATGGGTTTCGCTGACTGTATTTTTGTACCAATTAACCATCCCCAATTTATCCCTCCGTATGCGTGTATCAAAACATCACGTGACCATAAATATATATACCTATGACCAGTTTTCAAGCACCTGTCAATGATGTTAAGTGAAGACTTATTGTAGTCCTTTTTTGGCATAACGAAAATGTGTGTGTTTTGTTCAAGATTGGAAAAGTTCTTTGTGTAAAGAACTAGACAGTAAATATTATAGGCTTTGCTGGCCATATGTAGTCTCTGTCTCTCCTTCATCTACTCATTCTTCTTCTCCCCTTCCTTCTCCTTCTTTAAACACTTCCAAAATGCCAAAACAATTTTTAGCTCTCAGCCATATGAAGCAAGCCATTGATTAAATTTGGCTTGTAGGCCCATAAGGTGTGAATTCCTTTACATCATCAGAATGCCGCATATATATGAAATGTTATCTATGAGAAATTAATGGGGCTCCCAGCAGAGAGAAATTAGCCTAAGTTAAGTTTGGGCTTTGGAATTCAGGGGAATGCCATGCACAAAAATGCTCTGCTTTTAAAACTAGTTACTAACAGTCCATTTCTGATATCAGAAATACATGAAAACTACCAATTGAACGGACATTATTCACTACTTTAGTGCTGCTACTCCTGTGTGGTGGAAAAAGAATCCAGAAAGTTTTCCTTTCCATTTGAACATTCATGCAATAAAAATTTCCAAATCTTTTTTTGAACAAATTTTTTATCTTATAGCTCTCTTGTGTACTTTATAAGTACGTTTTGCTGCTTATTCTCAGTAACTGTATTGAAACAATCTGTTTTCCTTTATCAATCAAAATAAAATAAGAAATTTAGCTTAATACTAATATTAAGCTGAAGTGCAAGATATATGAAAAAGAGAGAAAAGAAGCAGGATAAACTGACCTTTTGATAACTGCAGAGGACAGCAGATCAAAGACTGGACTTTAACGTCTGACATTTTCAGAATCTATCACAGTAAGTCCACTGGGTCCAGAAATAGGTTTTAATCCTAGATTGAAATGACAATGCTGTCATGACATTGAGTTTGATGGAAAAAGTGAAGTTAAAGTTTTTCTCAATATTTTTTTAAAATCAATGATTGATTTAACTATAAAATGGACTGATTCTGAAGAACTCATTCTGACGTTGGAGGTGAAAATGCTTTTACTCTAATCATTAAAATCAATTTCTCTAGATATCTGACTTTATTCTGCTTTATAACATAAAGAATGAAACTATATTTATTAATGAAGTGTAATCTAGCAAAGTGGCATAAGCATAATTATGAGTCACTTACTAAAGTTGTGTGTTTTTTTCCATTGCATGAAAACCCTGCCTTGTTTTAATTTTTGTTGACTCTTTAAAAGCAATTTTAGGTTTGTAGAAAGAAGTGAATAAGCATTCACACGTCATCCTCAGCCTCTACCCCAATTTCCCCGATTTTTAACATCTTGCAATAGTGTGGTACATTTGTTATAGTTGATGAGTCAATATTGGTACATTACTATTGACTAAAGTATGTAGTTTGTATTAGAGTTTACTCCTTGTCTTATGAATTCTGTAGGTTTTGTCAAATGTGTAATGACAAATAATCCTCATTACAGTGTCATACAGAATAATGGATTCACTCTCCTAAAATTCTTCCTTGCTCCATCCGTTCATCGTTTCCTCTACTAATTTATGTAGAAGATAAATTAGTAGATTGAGTTGATGGTTATAGCAGTTTAAAGCACAGATAGAAAACTAGATTGACCTGCCTACCCAGACTGTGCTTCTCACTCTCACTGTGCCCTTTCTTAACCTTTGGAAATGCTTTTATTCATATATAAAATAGGCTATAACTTCATATAGTTGTATTACAAAAAGTTAATGCACAGAAAAAGACTTGTGCTAGGTATATGGTTTCTTCTCAGTTAAATGGAAGCCATTGCGTGTGTTTGTCAATAGAATTCGTCATACTTTATCTCACATATCTTTACGTCATTGTTGGCACATGACATGTTTAGACTGCACAAATCTCCTCCAAATCCCTAATAGTCACTGATCTCTTTACTGTCTCCATAGTTTTGCTTTCTCCAGAAGGTCATGTAGTTGAATCATACGGTATGTAGACTTTTCAGACTGGCTTCTTTCACTTGGCAATACGCATTTAAAGGTTCCTGTGTGTCTTCTGTAGCTTGACAGAATACTATTCCATTGCCTGGATATACCACAGTTTATTTTTCCATTCACTTCCTGAAGGACATTTCGATTTTAGTGATCATGAATAAGGCTCCTGTAACATTCATGGGAAGAAGGCTTTTGTGTGCATGTAAGTTTTCAAATCCTTTAAGTAAATACCGGGAATGTAATTGCTGGGTTGTGTGGTAGGAGTATGTTTAGTTTTATAAGAAACTGCCAAACTGACTGCCAAAGTAGCTGTACTATTCTGCATTCTCACAAGCAATGAATAAAAGTTCCTGTTTCTCCTCACATTTGCCAGCTTTTGGTATCATCAGACTTTTGGATATTGGTCATTTTAATAGTCATGTAATAATATCTCACGGTTGCTGTGACTTGCAGTTCCCTAATGATACATGACTAGTAACTTCAAAATCCCCATTTGACAGCTGTATTTAGACCTTTGGACTATTTTTTAAATGAGTTGTTTTCTTTCTTATTTTCGAGTTCTCTGTATACTTTAAATACCAGTAATTTATCTGATATGTTTTGAAAATGTTTTGAATATGTTTTGAAAAAATTTTCTCCCAACCTGTGGCTTTTGTTTTCATTCTAAGCACAGTTTTAATAACAAAAGTCTTTAATTTTAATGATGCTCAATTTCTCAATTTTTTCTTTGTCTAACCCAATAAATCAGAAAGCTTTTTATCATTTCACATGACTTAATATTCAGGCAAGGTCTATATAGGCCCCTTTCAAACAGTCATAAAGTTTAGAAGCTCTGACCTCACAAACAATAACAACGACAACATAGAAACAAAAATGACAGCTTTTGATGTTGTCTCAGTAATTTCTCAATTCAAGAACAGATTACTGAGCTTTATAAGCAATACGTATAGATATAAATTTCACAATAAAATACCTTATGATATTTATCAAATCACCTTAGTTTTGGTCACTTATTACTATTAGACTAAAATGTAATTTGTCAGACATGAGAAATCCTTTGGAGTATTTTTTAGAGAACCAAGTATTTGTTTTAGCCTTTTCAGTTCTTCTCTTGCTGTTTCTCCAGTATAGTCATTCCAATTGTCTCTATAGATGTATTAATACCAGGTACATAGTAAACACAATTATCTCCCACGTGTACCCCAACCCCCTTCCCTGTTCATGCAGTGAACATAAAGGAAGCAGGTCAAAAGGAAGCAGGTCATGTACCCTGTGATGTGCTGGGTTGTAAGGAAAGGTACACAATTAATGTACCATGTCTGAGTTTTCTTCTTCTCTGTATTTGTTCCATTTAATGCATGTATGTTTTTTATTCCTTAGGCCTCTCCAGTCCTAACACACTCAGGGATACTTGATACAGCTATAAGGCTGTGTCTTTATCAGGTACCTTTGGGTTACCCCCGGCCAGGGGTGGGAAATAGAGGAAGTGAATGTCTGTATCCTCATTAAGTATCACACAGAGCAGAAACATAAAGAAGCCTGTGCCATGAATGGGTCTCTTCTTTCTCCAAAAACCACCTACCCCTTCAACTCCCACTGCTTAAAGGAAAATCTTGTATTAGTCTCCCCATTTTCTCCTCAAACTTGCTTTAGCAAAGCAGTTCCTAAACCTCGGTTAATGTATGTCCCCACCCCTAACTCAACACACAGTCTCATGTCACATCACAGAAAAGAAGTTCAAAACAAAACAAAACAAAGCCACAGTCTTATAAGAAAAATAGGTAAGTTTTACAAAAGTTGTGTACTGTATCTCTGCTTTGAATTTTGTCATTGGCCAAGGATAGTAAAACTCTTGGAAAACTATAAAACAGGAACTTACGTAATATGTTTTACCCAAGATTTTTCAAACATTGTTGGAAGGATACTTATTAACATCTTGCAGAGGTAATGTTACATGAAAAACTTAGCATAAGACCAATCAGGTATTCTATGCAATAATGCAGATATATGAAAAAACAATATAATGAAATAAATGACTTTTCAAAAGGTATTGATCCAAGATCCACATTCTTTTTTTGGTTCAGGTGAGGCAATTAGAATGTGAAAAAAAGAAGCATAGAACAACTGTCTAATGAGAGGGACGAATGCTCCTGGGTGGAAAGTTATTAGAAGATAAATTAGTAGATTGACACTTTTGTGTAGTTTATATTTGGAGACATTCCTTTTTCCACTATTACCCTCTTAGCGCTCCGAATCTCCACTTGCATTTTCTACAGAAAGTGTGTTTCAGAACGGCTCAATCAAAACTAAGGTTCAACTCTTTTAGTTGAACAAACAGAACAGAAAGAAGTTTCACACAATTCTTCTGTGTAGTTTTTATTTGTAGACATTCTTTTTCCCAATATAGGCCTCTTAGCGCTCAGAATGTCCAATTGCAGTTTCTACAGAAAGAGTGTTTCAGAACGGCTCAATCAAAAGTAAGGTTCAACTCTGTTAGTTGAATGCACAGAACAGAAAGAAGTTTCAGACAATGCTTCTGTGTAGTTTATATTTGAACATATTCTTTTTTCCACTATTACCCACTTAGCGCTACGAATGTCCAGTTGCATTTTCTACAGACAGAGTGTTTCAAAACTGCTCAATCAAAAGTATGGTTTAACTCTGTTAGCTGAATGCTCAGATCAGAAAGAAGTTTCACAGAATGCTTCTGTGTAGTTTATATTTGAATATATTCCTTTTTCCACTACTACGCTCTTAGCGCTCCAAATGTCCAGTTGCATTTTCTACAGAAAGAGTGTTCAGATCTGCTCAATCAAAAGTATGGTTTAACTCTGTTAGCTGAATGCACAGATCAGAAAGAAGTTTCACCGAATGATTCTGTGTAGTTTATATTTGAAGACATTCCTTTTTCCACTATTACCCTCTTAGCGCTCCGAATCTCCACTTGCATTTTCTACAAAAAGAGTGTTTCATAACTGCTCAATCAAAAATATGTTTTATCTCTGTTAACTGAATTTACAGATCAGAAATAAGTTTCACAGAATGCATCTGTGTAGTTTTTATTTGAAGATATTCTTTTTCCCAATGTAGGCCTCTTAGCGCTTAGCATGTCCAATTGCAGTTTCTACAGAAAGAGTGTTTCAGAACGGCTCAATCAAAAGTAAGGTTCAACTCTGTTAGTTGAATGCACAGAACAGAAAGAATTTTCACAGAATGCTACTGTGTAGTTTATATTTGAATATATTCCTTTTTCCACTATTACCCTCTTAGCGCTCCGAATGTCCACTTGCATTTTCTACAGAAAGAGTTTTCAGAACTGCGCAATCAAAAGTATGGTTTAACTCTGTTAGCTTAATGAACATATCAGAAATAAGTTTCACACAATGCTTCTGTGTAGTTTTTATTTGAAGATATTATTTTTCCCAATAGAGGCCTCTTAGCGCTCAGAATGTCCAATTGCAGTTTCTACAGAAAGAGTGTTTCAGAAAGGCTCAATCAAAAGTAAGGTTCAACTCTGTTAGTTGAATGCACAGAACAGAAAGAAGTTTCATACAATGCTTCTGTGTGGTTTATATTTGAACATATTCTTTTTTCCACTATTACCCACTTAGCGCTACGAATGTCCAGTTGCATTTTCTACAGACAGAGTGTTTCAAAACTGCTCAATCAAAAGTATGGTTTAACTCTGTTTGCTGAATGCTCAGATCAGAAAGAAGTTTCACAGAATGCTTCTGTGTAGTTTATATTTGAATATATTCCTTTTTCCACTACTACTCTCTTAGCGCTCCAAATGTCCAGTTGCATTTTCTACAGAAAGAGAGTTCAGATCTGCTCAATCAAAAGTATGGTTTAACTCTGTTAGCTGAATGCACAGATCAGAAAGAAGTTTCACAGAATGATTCTGTGTAGTTTATATTTGGAGACATTCCTTTTTCCACTATTACCCTCTTAGCGCTCCGAATCTCCACTTGCATTTTCTACAGAAAGAGTGTTTCAGAACGGCTCAATCATAACTAAGGTTCAACTCTTTTAGTTGAACAAACAGAACAGAAAGATGTTTCACACAATTCTTCTGTGTAGTTTTTATTTGTAGACATTCTTTTTCCCAATATAGGCCTCTTAGCGCTCAGAATGTCCAATTGCAGTTTCTACAGAAAGAGTGTTTCAGAACGGCTCAATCAAAAGTAAGGTTCAACTCTGTTAGTTGAATGCACAGAACAGAAAGAAGTTTCATACAATGCTTCTGTGTAGTTTATATTTGAACATATTCTTTTTTCCACTATTACCCACTTAGCGCTACGAATGTCCAGTTGCATTTTCTACAGACAGAGTGTTTCAAAACTGCTCAATCAAAAGTATGGTTTAACTCTGTTAGCTTAATGCTCAGATCAGAAAGAAGTTTCACAGAATGCTTCTGTGTAGTTTATATTTGAATATATTCCTTTTTCCACTACTACGCTCTTAGCGCTCCAAATGTCCAATTGCATTTTCTACAGAAAGAGTGTTCAGATCTGCTCAATCAAAAGTATGGTTTAACTCTGTTAGCTGAATGCACAGATCAGAAAGAAGTTTCACCGAATGATTCTGTGTAGTTTATATTTGAAGACATTCCTTTTTCCACTATTACCCTGTTAGCGCTCCGAATCTCCACTTGCATTTTCTACAAAAAGAGTGTTTCATAACTGCTCAATCAAAAATAAGTTTTATCTCTGTTAACTGAATTTACAGATCAGAAATAAGTTTCACAGAATGCATCTGTGTAGTTTTTATTTGAAGATATTCTTTTTCCCAATGTAGGCCTCTTAGCGCTTAGCATGTCCAATTGCAGTTTCTACAGAAAGAGTGTTTCAGAACGGCTCAATCAAAAGTAAGGTTCAACTCTGTTAGCTGAATGCACAGAACAGAAAGAATTTTCACAGAATGCTACTGTGTAGTTTATATTTGAATATATTCCTTTTTCCACTATTACCCTCTTAGCGCTCGGAATGTCCACTTGCATTTTCTACAGAAAGAGTTTTCAGAACTGCGCAATCAAAAGTATGGTTTAACTCTGTTAGCTTAATGAACATATCAGAAATAAGTTTCACACAATGCTTCTGTGTAGATTTTATTTGAAGATATTATTTTTCCCAATAGAGGCCTCTTAGCGCTCAGAATGTCCAATTGAAGTTTCTACAGAAAGAGTGTTTCAGAAAGGCTCAATCAAAAGTAAGGTTCAACTCTGTTAGTTGAATGCACAGAACAGAAAGAAGTTTCATACAATGCTTCTGTGTAGTTTATATTTGAACATATTCTTTTTTCCACTATTACCCACTTAGCGCTACGAATGTCCAGTTGCATTTTCTACAGACAGAGTGTTTCAAAACTGCTCAATCAAAAGTATGGTTTAACTCTGTTTGCTGAATGCTCAGATCAGAAAGAAGTTTCACAGAATGCTTCTGTGTAGTTTATATTTGAATATATTCCTTTTTCCACTACTACTCTCTTAGCGCTCCAAATGTCCAGTTGCATTTTCTACAGAAAGAGAGTTCAGATCTGCTCAATCAAAAGTATGGTTTAACTCTGTTAGCTGAATGCACAGATCAGAAAGAAGTTTCACAGAATGATTCTGTGTAGTTTATATTTGGAGACATTCCTTTTTCCACTATTACCCTCTTAGCGCTCCGAATCTCCACTTGCATTTTCTACACAAAGAGTGTTTCAGAACGGCTCAATCAAAACTAAGGTTCAACTCTTTTAGTTGAACAAACAGAACAGAAAGATGTTTCACACAATTCTTCTGTGTAGTTTTTATTTGTAGACATTCTTTTTCCCAATATAGGCCTCTTAGCGCTCAGAATGTCCAATTGCAGTTTCTACAGAAAGAGTGTTTCAGAACGGCTCAATCAAAAGTAAGGTTCAACTCTGTTAGTTGAATGCACAGAACAGAAAGAAGTTTCATACAATGCTTCTGTGTAGTTTATATTTGAACATATTCTTTTTTCCACTATTACCCACTTAGCGCTACGAATGTCCAGTTGCATTTTCTACAGACAGAGTGTTTCAAAACTGCTCAATCAAAAGTATGGTTTAACTCTGTTAGCTGAATGCTCAGATCAGAAAGAAGTTTCACAGAATGCTTCTGTGTAGTTTATATTTTAATATATTCCTATTTCCACTACTACGCTCTTAGCGCTCCAAATGTCCAGTTGCATTTTCTACAGAAAGAGTGTTCAGATCTGCTCAATCAAAAGTATGGTTTAACTCTGTTAGCTGAATGCACAGATCAGAAAGAAGTTGCACCGAATGATTCTGTGTAGTTTATATTTGAAGACATTCCTTTTTCCACTATTACCCTCTTAGCGCTCCGAATCTCCACTTGCATTTTCTACAAAAAGAGTGTTTCATAACTGCTCAATCAAAAATATGTTTTATCTCTGTTAACTGAATTTACAGATCAGAAATAAGTTTCACAGAATGCATCTGTGTAGTTTTTATTTGAAGATATTCTTTTTCAAAATGTAGGCCTCTTAGCGCTTAGCATGTCCAATTGCAGTTTCTACAGAAAGAGTGTTTCAGAACGGCTCAATCAAAAGTAAGGTTCAACTCTGTTAGCTGAATGCACAGAACAGAAAGAATTTTCACAGAATGCTACTGTGTAGTTTATATTTGAATATATTCCTTTTTCCACTATTACCCTCTTAGCGCTCCGAATGTCCACTTGCATTTTCTACAGAAAGAGTTTTCAGAACTGCGCAATCAAAAGTATGGTTTAACTCTGTTAGCTTAATGAACATATCAGAAATAAGTTTCACACAATGCTTCTGTGTAGTTTTTATTTGAAGATATTATTTTTCCCAATAGAGGCCTCTTAGCGCTCAGAATGTCCAATTGCAGTTTCTACAGAAAGAGTGTTTCAGAAAGGCTCAATCAAAAGTAAGGTTCAACTCTGTTAGTTGAATGCACAGAACAGAAAGAAGTTTCATACAATGCTTCTGTGTAGTTTATATTTGAACATATTCTTTTTTCCACTATTACCCACTTAGCGCTACGAATGTCCAGTTGCATTTTCTACAGACAGAGTGTTTCAAAACTGCTCAATCAAAAGTATGGTTTAACTCTGTTTGCTGAATGCTCAGATCAGAAAGAAGTTTCACAGAATGCTTCTGTGTAGTTTATATTTGAATATATTCCTTTTTCCACTACTACTCTCTTAGCGCTCCAAATGTCCAGTTGCATTTTCTACAGAAAGAGAGTTCAGATCTGCTCAATCAAAAGTATGGTTTAACTCTGTTAGCTGAATGCACAGATCAGAAAGAAGTTTCACAGAATGATTCTGTGTAGTTTATATTTGGAGACATTCCTTTTTCCACTATTACCCTCTTAGCGCTCCGAATCTCCACTTGCATTTTCTACAGAAAGAGTGTTTCAGAACGGCTCAATCATAACTAAGGTTCAACTCTTTTAGTTGAACAAACAGAACAGAAAGATGTTTCACACAATTCTTCTGTGTAGTTTTTATTTGTAGACATTCTTTTTCCCAATATAGGCCTCTTAGCGCTCAGAATGTCCAATTGCAGTTTCTACAGAAAGAGTGTTTCAGAACGGCTCAATCAAAAGTAAGGTTCAACTCTGTTAGTTGAATGCACAGAACAGAAAGAAGTTTCATACAATGCTTCTGTGTAGTTTATATTTGAACATATTCTTTTTTCCACTATTACCCACTTAGCGCTACGAATGTCCAGTTGCATTTTCTACAGACAGAGTGTTTCAAAACTGCTCAATCAAAAGTATGGTTTAACTCTGTTAGCTTAATGCTCAGATCAGAAAGAAGTTTCACAGAATGCTTCTGTGTAGTTTATATTTGAATATATTCCTTTTTCCACTACTACGCTCTTAGCGCTCCAAATGTCCAGTTGCATTTTCTACAGAAAGAGTGTTCAGATCTGCTCAATCAAAAGTATGGTTTAACTCTGTTAGCTGAATGCACAGATCAGAAAGAAGTTTCACCGAATGATTCTGTGTAGTTTATATTTGAAGACATTCCTTTTTCCACTATTACCCTCTTAGCGCTCCGAATCTCCACTTGCATTTTCTACAAAAAGAGTGTTTCATAACTGCTCAATCAAAAATAAGTTTTATCTCTGTTAACTGAATTTACAGATCAGAAATAAGTTTCACAGAATGCATCTGTGTAGTTTTTATTTGAAGATATTCTTTTTCCCAATGTAGGCCTCTTAGCGCTTAGCATGTCCAATTGCAGTTTCTACAGAAAGAGTGTTTCAGAACGGCTCAATCAAAAGTAAGGTTCAACTCTGTTAGCTGAATGCACAGAACAGAAAGAATTTTCACAGAATGCTACTGTGTAGTTTATATTTGAATATATTCCTTTTTCCACTATTACCCTCTTAGCGCTCGGAATGTCCACTTGCATTTTCTACAGAAAGAGTTTTCAGAACTGCGCAATCAAAAGTATGGTTTAACTCTGTTAGCTTAATGAACATATCAGAAATAAGTTTCACACAATGCTTCTGTGTAGATTTTATTTGAAGATATTATTTTTCCCAATAGAGGCCTCTTAGCGCTCAGAATGTCCAATTGCAGTTTCTACAGAAAGAGTGTTTCAGAAAGGCTCAATCAAAAGTAAGGTTCAACTCTGTTAGTTGAATGCACAGAACAGAAAGAAGTTTCATACAATGCTTCTGTGTAGTTTATATTTGAACATATTCTTTTTTCCACTATTACCCACTTAGCGCTACGAATGTCCAGTTGCATTTTCTACAGACAGAGTGTTTCAAAACTGCTCAATCAAAAGTATGGTTTAACTCTGTTTGCTGAATGCTCAGATCAGAAAGAAGTTTCACAGAATGCTTCTGTGTAGTTTATATTTGAATATATTCCTTTTTCCACTACTACTCTCTTAGCGCTCCAAATGTCCAGTTGCATTTTCTACAGAAAGAGAGTTCAGATCTGCTCAATCAAAAGTATGGTTTAACTCTGTTAGCTGAATGCACAGATCAGAAAGAAGTTTCACAGAATGATTCTGTGTAGTTTATATTTGGAGACATTCCTTTTTCCACTATTACCCTCTTAGCGCTCCGAATCTCCACTTGCATTTTCTACACAAAGAGTGTTTCAGAACGGCTCAATCAAAACTAAGGTTCAACTCTTTTAGTTGAACAAACAGAACAGAAAGATGTTTCACACAATTCTTCTGTGTAGTTTTTATTTGTAGACATTCTTTTTCCCAATATAGGCCTCTTAGCGCTCAGAATGTCCAATTGCAGTTTCTACAGAAAGAGTGTTTCAGAACGGCTCAATCAAAAGTAAGGTTCAACTCTGTTAGTTGAATGCACAGAACAGAAAGAAGTTTCATACAATGCTTCTGTGTAGTTTATATTTGAACATATTCTTTTTTCCACTATTACCCACTTAGCGCTACGAATGTCCAGTTGCATTTTCTACAGACAGAGTGTTTCAAAACTGCTCAATCAAAAGTATGGTTTAACTCTGTTAGCTGAATGCTCAGATCAGAAAGAAGTTTCACAGAATGCTTCTGTGTAGTTTATATTTTAATATATTCCTATTTCCACTACTACGCTCTTAGCGCTCCAAATGTCCAGTTGCATTTTCTACAGAAAGAGTGTTCAGATCTGCTCAATCAAAAGTATGGTTTAACTCTGTTAGCTGAATGCACAGATCAGAAAGAAGTTGCACCGAATGATTCTGTGTAGTTTATATTTGAAGACATTCCTTTTTCCACTATTACCCTCTTAGCGCTCCGAATCTCCACTTGCATTTTCTACAAAAAGAGTGTTTCATAACTGCTCAATCAAAAATATGTTTTATCTCTGTTAACTGAATTTACAGATCAGAAATAAGTTTCACAGAATGCATCTGTGTAGTTTTTATTTGAAGATATTCTTTTTCAAAATGTAGGCCTCTTAGCGCTTAGCATGTCCAATTGCAGTTTCTACAGAAAGAGTGTTTCAGAACGGCTCAATCAAAAGTAAGGTTCAACTCTGTTAGTTGAATGCACAGAACAGAAAGAATTTTCACAGAATGCTACTGTGTAGTTTATATTTGAATATATTCCTTTTTCCCACTATTACCCTCTTAGCGCTCCGAATGTCCACTTGCATTTTCTACAGAAAGAGTGTTCAGAACTGCGCAGTCAAAAGTATGGTTTAACTCTGTTAGCTTAATGAACATATCAGAAATAAGTTTCACACAATGCTTCTGTGTAGTTTTTATTTGAAGATATTATTTTTCCCAATATAGGCCTCTTAGCGCTCAGAATGTCCAATTGCAGTTTCTACAGAAAGAGTGTTTCAGAAAGGCTCAATCAAAAGTAAGGTTCAACTCTGTTAGTTGAATGCAGAGAACAGAAAGAAGTTTTATACACTCCTTCTGTGTAGTTTATATTTGAACATATTCTTTTTTCCACTATTACCCACTTAGCGCTACGAATGTCCAGTTGCATTTTCTACAGACAGAGTGTTTCAAAACTGCTCAATCAAAAGTATGGTTTAACTCTGTTAGCTGAATGCTCAGATCAGAAAGAAGTTTCACAGAATCCTTCTGTGTAGTTTATATTTGAATATATTCCTTTTTCCACTATTACTCTCTTAGCGCTCCAAATGTCCAGTTGCATTTTCTACAGAAAGAGAGTTCAGATCTGCTCAATCAAAAGTATGGTTTAACTCTGTTAGCTGAATGCACAGATCAGAAAGAAGTTTCACAGAATGATTCTGTGTAGTTTATATTTGGAGACATTCCTTTTTCCACTATTACCCTCTTAGCGCTCCGAATCTCCACTTGCATTTTCTACAGAAAGAGTGTTTCAGAACGGCTCAATCAAAACTAAGGTTCAACTCTTTTAGTTGAACAAACAGAACAGAAAGGAGTTTCACACAATTCTTATGTGTAGTTTTTATTTGTAGACATTCTTTTTCCCAATATAGGCCTCTTAGTGCTCAGAATGTCCAATTGCAGTTTCTACAGAAAGAGTGTTTCAGAATGGCTCAATCAAAAGTAAGGTTCAACTCTGTTAGTTGAATGCACAGAACAGAAAGAAGTTTCATACAATGCTTCTGTGTAGTTTATATTTGAACATATTCTTTTTTCCACTATTACCCACTTAGCGCTACGAATGTCCAGTTGCATTTTCTACAGACAGAGTGTTTCAAAACTGCTCAATCAAAAGTATGGTTTAACTCTGTTAGCTGAATGCTCAGATCAGAAAGAAGTTTCACAGAATGCTTCTGTGTAGTTTATATTTGAATATATTCCTTTTTCCACTACTACGCTCTTAGCGCTCCAAATGTCCAGTTGCATTTTCTACAGAAAGAGTGCTCAGATCTGCTCAATCAAAAGTATGCTTTAACTCTGTTAGCTGAATGCACAGATCAGAAAGAAGTTTCACCGAATGATTCTGTGTAGTTTATATTTGAAGACATTCCTTTTTCCACTATTACCCTTTTAGCGCTCCGAATCTCCACTTGCATTTTCTACAAAAAGAGTGTTTCATAACTGCTCAATCAAAAATATGTTTTATCTCTGTTAACTGAATTTACAGATCAGAAATAAGTTTCACAGAATGCATCTGTGTAGTTTTTATTTGAAGATATTCTTTTTCCCAATGTAGGCCTCTTAGCGCTTAGCATGTCCAATTGCAGTTTCTACAGAAAGAGTGTTTCAGAACGGCTCAATCAAAAGTAAGGTTCAACTCTGTTAGTTGAATGCACAGAACAGAAAGAATTTTCACAGAATGCTACTGTGTAGTTTATATTTGAATATATTCCTTTTTCCACTATTACCCTCTTAGCGCTCCGAATGTCCACTTGCATTTTCTACAGAAAGAGTGTTCAGAACTGCGCAATCAAAAGTATGGTTTAACTCTGTTAGCTTAATGAACATATCAGAAATAAGTTTCACACAATGCTTCTGTGTAGTTTTTATTTGAAGATATTATTTTTCCCAATATAGGCCTCTTAGCGCTCAGAATGTCCAATTGCAGTTTCTACAGAAAGAGTGTTTCAGAAAGGCTCAATCAAAAGTAAGGTTCAACTCTGTTAGTTGAATGCACAGAACAGAAAGAAGTTTCATACAATGCTTCTGTGTAGTTTATATTTGAACATATTCTTTTTTCCACTATTACCCACTTAGCGCTACGAATGTCCAGTTGCATTTTCTACAGACAGAGTGTTTCAAAACTGCTCAATCAAAAGTATGGTTTAACTCTGTTAGCTGAATGCTCAGATCAGAAAGAAGTTTCACAGAATGCTTCTGTGTAGTTTATATTTGAATATATTCCTTTTTCCACTACTACTCTCTTAGCGCTCCAAATGTCCAGTTGCATTTTCTACAGAAAGAGTGTTCAGATCTGCTCAATCAAAAGTATGGTTTAACACTGTTAGCTGAATGCACAGATCAGAAAGAAGTTTCACAGAATGATTCTGTGTAGTTTATATTTGGAGACATTCCTTTTTCCACTATTACCCTCTTAGCGGTCTGAATCTCCACTTGCATTTTCTACAGAAAGAGTGTTTCAGAACGGCTCAATCAAAACTAAGGTTCAACTCTTTTAGTTGAACAAACAGAACAGAAAGAAGTTTCACACAATTCTTCTGTGTAGTTTTTATTTGTAGACATTCTTTTTCCCAATATAGGCCTCTTAGAGCTCAGAATGTCCAATTGCAGTTTCTACAGAAAGAGTGTTTCAAAACGGCTCAATCAAAAGTAAGGTTCAACTCTGTTAGTTGAATGCACAGAACAGAAAGAAGTTTCATACAATGCTTCTGTGTAGTTTATATTTGAACATATTCTTTTTTCCACTATTACCCACTTAGCGCTACGAATGTCCAGTTGCATTTTCTACAGACAGAGTGTTTCAAAACTGCTCAATCAAAAGTATGGTTTAACTCTGTTAGCTGAATGCTCAGATCAGAAAGAAGTTTCACAGAATGCTTCTGTGTAGTTTATATTTGAATATATTCCTTTCTCCAGTAATACGCTGTTAGCGCTCCAAATGTCCAGTTGCATTTTCAACAGAAAGAGTGTTCAGACCTGCTCAATCAAAAGTATGGTTTAACTCTGTTAGCTGAATGCACAGATCAGAAAGAAGTTTCACCGAATGATTCTGTGTAGTTTATATTTGAAGACATTCCTTTTTCCACTATTACCCTCTTAGCGCTCCGAATCTCCACTTGCATTTTCTACAAAAAGAGTGTTTCATAACTGCTCAATCAAAAATATGTTTTATCTCTGTTAACTGAATTTACAGATCAGAAATAAGTTTCACAGAATGCATCTGTGTAGTTTTTATTTGAAGATATTCTTTTTCCGAATGTAGGCCTCTTAGCGCTTAGCATGTCCAATTGCAGTGACTACAGATAGAGTGTTTCAGAACGGCTCAATCAAAAGTAAGGTTCAACTCTGTTAGTTGAATGCACAGAACAGAAAGAATTTTTACAGAATGCTACTGTGTAGTTTATATTTGAATATATCCCTTTTTCCACTATTACCCTCTTAGCGCTCCGAATGTCCACTTGCTTTTTCTACAGAAAGAGTGTTCAGAACTGCGCAATCAAAAGTATGGTTTAACTCTGTTAGCTTAATGAACATATCAGAAATAAGTTTCACACAATGCTTCTGTGTAGTTTTTATTTGAAGATATTATTTTTCCCAATATAGGCCTCTTAGCGCTCAGAATGTCCAATTGCAGATTCTACAGAAAGAGTGTTTCAGAAAGGCTCAATCAAAAGTAAGGTTCAACTCTGTTAGTTGAATGCACAGAACAGAAAGAAGTTTCATACAATGCTTCTGTGTAGTTTATATTTGAACATATTCTTTTTTCCACTATTACCCAATTAGCGCTACGAATGTCCAGTTGCATTTTCTACAGACAGAGTGTTTCAAAACTGCTCAATCAAAAGTATGGTTTAACTCTGTTAGCTGAATGCTCAGATCAGAAAGAAGTTTCACAGAATGCTTCTGTGTAGTTTATATTTGAATATATTCCTTTTTCCACTACTACTCTCTTAGCGCTCCAAATGTCCAGTTGCATTTTCTACAGAAAGAGTGTTCAGATCTGCTCAATCAAAAGTATGTTTTAACTCTGTTAGCTGAATGCACAGATCAGAAAGAAGTTTCACAGAATGATTCTGTGTAGTTTATATTTGGAGACATTCCTTTTTCCACTATTACCCTCTTAGCGCTCCGAATCTCCACTTGCATTTTCTATATAAAGAGTGTTTCCGAACGGCTCAATCAAAACTAAAGTTCAACTCTTTTAGTTGAACAAACAGAACAGAAAGAAGTTTCACACAATTCTTCTGTGTAGTTTTTATTTGTAGACATTCTTTTTCCCAATAAAGGCCTCTTAGCTCTCAGAATGTCCAATTGCAGTTTCTACAGAAAGAGTGTTTCAGAACGGCTGAATCAAAAGTAAGGTTCAACTCTGTTAGTTGAATGCACAGAACAGAAAGAAGTTTCATACAATGCTTCTGTGTAGTTTATATTTGAACATATTCTTTTTTCCACTATTACCCACTTAGCGCTACGAATGTCCAGTTGCATTTTCTACAGACAGAGTGTTTCAAAACTGCTCAATCAAAAGTATGGTTTAACTCTGTTAGCTGAATGCTCAGATCAGAAAGAAGTTTCACAGAATGCTTCTGTGTAGTTTATATTTGAATATATTCCTTTTTCCACTACTACGCTCTTAGCGCTCCAAATGTCCAGTTGCATTTTCTACAGAAAGAGTGTTCAGATCTGCTCAATCAAAAGTATGGTTTAACTCTGTTAGCTGAATGCACAGATCAGAAAGAAGTTTCACCGAATGATTCTGTGTAGTTTATATTTGAAGACATTCCTTTTTCGACTATTACCCCCTTAGCGCTCCGAATCTCCACTTGCATTTTCTACAAAAAGAGTGTTTCATAACTGCTCAATCAAAAATATGTTTTATCTCTGTTAACTGAAATTACAGATCAGAAATAAGTTTCACAGTATGCATCTGTGTAGTTTTTATTTGAAGATATTCTTTTTCCCAATGTAGGCCTCTTAGCGCTTAGCATGTCCAATTGCAGTTTCTACAGAAAGAGTGTTTCAGAACGGCTCAATCAAAAGTAAGGTTCAACTCTGTTAGTTGAATGCACAGAACAGAAAGAATTTTCACAGAATGCTACTGTGTAGTTTATATTTGAATATATTCCTTTTTCCACTATTACCCTCTTAGCGCTCCGAATGTCCACTTGCATTTTCTACAGAAAGAGTGTTCAGAACTGCGCAATCAAAAGTATGGTTTAACTCTGTTAGCTTAATGAACATATCAGAAATAAGTTTCACACAATGCTTCTGTGTAGTTTTTATTTGAAGATATTTTTTTTCCCAATATAGGCCTCTTAGCGCTCAGAATGTCCAATTACAGTTTCTACAGAAAGAGTGTTTCAGAAAGGCTCAATCAAAAGTAAGGTTCAACTCTGTTAGTTGAATGCACAGAACAGAAAGAAGTTTCATACAATGCTTCTGTGTAGTTTATATTTGAAGATATTCTTTTTTCCACTATTACCCACTTAGCGCTACGAATGTCCAGTTGCATTTTCTACAGACAGAGTGTTTCAAAACTGCTCAATCAAAAGTATGGTTTAACTCTGTTAGCTGAATGCTCAGATCAGAAAGAAGTGTCACAGAATGCTTCTGTGTAGTTTATATTTGAATATATTCCTTTTTCCACTACTACTCTCTTAGCGCTCCAAATGTCCAGTTGCATTTTCAACAGAAAGAGTGTTCAGATCTGCTCAATCAAAAGTATGGTTTAACTCTGTTAGCTGAATGCACAGATCAGAAAGAAGTTTCACCGAATGTTTCTGTGTAGTTTATATTTGAAGACATTCCTTTTTCCACTCTTACCCTCTTAGCGCTCCGAATCTCCACTTGCATTTTCTAGAAAAAGAGTGTTTCATAACTGCTCAATCAAAAATATGTTTTATCTCTGTTAACTGAATTTATAGATCAGAAATAAGTTTCACAGAATGCATCTGTGTAGTTTTTATTTGAAGATATTTTTTTTCCCAATGTAGGCCTCTTAGCGCTTAGCATGTCCAACTGCAGTTTCTACAGAAAGAGTGTTTCAGAACGGCTCAATCAAAAGTAAGGTTCAACTCTGTTAGTTGAATGCACAGAACAGAAAGAATTTTCACAGAATGCTACTGTGTAGTTTATATTTGAATATATTCCTTTTTCCACTATTACCCTCTTAGCGCTCCGAATGTCCACTTGCATTTTCTACAGAAAGAGTGTTCAGAACTGCGCAATCAAAAGTATGGTTTAACTCTGTTAGCTTAATGAACATATCAGAAATAAGTTTCACACAATGCTTCTGTGTAGTTTTTATTTGAAGATATTATTTTTCCCAATAGAGGCCTCTTAGCGCTCAGAATGTCCAATTGCAGTTTCTACAGAAAGAGTGTTTCAGAAAGGCTCAATCAAAAGTAAGGTTCAACTCTGTTAGTTGAATGCACAGAACAGAAAGAAGTTTCATACAATGCTTCTGTGTAGTTTATATTTGAACATATTCTTTTTTCCACTATTACCCACTTAGAGCTACGAATGTCCAGTTGCATTTTCTACAGACAGAGTGTTTCAAAACTGCTCAATCAAAAGTATGGTTTAACTCTGTTAGCTGAATGCTCAGATCAGAAAGAAGTTTCACAGAATGCTTCTGTGTAGTTTATATTTGAATATATTCCTTTTTCCACTACTACTCCCTTAGCGCTCCAAATGTCCAGTTGCATTTTCTACAGAAAGAGTGTTCAGATCTGCTCAATCAAAAGTATGGTTTAAATCTGTTAGCTGAATGCACAGACCAGAAAGAAGTTTCACAGAATGATTCTGTGCAGTTTATATTTGGAGACATTCTTTTTCCACTATTACCCTCTTAGCGCTCCGAATCTCCCCTTGCATTTTCTACAGAAAGAGAGTTTCAGAACGACTCAATCAAAACTAAGGTTCAACTCCTTTAGTTGAACAAACAGAACAGAAAGAAGTTTCACACAATTCTTCTGTGTAGTTTTTATTTGTAGACATTCTTTTTCCCAATATAGGCCTCTTAGCGCTCAGAATGTCCAATTGCAGTTTCTACAGAAAGAGTGTTTCAGAACGGCTCAATCAAAAGTAAGGTTCAACTCTGTTAGTTGAATGCACAGAACAGAAAGAAGTTTCATACAATGCTTCTGTGTAGTTTATATTTGAACATATTCTTTTTTCCACTATTACCCACTTAGCGCTACGAATGTCCAGTTGCATTTTCTACAGACAGAGTGTTTCAAAACCGCTCAATCAAAAGTATGGTTTAACTCTGTTAGCTGAATGCTCAGATCAGAAAGAAGTTTCACAGAATGCTTCTGTGTAGTTTATATTTGAATATATTCCTTTTTCCAGTAATACGCTCTTAGCGCTCCAAATGTCCAGTTGCATTTTCTACAGAAAGAGTGTTCAGATCTGCTCAATCAAAAGTATGGTTTAACTCTGTTAGCTGAATGCACAGATCAGAAAGAAGTTTCACCGAATGATTCTGTGTAGTTTATATTTGAAGACATTCCTTTTTCCACTATTACCCTGTTAGCGCTCCGAATCTCCACTTGCATTTTCTACAAAAAGAGTGTTTCATAACTGCTCAATCAAAAATATGTTTTATCTCTGTTAACTGAATTTATAGATAAGAAATAAGTTTCACAGAATGCATCTGTGTAGTTTTTATTTGAAGATATTCTTTTTCCCAATGTAGGCCTCTTAGCGCTTAGCATGTCCAATTGCAGTTTCTACAGAAAGAGTGTTTCAGAACGGCTCAATCAAAAGTAAGGTTCAACTCTGTTAGTTGAATGCACAGAACAGAAAGAATTTTCACAGAATGCTACTGTGTAGTTTATATTTGAATATATTCCTTTTTCCACTCTTACCCTCTTAGCGCTCCGAATGTCCACTTGCATTTTCTACAGAAAGAGTGTTCAGAACTGCGCAATCAAAAGTATGGTTTAACTCTGTTAGCTTAATGAACATATCAGAAATAAGTTTCACACAATGCTTCTGTGTAGTTTTTATTTGAAGATATTATTTTTCCCAATAGAGTCCTCTTAGCGCTCAGAATGTCCAATTGCAGTTTCTACAGAAAGAGTGTTTCAGAAAGGCTCAATCAAAAGTAAGGTTCAACTCTGTTAGTTGAATGCACAGAACAGAAAGAATTTTTACAGAATGCTACTGTGTAGTTTATATTTGAATATATCCCTTTTTCCACTATTACCCTCTTAGCGCTCCGAATGTCCACTTGCTTTTTCTACAGAAAGAGTGTTCAGAACTGCGCAATCAAAAGTATGGTTTAACTCTGTTAGCTTAATGAACATATCAGAAATAAGTTTCACACAATGCTTCTGTGTAGTTTTTATTTGAAGATATTATTTTTCCCAATATAGGCCTCTTAGCGCTCAGAATGTCCAATTGCAGATTCTACAGAAAGAGTGTTTCAGAAAGGCTCAATCAAAAGTAAGGTTCAACTCTGTTAGTTGAATGCACAGAACAGAAAGAAGTTTCATACAATGCTTCTGTGTAGTTTATATTTGAACATATTCTTTTTTCCACTATTACCCAATTAGCGCTACGAATGTCCAGTTGCATTTTCTACAGACAGAGTGTTTCAAAACTGCTCAATCAAAAGTATGGTTTAACTCTGTTAGCTGAATGCTCAGATCAGAAAGAAGTTTCACAGAATGCTTCTGTGTAGTTTATATTTGAATATATTCCTTTTTCCACTACTACTCTCTTAGCGCTCCAAATGTCCAGTTGCATTTTCTACAGAAAGAGTGTTCAGATCTGCTCAATCAAAAGTATGTTTTAACTCTGTTAGCTGAATGCACAGATCAGAAAGAAGTTTCACAGAATGATTCTGTGTAGTTTATATTTGGAGACATTCCTTTTTCCACTATTACCCTCTTAGCGCTCCGAATCTCCACTTGCATTTTCTATATAAAGAGTGTTTCCGAACGGCTCAATCAAAACTAAAGTTCAACTCTTTTAGTTGAACAAACAGAACAGAAAGAAGTTTCACACAATTCTTCTGTGTAGTTTTTATTTGTAGACATTCTTTTTCCCAATAAAGGCCTCTTAGCTCTCAGAATGTCCAATTGCAGTTTCTACAGAAAGAGTGTTTCAGAACGGCTGAATCAAAAGTAAGGTTCAACTCTGTTAGTTGAATGCACAGAACAGAAAGAAGTTTCATACAATGCTTCTGTGTAGTTTATATTTGAACATATTCTTTTTTCCACTATTACCCACTTAGCGCTACGAATGTCCAGTTGCATTTTCTACAGACAGAGTGTTTCAAAACTGCTCAATCAAAAGTATGGTTTAACTCTGTTAGCTGAATGCTCAGATCAGAAAGAAGTTTCACAGAATGCTTCTGTGTAGTTTATATTTGAATATATTCCTTTTTCCACTACTACGCTCTTAGCGCTCCAAATGTCCAGTTGCATTTTCTACAGAAAGAGTGTTCAGATCTGCTCAATCAAAACTATGGTTTAACTCTGTTAGCTGAATGCACAGATCAGAAAGAAGTTTCACCGAATGATTCTGTGTAGTTTATATTTGAAGACATTCCTTTTTCGACTATTACCCCCTTAGCGCTCCGAATCTCCACTTGCATTTTCTACAAAAAGAGTGTTTCATAACTGCTCAATCAAAAATATGTTTTATCTCTGTTAACTGAAATTACAGATCAGAAATAAGTTTCACAGTATGCATCTGTGTAGTTTTTATTTGAAGATATTCTTTTTCCCAATGTAGGCCTCTTAGCGCTTAGCATGTCCAATTGCAGTTTCTACAGAAAGAGTGTTTCAGAACGGCTCAATCAAAAGTAAGGTTCAACTCTGTTAGTTGAATGCACAGAACAGAAAGAATTTTCACAGAATGCTACTGTGTAGTTTATATTTGAATATATTCCTTTTTCCACTATTACCCTCTTAGCGCTCCGAATGTCCACTTGCATTTTCTACAGAAAGAGTGTTCAGAACTGCGCAATCAAAAGTATGGTTTAACTCTGTTAGCTTAATGAACATATCAGAAATAAGTTTCACACAATGCTTCTGTGTAGTTTTTATTTGAAGATATTTTTTTTCCCAATATAGGCCTCTTAGCGCTCAGAATGTCCAATTGCAGTTTCTACAGAAAGAGTGTTTCAGAAAGGCTCAATCAAAAGTAAGGTTCAACTCTGTTAGTTGAATGCACAGAACAGAAAGAAGTTTCATACAATGCTTCTGTGTAGTTTATATTTGAAGATATTCTTTTTTCCACTATTACCCACTTAGCGCTACGAATGTCCAGTTGCATTTTCTACAGACAGAGTGTTTCAAAACTGCTCAATCAAAAGTATGGTTTAACTCTGTTAGCTGAATGCTCAGATCAGAAAGAAGTGTCACAGAATGCTTCTGTGTAGTTTATATTTGAATATATTCCTTTTTCCACTACTACTCTCTTAGCGCTCCAAATGTCCAGTTGCATTTTCAACAGAAAGAGTGTTCAGATCTGCTCAATCAAAAGTATGGTTTAACTCTGTTAGCTGAATGCACAGATCAGAAAGAAGTTTCACCGAATGTTTCTGTGTAGTTTATATTTGAAGACATTCCTTTTTCCACTCTTACCCTCTTAGCGCTCCGAATCTCCACTTGCATTTTCTAGAAAAAGAGTGTTTCATAACTGCTCAATCAAAAATATGTTTTATCTCTGTTAACTGAATTTATAGATCAGAAATAAGTTTCACAGAATGCATCTGTGTAGTTTTTATTTGAAGATATTTTTTTTCCCAATGTAGGCCTCTTAGCGCTTAGCATGTCCAACTGCAGTTTCTACAGAAAGAGTGTTTCAGAACGGCTCAATCAAAAGTAAGGTTCAACTCTGTTAGTTGAATGCACAGAACAGAAAGAATTTTCACAGAATGCTACTGTGTAGTTTATATTTGAATATATTCCTTTTTCCACTATTACCCTCTTAGCGCTCCGAATGTCCACTTGCATTTTCTACAGAAAGAGTGTTCAGAACTGCGCAATCAAAAGTATGGTTTAACTCTGTTAGCTTAATGAACATATCAGAAATAAGTTTCACACAATGCTTCTGTGTAGTTTTTATTTGAAGATATTATTTTTCCCAATAGAGGCCTCTTAGCGCTCAGAATGTCCAATTGCAGTTTCTACAGAAAGAGTGTTTCAGAAAGGCTCAATCAAAAGTAAGGTTCAACTCTGTTAGTTGAATGCACAGAACAGAAAGAAGTTTCATACAATGCTTCTGTGTAGTTTATATTTGAACATATTCTTTTTTCCACTATTACCCACTTAGCGCTACGAATGTCCAGTTGCATTTTCTACAGACAGAGTGTTTCAAATCTGCACAATCAAAAGTATGGCTTAACTCTGTTAGCTGAATGCTCAGATCAGAAAGAAGTTTCACAGAATGCTTCTGTGTAGTTTATATTTGAATATATTCCTTTTTCCACTACTACTCTCTTAGCGCTCCAAATGTCCAGTTGCATTTTCTACAGAAAGAGTGTTCAGATCTGCTCAATCAAAAGTATGGTTTAACTCTGTTAGCTGAATGCACAGATCAGAAAGAAGTTTCACAGAATGATTCTGTGTAGTTTATATTTGGAGACATTCCTTTTTCCACTATTACCCTCTTAGCGCTCCGAATCTCCACTTGCATTTTCTACAGAAAGAGTGTTTCAGAACGACTCAATCAAAACTAAGGTTCAACTCCTTTAGTTGAACAAACAGAACAGAAAGAAGTTTCACACAATTCTTCTGTGTAGTTTTTATTTGTAGACATTCTTTTTCCCAATATAGGCCTCTTAGCGCTCAGAATGTCCAATTGCAGTTTCTACAGAAAGAGTGTTTCAGAACGGCTCAATCAAAAGTAAGGTTCAACTCTGTTAGTTGAATGCACAGAACAGAAAGAAGTTTCATACAATGCTTCTGTGTAGTTTATATTTGAACATATTCTTTTTTCCACTATTACCCACTTAGCGCTACGAATGTCCAGTTGCATTTTCTACAGACAGAGTGTTTCAAAACTGCTCAATCAAAAGTATGGTTTAACTCTGTTAGCTGAATGCTCAGAACAGAAAGAAGTTTCACAGAATGCTTCTGTGTAGTTTATATTTGAATATATTCCTTTTTCCAGTAATACGCTGTTAGCGCTCCAAATGTCCAGTTGCATTTTCAACAGAAAGAGTGTTCAGATCTGCTCAATCAAAAGTATGGTTTAACTCTGTTAGCTGAATGCACAGATCAGAAAGAAGTTTCACCGAATGATTCTGTGTAGTTTATATTTGAAGACATTCCTTTTTCCACTATTACCCTCTTAGCGCTCCGAATCTCCACTTGCATTTTCTACAAAAAGAGTGTTTCATAACTGCTCAATCAAAAATATGTTTTACCTCTGTTAACTGAATTTACAGATCAGAAATAAGTTGCACAGAATGCATCTGTGTAGTTTTTATTTGAAGATATTCTTTTTCCCAATGTAGGCCTCTTAGCGCTTAGCATGTCCAATTGCAGTTTCTACAGATAGAGTGTTTCAGAACGGCTCAATCAAAAGTAAGGTTCAACTCTGTTAGTTGAATGCACAGAACAGAAAGAATTTTCACAGAATGCTACTGTGTAGTTTATATTTGTATATATCCCTTTTTCCACTATTACCCTCTTAGCGCTCCGAATGTCCACTTGCATTTTCTACAGAAAGAGTGTTCAGAACTGCGCAATCAAAAGTATGGTTTAACTCTGTTAGCTTAATGAACATATCAGAAATAAGTTTCACACAATGCTTCTGTGTAGTTTTTTTTGAAGATATTATTTTTCCCAATATAGGCCTCTTAGCGCTCAGAATGTCCAATTGCAGATTCTACAGAAAGAGTGTTTCAGAAAGGCTCAATCAAAAGTAAGGTTCAACTCTGTTAGTTGAATGCACAGAACAGAAAGAAGTTTCATACAATGCTTCTGTGTAGTTTATATTTGAACATATTCTTTTTTCCACTATTGCCCAATTAGCGCTACGAATGTCCAGTTGCATTTTCTACAGACAGAGTGTTTCAAAACTGCTCAATCAAAAGTATGGTTTAACTCTGTTAGCTGAATGCTCAGATCAGAAAGAAGTTTCACAGAATGCTTCTGTGTAGTTTATATTTGAATATATTCCTTTTTCCACTACTACTCTCTTAGCGCTCCAAATGTCCAGTTGCATTTTCTACAGAAAGAGTGTTCAGATCTGCTCAATCAAAAGTATGGTTTAACTCTGTTAGCTGAATGCACAGATCAGAAAGAAGTTTCACAGAATGATTCTGTGTAGTTTATATTTGGAGACATTCCTTTTTCCACTATTACCCTCTTAGCGCTCCGAATCTCCACTTGCATTTTCTATATAAAGAGTGTTTCCGAACGGCTCAATCAAAACTAAGGTTCAACTCTTTTAGTTGAACAAACAGAACAGAAAGAAGTTTCACACAATTCTTCTGTGTAGTTTTTATTTGTAGACATTCTTTTTCCCAATATAGGCCTCTTAGCTCTCAGAATGTCCAATTGCAGTTTCTACAGAAAGAGTGTTTCAGAACGGCTCAATCAAAAGTAAGGTTCAACTCTGTTAGTTGAATGCACAGAACAGAAAGAAGTTTCATACAATGCTTCTGTGTAGTTTATATTTGAACATATTCTTTTTTCCACTATTACCCACTTAGCGCTACGAATGTCCAGTTGCATTTTCTACAGACAGAGTGTTTCAAAACTGCTCAATCAAAAGTATGGTTTAACTCTGTTAGCTGAATGCTCAGATCAGAAAGAAGTTTCACAGAATGCTTCTGTGTAGTTTATATTTGAATATATTCCTTTTTCCACTACTACGCTCTTAGCGCTCCAAATGTCCAGTTGCATTTTCTACAGAAAGAGTGTTCAGATCTGCTCAATCAAAAGTATGGTTTAACTCTGTTAGCTGAATGCACAGATCAGAAAGAAGTTTCACCGAATGATTCTGTGTAGTTTCTATTTGAAGACATTACTTTTTCCACTATTACCCCCTTAGCGCTCCGAATCTCCACTTGCATTTTCTACAAAAAGAGTGTTTCATAACTGCTCAATCAAAAATATGTTTTATCTCTGTTAACTGAAATTACAGATCAGAAATAAGTTTCACAGAATGCATCTGTGTAGTTTTTATTTGAAGATATTCTTTTTCCCAATGTAGGCCTCTTAGCGCTTAGCATGTCCAATTGCAGTTTCTACAGAAAGAGTGTTTCAGAACGGCTCAATCAAAAGTAAGGTTCAACTCTGTTAGTTGAATGCACAGAACAGAAAGAATTTTCACAGAATGCTACTGTGTAGTTTATATTTGAATATATTCCTTTTTCCACTATTACCCTCTTAGCGCTCCGAATGTCCACTTGCATTTTCTACAGAAAGAGTGTTCAGAACTGCACAATCAAAAGTATGGTTTAACTCTGTTAGCTTAATGAACATATCAGAAATAAGTTTCACACAATGCTTCTGTGTAGTTTTTATTTGAAGATATTTTTTTTCCCAATATAGGCCTCTTAGCGCTCAGAATGTCCAATTGCAGTTTCTACAGAAAGAGTGTTTCAGAAAGGCTCAATCAAAAGTAAGGTTCAACTCTGTTAGTTGAATGCACAGAACAGAAAGAAGTTTCATACAATGCTTCTGTGTAGTTTATATTTGAAGATATTCTTTTTTCCCCTATTACCCACTTAGCGCTACGAATGTCCAGTTGCATTTTCTACAGACAGAGTGTTTCAAAACTGCTCAATCAAAAGTATGGTTTAATTCTGTTAGCTGAATGCTCAGATCAGAAAGAAGTTTCACAGAATGCTTCTGTGTAGTTTATATTTGAATATATTCCTTTTTCCACTACTACTCTCTTAGCGCTCCAAATGTCCAGTTGCATTTTCTACAGAAAGAGTGTTCAGATCTGCTCAATCAAAAGTATGGTTTAACTCTGTTAGCTGAATGCACAGATCAGAAAGAAGTTTCACAGAATGATTCTGTGTAGTTTATATTTGGAGACATTCCTTTTTCCACTATTACCCTCTTAGCGCTCCGAATCTCCACTTGCATTTTCTACAGAAAGAGTGTTTCAGAACGGCTCAATCAAAACTAAGGTTCAACTCTTTTAATTGAACGAACAGAACAGAAAGAAGTTTCACACAATTCTTCTGTGTAGTTTTTATTTGTAGACATTCTTTTTCCCAATATAGGCCTCTTAGCGCTCAGAATGTCCAATTGCAGTTTCTACAGAAAGAGAGTTTCAGAACGGCTCAATCAAAAGTAAGGTTCAACTCTGTTAGTTGAATGCACAGAACAGAAAGAAGTTTCATACAATGCTTCTGTGTAGTTTATATTTGAACATATTCTCTTTTCCACTATTACCCACTTAGCGCTACGAATGTCCAGTTGCATTTTCTACAGACAGAGTGTTTCAAAACTGCTCAATCAAAAGTATGGTTTAACTCTGTTAGCTGTATGCTCAGATCAGAAAGAAGTTTCACAGAATGCTTCTGTGTAGTTTATATTTGTATATATTCCTTTTTCCACTACTACGCTCTTAGCGCTCCAAATGTCCAGTTGCATTTTCAACAGAAAGAGTGTTCAGATCTGCTCAATCAAAATATGGTTTAACTCTTTTAGCTGAATGCACAGATCAGAAAGAAGTTTCACCGAATGATTCTGTGTAGTTTATATTTGAAGACATTCCTTTTTCCACTATTACCCTGTTAGCGCTCCGAATCTCCACTTGCATTTTCTACAAAAAGAGTGTTTCATAACTGCTCAATCAAAAATATGTTTTATCTCTGTTAACTGAATTTATAGATCAGAAATAAGTTTCACAGAATGCATCTGTGTAGTTTTTATTTGAAGATATTCTTTTTCCCAATGTAGGCCTCTTAGCGCTTAGCATGTCCAATTGCAGTTTCTACAGAAAGATTGTTTCAGAACGGCTCAATCAAAAGTAAGGTTCAACTCTGTTAGTTGAATGCACAGAACAGAAAGAATTTTCACAGAATGCTACTGTGTAGTTTATATTTGAATATATTCCTTTTTCCACTCTTACCCTCTTAGCGCTCCGAATGTCCACTTGCATTTTCTACAGAAAGAGTGTTCAGAACTGCGCAATCAAAAGTATGGTTTAACTCTGTTAGCTTAATGAACATATCAGAAATAAGTTTCACACAATGCTTCTGTGTAGTTTTTATTTGAAGATATTATTTTTCCCAATAGAGTCCTCTTAGCGCTCAGAATGTCCAATTGCAGTTTCTACAGAAAGAGTGTTTCAGAAAGGCTCAATCAAAGTAAGGTTCAACTCTGTTAGTTGAATGCACAGAACAGAAAGAAGTTTCATACAATGCTTCTGTGTAGTTTATATTTGAACATATTCTTTTTTCCACTATTACCCACTTAGCGCTACGAATGTCCAGTTGCATTTTCTACAGACAGAGTGTTTCAAAACTGCTCAATCAAAAGTATGGTTTAACTCTGTTAGCTGAATGCTCAGATCAGAAAGAAGTTTCACAGAATGCTTCTGTGTAGTTTATATTTGAATATATTCCTTTTTCCACTACTACTCTCTTAGCGCTCCAAATGTCCAGTTGCATTTTCTACAGAAAGAGTGTTCAGATCTGCTCAATCAAAAGTATGGTTTAACTCTGTTAGCTGAATGCACAGATCAGAAAGAAGTTTCACAGAATGATTCTGTGTAGTTTATATTTGAAGACATTCCTTTTTCCACTATTACCCTCTTAGCGCTCCGAATCTCCACTTGCATTTTCTACAGAAAGAGTGTTTCAGAACGACTCAATCAAAACTAAGGTTCAACTCCTTTAGTTGAACAAACAGAACAGAAAGAAGTTTCACACAATTCTTCTGTGTAGTTTTTATTTGTAGACATTCTTTTTCCCAATATAGGCCTCTTAGCGCTCAGAATGTCCAATTGCAGTTTCTACAGAAAGAGTGTTTCAGAACGGCTCAATCAAAAGTAAGGTTCAACTCTGTTAGTTGAATGCACAGAACAGAAAGAAGTTTCATACAATGCTTCTGTGTAGTTTATATTTGAACATATTCTTTTTTCCACTATTACCCACTTAGCGCTACGAATGTCCAGTTGCATTTTCTACAGACAGAGTGTTTCAAAACTGCTCAATCAAAAGTATGGTTTAACTCTGTTAGCTGAATGCTCAGATCAGAAAGAAGTTTCACAGAATGCTTCTGTGTAGTTTATATTTGAATATATTCCTTTTTCCAGTAATACGCTCTTAGCGCTCCAAATGTCCAGTTGCATTTTCAACAGAAAGAGTGTTCAGATCTGCTCAATCAAAAGTATGGTTTAACTCTGTTAGCTGAATGCACAGATCAGAAAGAAGTTTCACCGAATGATTCTGTGTAGTTTATATTTGAAGACATTCCTTTTTCCACTATTACCCACTTAGCGCTCCGAATCTCCACTTGCATTTTCTACAAAAAGAGTGTTTCATAACTGCTCAATCAAAAATATGTTTTATCTCTGTTAACTGAATTTACAGATCAGAAATAAGTTTCACAGAATGCATCTGTGTAGTTTTTATTTGAAGATATTCTTTTTCCCAATGTAGGCCTCTTAGCGCTTAGCATGTCCAATTGCAGTTTCTACAGATAGAGTGTTTCAGAACGGCTCAATCAAAAGTAAGGTTCAACTCTGTTAGTTGAATGCACAGAACAGAAAGAAGTTTCATACAATGCTTCTGTGTAGTTTATATTTGAACATATTCTTTTTTCCACTATTACCCACTTCGCGCTACGAATGTCCAGTTGCATTTTCTACAGACAGAGTGTTTCAAAACTGCTCAATCAAAAGTATGGTTTAACTCTGTTAGCTGAATGCTCAGATCAGAAAGAAGTTTCACAGAATGCTTCTGTGTAGTTTATATTTGAATATATTCCTTTTTCCACTACTACGCTCTTAGCGCTCCAAATGTCCAGTTGCATTTTCTACAGAAAGAGTGTTCAGATCTGCTCAATCAAAAGTATGGTTTAACTCTGTTAGCTGAATGCACAGATCAGAAAGAAGTTTCACCGAATGATTCTGTGTAGTTTATATTTGAAGACATTCCTTTTTCCACTATTACCCCCTTAGCGCTCCGAATCTCCACTTGCATTTTCTACAAAAAGAGTGTTTCATAACTGCTCAATCAAAAATATGTTTTATCTCTGTTATCTGAAATTACAGATCAGAAATAAGTTTCACAGAATGCATCTGTGTAGTTTTTATTTGAAGATATTCTTTTTCCCAATGTAGGCCTCTTAGCGCTTAGCATGTCCAATTGCAGTTTCTACAGAAAGAGTGTTTCAGAACGGCTCAATCAAAAGTAAGGTTCAACTCTGTTAGTTGAATGCACAGAACAGAAAGAATTTTCACAGAATGCTACTGTGTAGTTTATATTTGAATATATTCCTTTTTCCACTATTACCCTCTTAGCGCTCCGAATGTCCACTTGCATTTTCTACAAAAAGAGTGTTTCATAACTGCTCAATCAAAAATATGTTTTATCTCTGTTAACTGAATTTATAGATCAGAAATAAGTTTCACAGAATGCATCTGTGTAGTTTTTATTTGAAGATATTCTTTTTCCCAATGTAGGCCTTTTAGCGCTTAGCTTGTCCAATTGCAGTTTCTACAGAAAGAGTGTTTCAGAACGGCTCAATCAAAAGTAAGGTTCAACTCTGTTAGTTGAATGCACAGAACAGAAAGAATTTTCACAGAATGCTACTGTGTAGTTTATATTTGAATATATTCCTTTTTCCACTCTTACCCTCTTAGCGCTCCGAATGTCCACTTGCATTTTCTACAGAAAGAGTGTTCAGAACTGCGCAATCAAAAGTATGGTTTAATTCTGTTAGCTGAATGCTCAGATCAGAAAGAAGTTTCACAGAATGCTTCTGTGTAGTTTATATTTGAATATATTCCTTTTTCCACTACTACTCTCTTAGCGCTCCAAATGTCCAGTTGCATTTTCTACAGAAAGAGTGTTCAGATCTGCTCAATCAAAAGTATGGTTTAACTCTGTTAGCTGAATGCACAGATCAGAAAGAAGTTTCACAGAATGATTCTGTGTAGTTTATATTTGGAGACATTCCTTTTTCCACTATTACCCTCTTAGCGCTCCGAATCTCCACTTGCATTTTCTACAGAAAGGTGTTTCAGAACGGCTCAATCAAAACTAAGGTTCAACTCTTTTAATTGAACGAACAGAACAGAAAGAAGTTTCACACAATTCTTCTGTGTAGTTTTTATTTGTAGACATTCTTTTTCCCAATATAGGCCTCTTAGCGCTCAGAATGTCCAATTGCAGTTTCTACAGAAAGAGAGTTTCAGAACGGCTCAATCAAAAGTAAGGTTCAACTCTGTTAGTTGAATGCACAGAACAGAAAGAAGTTTCATACAATGCTTCTGTGTAGTTTATATTTGAACATATTCTCTTTTCCACTATTACCCACTTAGCGCTACGAATGTCCAGTTGCATTTTCTACAGACAGAGTGTTTCAAAACTGCTCAATCAAAAGTATGGTTTAACTCTGTTAGCTGTATGCTCAGATCAGAAAGAAGTTTCACAGAATGCTTCTGTGTAGTTTATATTTGTATATATTCCTTTTTCCACTACTACGCTCTTAGCGCTCCAAATGTCCAGTTGCATTTTCAACAGAAAGAGTGTTCAGATCTGCTCAATCAAAATATGGTTTAACTCTTTTAGCTGAATGCACAGATCAGAAAGAAGTTTCACCGAATGATTCTGTGTAGTTTATATTTGAAGACATTCCTTTTTCCACTATTACCCTGTTAGCGCTCCGAATCTCCACTTGCATTTTCTACAAAAAGAGTGTTTCATAACTGCTCAATCAAAAATATGTTTTATCTCTGTTAACTGAATTTATAGATCACAAATAAGTTTCACAGAATGCATCTGTGTAGTTTTTATTTGAAGATATTCTTTTTCCCAATGTAGGCCTCTTAGCGCTTAGCACGTCCAATTGCAGTTTCTACAGAAAGATTGTTTCAGAACGGCTCAATCAAAAGTAAGGTTCAACTCTGTTAGTTGAATGCACAGAACAGAAAGAATTTTCACAGAATGCTACTGTGTAGTTTATATTTGAATATATTCCTTTTTCCACTCTTACCCTCTTAGCGCTCCGAATGTCCACTTGCATTTTCTACAGAAAGAGTGTTCAGAACTGCGCAATCAAAAGTATGGTTTAACTCTGTTAGCTTAATGAACATATCAGAAATAAGTTTCACACAATGCTTCTGTGTAGTTTTTATTTGAAGATATTATTTTTCCCAATAGAGTCCTCTTAGCGCTCAGAATGTCCAATTGCAGTTTCTACAGAAAGAGTGTTTCAGAAAGGCTCAATCAAAAGTAAGGTTCAACTCTGTTAGTTGAATGCACAGAACAGAAAGAAGTTTCATACAATGCTTCTGTGTAGTTTATATTTGAACATATTCTTTTTTCCACTATTACCCACTTAGCGCTACGAATGTCCAGTTGCATTTTCTACAGACAGAGTGTTTCAAAACTGCTCAATCAAAAGTATGGTTTAACTCTGTTAGCTGAATGCTCAGATCAGAAAGAAGTTTCACAGAATGCTTCTGTGTAGTTTATATTTGAATATATTCCTTTTTCCACTACTACTCTCTTAGCGCTCCAAATGTCCAGTTGCATTTTCTACAGAAAGAGTGTTCAGATCTGCTCAATCAAAAGTATGGTTTAACTCTGTTAGCTGTATGCACAGATCAGAAAGAAGTTTCACAGAATGATTCTGTGTAGTTTATATTTGGAGACATTCCTTTTTCCACTATTACCCTCTTAGCGCTCCGAATCTCCACTTGCATTTTCTACAGAAAGAGTGTTTCAGAACGACTCAATCAAAACTAAGGTTCAACTCCTTTAGTTGAACAAACAGAACAGAAAGAAGTTTCACACAATTCTTCTGTGTAGTTTTTATTTGTAGACATTCTTTTTCCCAATATAGGCCTCTTAGCGCTCAGAATGTCCAATTGCAGTTTCTACAGAAAGAGTGTTTCAGAACGGCTCAATCAAAAGTAAGGTTCAACACTGTTAGTTGAATGCACAGAACAGAAAGAAGTTTCATACAATGCTTCTGTGTAGTTTATATTTGAACATATTCTTTTTTCCACTCTTACCCACTTAGCGCTACGAATGTCCAGTTGCATTTTCTACAGACAGAGTGTTTCAAAACTGCTCAATCAAAAGTATGGTTTAACTCTGTTAGCTGAATGCTCAGATCAGAAAGAAGTTTCACAGAATGCTTCTGTGTAGTTTATATTAGAATATATTCCTTTTTCCAGTAATACGCTCTTAGCGCTCCAAATGTCCAGTTGCATTTTCAACAGAAAGAGTGTTCAGATCTGCTCAATCAAAAGTATGGTTTAACTCTGTTAGCTGAATGCACAGATCAGAAAGAAGTTTCACCGAATGATTCTGTGTAGTTTATATTTGAAGACATTCCTTTTTCCACTATTACCCTCTTAGCGCTCCGAATCTCCACTTGCATTTTCTACAAAAAGCGTGTTTCATAACTGCTCAATCAAAAATATGTTTTATCTCTGTTAACTGAATTTACAGATCAGAAATAAGTTTCACAGAATGCATCTGTGTAGTTTTTATTTGAAGATATTCTTTTTCCCAATGTAGGCCTCTTAGCGCTTAGCATGTCCAATTGCAGTTTCTACAGATAGAGTGTTTCAGAACGGCTCAATCAAAAGTAAGGTTCAACTCTGTTAGTTGAATGCACAGAACAGAAAGAAGTTTCATACAATGCTTCTGTGTAGTTTATATTTGAACATATTCTTTTTTCCACTATTACCCACTTCGCGCTACGAATGTCCAGTTGCATTTTCTACAGACAGAGTGTTTCAAAACTGCTCAATCAAAAGTATGGTTTAACTCTGTTAGCTGAATGCTCAGATCAGAAAGAAGTTTCACAGAATGCTTCTGTGTAGTTTATATTTGAATATATTCCTTTTTCCACTACTACGCTCTTAGCGCTCCAAATGTCCAGTTGCATTTTCTACAGAAAGAGTGTTCAGATCTGCTCAATAAAAAGTATGGTTTAACTCTGTTAGCTGAATGCACAGATCAGAAAGAAGTTTCACCGAATGATTCTGTGTAGTTTATATTTGAAGACATTCCTTTTTCCACTATTACCCCCTTAGCGCTCCGAATCTCCACTTGCATTTTCTACAAAAAGAGTGTTTCATAACTGCTCAATCAAAAATATGTTTTATCTCTGTTATCTGAAATTACAGATCAGAAATAAGTTTCACAGAATGCATCTGTGTAGTTTTTATTTGAAGATATTCTTTTTCCCAATGTAGGCCTCTTAGCGCTTAGCATGTCCAATTGCAGTTTCTACAGAAAGAGTGTTTCAGAACGGCTCAATCAAAAGTAAGGTTCAACTCTGTTAGTTGAATGCACAGAACAGAAAGAATTTTCACAGAATGCTACTGTGTAGTTTATATTTGAATATATTCCTTTTTCCACTATTACCCTCTTAGCGCTCCGAATGTCCACTTGCATTTTCTACAAAAAGAGTGTTTCATAACTGCTCAATCAAAAATATGTTTTATCTCTGTTAACTGAATTTATAGATCAGAAATAAGTTTCACAGAATGCATCTGTGTAGTTTTTATTTGAAGATATTCTTTTTCCCAATGTAGGCCTCTTAGCGCTTAGCTTGTCCAATTGCAGTTTCTACAGAAAGAGTGTTTCAGAACGGCTCAATCAAAAGTAAGGTTCAAATCTGTTAGTTGAATGCACAGAACAGAAAGAATTTTCACAGAATGCTACTGTGTAGTTTATATTTGAATATATTCCTTTTTCCACTCTTACCCTCTTAGCGCTCCGAATGTCCACTTGCATTTTCTACAGAAAGAGTGTTCAGAACTGCGCAATCAAAAGTATGGTTTAATTCTGTTAGCTGAATGCTCAGATCAGAAAGAAGTTTCACAGAATGCTTCTGTGTAGTTTATATTTGAATATATTCCTTTTTCCACTACTACTCTCTTAGCGCTCCAAATGTCCAGTTGCATTTTCTACAGAAAGAGTGTTCAGATCTGCTCAATCAAAAGTATGGTTTAACTCTGTTAGCAGAATGCACAGATCAGAAAGAAGTTTCACAGAATGATTCTGTGTAGTTTATATTTGGAGACATTCCTTTTTCCACTATTACCCTCTTAGCGCTCCGAATCTCCACTTGCATTTTCTACAGAAAGGTGTTTCAGAACGGCTCAATCAAAACTAAGGCTCAACTCTTTTAATTGAACGAACAGAACAGAAAGAAGTTTCACACAATTCTTCTGTGTAGTTTTTATTTGTAGACATTCTTTTTCCCAATATAGGCCTCTTAGCGCTCAGAATGTCCAATTGCAGTTTCTACAGAAAGAGTGTTTCAGAACGGCTCAATCAAAAGTAAGGTTCAACTCTGTTAGTTGAATGCACAGAACAGAAAGAAGTTTCATACAATGCTTCTGTGTAGTTTATATTTGAACATATTCTTTTTTCCACTATTACCCACTTAGCGCTACGAATGTCCAGTTGCATTTTCTACAGACAGAGTGTTTCAAAACTGCTCAATCAAAAGTATGGTTTAACTCTGTTAGCTGAATGCTCAGATCAGAAAGAAGTTTCACAGAATGCTTCTGTGTAGTTTATATTAGAATATATTCCTTTTTCCAGTAATACGCTCTTAGCGCTCCAAATGTCCAGTTGCATTTTCAACAGAAAGAGTGTTCAGATCTGCTCAATCAAAAGTATGGTTTAACTCTGTTAGCTGAATGCACAGATCAGAAAGAAGTTTCACCGAATGATTCTGTGTAGTTTATATTTGAAGACATTCCTTTTTCCACTATTACCCCCTTAGCGCTCCGAATCTCCACTTGCATTTTCTACAAAAAGAGTGTTTCATAACTGCTCAATCAAAAATATGTTTTATCTCTGTTAACTGAATTTATAGATCAGAAATAAGTTTCACAGAATGCATCTGTGTAGTTTTTATTTGAAGATATTCTTTTTCCCAATGTAGGCCTCTTAGCGCTTAGCATGTCCAATTGCAGTTTCTACAGAAAGAGTGTTTCAGAACGGCTCAATCAAAAGTAAGGTTCAACTCTGTTAGTTGAATGCACAGAACAGAAAGAATTTTCACAGAATGCTACTGTGTAGTTTATATTTGAATATATTCCTTTTTCCACTCTTACCCTCTAAGCGCTCCGAATGTCCACTTGCATTTTCTACAGAAAGAGTGTTCAGAACTGCGCAATCAAAAGTATGGTTTAACTCTGTTAGCTTAATGAACATATCAGAAATAAGTTTCAAACAATGCTTCTGTGTAGTTTTTATTTGAAGATATTATTTTTCCCAATAGAGTCCTCTTAGCGCTCAGAATGTCCAATTGCAGTTTCTACAGAAAGAGTGTTTCAGAAAGGCTCAATCAAAAGTAAGGTTCAACTCTGTTAGTTGAATGCACAGAACAGAAAGAAGTTTCATACAATGCTTCTGTTTAGTTTATATTTGAACATATTCTTTTTTCCACTATTACCCACTTAGCGCTACGAATGTCCAGTTGCATTTTCTACAGACAGAGTGTTTCAAAACTGCTCAATCAAAAGTATGGTTTAAGTCTGTTAGCTGAATGCTCAGATCAGAAAGAAGTTTCACAGAATGCTTCTGTGTAGTTTATATTTGAATATATTCCTTTTTCCACTACTACTCTCTTAGCGCTCCAAATGCCCAGTTGCATTTTCTACAGAAAGAGTGCTCAGATCTGCTCAATCAAAAGTATGGTTTAACTCTGTTAGCTGAATGCACAGATCAGAAAGAAGTTTCACAGAATGATTCTGTGTAGTTTATATTTGGAGACATTCCTTTTTCCACTATTACCCTCTTAGCGCTCCGAATCTCCACTTGCATTTTCTACAGAAAGAGTGTTTCAGAACGGCTCAATCAAAACTAAGGTTCAACTCTTTTAGTTGAACGAACAGAACAGAAAGAAGTTTCACACAATTCTTCTGTGTAGTTTTTATTTGTAGACATTCTTTTTCCCAATATAGGCCTCTTAGCGCTCAGAATGTCCAATTGCAGTTTCTACAGAAAGAGTGTTTCAGAACGGCTCAATCAAAAGTAAGGTTCAACTCTGTTAGTTGAATGCACAGAACAGAAAGAAGTTTCATACAATGCTTCTGTGTAGTTTATATTTGAACATATTCTCTTTTCCACTATTACCCACTTAGCGCTACGAATGTCCAGTTGCATTTTCTACAGACAGAGTGTTTCAAAACTGCTCAATCAAAAGTATGGTTTAACTCTGTTAGCTGTATGCTGAGATCAGAAAGAAGTTTCACAGAATGCTTCTGTGTAGTTTATATTTGAATATATTCCTTTTTCCACTACTACGCTCTTAGCGCTCCAAATGTCCAGTTGCATTTTCAACAGAAAGAGTGTTCAGATCTGCTCAATCAAAATATGGTTTACCTCTGTTAGCTGAATGCACAGATCAGAAAGAAGTTTCACCGAATGATTCTGTGTAGTTTATATTTGAAGACATTCCTTTTTCCACTATTACCCTGTTAGCGCTCCGAATCTCCACTTGCATTTTCTACAAAAAGAGTGTTTCATAACTGCTCAATCAAAAATATGTTTTATCTCTGTTAACTGAATTTATAGATCAGAAATAAGTTTCACAGAATGCATCTGTGTAGTTTTTATTTGAAGATATTCTTTTTCCCAATGTAGGCCTCTTAGCGCTTAGCTTGTCCAATTGCAGTTTCTACAGAAAGAGTGTTTCAGAACGGCTCAATCAAAAGTAAGGTTCAACTCTGTTAGTTGAATGCACAGAACAGAAAGAATTTTCACAGAATGCTACTGTGTAGTTTATATTTGAATATATTCCTTTTTCCACTCTTACCCTCTTAGCGCTCCGAATGTCCACTTGCATTTTCTACAGAAAGAGTGTTCAGAACTGCGCAATCAAAAGTATGGTTTAATTCTGTTAGCTGAATGCTCAGATCAGAAAGAAGTTTCACAGAATGCTTCTGTGTAGTTTATATTTGAATATATTCCTTTTTCCACTACTACTCTCTTAGCGCTCCAAATGTCCAGTTGCATTTTCTACAGAAAGAGTGTTCAGATCTGCTCAATCAAAAGTATGGTTTAACTATGTTAGCTGAATACACAGATCAGAAACAAGTTTCACAGAATGATTCTGTGTAGTTTATTTTTGGAGACATTCCTTTTTCCACTATTACCCTCTTAGCGCTCCGAATCTCCACTTGCATTTCCTACAGAAAGACTGTTACAGAACGGCTCAATCAAAACTAAGGTTCAACTCTTTTAGTTGAACAAACAGAACAGAAAGAAGTTTCACACAATTCTTCTGTGTAGTTTTTATTTGTAGACATTCTTTTTCCCAACATAGACCTCTTAGCGCTCAGAATGTCCAATTGCACTTTCTACAGAAAGAGTGTTTCAGAAAGGCTCAATCAAAAGTAAGGTTCAACTCTGTTAGTTGAATGCACAGAACAGAAAGAAGTTTCATACAATGCTTCTGTGTAGTTTATATTTGAACATATTCTTTTTTCCACTATTACCCACTTAGCGCTACGAATGTCCAGTTGCATTTTCTACAGACAGAGTGTTTCAAAACTGCTCAATCAAAAGTATGGTTTAACTCTGTTAGCTGAATGCACAGATCAGAAAGAAGTTTCACAGAATGCTTCTGTGTAGTTTATATTTGAATATATTCCTTTTTCCACTACTACGCTCTTAGCGCTCCAAATGTCCAGTTGCATTTTCAACAGCAAGAGTGTTCAGATCTGCTCAATCAAAAGTATGGTTTAACTCTGTTAGCTGAATGCACAGATCAGAAAGAAGTTTCACCGAATGATTCTGTGTAGTTTATATTTGAAGACATTCCTTTTTCCACTATTACCCTCTTAGCGCTCCGAATCTCCACTTGCATTTTCTACAAAAAGAGTGTTTCATAACTGCTCAATCAAAAATATGTTTTATCTCTGTTAACTGAATTTACAGATCAGAAATAAGTTTCACAGAGTGCATCTGTGTAGTTTTTATTTGAAGATATTCTTTTTCCCAATGTATGCCTCTTAGCGCTTAGCATGTCCAATTGCAGTTTCTACAGAAAGAGTGTTTCAGAACGGCTCAATCAAAAGTAAGGTTCAACTCTGTTAGTTGAATGCACAGAACAGAAAGAATTTTCACAGAATGCTACTGTGTAGTTTATATTTGAATATATTCCTTTTTCCACTATTACCCTCTTAGTGCTCCGAATGTCCACTTGCATTTTCTACAGAAAGAGTGTTCAGAACTGCACAATCAAAAGTATGGTTTAACTCTGTTAGCTTAATGAACATATCAGAAATAAGTTTCACACAATGCTTCTGTGTAGTTTTTATTTGAAGATATTATTTTCCCCAATAGAGGCCTCTTAGCGCTCAGAATGTCCAATTGCAGTTTCTACAGAAAGAGTGTTACAGAAAGGCTCAATCAAAAGTAAGGTTCAACTCTGTTAGTTGAATGCACAGAACAGAAAGAAGTTTCATACAATGCTTCTGTGTAGTTTATATTTGAACATATTCTTTTTTCCACTATTACCCACTTAGCGCTACGAATGTCCAGTTGCATTTTCTACAGACAGAGTGTTTCAAAACTGCTCAATCAAAAGTATGGTTTAACTCTGTTAGCTGAATGCTCAGATCAGAAAGAAGTTTCACAGAATGCTTCTGTGTAGTTATATTTGAATATATTCCTTTTTCCACTACTACTCTCTTAGCGCTCCAAATGTCCAGTTGCATTTTCTACAGAAAGAGTGTTCAGATCTGCTCAATCAAAAGTATGGTTTAACTCTGTTAGCTGTATGCACAGATCAGAAAGAAGTTTCACAGAATGATTCTGTGTAGTTTATATTTGGAGACATTCCTTTTTCCACTATTACCCTCTTAGCGCTCCGAATCTCCACTTGCATTTTCTACAGAAAAAGTGTTTCAGAACGACTCAATCAAAACTAAGGTTCAACTCCTTTAGTTGAACAAACAGAACAGAAAGAAGTTTCACACAATTCTTCTGTGTAGTTTTTATTTGTAGACATTCTTTTTCCCAATATAGGCCTCTTAGCGCTCAGAATGTCCAATTGCAGTTTCTACAGAAAGAGTGTTTCAGAACGGCTCAATCAAAAGTAAGGTTCAACACTGTTAGTTGAATGCACAGAACAGAAAGAAGTTTCATACAATGCTTCTGTGTAGTTTATATTTGAACATATTCTTTTTTCCACTATTACCCACTTAGCGCTACGAATGTCCAGTTGCATTTTCTACAGACAGAGTGTTTCAAAACTGCTCAATCAAAAGTATGGTTTAACTCTGTTAGCTGAATGCTCAGATCAGAAAGAAGTTTCACAGAATGCTTCTGTGTAGTTTATATTAGAATATATTCCTTTTTCCAGTAATACGCTCTTAGCGCTCCAAATGTCCAGTTGCATTTTCAACAGAAAGAGTGTTCAGATCTGCTCAATCAAAAGTATGGTTTAACTCTGTTAGCTGAATGCACAGATCAGAAAGAAGTTTCACCGAATGATTCTGTGTAGTTTATATTTGAAGACATTCCTTTTTCCACTATTACCCTGTTAGCGCTCCGAATCTCCACTTGCATTTTCTACAAAAAGAGTGTTTCATAACTGCTCAATCAAAAATATGTTTTAACTCTGTTAACTGAATTTATAGATCAGAAATAAGTTTCACAGAATGCATCTGTGTAGTTTTTATTTGAAGATATTCTTTTTCCCAATGTAGGCCTCTTAGCGCTTAGCATGTCCAATTGCAGTTTCTACAGAAAGAGTGTTTCAGAACGGCTCAATCAAAAGTAAGGTTCAACTCTGTTAGTTGAATGCACAGAACAGAAAGAATTTTCACAGAATGCTACTGTGTAGTTTATATTTGAATATATTCCTTTTTCCACTCTTACCCTCTAAGCGCTCCGAATGTCCACTTGCATTTTCTACAGAAAGAGTGTTCAGAACTGCGCAATCAAAAGTATGGTTTAACTCTGTTAGCTTAATGAACATATCAGAAATAAGTTTCAAACAATGCTTCTGTGTAGTTTTTATTTGAAGATATTATTTTTCCCAATAGAGTCCTCTTAGCGCTCAGAATGTCCAATTGCAGTTTCTACAGAAAGAGTGTTTCAGAAAGGCTCAATCAAAAGTAAGGTTCAACTCTGTTAGTTGAATGCACAGAACAGAAAGAAGTTTCATACAATGCTTCTGTTTAGTTTATATTTGAACATATTCTTTTTTCCACTATTACCCACTTAGCGCTACGAATGTCCAGTTGCATTTTCTACAGACAGAGTGTTTCAAAACTGCTCAATCAAAAGTATGGTTTAAGTCTGTTAGCTGAATGCTCAGATCAGAAAGAAGTTTCACAGAATGCTTCTGTGTAGTTTATATTTGAATATATTCCTTTTTCCACTACTACTCTCTTAGCGCTCCAAATGCCCAGTTGCATTTTCTACAGAAAGAGTGTTCAGATCTGCTCAATCAAAAGTATGGTTTAACTCTGTTAGCTGAATGCACAGATCAGAAAGAAGTTTCACAGAATGATTCTGTGTAGTTTATATTTGGAGACATTCCTTTTTCCACTATTACCCTCTTAGCGCTCCGAATCTCCACTTGCATTTTCTACAGAAAGAGTGTTTCAGAACGGCTCAATCAAAACTAAGGTTCAACTCTTTTAGTTGAACGAACAGAACAGAAAGAAGTTTCACACAATTCTTCTGTGTAGTTTTTATTTGTAGACATTCTTTTTCCCAATATAGGCCTCTTAGCGCTCAGAATGTCCAATTGCAGTTTCTACAGAAAGAGTGTTTCAGAACGGCTCAATCAAAAGTAAGGTTCAACTCTGTTAGTTGAATGCACAGAACAGAAAGAAGTTTCATACAATGCTTCTGTGTAGTTTATATTTGAACATATTCTCTTTTCCACTATTACCCACTTAGCGCTACGAATGTCCAGTTGCATTTTCTACAGACAGAGTGTTTCAAAACTGCTCAATCAAAAGTATGGTTTAACTCTGTTAGCTGTATGCTGAGATCAGAAAGAAGTTTCACAGAATGCTTCTGTGTAGTTTATATTTGAATATATTCCTTTTTCCACTACTACGCTCTTAGCGCTCCAAATGTCCAGTTGCATTTTCAACAGAAAGAGTGTTCAGATCTGCTCAATCAAAATATGGTTTACCTCTGTTAGCTGAATGCACAGATCAGAAAGAAGTTTCACCGAATGATTCTGTGTAGTTTATATTTGAAGACATTCCTTTTTCCACTATTACCCTGTTAGCGCTCCGAATCTCCACTTGCATTTTCTACAAAAAGAGTGTTTCATAACTGCTCAATCAAAAATATGTTTTATCTCTGTTAACTGAATTTATAGATCAGAAATAAGTTTCACAGAATGCATCTGTGTAGTTTTTATTTGAAGATATTCTTTTTCCCAATGTAGGCCTCTTAGCGCTTAGCTTGTCCAATTGCAGTTTCTACAGAAAGAGTGTTTCAGAACGGCTCAATCAAAAGTAAGGTTCAACTCTGTTAGTTGAATGCACAGAACAGAAAGTATTTTCACAGAATGCTACTGTGTAGTTTATATTTGAATATATTCCTTTTTCCACTCTTACCCTCTTAGCGCTCCGAATGTCCACTTGCATTTTCTACAGAAAGAGTGTTCAGAACTGCGCAATCAAAAGTATGGTTTAATTCTGTTAGCTGAATGCTCAGATCAGAAAGAAGTTTCACAGAATGCTTCTGTGTAGTTTATATTTGAATATATTCCTTTTTCCACTACTACTCTCTTAGCGCTCCAAATGTCCAGTTGCATTTTCTACAGAAAGAGTGTTCAGATCTGCTCAATCAAAAGTATGGTTTAACTATGTTAGCTGAATACACAGATCAGAAACAAGTTTCACAGAATGATTCTGTGTAGTTTATTTTTGGAGACATTCCTTTTTCCACTATTACCCTCTTAGCGCTCCGAATCTCCACTTGCATTTCCTACAGAAAGACTGTTACAGAACGGCTCAATCAAAACTAAGGTTCAACTCTTTTAGTTGAACAAACAGAACAGAAAGAAGTTTCACACAATTCTTCTGTGTAGTTTTTATTTGTAGACATTCTTTTTCCCAACATAGGCCTCTTAGCGCTCAGAATGTCCAATTGCACTTTCTACAGAAAGAGTGTTTCAGAAAGGCTCAATCAAAAGTAAGGTTCAACTCTGTTAGTTGAATGCACAGAACAGAAAGAAGTTTCATACAATGCTTCTGTGTAGTTTATATTTGAACATATTCTTTTTTCCACTATTACCCACTTAGCGCTACGAATGTCCAGTTGCATTTTCTACAGACAGAGTGTTTCAAAACTGCTCAATCAAAAGTATGGTTTAACTCTGTTAGCTGAATGCTCAGATCAGAAAGAACTTTCACAGAATGCTTCTGTGTAGTTTATATTTGAATATATTCCTTTTTCCACTACTACGCTCTTAGCGCTCCAAATGTCCAGTTGCATTTTCAACAGCAAGAGTGTTCAGATCTGCTCAATCAAAAGTATGGTTTAACTCTGTTAGCTGAATGCACAGATCAGAAAGAAGTTTCACCGAATGATTCTGTGTAGTTTATATTTGAAGACATTCCTTTTTCCACTATTACCCTCTTAGCGCTCCGAATCTCCACTTGCATTTTCTACAAAAAGAGTGTTTCATAACTGCTCAATCAAAAATATGTTTTATCTCTGTTAACTGAATTTACAGATCAGAAATAAGTTTCACAGAATGCATCTGTGTAGTTTTTATTTGAAGATATTCTTTTTCCCAATGTAGGCCTCTTAGCGCTTAGCATGTCCAATTGCAGTTTCTACAGATAGAGTGTTTCAGAACGGCTCAATCAAAAGTAAGGTTCAACTCTGTTAGTTGAATGCACAGAACAGAAAGAAGTTTCATACAATGCTTCTGTGTAGTTTATATTTGAACATATTCTTTTTTCCACTATTACCCACTTCGCGCTACGAATGTCCAGTTGCATTTTCTACAGACAGAGTGTTTCAAAACTGCTCAATCAAAAGTATGGTTTAACTCTGTTAGCTGAATGCTCAGATCAGAAAGAAGTTTCACAGAATGCTTCTGTGTAGTTTATATTTGAATATATTCCTTTTTCCACTACTACGCTCTTAGCGCTCCAAATGTCCAGTTGCATTTTCTACAGAAAGAGTGTTCAGATCTGCTCAATCAAAAGTATGGTTTAACTCTGTTAGCTGAATGCACAGATCAGAAAGAAGTTTCACCGAATGATTCTGTGTAGTTTATATTTGAAGACATTCCTTTTTCCACTATTACCCCCTTAGCGCTCCGAATCTCCACTTGCATTTTCTACAAAAAGAGTGTTTCATAACTGCTCAATCAAAAATATGTTTTATCTCTGTTATCTGAAATTACAGATCAGAAATAAGTTTCACAGAATGCATCTGTGTAGTTTTTATTTGAAGATATTCTTTTTCCCAATGTAGGCCTCTTAGCGCTTAGCATGTCCAATTGCAGTTTCTACAGAAAGAGTGTTTCAGAACGGCTCAATCAAAAGTAAGGTTCAACTCTGTTAGTTGAATGCACAGAACAGAAAGAATTTTCACAGAATGCTACTGTGTAGTTTATATTTGAATATATTCCTTTTTCCACTATTACCCTCTTAGCGCTCCGAATGTCCACTTGCATTTTCTACAGAAAGTGTGTTCAGAACTGCGCAATCAAAAGTATGGTTTAACTCTGTTAGCTTAATGAACATATCAGAAATAAGTTTCACACAATGCTTCTGTGTAGTTTTTATTTGAAGATATTTTTTTTCCCAATATAGGCCTCTTAGCGCTCAGAATGTCCAATTGCAGTTTCTACAGAAAGAGTGTTTCAGAAAGGCTCAATCAAAAGTAAGGTTCAACTCTGTTAGTTGAATGCACAGAACAGAAAGAAGTTTCATACAATGCTTCTGTGTAGTTTATATTTGAACATATTCTTTTTTCCACTATTACCCACTTAGCGCTACGAATGTCCAGTTGCATTTTCTACAGACAGAGTGTTTCAAAACTGCTCAATCAAAAGTATGGTTTAACTCTGTTAGCTGAATGCTCAGATCAGAAAGAAGTTTCACAGAATGCTTCTGTGTAGTTTATATTTGAATATATTCCTTTTTCCACTACTACTCTCTTAGCGCTCCAAATGTCCAGTTGCATTATCTACAGAAAGAGTGTTCAGATCTGCTCAATCAAAAGTATGGTTTAACTCTGTTAGTTGAATGCACAGATCAGAAAGAAGTTTCACAGAATGATTCTGTGTAGTTTATATTTGGAGACATTCCTTTTTCCACTATTACCCTCTTAGCGCTCCGAATCTCCACTTGCATTTTCTACAGAAAGAGTGTTTCAGAACGGCTCAATCAAAACTAAGGTTCAACTCTTTTAGTTGAACGAACAGAACAGAAAGAAGTTTCACACAATTCTTCTGTGTAGTTTTTATTTGTAGACATTCTTTTTCCCAATATAGGCCTCTTAGCGCTCAGAATGTCCAATTGCAGTTTCTACAGAAAGAGTGTTTCAGAACGGCTCAATCAAAACTAAGGTTCAACTCTGTTAGTTGAATGCACAGAACAGAAAGAAGTTTCATACAATGCTTCTGTGTAGTTTATATTTGAACATATTCTCTTTTCCACTATTACCCACTTAGCGCTACGAATGTCCAGTTGCATTTTCTACAGACAGAGTGTTTCAAAACTGCTCAATCAAAAGTATGGTTTAACTCTGTTAGCTGAATGCTCAGATCAGAAAGAAGTTTCACAGAATGCTTCTGTGTAGTTTATATTTGAATATATTCCTTTTTCCACTACTACGTCCTTAGCGCTCCAAATGTCCAGTTGCATTTTCAACAGAAAGAGTGTTCAGATCTGCTCAATCAAAATATGGTTTAACTCTGTTAGCTGAATGCACAGATCAGAAAGAAGTTTCACCGAATGATTCTGTGTAGTTTATATTTGAAGACATTCCTTTTTCCACTATTACCCTGTTAGCGCTCCGAATCTCCACTTGCATTTTCTACAAAAAGAGTGTTTCATAACTGCTCAATCAAAAATATGTTTTATCTCTGTTAACTGAATTTATAGATCAGAAATAAGTTTCACAGAATGCATCTGTGAAGTTTTTATTTGAAGATATTCTTTTTCCCAATGTAGGCCTCTTAGCGCTTAGCATGTCCAATTGCAGTTTCTACAGAAAGAGTGTTTCAGAACGGCTCAATCAAAAGTAAGGTTCAACTCTGTTAGTTGAATGCACAGAACAGAAAGAATTTTCACAGAATGCTACTGTGTAGTTTATATTTGAATATATTCCTTTTTCCACTCTTACCCTCTTAGCGCTCCGAATGTCCACTTGCATTTTCTACAGAAAGAGTGTTCAGAACTGCGCAATCAAAAGTATCGTTTAACTCTGTTAGCTTAATGAACATATCAGAAATAAGTTTCAAACAATGCTTCTGTGTAGTTTTTATTTGAAGATATTATTTTTCCCAATAGAGTCCTCTTAGCGCTCAGAATGTCCAATTGCAGTTTCAACAGAAAGAGTGTTTCAGAAAGGCTCAATCAAAAGTAAGGTTCAACTCTGTTAGTTGAATGCACAGAACAGAAAGAAGTTTCATACAATGCTTCTGTTTAGTTTATATTTGAACATATTCTTTTTTCCACTATTACCCACTTAGCGCTACGAATGTCCAGTTGCATTTTCTACAGACAGAGTGTTTCAAAACTGCTCAATCAAAAGTATGGTTTAACTCTGTTAGCTGAATGCTCAGATCAGAAAGAAGTTTCACAGAATGCTTCTGTGTAGTTTATATTTGAATATATTCCTTTTTCCACTACTACTCTCTTAGCGCTCCAAATGTCCAGTTGCATTTTCTACAGAAAGAGTGTTCAGATCTGCTCAATCAAAAGTATGGTTTAACTCTGTTAGCTGTATGCACAGATCAGAAAGAAGTTTCACAGAATGATTCTGTGTAGTTTATATTTGGAGACATTCCTTTTTCCACTATTACCCTCTTAGCGCTCCGAATCTCCACTTGCATTTTCTACAGAAAGAGTGTTTCAGAACGACTCAATCAAAACTAAGGTTCAACTCCTTTAGTTGAACAAACAGAACAGAAAGAAGTTTCACACAATTCTTCTGTGTAGTTTTTATTTGTAGACATTCTTTTTCCCAATATAGGCCTCTTAGCGCTCAGAATGTCCAATTGCAGTTTCTACAGAAAGAGTGTTTCAGAACGGCTCAATCAAAAGTAAGGTTCAACACTGTTAGTTGAATGCACAGAACAGAAAGAAGTTTCATACAATGCTTCTGTGTAGTTTATATTTGAACATATTCTTTTTTCCACTATTACCCACTTAGCGCTACGAATGTCCAGTTGCATTTTCTACAGACAGAGTGTTTCAAAACTGCTCAATCAAAAGTATGGTTTAACTCTGTTAGCTGAATGCTCAGATCAGAAAGAAGTTTCACAGAATGCTTCTGTGTAGTTTATATTAGAATATATTCCTTTTTCCAGTAATACGCTCTTAGCGCTCCAAATGTCCAGTTGCATTTTCAACAGAAAGAGTGTTCAGATCTGCTCAATCAAAAGTATGGTTTAACTCTGTTAGCTGAATGCACAGATCAGAAAGAAGTTTCACCGAATGATTCTGTGTAGTTTATATTTGAAGACATTCCTTTTTCCACTATTACCCTGTTAGCGCTCCGAATCTCCACTTGCATTTTCTACAAAAAGAGTGTTTCATAACTGCTCAATCAAAAATATGTTTTATCTCTGTTAACTGAATTTATAGATCAGAAATAAGTTTCACAGAATGCATCTGTGTAGTTTTTATTTGAAGATATTCTTTTTCCCAATGTAGGCCTCTTAGCGCTTAGCATGTCCAATTGCAGTTTCTACAGAAAGAGTGTTTCAGAACGGCTCAATCAAAAGTAAGGTTCAACTCTGTTAGTTGAATGCACAGAACAGAAAGAATTTTCACAGAATGCTACTGTGTAGTTTATATTTGAATATATTCCTTTTTCCACTCTTACCCTCTTAGCGCTCCGAATGTCCACTTGCATTTTCTACAGAGAGAGTGTTCAGAACTGCGCAATCAAAAGTATCGTTTAACTCTGTTAGCTTAATGAACATATCAGAAATAAGTTTCAAACAATGCTTCTGTGTAGTTTTTATTTGAAGATATTATTTTTCCCAATAGAGTCCTCTTAGCGCTCAGAATGTCCAATTGCAGTTTCTACAGAAAGAGTGTTTCAGAAAGGCTCAATCAAAAGTAAGGTTCAACTCTGTTAGTTGAATGCACAGAACAGAAAGAAGTTTCATACAATGCTTCTGTTTAGTTTATATTTGAACATATTCTTTTTTCCACTATTACCCACTTAGCGCTACGAATGTCCAGTTGCATTTTCTACAGACAGAGTGTTTCAAAACTGCTCAATCAAAAGTATGGTTTAACTCTGTTAGCTGAATGCTCAGATCAGAAAGAAGTTTCACAGAATGCTTCTGTGTAGTTTATATTTGAATATATTCCTTTTTCCACTACTACTCTCTTAGCGCTCCAAATGTCCAGTTGCATTTTCTACAGAAAGAGTGTTCAGATCTGCTCAATCAAAAGTATGGTTTAACTCTGTTAGCTGAATGCACAGATCAGAAAGAAGTTTCACAGAATGATTCTGTGTAGTTTATATTTGGAGACATTCCTTTTTCCACTATTACCCTCTTAGCGCTCCGAATCTCCACTTGCATTTTCTACAGAAAGAGTGTTTCAGAACGACTCAATCAAAACTAAGGTTCAACTCCTTTAGTTGAACAAACAGAACAGAAAGAAGTTTCACACAATTCTTCTGTGTAGTTTTTATTTGTAGACATTCTTTTTCCCAATATAGGCCTCTTAGCGCTCAGAATGTCCAATTGCAGTTTCTACAGAAAGAGTGTTTCAGAACGGCTCAATCAAAAGTAAGGTTCAACTCTGTTAGTTGAATGCACAGAACAGAAAGAAGTTTCATACAATGCTTCTGTGTAGTTTATATTTGAACATATTCTTTTTTCCACTATTACCCACTTAGCGCTACGAATGTCCAGGTGCATTTTCTACAGACAGAGTGTTTCAAAACTGCTCAATCAAAAGTATGGTTTAACTCTGTTAGCTGAATGCTCAGATCAGAAAGAAGTTTCACAGAATGCTTCTGTGTAGTTTATATTTGAGTATATTCCTTTTTCCAGTAATACGCTCTTAGCGCTCCAAATGTCCAGTTGCATTTTCAACAGAAAGAGTGTTCAGATCTGCTCAATCAAAAGTATGGTTTAACTCTGTTAGCTGAATGCACAGATCAGAAAGAAGTTTCACAGAATGATTCTGTGTAGTTTATATTTGGAGACATTCCTTTTTCCACTATTACCCTCTTAGCGCTCCGAATCTCCACTTGCATTTTCTACAGAAAGAGTGTTTCAGAACGACTCAATCAAAACTAAGGTTCAACTCCTTTAGTTGAACAAACAGAACAGAAAGAAGTTTCACACAATTCTTCTGTGTAGTTTTTATTTGTAGACATTCTTTTTCCCAATATAGGCCTCTTAGCGCTCAGAATGTCCAATTGCAGTTTCTACAGAAAGAGTGTTTCAGAACGGCTCAATCAAAAGTAAGGTTCAACTCTGTTAGTTGAATGCACAGAACAGAAAGAAGTTTCATACAATGCTTCTGTGTAGTTTATATTTGAACATATTCTTTTTTCCACTATTACCCACTTAGCGCTACGAATGTCCAGTTGCATTTTCTACAGACAGAGTGTTTCAAAACTGCTCAATCAAAAGTATGGTTTAACTCTGTTAGCTGAATGCTCAGATCAGAAAGAAGTTTCACAGAATGCTTCTGTGTAGTTTATATTTGAATATATTCCTTTTTCCACTACTACGCTCTTAGCGCTCCAAATGTCCAGTTGCATTTTCTACAGAAAGAGTGTTCAGATCTGCTCAATCAAAAGTATGGTTTAACTCTGTTAGCTGAATGCACAGATCAGAAAGAAGTTTCACCGAATGATTCTGTGTAGTTTATATTTGAAGACATTCCTTTTTCCACTATTACCCCCTTAGCGCTCCGAATCTCCACTTGCATTTTCTACAAAAAGAGTGTTTCATAACTGCTCAATCAAAAATATGTTTTATCTCTGTTATCTGAAATTACAGATCAGAAATAAGTTTCACAGAATGCATCTGTGTAGTTTTTATTTGAAGATATTCTTTTTCCCAATGTAGGCCTCTTAGCGCTTAGCATGTCCAATTGCAGTTTCTACAGAAAGAGTGTTTCAGAACGGCTCAATCAAAAGTAAGGTTCAACTCTGTTAGTTGAATGCACAGAACAGAAAGAATTTTCACAGAATGCTACTGTGTAGTTTATATTTGAATATATTCCTTTTTCCACTATTACCCTCTTAGCGCTCCGAATGTCCACTTGCATTTTCTACAGAAAGAGTGTTCAGAACTGCGCAATCAAAAGTATGGTTTAACTCTGTTAGCTTAATGAACATATCAGAAATAAGTTTCACACAATGCTTCTGTGTAGTTTTTATTTGAAGATATTTTTTTTCCCAATATAGGCCTCTTAGCGCTCAGAATGTCCAATTGCAGTTTCTACAGAAAGAGTGTTTCAGAAAGGCTCAATCAAAAGTAAGGTTCAACTCTGTTAGTTGAATGCACAGAACAGAAAGACGTTTCATTCAATGTTTCTGTGTAGTTTATATTTGAAGATATTCTTTTTTCCACTATTACCCACTTAGCGCTACGAATGTCCAGTTGCATTTTCTACAGACAGAGTGTTTCAAAACTGCTCAATCAAAAGTATGGTTTAACTCTGTTAGCTGAATGCTCAGATCAGATAGAAGTTTCACAGAATGCTTCTGTGTAGTTTATATTTGAATATATTCCTTTTTCCACTACTACTCTCTTTGCGCTCCAAATGTCCAGTTGCATTTTCTACAGAAAGAGTGTTCAGATCTGCTCAATCAAAAGTATGGTTTAACTCTGTTAGCTGAATGCACAGATCAGAAAGAAGTTTCACAGAATGATTCTGTGTAGTTTATATTTGGAGACATTCCTTTTTCCACTATTACCCTCTTAGCGCTCCGAATCTCCACTTGCATTTTCTACATAAAGAGTGTTTCAGAACGGCTCAATCAAAACTAAGGTTCAACTCTTTTAGTTGAACGAACAGAACAGAAAGAAGTTTCACACAATTCTTCTGTGTAGTTTTTATTTGTAGACATTCTTTTTCCCAATATAGGCCTCTTAGCGCTCAGAATGTCCAATTGCAGTTTCTACAGAAAGAGTGTTTCAGAACGGCTCAATCAAAAGTAAGGTTCAACCCCGGTAGTTGAATGCACAGAACAGAAAGAAGTTTCACAGAATGCTTCTGTGTAGTTTATATTTGAATATATTCCTTTTTCCACTATTACCCTCTTAGCGCTCCGAATGTCCACTTGCACTTTCTACAGAAAGAGTGTTCTGAACTGCGCAATCAAAAGTATGGTTTAACTCTGTTAGCTGAATGCATATATCAGACCTAAGTTTCAAACAATGCTTCTGTGTAGTTTTTATTTGAAGATATTATTTTCCCAATGTAGGCCTCTTAGCGCTCAGAATGTCCAATTGCATTTTCTACAGCAAGAGTGTTTCAGAACGGCTCAATCAAATGTAAGGTTCAACTTTCTTAGTTGAATGCACAGAACAGAAAGAAGTTTCACAGAATGCTTCTGTGTAGTATTTAGTTGAAGATACTCCTTTTTGGACTATTACCCACTTAGCGCTTCGAATATCCACTGGCAGTTTCTACACAAAGTGTGTTTCAGAACTGCTCCTTCAAAAGTAAGGCTCAACTCTGTTAGTTGAATGCGGAGAACAGAAAGGGGTTTCAGAGAATGCTTCTGCGTAGTTTTTAATTGGAGATATTCCTTTTTCCTCTATTACAATCTTAGCGCTCCGAATGTCCACTTGAATTTTCTACAAAAAGAGTGTTTCATAACTGCTCAATCAAAAATATGGTTTAGCTCTGTTAACTGAATTTACAGATCAGAAATAAGTTTCACAGAATGCATCTGTGTAGTTTTTATTTGAAGATATTCTTTTTCCCAGTATAGGCCTCTTAGCGCTTAGAATGTCCAATTGCAGTTTCTACAGAAAGAGTGTTTCAGAACGGCTCAATCAAAAGTAAGGTTCAACTCTGTTAGCTGAATGCTCAGATCAGAAAGAAGTTTCACAGAATGCTTCTGTGTAGTTTATATTTGAATATATTCCTTTTTCCACTACTACCCTCTTAGCGCTCCAAATGTCCAGTTGCATTTTCTACAGAAAGAGTGTTCAGATCTGCTCAATCAAAAGTATGGTTTAACACTGTTAGCTGAATGCACAGATCAGAAAGAAGTTTCACAGAATGATTCTGTGTAGTTTATATTTGAAGACATTACTTTTTCCACTATTACCCTCTTAGCGCTCCGAATCTCCACTTGCATTTTCTACAGAAAGAGTGTTTCAGAACGGCTCAATCAAAACTAATGTTCAACTCTTTTAGTTGAATGAACAGAACATAAAGAAGTTTCACAGAATGCTTCTGTTTAGTTTTTATTTGTAGATATTCTTTTTCCCAATATAGGCCTCTTAGCGCTCAGAATGTCCAATTGCAGTTTCTACAGAAAGAGTGTTTCAGAACGGCTCAATCAAAAGTAAGGTTCAACCCTGGTAGTTGAATGCACAGAACAGAAAGAAGTTTCACAGAATGCTTCTGTGTAGTTTATATTTGAATATATTCCTTTTTCCACTATTACCCTCTTAGCGCTCCGAATGTCCACTTGCACTTTCTACAGAAAGAGTGTTCTGAACTGCGCAATCAAAAGTATGGTTTAACTCTGTTAGCTGAATGCATATATCAGACATAAGTTTCAAACAATGCTTCTGTGTAGTTTTTATTTGAAGATATTATTTTCCCAATATAGGCCTCTTAGCGCTCAGAATGTCCAATTGCAGTTTCTACAGAAAGAGTGTTTCAGAACGGCTCAATCAAAAGTAAGGTTCAACCCCGGTAGTTGAATGCACAGAACAGAAAGAAGTTTCACAGAATGCTTCTGTGTAGTTTATATTTGAATATATTCCTTTTTCCACTATTACCCTCTTAGCGCTCCGAATGTCCACTTGCACTTTCTACAGAAAGAGTGTTCTGAACTGCGCAATCAAAAGTATGGTTTAACTCTGTTAGCTGAATGCATATATCAGACATAAGTTTCAAACAATGCTTCTGTGTAGTTTTTATTTGAAGATATTATTTTCCCAATATAGGCCTCTTAGCGCTCAGAATGTCCAATTGCATTTTCTACAGCAAGAGTGTTTCAGAACGGCTCAATCAAATGTAAGGTTCAACTTTCTTAGTTGAATGCACAGAACAGAAAGTAGTTTCACAGAATGCTTCTGTGTAGTATTTAGTTGAAGATACTCCTTTTTGGACTATTACCCACTTAGCGCTCCGAATATCCACTGGCAGTTTCTACACAAAGAGTGTTTCAGAACTGCTCCTTCAAAAGTAAGACTCAACTCTGTTAGTTGAATGCGGAGAACAGAAAGGGGTTTCAGAGAATGCTTCTGTGTAGTTTTTAATTGGAGATATTCCTTTTTCCTCTATTACAATCTTAGCGCTCCGAATGTCCACTTGCATTTTCCACAAAAAGAGTGTTTCATAACTCCTCAATCAAAAATATGGTTTAGCTCTGTTAACTGAATTTACAGATCAGAAATAAGTTTCACAGAATGCATCTGTGTAGTTTTTATTTGAAGGTATTCTTTTTCCCAATATAGGCCTCTTAGCGCTTAGAATGTCCAATTGCAGTTTCTACAGAAAGAGTGTTTCAGTACGGATCAATCAAAAGTAAGGTTCAACTCTGTTAGCTGAATGCACAGAACAGAAAGAAGTTTCACAGAATGCTACTGTGTAGTTTATATTTGAATATATTCCTTTTTCCACTATTACCCTCTTAGTGCTCCGAATGTCCACTTGCATTTTCTACAGAAAGAGTGTTCGGAACTGCGCAATCAAAAGTATGGTTTAACTCTGTTAGCTGAATGCACATATCAGAAATAAGTTTCACACAATGCTTCTGTGTAGTTTGTATTTGAAGATATTATTTTTCCCAATATAGGCCTCGTAGCACTCAGAATGTCCAATTGCAGTTTCTACAGAAAGAGTGTTTCAGAACGGCTCAATCAAAAGTAAGGTTCAACTCTGTTAGTTGAATGCACAGAACAGAAAGAAGTTTCATACAATGCTTCTGTGTAGTTTATATTTGAACATATTCTTTTTTCCACTATTACCCACTTAGCGCTACGAATGTCCAGTTGCATTTTCTACAGACAGAGTGTTTCAAAACTGCTCAATCAAAAGTATGGTTTAACTCTGTTAGCTGAATGCTCAGATCAGAAAAAGTTTCACAGAATGCTTCTGTGTAGTTTATATTTGAATATATTCCTTTTTCCACTACTACCCTCTTAGCGCTCCAAATGTCCAGTTGCATTTTCTACAGAAAGAGTGTTCAGATCTGCTCAATCAAAAGTATGGTTTAACTCTGTTAGCTGAATGCACAGATCAGAAATAAGTTTCACAGAATGATTCAGTGTAGTTTATATTTGAAGACATTCCTTTTTCCACTATTACCCTCTTAGCGCTCCAAATCTCCACTTGCATTTTCTACAGAAAGAGTGTTTCAGAACGTCTCAATCAATACTAAGGTTCAAATCTCTTAGTTGAATGCACAGAACAGAATGTAGTTTCACAGATTGCTTCTGTGTAGTTTGTATTTGAAGATATTCCTTTTTCCACTGTTACCCTCTTAGAGCTCAGAATGTCCACTTGCATTTTCTACAGAAAGTGTGTTCAGAACTGCTCTATCAAAAGTATGTTTTAACTCTTTAGGTGAATGCACAGATCAGAAATAAGTTTCACAGAATTTTTCTGTGTAGTTTATATTTGAAGATATTCCATTTTCCACTATTACCCACTTAGCGCTCTGAATGTCCAGTTGCATTTTCTACAGAAAGAGTGTTTCAGAACTGCTCAATCAAAAGTATGGTTTAACTCTGTTAGCTGAATGCACAGATCAGAAAGAAGTTTCACAGAATGCTGCTGTGTAGTGTTTATATGAAGTTATTCTTTTTACCAATATAGGCCTCTTAGCGCACAGAATGTCCAATTGCAGTTTCTACAGAGAGAGTGTTTCAGAAAGGCTCAATCAAAAGTAAGGTTCAACTCTTTTAGTTGAATGAACAGAACAGAAAGAAGTTTCAGAGAATGATTCTGTGTAGTTTATATTTGAAGATATTCCTTTTTCCACTATTACCTTCTAAGCTCTCCGAATGTCCACTTGCATTTTGTACAGAAAGAGTGTTTCCGAACTGCTCAATCAAAAGTATGGTTTAACTCTGTTAGCTGAATGCACAGATCAGTACGAAGTTTCACAGAATGTTTCTGTGTAGTTTTTATTTGAAGATAGTCCTTTCCCAAATATAGGCCTCTTAGCGCTCCGAATATCCAATTTCAGTTTCTACAGAAAAAGTGTTTCAGAACGCCTCAATGAAAAGTAGGGTTCAACTCTTTTAGTTGAATTCACAGAACGGAAAGATGTTTCACAGAATGCTTCTGTGTAGTATTTATTTGAAGGTATTCCTTTTTCCACCAGTAACCTCTTAGCGCTCCAAATGTCCAGTTGCATTTTCTACAGAAGGAGTGTTCAGAACTGCTCAATCATAAGTGTGGTTTAACCCTGTTAGGTGAATGCACAGATCAGAAAGAAGTTTCACAGAATTCTTCAGTGTAGTTTATATTTGAAGATATTCCATTTTCCACTATTACCCACTTAGCGCTCTGAATCTCCAGTTGCATTTTCTACAGAAAGAGTGTTTCAGAACTGCTCAGTCAAAAGAATGGTTTAACTCTGTTAGCTGAATGCACAGAACAGAAAGAAGTTTCACAGAATGCTGCGGTGTAATGTTTATATGAAGATATTCTTTTTACCAATATAGGCCTCTTAGCGCTCAGAATATCCAATTGCAATTTCTACAGAAAGAGAGTTTCAGAAAGGCTCAATCAAAAGTAAGGTTCAACCCTGTTAGTTGAATGCACAGAACAGAAAGTAGTTTCACAGAATGCTTCTGTGTAGTTTATATTTGAATATATTACTTTTTCCACTACTACCCTCTTAGCGCTCCAAATGTCCAGTTGCATTTTCTACAGAAAGAGTGTTCAGAACTGCTCAATCAAATGTATGATTTAACTCTCTTAGCTGAATGCACAGATTAGAAAGAAGTTGCACAGAATGCTTCTGTGTAGTTTTTATTTGAAGATATACTTTTTCCCAATATAGGCCTCTTAGTGCTCAGATTGTCCAATTGCAGTTTCTACAGAAAGAGTGTTTCAGAATGGCTCTTTCAATAGTAAGGTTCAACTCTGCTATTTCAATGCACAGAACAGAAAGTAGTTTCACAGAATGCTTCTCTGTAGTTCATATTTGACGGTATTACTTTTTCCACTATTACCCTCTTAGAGCTCGGAATGTCCACTTGCAGTTTCTACAGAAAGAGTGTTCAGAACTGCTCCATCAAAAGTATGGTTTAACTCTGTTAGTTGAATGCACAGATCAGAAAGAAGTTTCACAGAATTCTTCTGTGTAGTTTTTATTTGAAGATATTCCTTTTTCCAATATAGGTCTCTTAGCGCTCAGAATGTCCAATTGCAGTATCTACAGAAAGAGAGTTTCAGAACTGCTCAATCAAAAGTAAGGTTCAATACTGTTAGTTGAATGCACGGAACAGAAAGAAGTTTCAGAGAATGCTTCTGTGTAGTTTATATTTGAAGATATTCCTTTTTCCACTATTACCCTCTTAGCGCTCCGAATCACCACTTGCATTTTCTACAGAAAGAGTGTTTCAGAACGGCTCAATCAAAAGTAAGGTTGAACTCGTTTAGTTGAATGCACAGAACAGAAAGAAGTTTCACAGAATGCTTCTGTGTAGTATTTAGTTATAGATATTCCTTTTACGACTATTACCCTCTTAGCGTTCCGAATGTCCACTGGCAGTTTCTACACACAGAGTGTTTCAGAACAGCTCCTTCAAAGTAAGGCTCAAATCTGTTAGTTGAATGCAGAGAACAGAAAGGAGTTTCAGAGAATGCTTCTGTGTAGTTTTAATTTGGGGATATTCCTTTTTCCACTAATACAATTTTAGCGCTCCGAATGTCCACTTGCGTTTTCTACAGAAAGAGTGTCTCATAACTTCTCAATCAAAAGTATGGTTTAACTCTGTTAGCTGAATGCACAGATCAGAAATAAGTTTCACAGAATGCTTCTGAGTAGTTTTTATTTGGAGATATTCTTTTTCCCAATATAGGCCACTTAGCGCTCAGAATGTCCAATTGCCGTTTCTACAAAATGAGTGTTTCAGAAGGCTCAATCAAAAGTAAGGTTCAACTCTGTTAGTTGAATGCACAGAACAGAAAGAAGTTTCACAGAATGCTTCTGTGTAGTTTATATTTGAATGTATTCCTTTTTCCACTATTACCATCTTAGCGCTCCGAATGTCCACTTGCATTTTCTACAGAAAGAGAGTTTCAGAAAGGCTCAATCAAAAGTAAGGTTCAACTCTGTTACTTGAATGCACAGAACAGCAAGAAGTTTCACAGAATGCTTCTGTGTAGTTTATATTTGAATATATTCCTTTTTCCAGTATTACACTCTTAGTGCTCCGAATGTCCACTTGCATTTTCTACAGAAAGTGTGTTCTGAACGGCTCAATCAAAAGTATGGTTTTACTCTGTTATTTGAATGCACATATCTCAAATAAGTTTCACAGAATCCTTCCGTGTAGTATTTTGTTGAAGATATTCCTTTTTCGACTATTATCCTCTTAGCTCTCCGAATGTCCAATTTCAGTTTCTAAACAAAGAGTGTTTCAGAACTGCTCCTTCAAAAGTAGGGCTCAACTCTGTTAGTTGAATGCAGAGAACAGAAAGGAGTTTCACAGAATGCCTCTGTGTAGTTTATATTTGAATATATTCCCTTTTTCAGTATTACCCTCTTAGCGCTCCGAATGTCCACTTGTATTTTCTACAGAAAGAGTGTTCAGAACTGCTCAATCCAAAGTATGGTTTAACTCTGTTAGCTGAATGCACAGATCAGAAAGAATTTTCACAGAATGCTTCTGTGTACTTTTTATTTGAAGATATTCCTTTCTCCAATATAGGAGTCTTAGCGCTCAGAATGTCCAATTGCAGTGTCTACAGAGTGTTTCTGAACTGCTTAATCAAATGTAAGGTTCAACTCTGTTTGTTGAATGAACGGAACAGAAAGAAGTTTCATAGAATGCTTCTGTGTAGTTTATATTTGAAGATGTTCCTTTTTCCACTATTACCTTCTAAGCGCTCCGAATGTCCACTTGCATTTTCTACAGAATGAGTGTTTCCGAACTGCTCAATCAAAAGTATGGTTTAATTCTGTTAGCTGAATGCACAGATCAGTACGAAGTTTCACGGAATGCTTCTGTGTAGTTTTTATTTGAAGATAGTCCTTTTTCCAATATAGGCCTCTTAGCGCTCCGAATATCCAATTGCAGTTTCTACAGAAAGAGTGTTTCAGAATGGCTCAATCAAAAGTAGGGTTCAACTCATTTAGTTGAATGCACAGAACAGAGAGTAGTTTCACAGAATGCTTCTGTGTAGTATTTATTTGAAGATATTCCTTTTTCCACTATTACCCTCTTAGCGCTCCGAATGTCCACTTGCAGTTTCTACAGAAAGAGTGTTTCAGGACTGCTCCTTCAAAAATAAGGCTCAACCCTGTTAGTTGAAAGCAGAGAACAGAAACAAGTTTCAGAGAATGCCTCTTTGTAATTTTTATTTGAAGATATTCCTTTTTCCACAATTACCATCTTAGCGCACCGAATGACCACTTGCATTTTCTACAGAAAGAGTGTTTCAGAACTGCTAAATCAAAAGTATCGTTTAACTCTGTTAGCTGAATGCACAGATAAGAAAGAAGTTTCACAGAATGCATCTGTGTAGTTTTTATTTGAAGATATTCTTTATCCCAATATAGGCATCAAAGCGCTCAGTATGTTAAATTGCAGTTTCTACAGAAAGAGTGTTTCAGAACGGCTGAATCAAAAGTAAGGTTCAACTCTGTTAGTTGAATGCACAGAACAAAAAGAAGTTTCACAGAATGCTTCTGAGTAGTTTATATTTGAATATATTCCTTTTTGCACTATTACCCTCTTAGCGCTCCGAATGTCCACTTGCATTTGCTACATAAAGAGTGTTCAGAACGGCTCAATCAAAAATATGGTTTCACTCTGTTAGTTATATGCACATATCAGAAATAAGTTTCAGAGAAGGCTTCTGTGTAGTATTTAGTTGAAGATATTCCTTTTTCGAATATTACCCTCTTAGCGCTCCGAATGTCCACTGGCAGTTTCTACACAAAGTGTTTTTCAGAACTGCTCCTTCAAAAGTAATGCTCAACACTGTAAGTTGAATGCAGAGAACAGAAAGAAGCTTCACAGAATGCTTCTGTGTAGTTTATATTTGAATATATTCCTTTTTTCAGTATTACCCTCTTAGCGCTCCGAATGTCCACCTGCATTTTCTACAAAAAGAGTGTTCAGAACTGCTCAATCAAAAGTTGGTGTATCTCTGTTAGCTGAATGCACATATCAGTACGAAGTTTCACAGAATGCTTCTGTGTAGTTTTTATTTGAAGATAGTCCTTTTTCAAATATAGGCCTCTTAGCACTCCAAATATCCAATTGCAGTTTCTACAGAAAGAGTGTTTCAGAACGGCAAAATGAAAAGTAGGGTTCAACACTTTTAGTTGAATTCACAGAACAGAAAGTAGTTTCACAGATTGCTTCTGTGTAGTATTTATTTGAAGGTATTCCTTTTTCCACTATTACCCTAGTAGTGCTCGGAATGTCCACTTGCAGTTTCTACAGAAAGTGTGTTTCAGGGCTGCTCCTTCAAAAATAAGGCTCAACTCTGTTAGTTGAATGCAGAGAACAGAAAGAAGTTTCAGAGAATGCCTCTGTGTAGTTTTTATTTGAAGATATTCCTTTTTCCACAATTACCAACTTAGCACACCGAATGTCCACTTGCATTTTCTACAGAAAGAGTGTTTCAGAACTGCTTAATCAAATGTATCGTTTAATTCTGTTAGCTGAATGCACAGAACAGAAAGAAGTTTCAGAGAATGCATCTCTGTAGTTTTTATTTGAAGATATTATTTTTCTCAATATAGGCCTCTTAGCGTTCAGAAATCCAATTACAGTTTCTACAGAAAGAGTGTTTCAGAACTGCTCAATCAAAATTAAGGTTCAACTCTGTTAGTTGAATGCACAGAACAGAATGTAGTTTCACAGATTGCTTCTGTGTAGTTTATATTTGAAGATATTCCTTTTTCCACTGTTACCCTCTTAGATCTCCGAATGTCCACTTGCATTTTCTACAGAAAGTGTGTTCAGAACTGCTCTATCAAAAGTATGGTTTAACTCTGTTAGGTGAATGCACAGATCAGAAATAAGTTTCACAGAATTCTTCTGTGTAGTTTATATTTGAAGATATTCCATTTTCCACTATTACCCACTTAGCGCTCTGAATGTCCAGTTGCATTTTCTACAGAAAGAGTGTTTCAGAACTGCTCAATCAAAAGTATGGTTTAACTCTGTTAGCTGAATGCACAGATCAGAAAGAAGTTTCACAGAATGCTGCTGTGTAGTGTTTATATGAAGATATTCTTTTTACCAATATAGGCCTCTTAGCGCTCAGAATGGCCAATTGCAGTTTCTACAGAAAGAGTGTTTCAGAAAGGCTCAATCAAAAGTAAGGTTCAACTATGTTAGTTGAATGCACAGAACAGAAAGAAGTTTCACAGAATGCTTCTGTGTAGTTTATATTGGAATATATTCCTTTTTGCACTACTACCCTCTTAGCGCTCCAAATGTCCAGTTGCATTTTCTACAGAAAGAGTGTTCAGAACTGATCAATCAAATGTATGATTTAACTCTGTTAGCTGAATGCACAGATCAGAAAAAGTTTCACAGAATGCTTCTGTGTAGTTTTTATTTGAAGATATTCTTTTTCCCAATATAGGCCTCTTATCGCTCAGATTGTCCAATTGAATTTTCTACAGAAAGAGTGTTTCAGAATGGCTCAATCAAAAGTAAGGTTCAACTCTGTTATTTGAATGCACAGAACAGAAAGTAGTTTCACAGAATGCCTGTCTTTAGTTCTTATTTGACGGTATTACTTTTTCCACTATTACCCTCTTAGAGCTCCGAATGTCCACTTGCATTTTCTACAGAAAGAGTGTTCAGAACTGCTCAATCAAAAGTATGGTTTAACTCTGTTAGTTGAATGCACAGATCAGAAAGAAGTTTCACAGAATTCTTCTGTGTAGTTTTTATTTGAACATATTCCTTTTTCCAATATAGGACTCTTAGCGCTCAGAATTTCCAATTGCAGTATCTACAGAAAGAGAGTTTCAGAACTGGTCAATCAAAAGTAAGGTTCAATATTGTTAGTTGAATGCAAGGAACAGAAAGAAGTTTTACAGAATGCTTCTGTGTAGTTTATATTTGAAGATACTCCTTTTTCCACTATTACCCTCTTAGTGCTCCGAATCACCACTTGCATTTTCTACAGAAAGAGTGTTTCAGAACGGCTCAATCAAAAGTAAGGTTCAACTCTTTTAGTTGAATGCACAGAACAGAAAGAAGTTTCACAGAATGCTTCTGTTTAGTATTTAGTTGAAGATATTCCTTTTTCGACTATTACCCTCTTAGCGTTCCGCATATCCACTGGCAGTTTCTACACAAAGAGTGTTTCAGAACAGCACCTTCAAAAGTAAGGCTCAACTCTGTTAGTTTAATGCAGAGAACAGAAAGGAGTTTCAGAGAATGCTTCTGTGTAGTTTTTATTTGGGGATATTCCTTTTTCCACTATTACAATCTTAGCGCTCCTAATGTCCACTTGCATTTCCTACAGAAACAGTGTTTAATAACTGCTCAATCAAAAGTGTGGTTTAACTCTGTTAGCTGAATGCACAGATCAGAAATAAGTTTCACAGAATTCTTCTGAGTAGTTTTTATTTGGAGATATTCTTTTTCCCAATATAGGCCACTTAGCGCTCAGAATGTCCAATTGCAGTTTCTACAGAATGAGTGTTTCAGGACGGCTCAATCAAAAGTAAGGTTCAACTCTGTTAGTTGAATGCACAGAACAGAAAGAAGTTTCACAGAATTCTTCTGTGTAGTTTATATTTGAATATATTCCTTTTTCCAGTATTACCTTCTTAGTGCTCCGAATGTCCACTTGCATTTTCTTCAGAAAGAGTGTTCATAACGGCTCAATCAAAAGTATGGTTTTACTCTGTTAGTTGAATTCACATATCAGAAATAAGTTTCACAGAATGCTTCTGTGTAGTATTTAGCTGAAGATATTCCTTTTTCGACTATTATCCTCTTAGCTCTCCGAATGTCCAATTTCAGTTTCTACACAAAGAGTGTTTCAGAACTGCTCCTTCAAAAGTAAGTCTCAACTCTGTTAGTTGAATGCAGAGAACAGAAAGAAGTTGCAGAGAACAGAAAGAAATTTCACAGAATGCTTCTGTGTACTTTATATTTGAATATATTCCTTTTTCCACTACTACCCTCTTAGCGCTCTAAATGTCCAGTTGCATTTTCTACAGAAAAAGTGTTCAGAACTGCTCAATCAAATGTACGGTTTAACTCTGTTAGCTGAATGCACAGATCAGAAAGAAGTTTCACAGAATGATTCTGTGTAGTTTATATTTGAAGATATTCCTTTCTGTTCTCTGCATTAAAATCAATCAAAAAATTATATTGAAATTGAAATACTGAATTTTATACTAAAGACAAGGCATCCAACTGAAAATGAAATTTTCCAGGTGAAAATTTCCAAATCATAAATATGCAGGGACAAAAAACTTTATTTATAAAGAAAAAGATACTTCTAATTAATTGATGTTTCAAAGATTTACAACTTTAAAAGTAAATATTATCTTTGAAGTAAAGTCCATTTAAATTATTTATGCCGCCAAAATTTTAGTAATTGTATATGTATATCATGTAAACTTTTTCGAGAATGATGGAATTGGAAATGTTAGGGTATTATGCGGAAAAAATCACCTAAAGAAAAAAATTATCTCCTCATGAAGGATTACTTTAGCCACTTTGACAGGTGTAGGTAAAAGAACACTTAATGCACATCAATATGATTAGGAGATGCGCGCTTAGATATACGTTATCATTGAAAAGGGAATTGTATTATCAGGTTTGCAGGGGCCCTTCTTATCCTTCATATTTATGTAACTTTGTCATCTATAGAAAGATTATAGGAATTTTAAAAATAGCTGATAGTTAAGAAACATCACCATAACACTGTGCTGAATGCATAATAAAACATTTCCCTTCTCTCTAAAAGCCTTTTAAAATTATGTACCATAATCAGTATGGCCAGCAGAGGGTCATTTCCATGTTCAAGTTCCTCTGTTTCTCGAGGGTGAGAATCCTTCTATAGTCTTCTGAGGGTGACACTGTAGTGTTTTCTTAGCCTGATTATTTTTATCTATTTTTTCCGATGCTTTCCTTTGTATATTTACATTTTACATATTGAAAGTTATTTTTTCAAATATTTTATATGCAAGTTTACAAAGTACAACGACTGTACATTAAAATAACTTATTTATGCCATATGGAAGATTAAATATAATTTTACAATATCTAATATTGATTGTTTAGTTTCTAATCATTGATACTTGACATGATTTTTCCCAGCATACCTCAAAATATTCTTCAAAATCCTGCGAATTAATTCCTGTAACACTTCTGAGGTGTATTAATAAGCTAGAGATGTAAAGAAGATTTGCAGAGAAAATTAGGTTCCCAAATTAGAAATTTTGTCCCACCATCGACTAGAAACCTCTTGAAATGATCTAAAACAATAATAATGCATGTCATAGAGGAAAACCAATAAGGCTGCTGCAGCATGACTACCTCTGTGACCTCAGACAAGTTACGTGTGGGTCCCTACTTCTGTGACCTCAGACAAGTTACGTGTGGGTCCGCACTTATTTTATTCATCTCTAATAAATATTCGACAAATCTCATTTTCAAAAGTCTTTTAAGGCCTATCCACCTTTCTTTTTCTGATGGAGTTTTGCTCTCATTGCCCAGGCTGCAGTGCAATGTCATGGTCTCGGCTCACACAACCTCCGACTCCCGGGTTCATGTGATTCTCCTGCCTCCACCTCCTGAGTAGCTGGGATTACAGGTGCGCAACACAACGCCCAGCTAATTTTTTGTATTTTTAGTAGAGATGGGGTTTCACCATGTTGGTCAGGCTGGTCTTGAACTCCCGACCTCAGGTGATCTGCACGCCTCGGCCTCTCAAACTGCTGGGATTACAGTCATGAGCAACCGCGGCCTGTGAGGGCTTTCTACTTTTAAGATGTCAGGACGTATAGCCTGGGAGGTAAATGGTAGTATATATATACATATATATATGTATATATATATACACACACACACACTGTATATATATACATATATACGGTATATTATACTATATATACATATATACTGAATATTATACTCTATATATACATATCTACTGTATATTATATATATATATATACACATACACACATACACACATACACACATGAGACAGAGAGAAGAGATAGACAATTTCATGTGAAAATATAAACTGTTAACATAATATTTTGCTTCTCTGAGGAATATTTAGCATTGTTCTCAATATTCTCTGCAGAATTTAAGCATTTTTCTCAGAACTCACCAGATAGAATGAGGGAGGGGCCATATGATACGAGCCAGAGATGAAGGGAGAACAATAGAGAGGGTGCTTTGGGAAAAATAGTACAGTAAGGCTAGGGAATACTTCTCTCCAACAAAAAGACCAAGGTCACAGCTGTATCTCTTCAGAAGCCAAACTTTCTTTTAAAATGTCAATTTCCATCTATTTCTTGCTTCACAGACATTCCATTCATTGCTGGATTTCAAATAAAGCCTTTCCATGTGCAACCTTTCTATAGAAAAAGAGAAATATGGGGGACAGTACAGTCTAAGAAGTGATTAAGAATATCTAGTGGACTTTCCCAGACTGTAAATCTTTACATATATCTGAGCCTAATGAGGTGATTTATTGTGCTATAATGCACAGTGAACTATACAGATGCTTCTTTTTGATCATGCTGCAGAATGGAACTAAATACTAAATACCAAATAGCACTCCCATGATTCTTATACATGTCATTCATATGGCATATTTATGCTTTTTTATATAGCAATTCTTATTCTTAGCTCTTAGGCAACTACGGAATCTATTTGTCATTTTAATAGTCATGCTCCATTTGAGTTATGCAAGGTAGAAATTCTAAGTAGAAAATCTTGTTTTTATTGAAAGTTTTTAGTAAACATTTTGGAAAAAGTCTGTTTTTTGATGCTACTTCTGCACGCTTTCTCAACATGATATTACTTGGTATTGTCCTTATTAACCATAGTACACCATATTCTGCAAATGTTAGAGAGGGTTAAAAATCAGTCATGTATAAGTAAAGCTAATGAAATAGAAAGGAAACCATATTTAGGAAATGGAAGGCAGAAGCAAATGTATTAACCGTGAGTTAGAAACGGTTTAGTCTTTGGAATGAAGCAGCAAGAGTTTAAAAATCTGGTTTGTGATTCACTAGCTTTGTGACCTTGGAGAATTACCTCAGATTTCTGAGTATCAGTTTAGTAGGTGATATCAATTGCAACTTCGCAGAAATATCACAAGTATTAAATAAAGGACTTAGTATCTGGGAGAGCATAGAAAATTACTAATAGTTACATTTTTGTTAATATTACCGTTATTATTATCATACGTATAGTATTTTCTTTCACTGACAATGCATTTAGGACATAAGGAGAACTATAGAACAGTGCTTCTCCAACTTAAATGCAGAGCATGAATCACCTGGAGTTTTGTCAAAATGCGAATTCTGACTCAGTAGCCCTGCAAACTAAGGAAATCTTGGTAATGCTGGTGCTGCTAGTTCACCAACAGACCACACGTTTTGCAACAGCTATATAGAATGTCCTGTTTCTTTTTTTAATCACAAAACATGGCAAGCTCTAAAATAAAGCAGAATAACAGATTTAAATGTTAATACTCATGTCCTCAATTTATAATTTCTCCCTCCCTAACAATGGTATAATTCTGATTAAAAATTAGCAAAGAAAAAAATGGAAATTAATCTTCCTATGTTTATTCTTTTAAGAAATTCTGTGTGATTACTACTGGGTTACTTGCTGTAGGAAATAGAAAAATTGCTTTGACATAGATCCTCAAGAATCTGTCCCACTACAAGCTTATTTTTGTAGGAAGCTAAAAGATTTATATAAATAACCGTAATTAAAGAGACAAATGAAGAAGTGCAATGAAAGACGTAGGGAAAGTGCTAGAGGAGTTCGGGGTGGAGGAAAATTATCCTCAAATAATATCTATGCGTAACATTATGCTATCTTCCCTAACCAGCGCTTGACCAGATTGTCACAGTGAACTTTGGTCCTTTCTTATATCTTAGTTTTGGTTCCCACATCCTTCTGTTTGGGGAAGTTCTTGTTTTCCTCATGTAATGACAACAACACTTAAACAATGTATACCAGATAAAAGGAACTATATTGCTTGCTTTATTTACATAGTTAATTTAATTTGTACAATGAACTATGAAGTAATCAGCATTATTTCCTTCATTTTACATATGAGAAAATGGAGAATCAGCGACATTGAATCATCTCAAGTTTCTAAAATATCCACTCTCACCAGGCTGTTTACCCTGTTTTTGTCTGTATGCTGCTATAACAAAATGCCACAGATTGAGTAATTCATAAAAAACAGAAATGTATTTCTCACAGTTCTGGGGCTGAGAAGTCCGAAATCAAGGCAGCGGAGATTTGGCAGTTGGTCCCGAGGTGGCACCTTCTTGCTTCGTCTTCACGTGACAAAAGTGGGCAAAAACGGACAATGTGACGACATGGCAGAAGAGACTGAGGAGCCCGGCATTCCTCTAAAGCATCTTTTACGAGGACGTTTATCTCATTCATGAGGGTGGATCCTTCTTCACTTAATCACTTAACCAAAAGCCCCATCTCTTGATGTCATTGTCCTGGGATTTTAGTTTCAACATACAAACTTTGGATGGGCACATAGGTTCAAATCATAGCACCCTCCAAATTATAATGCCTCTCTCATGCCTGTTCTCCTTGAAGTACCCTCTGGTTTTGCTCTCTTCATTCTTGCCATCACAGTTAACCCTTCAGTTCCATTTCTTTAAGTAATCTCTAAATTTTTAAGATGGTTCCATCTTTTTTTTTTGTATATGGCAGCCTCTCAAACATATTTGTCATATGAACTAAGCAGGTAAATATGTAAATGCCAGCTAAATTTTAGTGAATGATATAATGGCCTAAAGTTGTATCTACCCTTCAGCCAAATATATTTACTTTTAGTAGCAATCTCCTGTCATATACAAAGTCACGACTCTAGGGGTAAACATTTTAGCCTGTGGGTAAGATGTAAAGCAGTGGTATGTTATAGTGACAACTCACTGTCATAGCACTGGGACATGCTCCTCTATCTGCTACAAATTGAATCAACAAAATATATATGATTTTGTCAGATTTAAATGTATGCTCCTGTTAGTAAAATAAAAGTATGGGAAAACTTTACGGAGTAGATTTAATAGAAATGTTTTCCTGAGTTATCTGCCTTCTTTATTTTTATGTTATGCTTTAAGTCTATGGTCAATGTATAGAGCTATGATTGATGTGCTTTTCCAATTCTGTTCAGATCAGACAGGTTAATTTTCTTCTTTTAAATCTTCTTGAATTTTGTCTAACACTTTTTGTTCCAATTTCTTACTAGATTATACTCCCTTCCCTAACTGCTTCATGATTACTTATACACAAACAATATTATGATATTGACACATTGAATTCATTTTAGGTGATGATTTTGGTCATAAACATGAGCAGGTTGTGAAGTGTTTCAGCCATCCCAGGGCATGGCTGTCAGTCCCTTGTCTAATGTTTCAAAAAAATCTTGAATTTGTGATGATGCTGTGATGGTCCCTCAGATATTCTTACACACATCTTTGCCCCTTGTTCCCTCTAACTTTCCTCTTCTGATAAAAAAGCAAACACTGCCAAGCTCAAATGGAATTACATTTGGATGCAAGTGTCACTATGCAATGGTTGCCAATAAAAGTACACAAGGAATTTTATTATGGTGAATTAAAGGCAAACAGACTTCAGAGAAATGAGCACGAACATGAAAATGGCGCATGGTACGCGGATCTCACTGGAAAGTCATTCTGTACACAATGTTTTCACTAGAAAAATCCATTAGCTTTAGCTAGAAATTGAAATTACTTTGTAGGAAATCAGAATAAAATATGTGAAAACATTATATTCTGTGCAAGATTAATACCACGCCTGGTGTTGAAAGGTTTGTGGTCTTGCTTCGACGATGCTAAAAGGTCAGAAACCACAAAGATGCATATGTGTTGTCGTTTGCACAGTTACTAATTTTTCTCATTATTTCCATAATGCGATGTGCTGTTTCAACAGAGAAACCCTCTGGAGAGTGGCTTGCACTGTTTTCAGGCAGCTCTTTTGCTTTCATGTTTTGGCCTTGGCCAGGGAATTCAGACAGACTTTTCAGTTATTTTCGACAAGAATGTATTCATTTATTGTTTTAAATAATAATAAATAGATTTTAAAATTACTGTACATTACTGCACTTTAAACGCCATGAGGTCAAGGACTCTAAAGTCTGGACATCATTGTATACCCTACATCTTGCACAAGGTTTAGAAAAAATGGCATGGACACCTATTTTTTGAATCAATAAATGAATACATAAAAGAATTCCAAACTCTAGTCCAAGGTTTTAGATTAATAATGTATTAAAATGCGTAAAATTTATAGACAAAACTCTTCTTATTTAGAAGTTTATTCTTTAATTGGAGAGATAAAATATATGCACATAAAAGCTTAAGGAAAAATAATAAGGGTTTTGAAGTACTTACTATGTGAAAAATTTAGCATAAATCTTACATCCATTTATTTAACACATTTTATACGTTGCATTATTTATATATAGTGCTGATTGGTAGAATTCATATGTGAACGGAACTATAAAAATTTTGAGGATAAGCACTAGAAACACAGAATAAATAGAGTGTTAACATGCAAAACACAGAAATACTTCAATTGACTAGGTGAAAGAAAAGATTTCTGGTTCCATGTACACTGATTATTGAGGGATGAGTATGACATTATTTTGCCAGAATCAATAAATATTTTAAATAGGGAGAAAACTATAATTATATATCTTTGTGTTCAACAGGAGTAGCAGTACTGATAAAGTAGAAGTTTGTTATACCTTTTTTATAGTCTTTTAAAGTTGTTTATAAATAAAATCTACTCTTAGTTAATTAATGGTTGATGTTCATTGAAGTGTTTTCAAATTTTTGACCTCTGAATTGCCTTGTACATATGGAGAAATAAAGCTTGCCTAGCATAATTTCTTGAGTGGAGAATGAATGATCTGGATAGATTTGTTGACAATATGTCTGTACTTATTTTATTAATTCTTTAATCTTCATGAAGAAAAATATAAAAGTCATATTCTAGTGTTTTATACCATGGAAAAAATGTCTTATCCTTTTCCTAAGGAAAAATACATCATGACACAAAAGTAAAGTTAATTAAATTACTTACTTTATTAATTAACTGTCTATTATTTCTATGGGTTGAAGTAAATTTGATACTCAATGCTATTTAATCTAATTCTAAAAGCTTGAATGAGTAATGATTTTTTCATGTAAGGTTAGTTGAAATAAATTATCACTGATTTTCAGATTTAATATTAATTAGCTATTGCATATTCTTAATGGGATATAAGTGTTTAAAAAGCCCTTTTTGGTTGCGAAAAGACCACGCCCATTGTAGACTTCTTAGAATACATCACATCTGGCCTCCTTTTTAGAGTGGGGAATTCAACTCATAAGTGGCTGGACATTGATTCTGAACATTTTGAACATTATTTGCCTGTCTTCACTCATACTGGTTGCTGTTCTTTTATAAGTAATCACCATGTTTAGCATGCACTTGAACTATTGTTACTTAGGGTGCTTGACTATTTACAAGTCTCACTAGGATTCTAGGTATTCATTAGTCTCGTGGTGTGTATTTGCTGATGGTCCTATTATCTTTGTTGGTTCAGTTACACAGTACCATCCAAGATGCTGCAACACATTATACACAGGCTATGGGTTGTGGGAGCTACAGATATCAGTTATTATTTAGGCTCAGAAACTTAGAATCTCTGCAAGGTTGGACATGATCCTTAGTCTTGTTTTAAGACCGTCTTGTTTTAAAAGTTAAACCCAAATTCTTAAAATATAGAATAGGGGTGCTAGTAGTGCTCACAGAATTGTAGTAAAGATCAGCTGGGAAAGAAGAGCCTATTAAACAGAGCCTGGTATTTAATAAGTATCAGCTGCCTTCAATTAGGAATCTGTGTTGTCATGATTAGAAGATTGCTGGTTTATTTTACAGATCTGTAAGTATAGCCAAAATATGTCAAAATAACCACCAGAAAGAATCATATACCGTCCCTTGAACATTTCATCCCTAGAATCTAGCCAGATTAGCATCTCTATACTGGCAATACTGTTAACACAGATTGTGCTCAAACCCCTCATTGACTTTTCAGCACCTGTAAATTACTGGAGATTTAGGAAGAAGTCTGGGGTTATGGCTTAGTTAAGCTGAGTGGCCAGAAAGTGTGAGATGCTGGATGCCTCCTCCAGTTCATTTCTCCAGCGGCCGCACCAGGCGTATCCATAGCTCCGCTCCCGGGAGCTCGTCTCCGGCGTGGGGCGTGTGCGCACCCCTGGCCGGGCGGAGCCTGGAGCCTGCTCATTAGCAGCGCGGGCAGCTCGTGCGCCCGCAGGAGGGAGGCGGAAGCACAGCCCTGAGCCGCCAGCAGGAGGAGGGAGCGCGGCGGCTGCAGGCAGGGGAGGGAGAGGAAAGAACGGAGGGACGGTTCCCGGACAGAGCGGGAGGAATCGGGGAGCGGCCAGTCCAGGGGGAGCTGCTCCGCTGCGCTGCGCTCGTTATTCACAGGACGCGGCGGCGCTTCCCGGGGCCGCTTCCCGGTCCCCTGGGTGGAGGCTGCCATCTAAACCTGACTCCAGGTGAGTTCCCCAAAGAGGCGAAGCGAGGGGTCTCGAACCAGAGACTTGGAACTGGCGAGGCTGCTCGGCTCCCCAAGCGCCGCTGCCTTGACATTTCCCGATTCACGGGAGGTTTTGGGGGCGGCTGCACAGGCTGGAGGGGCGGATGGGCGGTTGCGATCCTCAGCCGGCGTGGGGGCGTTCGGGAGGAATTAGCTTCAGTGAACGGGGTTTTAGGAGATGTCCGCAAGGCACGCGCTATGTACGCGTTTCTAGACGAGCTTTTGAGACAGAAATTTGGCTTCCCGGATGCCCGTTTTGGCCTTCTGTCCTTCCTTTTGCTTGCCTCATGCCCAATTTTCCAAGCCGAGGAAAGGACTGGAAGGGCGTGGAAGTAGGAGGTCTGGGCACAGCATTCGGCAGGGCAGCCCTGGTCTCCAAGTTTGGGGGTGGGGGGTGGGACTCTTTTCCTTTCAGCCTAATTTACCAGGGGAAAACCCGCAGAGCACCTTGAGGTGCCTTTGCTCCGCACCCTCCATAAGCTTATTAGAGGGAACTTGAGGCTCGCTAGACAACCTGTGACAGGTGACGGCAATTTAGCTTAAAAGCCATGTTGGTTCACTTCGTCTCCTCTTTATCCTTTGTTGCAAAATTGATACCTTTTTGGATTTCTTTAACAGCACAAAGTTTAAGTGGCCGGCTGACAGGAAATATTTCTTTTGAAAATGCTATGAGAAAAGTGATGAGTTAACGTTGAGAGAAAGGCAACTTTATTTTCTCGGAAGAACTTTGGGGAAAGAGATTGATAGGGAAATTCTGGGCATGAAATTATGGACATTTCCCACAGAACTTCCTTCATTTATTTATTTTTTTACATTTCCTTCATTTTTTTTTTTAATCGTGTGTGTGTGTATCAGAGAGACAAAATTCGTTGGAGGTATTAGGACTTTATTTGGTTTAGAAGTTTCTTTCTTACTAATAGCACTAATTTGTGATCTTCATGATTATAAGAATTTACTAAGTGTTTTGCTTTTAGGTGTTTTGGGTCTGTTTTTTAAAAAAATTCAATACTTACTTTGTGGGCCTTGCTGAATACCTCTCAATAAAATCGGTGGGCATACAGTTAGTGACATGACCCCTGTGGATTTAATAGCAGGTAAGTATACAAATGATAAGTTTAGGAAATAAATGTCAGAATCAACATTTAGGTGTGAAATTGAAATATCTTTCAAATATTTACCAAACTCTCTTATAGGATCCAATGTCATTTTATGGTCAAGAGAGCTTAAAGGTTTCTCAGATTGAGATATATGTATCTACTTTGTTAATCCAAATGTAATGTTTTATTTTGTTCTTTAATGACTGTTTGAATTCAACAAATAAAACTTGCATATTTAATGTAAGGTTCTTTCACATATATTGCTTCTCCAATTTTTAATATAAATTTAAGGAGAAAAGCAATATTCCATTTTGTAGATGAAGAGACTGTGTCACAGAAGTATTACTTTACCTAGATTTCTGTAATTATTATGTTATAAACTTAGAAATTACATATTATTCTGGAACATATAAAATATATGAATGTTATAAACCATAAGAATTCAGACCTATGCTATTTAACTTCAAGTTTAGTTCTTTACCCAAACAATTGCATGACTACATTGAGACTACTGAAGTAATTATATATGAACACGCTATACGAAAAAATACTTAAAACATTTCTTATTTTTGTCGTTTCTCTTTGATATAAAATATACTATAATTTAATGGAGTTATATTCCATATTTAGATGCTCCTAACTTCCAAATAACACCTAAACTCCTAAAAACTGACCTGTGTCCTTCTTAATAGAAGTGGCTTGACCGGGAGACCCAATTTTTACTAAGAATATTCTTGGGATAATTTATGTCTTATAATCAAGATAAAGACAGGCCACATTTAGTTGTATTTTTAAACCACTTAGTGTGAAGTTGCAACGCAGACATAACTTGCTTTCAGGCTACACTGCCAGCTTTGCAGTGAATAGTCTTTAAGATTCCGTGGAAACATTGGCAGATATAGCTAATGTCTATCTGATGTAGGATTTATGAGAAAAGGAGAGGTAGAAACTGAATGCTCTTATATTTCATATGTGACCACATTCATAAAACTTTATTGATAAGTACTTTGTTGTCTGACACGGGCTGATACAAATAGGCTTCTTCAAGAGTTGAGGAAGAAAACTAAATCCCTATAATACAGCCTTTTTCCTCCTTTTCTTTCTTAAGCGGTAATAGTTGATCCTAGCGTTTGTGTGTCTATGCATGCTCAATACAGTTAGGGGTATAAGGAGAAGTTAAGCAAGAATATTGAATGCTAGCTAGGAAAGTTTTTGGAGTCTCAAATACTTTGGAACGATTTTTCACATTATATACATAAAATTCCTAGTTACATTTGGGAACTAAGTATATTATACACAACTTTGCATCTGATTACAGGATTCCCTGTACATTTATAGCTCAGGTATTCTGGAAAGAGTCAAGATAATTAGTTTTATGGCTCTTGCCCGTGTGACCTGTTTCTTTCTGGTCCTGATATTAAAAGGATGACTTAAATTTTCTGGAATGTCAAAATTTTCTCTTCCCTTGGATCCTACAAAATACTTCAAGCAGTGTATGTGTGATACTCGCTGTCATTCCAACATTTCCAATCCTCCTGAGAATGCTAAACAATGCCCTAGATTTCTTCCTTTGTAATTGTTTCAGATAGAGGGTTAGCTGAGTTAGGAAGAAAGGAGAGAGGGAGAGAAGAAGAGAGATGACATTTTATCCCTCAGGAAAGAACAAGACCAATTGTATTCCTAATTTAGAAATATTATTCTACAAACATTCCTGAACAAGAGGGCTTTGCATATACATTAAAGCAGAATACCTAGTCAACTTCTAGTTATGCCATGTAGTGAAATGGAAGTAAGATGAGCAGGCCGAGATCATTTTTGTTGGAGAACTGAGACCACATGAAATAGGTAACAGAGTTACCCCAACTGGGGGGCAAGAGGACTTGAAAGTTTCCTCCATAAATTTGCAGTTAGTACAGGGCTGCTCCAGTGATCAGAGTCATGAATGCCCTAGAGTGTCTGTATAACCCTGTACACAGGCTGAGACAGCTCTAACGGCCCAGAAAAGCCTCTGGACAGAATCACTGCACCCTTGGACATTGTCCGACCGCATGTATGAGAATAGTGAGTGCTGAGGAGTTGTGGGTAGCTCGGTACAACTCTTGCTAAAGGAGTGTCATCAACATTCATTGCTGAAAGTGAATTTTTTCATTCACATATGTGATGCCTATTAGGTCATGATTTCTTGGATACCAATTTGTACAAGATATGAATTAATTTTTGAACATCCTTTCTTAAAAGTACCATGTTCATATAGTTGCTCATTTTAATATGAGTAGTTCAGATGGGACATAATAGAGTAAGGAAATGATTGAACATCCTAAGATCTAGTGTATATACCTTTGTTCATGATGAGATTCATCCCCTGTCCCCCTTTGTAGTGACACTGATGGCATAAGGAGTATTAGATGAAATTTAATGCAGAAAACAATGGGATATATGAATGGTAGATATGGTTGACAACCACCATTTTCACTGAAGTTGTTTCAAAGCAAAGAAATTTGGGATAAATTCATTTTATTTGCTCCTGAAGGGTAATTAGGAATAAGTAGGAATTGTGAAGAGGCTGTAGTGTTGACATTAAGAGAAGTTTTTGATTCTTAAAATAGGATATATTACACAAGAGTGAACAAACAGAAGATACTGAACAAATATTCTGTCATAAGTAAGTGATGGATTATTCGGACTTGTTGAACTATGTTTTTAAATGTATTATTTAAATATTTAAATATTATTAAAACCTTAAATAATATTTAAATATTATAAAAGTTGTAGAAAATTATGTTTTCAATACAAATATACACTTATAAGCTATATTGTAGATATGGGAGTAAACAATGCAATTTTTTTTAACTGAGTGAAAAATTTAGTTTTTTAAAATTCCAAATGGAGCTAACAGCTTAGTGTGATACATATTTTGAATTTCAAAATTTGTAACCAAATAGGACAAATGTGTTGAACTGTACTTTTCTTGAAGAACCGTGATAAGAATGAGCGGTGAAAAAATTACAGCATACTTACCAGGGATCAAATACTTGCTTAGGGTTAATAAGAAAAATCTCAGCAAACGCTAGAAATGAGGTACACGATCTATCAGAGACCCATGATTAAAGTGGTATCTTGTTAGGTATATGAGCTTGAAAAGAAACGGCATAGCTTCACTTTACCCCAGTTGCTTCTTTTGTAAAACGGGGAGACTAAGAGTGTGGTAACTCAAAATCCTTTGTTAATGATTTTCTTCTTAGAACAGTGCCAGGTCCAATTAGGATTAGATTGCTATTTTTATTATTGATATTTGCCCTAGTTCTGCCTTTTATTGACTGTGTGACATTGGTGAAGATCCCTTTCTGAAGCTTTGTTTCTTACCTACAAGCTGGGAATAGAATACCTGCTATGAAGAGTGGTTGTTAGTACATTAGAAAGGCTGGATATTTGTTTATATAAGGGGCTCAGCGCATGGTAGAAATTTGATAGCATTTTTTGCTTGCCCTCCCATGTATTACTGTGAAGACATCCCACATATTATGTCCAAGTTTTTATTTTCCCCTCAAATGCAATGTCAAGCACAAAACATTCCCATCTCCCAATTCTCTTCTGATGTTCTACAACCATTAAAGTATAGAAAACTAGAATGAGTGTTTTTATAACTTTTGCTGTACTTAAGCATGTGGAGAGAAGAGCGCTAGATCACAGGACACACTTTGATAGGAAAAGGGAAATATTTACACTGCAAACAACTTTCTCCTCATGCTTAACAGTTTTATGCTGTCATTCTGTCAGCACCAAGTGAGATTTTTCTATTTAAATAGTTTTCTATTTGTGGTATGATAATTCATGTATGGACTTCATGTAACTAACATAAATATAATGGATGGTTGAGAAGTGGTTTATTTTTACCAAGAGGAAAAAATGTGTACACGATTTTTTAAAATATTGCTTTGAAAATATTTAAAATTAATTTTGATTCAGTTGGTGGAAGATAGCGTCACAAACTCACTGCTAGTGGTATTCTTGAGAAGTAATGTTTGAATTTTCTAGGTATTGTCCCCAGACTGCCTTAAAAGAATTTAATTTTAGATGTAAATTTTCTGCTTAACATGGAAGATTTTCCCTGAAAATATTAGCTTCATCAGATACATAGTTGCTTAGGGGTAGCTGCATGGAATTATGGGAAGAGTGAAATAGAAAAAAATTTTCATGTCTAAGTTATACATACTGGTGTAATCATATTGATTGGATGATAATGATAATTACAGCAATAATGTGATTGAAAGGGTAAGCAAGTAACATATACTACAGTTACGCATATAATCCTGTGATTGAGTTTACCACTTCGTTTCTCTTTCCTGGAAACCCTTAAGTTTGTCACTATTGCACTTTATTTCCTTTGCTTATTGTAGTGGTGTATTAGTTGTATTACTGCTGCTATAACAAATTACGACACATTTACATAACTTAACACATATTTATTGTCTTGCAGTTTCAAAGGTCAGAAGTCCAAAATCACTTTAATTAGGCTAAGTCAATGTGTCTGCAGTGTGGGTTCCTTCTCGAGGTGCTGAGGGGAGAATCCATTCTCTTGCATTTTCTGCTTCTGGTGGCACCTGTCTTCATTGTCTTTTCCCCATTCCTCCATTTTCAAGGTGCGTTGCTTTTATTTCTGTTTCTGTCTCCGCGCTGTCTCCTCCTTTAACTTTGAGTCCTTCTCTCCACTTCATCTAAGGACTCCTGTGATTACTTTGGACTCACGTGGATGATCTGGGATAATCACCTTGTCTCCAGATCCTTAAATGAATCGTATCTACAAGTCCTTTGGCTGTGTAAGGCAGCACATTCCCAGGGCCGGGAGATTAGGTGAAGAACATCTTTTGGGACTATTATGCAGCCTATCACAAGTGGTAATATCACTTTTATGCCTTGAGACCCTGAAATTAATGTACTTGCTTACGCATGGAAAAACAATGTATCTGTGGGGGTAACAGTTTATTTTTGAACCATTAGAAGGTATTGATGGGGAAGTTTTCATCTGACAACAGATACTGATAAATTAAATACCCTTAGATTTGTCAAAACTAGCTTTAGTAAAATATAAGTAAAAGTATTTGCACTGCTAGGGTCAAAAATATTAATTAAACCCATTATTTATCAAGGCCAAGTCCTGGATTAGTTAGGTTTAAATTAATCTAGAACATTATCTTCCATAGTGCTTAATTGTGAAGCTTAGTTCTTGTTGACAAAAGCTCATCCATATAAGAAAGCATTGAAAGGTTGGTGTTTTTTTAACCTTTGCAGAATATAACTTTTCAAAGGGATGTTAGACAGTAGTTCCATCACAATTGATGCAGTTCACAGACATTCTTTGTGAATATTTTATCTCATGAGTTATATCTATGACACTAATCATAGACTTCTAGAAGAAATTTAGCAATGGTCATGTCAGCCTTTCAAATCTTTCTGTAACCTAGAAGAGGATCATTGCATAAGATAGATTCATTTTCCCCTTTATTCCATTGTTGCCAGAGAGAACTTGAAATGCCCTGTTCAAATTAATTTAATGCAAATGAATTCTTGCTGCCTCACAAGTAGTTTGTCCTTCATTTTTCTTAAAATTATATTGAAAATGGATGTGACCTGCTTTACTGGTTGTTGTGCAGGAAGCGTTGTCCTTCCTGAAAGCTCCCTCCGTTGTCAAAATGAAGCCATTAAGAGTAAAGTAAATTATATTATCTGATCATAGTATCACAATTGACCTTAAAACAATAAATTTTATAATCAGTGCAAATTGCTGAATAGTGTTTGCAGTTGTAGAAATTTCAAAGGAAACCCTGGTTGAGATACAAAGCTGCTATAATCATTTTTAAAATCTTTGTTTTTCTTTTACTTTGGAACAGTAGTGCAGTAAGTACTTTTGCCTTATTGTTCTCTCTGCCTTCCAGAAACCCTCATTCAAATATTCTAAGTTTTTAAGTCTTTTTCATTTCTTTTAATATTGTAACATTTAACAATGTCAAAGAAAGTATAATTTTTCTGGAAATCAAGCTAAAAATAAAGAGAAGCCGATGTAAATGAACATCAAATTAACAAGATTGATTAGGAAAAGTAATTTTTGAAAAGGGCCCAAAATCCCTTTGCACATAAATGCAAAAGAATTTAGTGAAAGAAGGTGAAACTGGAGTAAAGAACTCTACGGATGCGTAAGTAACTCTTAATAAGAATGAGTAACGTACATGCGTATCTTTAGCTCCCAGTTTCAGAGATACAGTAGTTGTACAACAAATGGTCCTTTCCTGCTGTTAAGGAAGCCTCTCCTCCTCCAGCCATGCCATTCCTCAGAGCAAGCTCTTCCACTGAGTTTTCAGCAACCATAAGTAAGAAGGATGGTACGATAGGCTGCGTGTACATATGGCCCTCATTAGCAGGCCAACTGTTCCTTTTGCCCACCCACATCACTGGGGACATATGGCGTTACTTTGACTGTTGAAACAAGTGTGTGTGGACATATCTTGGTATGAGTAAAAGACTGTTGATTGTCTTTCTCTTGTCGCTCGTGCAACCGTCTCCTTGTGGAGATCGTATTATCCATAACACTAGATTTGAGGATGATAAATGACGTTGTTATTATTAACTGAATTTGCCTCTCTAGTTTGATCACAAAACCAGCGAATGTTTGCTTATGGAACATGTAAAGCTTATAGAAGACGGAAAGCTTACAGAAAGAAATGATGGCTTTTCTAAGCATAAGAGTCAGGTCTTTTTCAATCAAAAACTAACTCATTCAAAAATTCAAGAGTTCTGTAAAACCAGAACAGCAGAGGTTTCAGAAATGCTATTGAGATCATTTATTATAAAATAGCCATTAATGAAATGTAATAGTGAGTCTGTTGTTGTGACTATGTGGAGAAATGAATGAGAAAATATAAGATAGGCTGGAATGAAGAGAGTCATCGGATCCCAACATAATTCATTTTGTATAGTTCACAGTATTGTAGCTTTAAAAAAATTATGAATTTTTTCAGTACTGTGAATTCTGAATTTGCAATATGAGGCTTTTCAATCCTTGCAACAAGTGTGTATTTTTCAGTGGTTCTAGAATTATCGGGGCTTTCGAGCTGCTTCTGATAAGAAGGCAAGGCTAGAGGACTCGTGTTGAGGTGGCATTTGCACAGGACTTTAGATAACATACATCGATGATGTAGAGAGAAGAGCGGGTGATGTTGCTGTGGATTATAGTGGAAAGGCACCTTTTGCTCCCTCTGCTGACCTATTTGTGTATTCAGCTGTGTAGCATATTTCTTGTATAATTACATAGTAATTTCACACACTACATTAAGAAAATCTGAACAATTTTTACTAAACTCATGTTTTCTAAATATTAAGTAAATAAAACCAATATTTGGCTAGGTAACATTTATAAAAACAGGATTTCTAGATAGATGATGATAAATTTTCATCTATATCTATAGAGCTGATAAATTTTCAAAACCCTTTGAATATCACTTGTACTACAAAGTCTCGTTTCAGTTTCAGTGCCATGGCACATTGATTAATCACCACTAAAGCGGTACATGAAATATTTGGCAATATAGGTATTTGGTAATGGTGATTGATGCACAGAATACGGCACCGTTATTATGCACTGGCCTTGAGAACTTTAGTTTTCATCTTCGATCGCCTGATAGAGAACAAACTAACAGCTTTTTTCTTTCACCTTGCTGGAGAATAAACTAACAACTTCAAATTATCTGATCCATCCAAAAACTTATTTCCGTGAAACTCACTGATTTATTTATTATTTCGTGGGGATCACTATTATTTGCTGTAGTAAAATATCAAATGATCGATGTTTTATACCAACATGGCAGCTCACATGGTAGGCAACAGAATGAAAACAAACAGGTTTACTACCAAGAATTATACTATATTGCTTTTATTGACAGAGAAAGCATACAGATAATTTTATTCAGAGATTTTATGTGAATTATTTTGATAAGTGTACACATATATTTATAACTGACCTTTCTTTGTCAAGTGTGTGCCCACACACGTATTCATACTAAATCAATCTTAGAGATCTTATCCAAAGATTGAATTTCTTAAAGTGACTGTTCCAAATATGTATAATTTATGGCAAAAAAGTCACAAAATGGCAATACAAGGAGGCATAAAAGTGAAGATAAAGGGGGAGATGATGGTTAAAAACACCTGTAAATGAATAATTGATTTTGATTTAAATTCTTTTTAGTTCTTAGCTGATGAAATGAATATAAATGAAATTATTATGCAAAACACCTCTATTTGTTGTATATGCATGTACATATATGTGTTACAAATACAAAACTGATAGGATATTATTTAACATATATTCACACTCATAATGTGCATATATGTACATAATGAAAATGAGTGCTTGTTTTATATGTATGTATACACACACATACACATATTGCATACTTTCATTTTTTAAAATTTTACTTTAAGTTCTGGGATACATGTGCTGAACATGCAGGTTTGTTACATAGGTATACTTGTGCCATGGTAATTTGCTGCACCCATCAACCCGTCATCTAGGTTTTAAGCTCCACATGCATTAGCTATTTGTCCTAATGCTCTCCCTCCCCTTTCCCCACACCCACCTACAGACCCCAGTGTGTGATGTTCCTCTCCCTGTGTCAACATGTTCTCATTGTTCAGCACCCACTTATGAGTGAGAACATGCAGTGTTTGGTTTTCTGTTCCTGTGTTAGTTTGCTGAGGATGATGGTTTCCAGCTTCATCCATATCCCCGCAAAGGACGTGAACTCATCCTTTTTTATGGCTGTGTAGTATTCCATGGTGAATATGTGCCACATTTTCTTCATCCAGTCTATCATTGATGGGCATTATGTTGGTTCCAAGTCTTTGCTATTGTAAATAGTCCCATGATAAACATATATGTACATGTGTCTTTAGAGTAGAATGATGTATAATCCTTTGGTATATACCCAGTAATGGGATTGCTGGGTCAAATGGTATTTCTGGTTTTATATCCTTGAGGAATCACCACATTGTATTCCACAATGGTTGAACTATTTTACAAGCCCACCAACAGTGTAAAAGTGTTCCTATTTCTCTGCATCTTCTCCAGCATCTGCTGTTTCCAGAATTTTTAATGATCACCATTCTAACTGGTGTGAGATGGTATGTCATTGTGGTTTTGATTTGCATTTCTCTAATGAACAGTGATAATGAGCTTTTTTCATATGTTTATTGGCCATATACATATCTTCTTTTGAGGAGTGTCTGTTCATATCCTTTGCCCACTTTTTGATGGGGTTGTTTGTTTTTTTTTTCTTGTAAATTTGTTTAAGTTCCTTCTAGATTCTGGATATTAGACCTTTGTCAGATGGATAGATTGCAAAAATTTTCTCATATTTTGTAGGTTGCCTGTTCACTCTTGTGATAGTTTATTTTACTGAGCAGAAGCTCTTTAGTTTGATTAGATTCCATCTGTCAATTTTGGCTGTTGTTTCAAGTGCTGTTGGTGATTTAGTCATGAAGTCTTTGCCCACACCTATGTCCTGAATCATATTGCCTAGGTTTTCTTCTAGGGTTTTTATAGTTTTAGGTTTTACATTTATGTTTTTAATCCACCTTGAGTTAATTCTTTTATAAGGTATAATGAAGGGGTCTAGTTTCTCTTTTCTGCATATGGCTACCCAGTTTTCCCAGCGCCATTTATTACATAGGGAATCCTTTCCCCATTGCTTGCTTTTGTCAGGTTTGTTGAAGATCAGATTGTTGTAGATGTGTGGTGTTATTTCTGAGGCCTCTATTCTGTTTCATTGGTCTATATATCTGTTTTGGTATTAGCACCATGCTGTTTTGGTTACTTTAGCTTTGTAATATAGTTTGAAGTCAGGCAGCGTCATGCCTCCAGCTTTGTTCTTTTTGCTTAGGTTAGCCTTGGCTCCACAGGCTCTTTTTTGCTTCCATATGAAATTTAACATAGTTTTTTTCTAGTTCTGTGAAGAAAGTCAATGGTAGCTTGATGGGAATAGCATTGAATCTATAAATTACTTTGGGCAATATGGCCATTTTCATGATATTGAGTCTTCCTATCCATGAGGATGGAGTGTTTCTCTATATGTTTGTGTCCTGTCATTTCCTTGAGCTCTGGTTTGTAGTTTTCTTTGAAGAGGTCCTTCACATCCCTTGTAGGTTGTATTCCTAGGTATTTTGTTTTCTTTATAGCAATTGTGAATGGGAGTTTACTAATGATTTGGCTCTCTGCTTGTCTGTTATTGGTATATAAGAATGATTGTGATTTTTGCACATTAATTTTATATCCTGAGACTTTGCCAAAGTTGCTTATCAGGTTAAGGAATTTTTGGGCTGAGGTGGTGGCGTTTTGTAAATATACAATCATGTCATCTGCAGACAGAGACAATTTGATTTCCTCTCTTCCTATTTGCATGCTTTTATTTCTTTCTCTTACTCGATTGCCCTGGCCAGAACTTCCAATACTATGTTGATAAGAGTGGGGAGAGAGGGCATCCTACTCTTGGGCCAGTTTTCAAAGGTAATGCTTCCAGCTTTCGGCCATTTAGCATGATATTAGCTATGCATTTGTCATAAATAGCTCTTATTTTTGTGAGATATGTTCCATCAATACCTAGTTTATTGAGAGTTTTTAGTATGAGGGGTGTTGAATTTTATTGAAGGCCTTTTCTGCATCTATTGAGATAATCATGTGGTTTTTGTCATTGGTTCTGTTTATGTGATGGATTATGTTTATTGATTTGCATATGTTGAACCAGCCTTTCATGCCAGGCATGAAGCCAACTTGATCGTGGTGGATAAGTTTTTGATGTGCTGCTGGATTCTCTTGCCAGTATTTTATTCAGGATTTTCGCATCGATGTTCATCAGTGATATTGGCCTGAAATTTTCTTTTTCTATTGGGTCTCCGCCAGGTTTTGGAATCAGAGTGATGCTGGCCTCATAAAATGATTTAGGGAGGAGTCTTTCTTTTTCTATTGTTCAGAATAGTTTCAGAAGGAATGGTACCAGCTCCTCTTTGTACCTCTGGTAGAACTCGGCTGTGAAGACATCTGGTCCTGGGCTTTTTTTGGTTGGTAGGCTAGTAATTACTGAGTCAATTTCAGAACTTGTTATTGGTCTATTCAGGGATTTGACTTCTTCCTGCTTTAGTCTTGGGAGGGTGTATGTGTCCAGGACTTTATCCATTTCTTCTAGATTTTCTAGTTTATTTGTGTAGAGGTGTTTACAGTATTCTCTAATAATAGTTTGTATTTCTGTGGGATCAGTGGTGATATCCCCTTTATCGTTTTTTAATGTGTCTATTTGATCTTTCTCTCTTTTCTTCCTTGTTAGTCTGGCTACCGGTCTATCTATTTTGTTAATCTTTTCAAAAAACCCACTCCTAGATTCATTGATTTTTTTTTGAAGGTTTTTTTGTGTTTCTCTCCCATTCGGTTCTGCTGTGATCTTAGTTATTTCTTGTTTTATACTAGGTTTTTAATGTGTTTTCCATTGCTTCTTTTGATTGTGATGTTAGGGTGTCTATTTTAGATCTTTCCCACTTTCTAATGTGGACATTTAATGCTGTAAATTTCCCTCTAAACACTGTTTTAACTGTATCCCAGAAATTCTGATATGTTGTGTCTTTGTTCTCATTGGTTTCAAAGAACTTATTTATTTCTGCCTTAATTTTGCTATTTACCCAGTAGTCATTCATAAGCAGGTTGTTCAGTTTCCATGTAGTTGTGCAGTTTTGAGTGAGCTTCTTAATTCTGAGTTCTAATTTGATTACACTGTGGTGTGAGAGATTGTTATGATTTTCATTCTTTTGCATTTGCTGAGGAGTGTTTTACTTCCAATTATGTGGTTGATTTTAGAATAAGTGCTATGTGGTGCTGAGAAGAATGTATATTCTGTTGATTTGGGGTGGAGAGTTCTGTAGGTATCTATTAGGTCCACTTGGACCAGAGCTGAGTTCAAGTCTGAATATCCTTGTTAATTTCCTTTCTTGTTGATCTGTCTAATATTGATAGTGGGTTGTTAAAGTTTCCCACTATTATTGTGTGGGAGTCTAAGTCTCCTTGTAGGTCTCTAGGAACTCGTTTTATGAATCCTGGTGCTCCTGTATTTGGCATATATATATATTTAGGATACTTAGCTCTTCTTGTTGCATTGATCCCTTTACTACTATGTAATGCCCTTCTTTGTCCTTTTTTATCCTTGTTGGTTTAAAGTCTGTTTTATTAGAGACTAGGATTGCAACTCCTGCTTTTTTTTTCTTTCTTTCCATTTGCTTGGTAAATATTCCTCCATCCCTTTATTTTGAGCCTATGTGTGACCTTGCGAGTGAGATGTGTCTCCTGAATACAGCACACCTGTGGGTATTGACTCTTTATCCAATTTGCCAGTGTATGTCTTTTAATTGGGGCATTTAGCTCATTTATATTTACCGTTAATATTGTTATGTGTGAATTTGGTCCTGTCATCATGATGTTAGCTGGTTATTCTGCACATTAGTTGAAGCAGTTTCTTCCTAGTTTCATTGGTTTATATATTTTGGTGTGTTTTTGCAGAGGCTGGTACTGGTTTTTCCTTTCCATGTTTAGTGCTTCCTTTAGGAGCTCTTGGAAGGCAGGTCTGATGGTGACTAAATCTGTCAGCATCTGCTTGTCTGTAAAGGATTTTATTTCTCATTCACTTATGAAGCTTAGTTTGGCTGGTTATGAAATTCCATATGTACATCATGGAAACGAGTGCATGTGATACACACACACACACACGCACACACATTGCATACTTTCATTTTTGTGTCCATTTCTTTTCTGATTTTATCAGCAGCCAACTAAAGAAAATAGAAAAAAAAATTGGTAATTCGATCTTTCATGTTCTGCATCTTCCAGCTTCACAACTTATAGTTTTCTATTTTTATTGTTATTGTGATCAGAATGAAAATGTATACAATAGAATCAGAATCAGGTCAGAATCAACAAAAATACTATAATGTTTGTACATGCTTTCGATGCAGTTTGTCTCTGCAAAGGGTGTGTGTGTTTCTATGCACATGTGCATGTACACAAGTGTGTAAATAAGTGTTTTATTCATGATGGAGAAAGGCTGGTCAAAATGATTCTGAATGAGATAGCACCACTACAGCAGATAATCAGGTCTCTATCAATAAAACAAGTCATTAAACATGTTTCTAAGCATCTACTCAGTATCTGGCACAATGTTAAGTAGTGTAAATATAATCATTAGCAAAATTCAGCTTCTACCCTCAATGGTATATGTGTAGAACAAATTGGTAAAGCTGGAGTACATTTCAGGACCAAAAACAGTTTCTGTGTAGTTCCCACTTCATCAAGACCATGTTGTATACCTCTCATACACTTAAGCCATAGGGAAGCAATTATTCCATCCATCCTTTTACAGGGTAGTGGTGGGGAAGAAGAGCTGACTGTCATGCTTGAATTCACATAATTTCATAATTAAATAATTTCATGTTACATAATCTCGATAAACCTAAAATCCAATATATGATAAAGATAGTGTTTCAAATCAGTGGATAAGTGATAAACAGTTCATAAAATGGTGTTCAGATAATTGGCTATATGTATTTTATAGTTGCACAAAGGTATAATATGTCATTAATAAATATTAATTCCATAGTGGATGTCAAATACACTTTTCCAAAATATAAAGAAAAAATACCATAGACAAATATCACTTGCAACATTACGGTTAAAATTAAATATCCAAACATAGCCCTAACCAATAACAGAAAATTTAAAAAAAAATTTATGGATTGGAATTTGTTAAAATATAAAACTTTTCTTTTTCAGAGGATACAATGAATATGTGTAAAAAGCAAATATCAAATCAGCAACAAGTGCTTGCAGTTCACTTGACATATTTAAAATATGAGTAGTTCCAACAAATCATAAATAAATGATTAGTAGTCCAATAAAAAAAAGACAAAGTACATTGACAGGAAACTGTATGAAACTCATGAACACTAAATGTCTTAGATTCTCTATTGTTAAACAAAATGCAAAAACAATAGAGAACATTATGAATATGGAGTTAATATTTAACAAAATTATTTTATCCATGTTATAAGTAAATATTTACATCCAAAAACCCTTGTTTTCTCTGAAAGTTGTCACTTATGAGTCTATTTTGAAAATGTTTAAAGAATAGTAATTAATTAACTTTAATAAATAGGTACTCCTATTGAGGGAAAACAGACATTTCCATAATTTTTCTTCTGTTTCTAATCTAGTAGATGGTAGGAAAATAATGACAATTGCATATTCATACCTGGAGAATATGCATTCCATTTCTTTTAAACTTTTGCATTCTCAAAACTATATTGATACCTCAAAGCATACCCTTTGCTGTTGAAAACAGCCTTTCAAGTATAAAGACACACACATCACTTTCCTTAAATCTTATATAAGGCAAGGGCCTAGATTCCTATCAGAAAATGTATTTCAAGAATGCTTTTTTAGTAGTTCCTGTGGCCTTATCTTATAGAGGAAGGTTTTTTTTTAAACATACACACAGTATTTGATGCACATTTTTATTGGAAAGAGCTTTTATTTCCTTAAATGTTTTGTTGTCTAAGTGTGAAAAGTATCCTGCAGTGGAATTTAGTGGCACAGATGCTTATTGTGATAGATGAGATGAACTTGCTTCCCTAAGCATGCATGGTCATGAAATGCATCTGGCTTCTGTACGTAAAAGTCAGTTATGTTCCCAAATGTGTCTCTGCATTTACACAGACGTTTAGGGGCAGACACCCTACTGTTCCCTCAAAAGGCGGCTCTGCTTAATTATGAAGTTCAAGTTAGACCAGAAGTTGGAAAATACTAAATTCCACATTGCAGACAGAGCCTGAGCAGGTGATGTCACCACTGCATTCTAAGGTGGCAAGTCCTCAGAGAAGTCACTTATCACCTTACCATGGAGAAAAATAACCGTGTCCAGAACACAAGAGGATGCTTTTAGGTAGCGTACAATCAAGTGTGCAAACCTGTGCAATACATACCAGATGAAATCCAGTTCAGAGGCTCAGGAAAACAAACAAATGAGGATATGCTTTAAAAAATAGGACTTAATATAAACAGTCGTGAGAGTAAAACTATTGCTAAGCACATAGGAAACATAAACCAGGCTTTCAGGAAGGAGTTTGGCACATGTGTGCACTGGTAGGAGGTGTAATGTGCAGAAATCCGGCCTTTTGTGGCATAGCAACTAAAGTTCCTTTTCTATTGTCCAGACAACCTTAAATATTCCTTTATGCAGTACTATTTTAAAAAGGCCATCTACTGTGCACAATGTGTTAGCATCAAGGACATGAAATTTATCTGGAATATACCAAAACTTTAATCAATAGACTAGGACCAAAGCTTTTAAAAACAGGTTTTCGTAGATAAATCATTATAAGTTATTATTTCCTCGCCATAGGTAAGGCATGATAGATAACTTTACTTTTTCTCAGTCACTTAGTGTGTAGGTAGAATAATGACCCTTAGCAGGATGACCTTTTGAATGTGTTGTTAGGCAGCATGGAAGCATTATGGTTAGAGGTGGAATTAAGATTGCTAATCACCTCACCTTAAACTGGAGCGATTATCCTGAATTATCTAGGTGGGCCCACTGTAGTCACAAAGAACCTTCAGACAGGAAGGCGGAGAGACCAGAGTGAGCAGAAGAGCTTGGGTAAACTGGAGCCGAGGCTGAAGTGATGTGCTGTGTCCAAGATGTGCAGAGGCCAAGAGCTCAGGGATACATGTGACCCCTCAAACCTGGTGAATTCTCTCCTGGAATCTCTAGACAAAATATACACTTGATGATACCTTGATTTTAGCACACTAAGACCCATTTTGGACTTCTGACCCCCAGAAGTATAAAGAAAAAAAATGTGTTGTTTTAAGCCTCTGAGTTTATGTTAATTTACTGTAACAGCAGTAAGAAACTAACACAGTAAGACGGCTTTTATTTTTATGTGATGTATAGAATTAAATTGGATATGCTAGGAAATATTGGAAATTTATTGATTTATTTTTTTGTCTGAGCTGGAGTCTGGCTCTGTCGCCCAGGCTGGAGTGCAGTGGCGCGATCTCGGCTCACTGCATGCTCTGCCTCCCGGGTTCCCACCATTCTCCTGCCTCAGCCTCCCGAGTAGCTGGGACTACAGGCGCCGCCACCACGCCAGCTAATTTTCTGTATTTTTAGTAGAGACGGGGTTTCACCGTGGTCTCGATCTCCTGACCTCGTGATCCGCCCGCCTCGGCCTCCCAAAGTGCTGGGATTACAAGTGTGAGCCACCGCGCCCGGCCAGGAATTTATTTTCTTAATATAGTTCTTCATATTAGAATAATGAGAACCATCGAGTAATGAAGTGTTCTATTTTGTGAAGGATGATTATATAAACAGTACGAAGGTTAAAAACCGGGCGGGACCGGCTGGGCACAATGGCTCGTTCATGTAATCCCAGCACTTTGGGAGGCCGGGGCAGGTGGATCTCTTGAGCCCAGGAGTCTCAGATCAGCCTGGGCAACATGTGAAACCCCATCTCCACAAAAATACAAAAACCAGGCAGACGTGGTGGCGGCGCCTGTGGTCCCAGCCACTCAGGAGGCTGCGGTGGAAGGATCGGAGCCCGGCAGGTGCAGGCTGCGGTGGACCGTGATTATGCCACTGCGCTCCAGTCTGGGTGACAGAGTGAGACCCTGTCTCCATTAAATAAATAGATAAATAAATATATATATAAGTAAAAGAGGAGGGTGTCTTTTGAAGGCTATTAAAGTCGTCTAAGTGTCCTCTGATTATATGAGGCTGGAATGGTGCATGGAATGTTGTGTTGAATAACCTGATACAGTCTCTGAAACTATAGAAGCATTAGTAATTTTAGCCTGAGAGTGCTATAATCTGGGATAATTTGGTCCAATACTTCCAGAGAGGGTTGAAGTTTTGAGATAGCTGGAGTTATTTCAGTTGAAGACCTGAATATGAGGCAACTGGATACTCAATTACAATTCAATTTCTACTCTTTATATTAGGTAGAAATGGGTAACATGTGGGACACTATGTTAAAAGTAATGCAGCCATAGTGTAGTGCTAGAAGCAGATGAAAAGTACTACAATAGTCGTATAGATGAGGTACTGGAAAGAAGCAGAGTTGAAAAATTGGAGATAAATGTCAGTTTTCCAGAGCCATGGGATGAAAACCAAACAGGATTACAACAGATTCAATTCACTCAAGATGTCTAACTTGGTAATAGGTCAGAAAACTCAATTTGTCGTATTTTCTTAAAAGTACACAAAAATGTTCCTTTTGATAAAACACGTGTAGTGCACCTTCGGATTTGATTTTTCTTTATGTTCTGTAAACTGCTCACAGTAAAACAGAAAAAAAGTCTGACAAATATGATGGTCCTTAAATCTTGTAGGAGTATGATGCTTCTCCAAAGAATAGAGGTTTTCCTAGGAAGGCCCTAAGCAAGGAATCAAGTTTCCTTTTGCAAGAAATAAAATTCTCAAAAGTTCCCTGCACCTTGGAAAGGCTCTGGTTGAAATTAATAGCACAACGTTATTTATTTAAATTTTAACTTTTAAGTTCAGGGGTACAAGTGTAGGTTTGTTACAGAGGTAAGCTTATGCCATGGGATTGGTTGTACAGTTTATTTCATCACCCAGATATTAAGCCTAATATCCATTAGTTGTTTTTCCTGATCCTCATAGCAAATATTACCCCCATAAAGTTTTATGGTTACTTTTTTCTTATCTTCTGATTAATGCCATTAGATTCACCAATTGAAATTATTTTTCAGTAGTTTAATTCCCTCTAGAAGGTTTAAAAAATGCTTCCGAATTTCCTAAGTCTTCTTTCTTTGTTAGTCTTCTAAAAAGCTATATTCAATAGAATTCATGTGCTTAGGTACAGTTTCACTAAAAGCGTATCTTCAACATTTGATCTGTTTAAAAGTTCTTAAGGTGTTAAGGAACATTAGGTATCAGAGTTTATGGCATTTGATTAATCTGAATAAATCTTGGCATCAAATTGAATTCAGCAAAAGTAACAGTGATAAATCAGAGAGCAATATTTGAAATGTCTCCAGGAAACATTTTAAAACAATTTTTAAGTTCACTAATTTGAGTCATTACACTTGGCCCTAATATGGTAGATTTTAAGTGAAGCTCAGTCGAACCTGGCAGATATCATATACAAACTTTTAATAGTCCTAACAATTCCTGTACCTCATTTGGATAAAGATTATTTCCAGAGCATCAGTGCTTTGACCAGAAAGGCATTTATTATTCTGTAACACTTTTCTTGAGAAATTAGCATGATTCATCATTTGAGTACGCTCTCTCAGATAAGATTCTAATATTTGGGTGTGAATAAAACTTCAGGGCATTGAAAACAGCTGGAAGATAGACAATAGGGTGATCATCCTCTCTTGTCATTCTCTATCAAGGTCCTCTTTAATTATTGGCCTAAACAGCTATAACTTTATGGTGAAAACAAACCGCTCGGATATAGCGTTAAAGGTTGAAATAATGAATTATACATAAATCGATTTAGTTCAGTTATATTCTGTTGAATTGGGAGAACATCGAATTTTTAAATTTCTCTGCATTTCTTGAAGTTAGGAATAAAAGCTGGGGTGGGGTCTCCTGAAATAATGAGGTCTAGAATAATTTCTGTTAAATTTACTTTTTAGTAGGATAAGTCTACTAAAATCAATATGAATGGAACCTTCAATGTACCACTGAAGATAATTAATCTTTGAGAGGTTAAGTAACCATTACAAGGTAATTTACCTAATTAGCAACTAAACCAACCAAATTTTAGATTTCTTAACTTTAAGACTATTGCTCACATAGTCACGTAAAGTATATCTTCCACATAGTCACAGGCAATCACAAGCTAACACGAGCAGTTAGCACAAAATAGATGTTCCACATAGAATGCAGAACAAAAAAAGACACTTTAAAAATCCTTTTCCCTTTTCCAAATTCATATTTAAAAAGTTTCTTGTGGAATTTCCCAAATGCCAGCATGGCCACATATAATACAGATTGATACTCAGACCTCTAATGAGAAACAGTTAGAATTATGCTAAACAAGGAACATTCTATATTGATTTCACAAATTCTCCTCTTTCCACTTATAGTTTCTCATAAAATGTAACATGTTTGTCTCGTGTGGAGTCTGTATAGAAAAAGTGTGATAACTGAAGATATAGACACACAGGTGTATGTATGTCTGTGTGTTCCTGTGTATTATAGCCTTTCTTTAATGGTTTTCTCTTTATATTTATATATATATATATATATATATATATACTTTAAGTTCTAGGACACATGTGCACAACGTGCAGGTTTGTTACATATGTATACATGTGCCATGTTGGTGTGCTGCACCCAGTAACTCATCATTTACATTAGGTATATCTCCAAATGCTGTCCCTCCCCCTCACCCCACCCCATGACAGGCCCCGGAGTGTGATGTTCCCCTTCCTGGGTCCATGTGTTCTCATTGTTCAATTCACACCTATGAGTGAGAACATGCAGCGTTTGGTTTTTTTTGTCCTTGTGATAGTTTGCTGAGAATTATGGTTTCCAGCTTCATCCATGTGTCTACAAAGGACATGAACTCATCCTTTTTTATGGCTGCATAGTATTCCATGGTGTATATGTGCCACATTTTCTTTTTTTTTTATTATACTTTAGGTTTTAGGGTACATATGCACAATGTGCAGGTTTGTTACATATGTATCCAGCCACATTTTCTTAATCCAGTCTATCATCGTTGGACGTTTGGGTTGGTTCCAAGTCTTTGCTATTGTGAATAGTGCCACAATAAACATACGTGTGCATGTGTCTTTATAGCAGCATGACTTATAATCCTTTGGGTATATATACATATATATATAAAAAAACTATATATATATATTTTTGGGACGGAGTTTTGCTCTGTCACCCAGCTGGAGTGCAGTGGCGCGATCTCGGCTCACTGCAAGCTCCGCCTCCCGGGTTCACACCATTCTCCTGCCTCAGCCTCCAGAGTAGCTGGGACTACAGGTGCCCGCCACCATGCCCGGCTAATTTTTTGCATTTTTAGTACAGACGGGGTTTCACCGTGTTAGCCAGGATGGTCTCGATCTCCTGACCTCATGATCCACCCTCCTCGGCCTCCCAAAGTGCTGGGATTACAGGCATGAACCACCGCGCCTGGTCTCTATTTAAGTTAGCTCTGTCCAGGGCAAACCAGCATTTCAAAGATACAAACTGTTTTTGCAAAAAACAGGTATACACCTATCCATAGTGCAGACATTGTCTACTTATTTCTCTCTAAATACATCTTTCATTTTAACAAGTACTTCACCTTCACAAAATTTAGTTGAGTCAGTGAACTCTTATCCAGATGCTATATCTTGGCCAGATTATCAAGAATTAAGCCTCACAGATAGGCTGTTTCCATTTCCTTTAACAAAGTTTATCAGTCCTGTGTTACTTCTTGATTTCTTGCCAGTGGCATATAATGATGACTCAGCCAAGTCAGTTCCCAGAGTTGGACTCTTTTTTTTCTTATACACAGGAAACTTCTTTTCCAAGAATACTTGTTCCAGTTGCTCACAATCTTCATAGTTGATGATTATAGAATGATCTATGTACTTTCAATGTACCTTCAAAAATGAGATCTGCAGCTGGATAAGACGTGTGTGTGTGTGTGTGTGTGTCTTAGTAGACTTAAACCGTTCATTGAATAAGAAGCCTAGTTGATAGTGTAAGGTGAGAGTTAGAAGAACAGGGAATTATTTGGTTTAAGGAATTGTGAAGAAATGTGCTATGCCATTAAAATTTTTCTCTACTTTTGTGTTAAATCTTAATTTTGTGCAGAATTTACTAAGCTGCAGGAAACTGTCAAAATTGACTCTTGCTAAGTTCCATATTGGTTTGTAATTATCTTAAAACAAAAGTTGGTTGATACTAAAGTGCAGTTTTTCCTCTAGCTTTCATAAATTGAGACAGGTCTTTTTCTCACCCTCCACATACCTATGGCTGGAAGCCGAGGTGGTTGTTCTTGGTTCCCGTTACAACTTCTAGACTGTTAATTTCTCCGCTCCTTGCAAATTAGACTGTTCCTTTGAAACTCAAACCCCTTGGAAATATCAGCCATGCCCCTTTGGTATTACCATCATCAACAGACCTCCCTCCTGGGCACTCTGGTCTTATTTTTTTTTTTTTTTTGAGATGGAGTCTTGCTCTGTCACCCATGCTGGAGTGTAATGGTGTGATCTCGGCTCACTGCAACCTCCTCCTCCCGGTTTCAAGTGATTCTCCTGCCTCAGGTTCCTGAGTAACTGGGATTACAGGTGCATACCACCACACCCAGCTAATTTTTGTATTTTTGGTAGAGACGGGGTTTCGCCATGTTGGCCAGGCTGGTCTCGAACTCCTGACCTCAGGTGATATGCCTGCCTCAGCCCCCCAAAGTGCTGGGATTACAGGCATGATCCACTGCACCTGGCCTCTTGCCATTTATTTAAGGCTGTAGATCTTTTGCTCAATATCATCTTCAGGCAAGTTCAGCCATCATTTTAGTGGCTCAGCTTTCACGTGAAAGCACCAGTACAAACCTCGGTTCCCCGTTTTTTGACATCTTTATTTCCATTATTTTTTTCTTTCCTCCACTTTATTGTCATCAAATCTGAAACATTTTCTATAAGGGTATATACCACCAGGATCTAGATGCAAATATTCTGCCTCCTGGACATCACTCCTTGCCAGCTCGTTGGCCCAGATGTCCTCAATCCTACAACCCTTCATTTTCACTGAGACTCTTCTTAGGACACAGCTGCTGCTGCTCCCTCACGATCCATCCGTACTCTCTTGCTTTCAGTTTCCACGTTTTCCTCCTCAAATGCCATAGTTCATTTTTAGCATTCCCTTGCAACTACCCTGAGCTTCATTTTCCCACAATTTATTTGTTTCTGTTTCTCTTCCCAAATTTTAAATATTGATGTTTCTAAGGGTTCTGTCCTAATTGCTCTTCTTTTCTCTCCACACACATACTCTCTCTAAGCTCTAAACACTACTAAACAGCTCATAATTTCCAGTCTTAGAGTTTGGCCCAGACCTTTATTCTGGGAGTTGATGATTTACATGACAATAGCACTCGAATAATTCAGAGGTAACAAGTCCTGGTTTCCCACATGTCAGTAAGTGGCACTGCCAGCCATGCTAGACGCTTATAAGTCATTTTTGGCCCTTCCTCAATATTCTGACAATATCCAATTCAACATTCATTTAAAAAATATTTTGGTTCCAAATACATCTGTAATTTCCTCCACCTCTTTTGATTTCCAATGTCCCCAGCCTAGCCAGAGCCACATATTTTCTTACCTACGCTTATTTTCTTAGGTCATCCTTAGTCAACCTACTTTAATTCTTAATCTCCTACACCCTGTTAGCTACAGAGAAACCAAAGTGATCTCTTAACATGTCTTTCAGTTTCCAACTCTCCCACTTTTCTGGTGTACTTGGACTAAGATTTATGTTCCTCATCATTACTAATGAAGACCTGTACTGTTTCACATATCCTTCTCTTTCAGCCACGTCTCACATTAGTCTTTCTCCCTTCTGTACTTCATCCAGATTCCTACTTTTCAGTTTTTCATTTCATCCAATTCACAGGTTTCTTCTACATGCCAAGATCTTGCTCATATATTAGGGTCCATGAACACTGGGGGTTTTTCCTAAAAGACGAATCTTTCTGTAGTGTATGAAAAGCTAACTCTTTTTATTCTCAGGTCTTACCTTAAATATTCTCACTTGAAAGAAGTGGTTAGAATCTGTATAATCCAAATTAATATTTCTTTTTTTCTTTTTCTTTTGAGACAGGGTCTTGCTGTGTCACCCAGGCTGGAGTGCAGTGGCACAATCTTGGCTCACTGAAACCTCTGCCTCCTGGGTTCAAGCAGTTTTCCTTTCTCAGCCTCCTGAGTAGCTGGGACTACAAGCGCACACCACTACACCCGGCTAACTTTTTTATTTTTAGTAGAGATGGGGTTTTGCCATGTTGATCAGACTGGTCTGAAACTCCTGGACTGAAGTGATCCATCCGCCTTGGCCTCCCAAAATGCTGGGATTACAGGCATAAGCCACCACGCCCGGCCCAAATTAATATATCTATATATAAAAATTATATGTATGAATCTTATATAATCTGAATTAAGATTGTATCTAATGTTCGCCCCAAAACCCTTGTTGTATATTCAGTCCCTTGCTTCACTTTGCATGTGAACACATTTTGTAATAATCTCTTCTCTTTGCTCAGTTGGGTTTCTGTGCCTGTCTTCGTCTTCAGAATTGAAACCCTGGGAGTACAGGACTGTGGCTTTCTTATTCACCACTGCAGCTCCGTAACTAAGAGAGCATCTGATACATATGTGTGAAGGGAATTGGTTAAATATAGACCACTAGGTCCAGTGGAGTCCACAGCCTATTCACTTCATGTAGTTTCCAAGAAACAAAGGCTTCTCAACATATATTAATGAATGAGATATGGGCCAGGATATCTGGTCTGGCTGGAGATGGCTTAACTTTGAGTTCACTTGAGAGGGTATCAGTGTGAGCAGGGATGCTTTCACTCACTTCAAGAATTGCATGGTGTTTAGGGGGAAGAATCACCCTGCTTCTCTGGAGAGACATGAGGGCTCTGTGGCTCCTGTGGGCTCTCAAACTGTTGGAAGATGACTGCTAAACCTGAGTTTTCAGGTCTCCTAGTTATATTCATTTAAACTTATAGATGATTTGTCACTATTTTAAGTTGTTTTTCACTGAAAATTCAGTCTGAATATAGAGCCTTATTTCATTCAGAACAGAAAGAATGGGTTACGGTGAAATCTGTTTATCTATAATTTTTAAGTAAGTACAATTTTATAAACCAGTTATTCCTAACTTGAGAGGCCTGGAGGATTTATTACAATGTGTATTTCAGGGCCACATCTGCAGAAGTTTTGATACAACATTTCCTTACTAATCCCCCTGACAGCACATTTTAGCAGGCATCCTGTGTTATTGAGAAGCAGAACGTTTATGCACCACACTTTGGGAGAGAGAAGTGCATGTTATGTTACCATTTAAAGATGCCTGGTTCTTGTGGGGCAAATTGGCAAATGATTTATCTGAACTAATGGCAGAGTGGAATTTTAATATTTTAGGGTTTTCAGGAATCTTAGAGCTGTTTTCATTTGTCTCATACATAGAGCCTGAACCTTGAAGACATTAATGAATTTGTCACAGAAATTAAATTGGGCCAAAATTTACATTTCCAACCCATGTCTGTGCTCTTCATTCTAAAGCACAATGGCCTAGAGTCATATTTTAACCTCTAACTTTTATCTTATTAAAAAATAAAATAAAATAAATAATTGTAAATACATGCATGTATTATACCTATATATACAATTTATATACATTACAATATTAATTTGAACTACACATGACATCACTAGTAAAGGCCAGTTACAGTTTAGACTGAGATAAGCCCTGTGAGAATTTACTAAGATCAAAAAGACTCCTTTTAATAGTGACTCAGTGGCACCTACTCTAAGGACAAAGGCTCCAGTATGTATCCTAATCTAAGTTATTACTGAATGTGAGTCCTGTGATAGCTTCTAATGAAAATTTCCCATTGGAAAAAATCAATGTTAATAACTGGAACTCGAGAGCTGTAATGGGTTCTGCTGTGTTTTTCGGGCTTAGACTGTGTGCTATAATATGCTAAGAAGAGGAGTTGATGACCTGTGAGCTCTGGTCACTTCCTGATCTCATTTGATTCTTTGGTCTTTAGTTTTAAAAGGGTGATCAGAGAGGTTGCTTTATAATGGAGAAGTTGAACAAAAGGACCATCAACCTGCAGGCTCACTGGCACAGCGCAAGTTTCACCGGATAAGCATTTCAGTAAAGAGGACTATTGCCAACAGCAATACTTGCAAGGAAGCTTTGTTCCAGAGAGGATTTTTGTTTTTAAAGAAGCTGCTAGAAAAACTGACACTAGAAGCTAACTAGAGTCACTCTTTCTAGATATCAATGAAATTGTAAGTCTGAAGACATTACTTACCTAGATACAGAAATGGACTTTATTTAAGAACCAACTTTATACATATCTAATATACCTAGGCTTGTTGATCAAGTTGGCTGGCTGGGGAAGAATAAGACCATCTAGAAGATCCACATGATGAGAGAAAGCATTCGGGGAGGGCAGACAGATACTTGATGCTGGCCACAGATAGAACCCAGAGACGCTCTGTGATTGAGGTGGTTCTAATACCTAGAAGCTTCGATTTGCTCTTATAACGTGTTCTAAAGCCATTTAATTCAAGACTACCCTTCCTGGTTGGTACCTGTAGATGTAATGCATCTCCTAAGGTATTACTCTAGGCTCCATCGGACAGAACAACTACATGGAGGTAGGTGGTGGAGCCTCCGGACTCCACGACACATTTCACAGTGCTGTTTACTCCAAAACACTGGCCTAATTGAACTAATGTAGCTATTGGGTAAGACGAGAAGTAATACACGAACATTCTTAAAGTCTGTTCTCTTTTGCCTTGTGACCTTAAACATTTGAAAGACCAAGATGAACACTATTGAATAGAATTGTGTTTCCATCGTCATAACTAACCTGAAAGCCTAAGTTTTACCTCTTTCACTGCACATCCGATCTATTTTATGCGCAGAAGAGCACAATGGGCTCAGCTATCCAGGCTTTAGGAGTTATTTTAATCTTTAAAGAACAATAGACACAAGTAAAAGTACATACATAAAGTAGGTATTTTATATTTAATTTTTATTTTCATATGCATGAAAAGGGTGTTCCAAAAAAAGATTAGAGAAGTCCATGGCATGTCTTTCTGGTTAATGTTACTTTATTGTTTGGTTCATCTACCATACTACTTACAAGTTACTTGATTTTGTTCATGGAAAATTATTTTAAATGAATTGATTTTACTTTTCATCAGCACAGTTGTTGACTAATACCAAAGTTAGTTAGAAGGTTATGATTTTTGTATTTATAGAATGGCAGGGGCAGCATTTAGATAATACATCATAGTAACTTGGCATTTATGAAATATTAGTTTTCCATAAACATGAACTCAGAGAGGAAGGTTACATTTTTTTAAATTATAATAACATTTTGAAAAGCATCTGTCCTTTAAAATGTTACTGAAATATATATTGGAACTGGTGTTTTAGATGCCGGTCCTTCCTGAAGAGTGTTTTGAGATTTTTTTCAAATACTGCCTCAGTTCTATATAAAATAGAAAAAATTCTGCCTTGTAAAATGACTACTGGATGTAGGTAAGAAGAAGTTAAGGAAATATTACATAAAAATAGATTTGCAAAGGTAATTTGCTGGAGGATTATTTACACTTTGATGAGTGGATCTGGATATTTTGATACTAAGTGAAAGTGGTTCCACTGGAATTAGAAGGGAACAGAGATCTGCAAGCAGGAGTGAAAAGAATGTGTGTAAGCCGGGCACGGTGGCTCATGCCTGACCTCAGGTGAGCCGCCCACTTCAGCCTCCCAAAGTGCTGGGATGACACGCTTGTTAAGTGGTACTCTAATTAATCAGTAACTTAAACCTCAAAAGAGATTCATTATGTACACAAAATTAATCTTGTGTAATCAAGTGTATAAGTAAAATTAATTGAAGAAATCAAAAAACGCACGGTGGCTGACACCTGTAATCTCAGTGCTTTCGGAAGTCCAGGTGGGAGGATCCCTTGACTTAAGGAGGCTGAGACCAGTCAAGCAACACGGTGGGACCCATCTCTGTAAAAAAATTAGCCGGGGATGGTGGTGCGTGCCTGTAGTCCGAGCTACTTGAGAGGCCGAGGCAAAAGTATCGCTTGAGCCTAGGACTTGGAGTCTGCAGTGAGCTATGATCACACCACTGACTCCAGCCAGAGCAACAGAGGGAGACAATGAGAACACGTGGACACAGGAAGGGGAACATCACACTCTGGGGACTGTGGTGGGGTGGGGGGAGGGGGCAGGGACAGCATTAGGAGATACACCTAATGCTATATGACGAGTTAATGGGTGCAGCACATCAACATGGCACATGGATACATATGTAACAAACCTGCACATTGTGCACATGTACCCCAAAACTCAAAGTATAATAATAAATAAATAATAAACCACAAAACACTTGTAATTCCACATCCAGATATATAAACCACAGGAATACTTAGATAAACACACGCTATACACACATATAGTATATATATGATAAAATATATTTGTATGTTCAACTTGGGAAAGGTTGATGATTTTAGAAACAAACTAATAATTCTTTTGCCTTGTGCTCTAATGATTTTCAATATGAAGATGTATTTGGGATCAAATACATGAGGCTCCACATACAAGACATCTTTCTTTCCCCTCTTCTCAGCACCATTTTTTGGCTGATTATTGGACTACAACTGGGAGATCTAGAACTAAATTCCTGCTTAGTGTTTACTTGTTCAGAGCATAGGCTTTGAAATCGTCCTGTTTTGCCTCAGTCTCCACAGTGGTACCTACTAACCTCATGACTAGGGGATCGTGTAGCATTTCTCTAAGCCTTGTTTTCTTAGCTGTGAAGTGGTAAATTTTGGAAGTGCTTTGTTCATAGGATTTCTGTGAAAACTGAATTGGGTAAAGAATGTAAGGCATTTAGCACAGTAAAATAACCTGGATTACAGTAACTTTTCCAGGAGTGTTTATTAGTACTTAAACTGTCATTGTCATCAAAATTCTGTTTTTACATATGAACTTAGAAGTGTCATTGTAACCTTCTCAACTCATTTGGTCATTTAAAATGGAGAGGTTGAGTTAGGTGTTTCTTAAATTTCTCTTTAGCTCTGATACTATGAGTCTGACGTTAAGTAATGCAAAGTTGGTAATTAAATCTTCCCCTTTCGTGATGTAGGAGAAAGGCATAAAAAATTTCTGGGTGACTGGATTCCCTTGCAAGTTTATTAGAATTGTAATTACGTAGCATTTTGAATAAAGCATTCATTCTGGAAATCATTAAGTTTATTTTTCTTAACTCCGTTATTTTGTCAACTGTGGAAAAATTGGGATTTAGGAGTAACCTCTGATTTAAAATTCCACCTACTAACCATTTAAATTGTAGTCTTGTAATTTCCTAACTTTAGTCTTGAAGGTGTTTCTCATTCTTATGCGTTATTATACTGTATTATATATTTATGCAACATAAAATTTATAGTTTTAACTATTGCACATGTTTACATATGAAAGGTGTAATTTTGAACTTATCATTATTAAATTTGCTAGTTTTGCTTCACTATTCATTTTGGACACTTATCCATATTAGTACATGCAACTCAAGTTTATTCTTTTGAGCTACTGTATATCATTCAAATGTATGAATAAATAACCTTGCTTTGGTGGACATTTAAGTATTTTCATGTATCAGTATGAAAAGCAGTTTCAAAATGAACATTCAAATATACATTGTCATATATGTGTATAATATTTGTATATATGAAGGTTCCTGTGGGTCATATATCTGAAATCAAAATTACAAGTGTTTTGTACCTTCTATAATTAATTTTACTCTCAATTTTAAGTAAACAAGATTAGTTTTTGCACATGATGCATCTCTTTATTCAGTTAAAATTACTGACATAATTAGAATACCACTTAAAACTTGAGAATATTTTCAAGGGTATTTATGCAAAACTTACATAAATGTGTTGAAAAGTCCTTTTGTATATATGTAGAGATTACATGGTATGTTAAATTCATCAATTTGCCTAAATATCAAGTTATACTTAAGTAGTGTCCATACACCATGCTTTTGCTTGACTGAACTCCAATATGTATATCGGGAGTACTTTTTAACATTCATAGGTTAAGTGGCCTGTTTTGGAAAATGATATTAAAAATGGAATTCAGATGAATGCTTAAAGATTAAAAATGAATGAGCTTTCGTATTAATCATCAATATGACAACCCTAAAGGGAAGCAGGATTTTCAAATGTACCTCCTTGTAGGCAGGATAATTCAGAAATGCACAGTGCATATTAGATATGGGATTTGAGTCGTAGTGTATTTCTCTAAGAATGTAATTTATTGTACTTTCACATCCACCCCACTGAATATGCAGAGTTTAAGATGCAATGGCCAGAAGACACGAGCGTGTCACTAGAAGGATGTGGACGTGGGCTCCGGGGCTGTTGATGATGACGGTGGTGTTTTGGGGTCATCTGGGGAATGGACAAGGCCAAGGTAAGTGCAAGGATTTTCTAATTCTTTGCGAGTTGGATGCGAATTTCACTTTGTGATGAAATTATGTTTAGTGTTTGGTTTGATGTTTAAGCAATTTGTTACAATCTTCCGTCAGGTTTTTGTTACAGGGTATTGTAATATCTCTGCAGTTAAATTGAAATAGAATTAAGTGTGAGTAAATGCATCAAAATTGAAGCCATGTTTCTGAAATTGGCTTTTCTCTGTTGTAATTGATGATATGTATATATATGTGAGGTATTATGAGGCCATATATATGCGTGTGTCTCTGTTGCATTTGGTGACATGTATATATATGTGAGGTATTACGAGGCCATATAAATTCGAGTGTGTGGGTTTTGGGTGGGTGGGTGTGCCTGTGAGTTTGTGTATGTGGTATTTTACAGGAACACGTAGCATATAAAGTTGTTGTGATTTTGAAGAAAAGTTTTTGGACGTTTGTCTGTTTAGGGTTTTTATGTTTTTGGATGTTTGTCTCTTTAGGGTTTTTATGTTTAACATTTTAAAATTTCAAGAACCTATTCTTAAAGGATGTGATGTTCTTTAGAAATTAAATGAAAAATGTGACGTTTCTCGTTCTTTTGCCAAGGGTATTTAGGGGAAATTAATGAGAGAGTGGAGCTGCAAGGTTGTGGCATCCTGAAATGTCAGTTGGAGAGTAGAAAAGGGCCATAGATTTTGGAATAAGGCTTTCAATACTGATTTCATCAATAGCTGTATGGAGTGGTTTGTGCCAAATCTAGTATCTGTGAATGTATTTTGTGATAAGTATTGTATTATTTTTGGAGGTGTGTTGCCTGCTCATATACAAATTGCAATTCTGTACTTTATGTGATAAAACATCCTGACACCCCTGAAATTTTCTTTTCCTTTCGGGGCAAGTATATTCAGCATTGATTTTCTGCATTTTCAAGGCTTGAAATGAAATCTGTGAGCAGGAAGTTTACAGAGTTATTTCAAGGGATAGATATATTTCTCCAGATAAAATTGAAAGTGTGCAGTGTTATTATATAATTGTGATGAAGTTGAGCTTTGCTAGTTTGGAATATCTAATAAAGTTTAACACTTTTTAAAAGATCCTTCAAAAAGATCAGTTTTCTTGCCATATGTAATATTGTTCACTGAAGATTTGAAATGAAATAGATATTTTTTCAAAACCACAAATGCATCTGTGCCTTTGTATATGAACAGTTGTATATACATGTAAGCAGATAATACATTTTGTTAATTAAGATCAGCTTTGATTTTAATTTTTCTTTCCTGTCATTCAGAATTTGTATTTGCATCTAATAGAATTCTCATTTTTCTTTTGTGATAAAACTAATGTAAAATATATTCAATACACATAGTAGTTTTTTTCACCAAAGGTCTAAAACAAGAATATGTAGACAGTAGCTACGTTGGATTTCTTTGGCTATAAGAGTTGTCTATTTCTCTGGTGATGTGTAGAATTACTAAAATGCAGCATGACAACTGTTTCTCTGTAATAGTGATCCAACATGACATGTAGTATTACACAGGGTTGCTAATACCTTCCTCTGACCATCATTTCCAGTAATTGTGGCTTGTTTTAGATGAGGAATAGGTTATTAGATATTTAAAATATTTGAGAAAAATAGGTATCTTCTCTCTTATTTACCCAAACCCTTTTATTTACTCAATATTGATGGCTCAAGTATTCTATCTTTCACTAGGGACCATCATTTATTAAAAAATGGCCTGAAATCAATTCCAAGTCTAGCTGTAGTGAAGCTTCTAGTGGGAAATGCAAGTTAAGTAATTTGTTTTCTTTCTAAAAGGATAAATTAAAATAGACAATGATTCAAAGAACAAAACAACTTAATAGAAAACATAATGGAATGCTTTGATACTATGATTCAGGGAATTTTGCTTCCTTAGTGGTAGCTAGATTGAGTGAAGGAGATTGCTTAGGTATAATGAGCAAATCTTATAATTGCAAGTATAACCCAAGCTGCATATCATCATTTAGCTCAATAAGCCTCATTAAATATTAAATATTACCTTTTAACTTTTATGCAATTAAGCAGAATTTAAAAATAAAAGTTTTAAAAATTAAAGTTTTTATTACTAAGTATCTTTTAAAATACAAATCTCACAGCTCCTTATTGTCAAGAAAAGAACACATGAAAATTTATAAATAAGGTTTTCTCTCTATTAAATTTACAGTCTTGCATTAAATATTGGTTATTGGGACCCACCATGTCCATGATTATGATTAAGTATCAATGAAAGATGACTCTTGCAGCAAATATGCATGCAAATGTTTTAAGATTATTTTCACATTATTTCACATAATTTCTTAAGCATAATAGGATAAGTAAATTATACTTTCTACACAAGCTCTTCATATTTATGAATAGACCATGTTCTAAATTTTTCAATCATTGGGGAATCCCAATGTCATATTTATGAATGGACCATGTTCTAAATGTTTCAGTCATTGGGGAATCCCAATGTCATATTTATGAATGGACCATGTTCTAAAAGTTTCAGTCATTGGGGAATCCCAGTGTCGTATTTATGAATGGACCATGTTCTAAATGTTTCAGTCATTGGGGAATCCCAGTGTCGTATTTATGAATCGACCATGTTCTAAATGTTTCAGTCATTGAGGAATCTTCCTAGAGAAACCGTGTGAGAAATTGTAGCTAAGCTCAAAAACGGAAGACAAAAATCGATTTAACGAGGAATGTAGATTAATGTCATAGTATTATCGCGACTGTGTGCAACCACTACTTATAAACAATGATATAAGAAATGCAATCTGAAATCTGAATTCTAAATAGGAATGTAGTGCCATTATCCCTCTGGGACCCTTAGGGTCAAAATAAGATAAAAGTGATGAATGGTGGGTTGGAAGTCAGTCAGTGATCCTTGTCAAATTTTTGTATCTGTCAAGAAAAGCATCTGCTTGAGGACATCCATTTTCCTACTTCTGAGTTACAGAATAATAGGTACTTATCCTGAATGTGACATTCCCTGACGTGGACTCTGTCTTTGCTGCTTAGGTGGTGTGTGCATGAGAAAGTGCTTAACATCTGAAAACGGAGACAATCCTTAGAGAAAGATATATATGAATTTTAAAAGGAAATATACCTACGATGGAAATAAAACAAATAGCATAAATATCTAGCTGTATTTGGTCTTTTTGGTAACTATTACAATATATACATTTTCAAACAACTAAGTTCAGCACTGACTTTGGGAGAATCTAGATAAAACTGAACTGACATATAATAAGCATTGGTGTAATTAATAGCACAGCGGGCAGAACCATGGGGGTATTTCCTGAGGAAGAGGGACTATAGAGAGGCAAAAGAAAACCCAGCTCATTCTGGGGAGTGCCAGGAGCAGTTATTATATTCAGAACTGAGAACTTATTTCTAACTCACCAACCCATAGTTCTGGCTGAAGTGCAGTGGTGCAGTCATAGCTCATTCTCAGCCCCAAACTCCTGGGTTCATATGGTCCTCTCATCTCAGCCTCCTGGTAGCTATGACCACAGGTGTGCACTACTTTGTCCAGCCAGTTTATTTTATATTTTATTTTCATTTCATTTGTAAAGACTGGGTCTTGCTATGTTGCCCAGGCAGGTCACAAACTCCTATCCTCAAGCAGTCCTCTAACCTAGGCCTCCCAAAGTACTGACATTACAGGCATGAGCCATTGCATCTGGCTCAAAAATATTTCTGTCCTAATGGCTTTAACAAAGAAGTGCCGTTTTGGGGATATATACAATGGTGTGCTGCTTGGGAGTGACAAAAAAATAATTATAAGAAGAATGGAACGAATATGTCAGTATGTTTTCAAAAGCAAGTTAGCCCAAGTTTTTAAACAAGCATAATTTTAGGGTTTTTGTAACTAACTTAGGGTTTAAATGTAGCAAAAATTTTAAACATTATCATGAATACACAGAAAATTTTAATCAATTTGGTTTCCACGATGAATTTACATGCTTAAATTCCTAATTTCAATTTGCTGCTAGATATGAGAAAGTTTGAGATTTTGAAGAAGCAAGTGGTTCTTACAAATGTAGCAAACTTAAATTTTGAGGACAATTTAATTTAACTTCCATTTTTATGACCAGATTTTGGGTCAGCTGTTAAGCATTCAAAAAATAAAATCTGATAATATCTGGCAATTCCAATTTTCAGTTTTATTGATCTTCACCATGAAATAATATATAAGCTAAGGGGCAAAATTTTGGAAAAGCAGATCACTTTGTTGTCCTATTTAGCAAGTTCTCAAATTATGCCATCTTGGAATCATTACAAGTAATTATACGAAGACAGTATCTTGTGTTTTGTATTTCATTGTTACACATCCAATTGTTCTCTAGAGATATCAGAGAAAACCCACTCAAGAAGGGAAGGTTAGATAAACAGCCCTCTCTCTCTCTCTGTCTTTGCCTCCATTTGGTTCCTTATGTTCATTTCTCAGTGCATTTCAGTTACTTTTATTGTTCCCTTCATTTTCTCTTTCATTCCAGAAGTTTAAGTGATTGCATAATTCTTTTGACAGCTGAAAGTAGTATCCGACTTTGAATGAAAGGTTTACAGCTACAGCTTTTCAATTAGAAAATCTCAGATCATGTGATCTATGAGTTTTAATATCTTAGGATCTCGACCAGTAAGGAATAATCACTTTGAAAAACCTTGATGCTACCTAGAGTTTGTGTTTTGTGAGGTTGCTTGGTAAATTATTTTCCTTTGATAATTGAATATTGCTTCAAGAGAGGTGAGCTCAGACGTTTGGCAATGAATATTGAATGTGTATTCCAAGAGACATGACCTTAAAATATCATCAAGCTAAGTAGTAGTGAAATTGAACTCTGCTGTATAATAGAAGTCAGTGTTTCTTACATCTTTGTGATATATAAATATTTTTACATTGTGGTAGATAATAATTTGTATGGGAACATTTAATTGAATTTAATTTATCCTATGGCAGAATTATGTTGCATAGGTCATTTTAGTTTTTGATTTAAGCATCTTAAAATTACAAATGCAAATATTCAACACGTAAAACCCACATGAATACACACTCCCAAACATTTGAAATCCTAACAGTCATTTCCAACAGCTTTTTCCTACAAAAGAAGTCAGCTCTTCTTAGAGAAGACATGCATTCCCATAGCTTGAGAGGTGCACACTATAAGGTAAACAGAGAAAGGATTACAGCAGTTTAAGTATACCAGCGGATTTACTTTATAGACAATAGACTTTTGAATTACTTGTCTTCAAAATTTGGTTTCTTGAGAAAATTATCTGTGTAGATTAATCATGCATTTCAGATACTTTCCAGACATCTGAATGTTGTTTTCTTAAAAGTAGCCAGCACGCCTTTTTATGCAGTCTGCATGGGAGATAGTAAGAGATGTGTATGCTGTATATCTACTAGCAGAGATTTGTTTATGAGTGCTTCCTTAAAAAATTATTTTTTCTGAAGAAAGGGATTTCTTTTTTATAATTTAGATTAGATGATTTTAAATGTTTTTAGGTTTTAACCTCTCTGATCATCAGGGTCATTGCCATGGAAAAAATGCAAGTTATAGCATATTTCATTTTTATAAGGAAAGAAGTTGATAATTTAGACTTTTTTCTTTTACTAAATTGAATTACATCACTCAATATTTGGATGGCATTAATTCACAATAGCAACAAAAAAATCTTACTATTCAACAAAATAAAGTATGATTTCCTTCACATTTAACTTAATTTGTTCTTTAAAACATCTCCTAACGAAGGTTTTCTCATCCTCTGAAGCTGAATTTATTTAGGAAAAAATATTTTAAACACCATCCCAAGTGATATAACTATTTTTATTGAGCTTTGATGTTCTATTTGAACATATTTGAAGACTGTACAAGCACTCAATTTAGAATTAAGATTTTATTTGGAGATTTTGGTTGTATTTGAAATCTGTTGTGGAATTAAACATGAAGAATACGTCAATTTACTAGATGTCATTGTCTATGACACATTTTAGTCTTATCTTTCTGCCTATATGTAAAGAGGAATAGAAATAATTGGTATAAACAGGAAAAAAGAAGTAAAGTGGTAGGATCAGATGTGAGAAATATATAAGCTAAGATACTCTTTTTTTGTTTGTTTGTTTTTTGTTTTTGTGAGACAGAGTCTTGCTCTGTTGCCCAGGCTGGAGTGCAGTGACACAATCTTGGCTCACTGCGGCCTCCACCTCCCAGGCTCAATGGTTCTCCTGCCTCAGCCTCCTGTGTAGCTGGGATTACAGGTACGCATCACCACACCCGGCTAATTTTTGGATTTTTAGTAGAGACTAGGTTTGACCATGTTGGCTAGGCTAGTCTCAAACTCCTGACTTCAGTTGATCCGCCCACTTCAGCCTCCCAAAATTCTGGGATTTCAAGTGTGAGCCACCAGGGCCAGCCTAAGCTAAGATATTCTAGAAGCTATTAATAGTAAAATATAATGTAAATTGTTTAAAATTAATCTGTATATGAAATTTTTTCTAGGACTTTCCTGCCAGAAAAGTAGGAATAGAATGGCAAAAGGAACGAGGTTCCTTCTACAAGTAGGCACACATCCTATTTCACTTTATCCTGTGATCAGTCTCATAACCATCTCCTGGTGTGAAGTGCTAAAACTGTGCTTTAAGAATAACTTAAGTCCTTTATGTACAAACTAAAGTATGAGAGCCTGAACCTTGGAAACCAAGAGATTCCAAAAAGCCTTATGTGTGAGACTGGGTGCCACAGATCTTGGCAGAAATTACTGCTTATTCTTAATTCTTATTGTTCCTTTCTAGCACTTCAATTTATAATGCCAATATCTACCTCAGCCTAAAGACAAGCTCTAGAATCACTTGTGTTACTTATTACATTTCTTTTAAAAAACTCATGAATTACACATGAATTTCAAAGTTGCCAACTGAGATTCCAAGGACTTAAAAAAGAAAAAACGTGGCACCTTTCCATTATAAAGGCTGTACGCAGTCTTCATAGTGTTTGTCTTTAAGGGACAACATGCCTCATCCATCAGCAACTTTTCTTCCTTAAATCATCATATCTTGCCTAAAAAGGTTTTCTGAAAACTAAGATTTGCAGATTGTTATATCACATCTTAATCTACGTATCAACTTTAGCATTATCAAAGCATGAACTGTTCTGGGTTTTCATAGTTAATTATGTTTGTGGTAATAACTGGGATGCAATTGTTTTTCTTCTGATGATTTTGTACTTGCTTTTCTTATGGTAACTTCTGATGCTTGTTTGTAAGATCTTCCTCTCTTTTCTCCATCTGGTTATCTTCTTACCTTCTGTCCTTTAACTCAGATGTCACCCACACTGTGTGTCTTTCTGGATTGCTTCTTATTTAACTGTTGCTTCTCATAGTTTACATACCTCCTCCTGTACCACACTATCAACATTTCTCAAGCTGCACTATATGCTGGGTTGTGTCTTTATTTATTTATAAGTTCCTTGATAATTCGGACTATATATTAGTATATTCAAAAAATACTTATGAAGTGTTTACTTTGGGTCAGGAATTATTGAGTGAAGGAAATTGACCAAAACTCTGCCATCATGAAGCTCGCATTCTAACTTAGAGAGACAGATAACAGACAATGAGCCACATAAATATGCAAAGTATCGTAAGTTAGATGGTGAAAAGTAATCCTGGATGGGGATCAGATAATTTTGATAGGATAATTTTTAACTGGGTAGTAAAGAAAGGCCGCACAGAGAAGATGGCAATTGGAAGAACAAGGTGGTGAGAACTGCTGAGTCTGGAGCAAACACACAATTTGGAGTAGTAGAAGATTCCAGAAGTAACAGAATAGAGGCGAAGAAGTGGGAATTGTGTGGAGTCTTTTACTTGCTGTTGTAATGACCTTGGCTATGCTTTGAAGTGAGGTGGAAAGTTGGCAGGGACCTTAGTTTTCTTTTTAATAATTCACTATGAATTTTGAACGGTCACTATTATAGACTCAATAATTTTGCTTTATTACTCTTGCAATTGACTACAAAAGAGCGTATTGAAGAAATGTTAAATTCTAATTTAAACTGATTGAAATAGGTTTTTATCTTTTTATATTTCTCATCACTGAATATCTCATTTTTAATTAGTTTGAAAGCATTCTAGGATAGTGAGCCAATGCAATTTAGCATAATGCATAACTTATTATTCATCAGATTTAGGTATTTAACCGAGGATGCTAATTAGGAAAGTAACTTGTTCTGTTGGATGATTTTGATAAAGCTACTTTCAAATGATTATCACATCCATTGATGTCATATTAAGTTGTGTTTCTGGAAACCAAATTTAGGCAGTGGTAATGAGTTAATATCTCTAAGTGGATACCTTTTATCTCTACAGTCAAGGATACTTGAAAGTGGAAAAACATACTGGCTTCAAGTCTTGGGAACTAGGACTTACCGGAAATGTGTGTGTTTTTTTTGTTTCCTGGTGGAATTGTCTTCTCGGAAAGATGGTGTTTCCTTTTCAATAGGAAAAAATTGATCCTATGCTGCTTTACTTTAATGCTTTGCTTTTGTCAAAATAGTGTTTTCTTAGGAAAATTAACCTATCATAATATAATGAAAAGAGAAATGCTGAAGACACAAAATGATGTCCATGTTAATATTGAGTAGGAAGCATCAAGGGACATGAGAAGAGGGAAGCGAAGAGAGGGAGAAGAGAAATTTATAGTGTAACAACAATTAGTAAAAAGGATTAGCATATACATGTAGTCAATAAGTCAATAAATGGCTGTTTATAGAAAGCCTACCAGGCACTAGGGGATATAGCAGTGAAGAAGGCAAAGACACAATTGGCTATACTGTAGTGAGGAGGGAAAGAGGAGGAAGACATACAAATACCTAAAAAAAGCAATGGTGTGAAGGGCTATAAAGTACACTACTACGAAGAAGATTACATGTGATAACATGGCTGAGTAAAACTGTCAAGGAGGAAGGCACTGATCTGGCTGTAGGTATTTCAGAGCATTTTTCTCTCTGAGGAGGTAATATTTCATTTGAGAGTTGAGTGAAGACAAAGAGGAAGGTACTTTGAAGATCTGGGGTGCTCTGAGCAGAAAGAAGGGCAGATATAAAGATTCTGTAATTTAAAAAGAGAGCTTGATAGTTTCTTACAAAGAAAAGAAGGCCGGTTTGGCTGGAATGTCCATGAAGGAAGAGCATGGAGAGAGATTACATGAGTGTTCTCAGGGACCAAATCTAGATCTTATATCAAAATGTGAATATAAATTAACTACATTGAAAAGTGTATGATGGATGTGTGATACGATGAGGTTAGCTCTTAGGAGGGTGTACTATTGTGGAAGGGTACACTAGTGAAGGAAGGGGGTTCATTTAGCTGACTATTGCACCTGTCCAGTTGAAGGATGATGGTAGTTGGGATTATGAGTGTAGCAATAAAGTTGGAGAAAATCAGTTGAGATTGGAAGTTGATTTGAAGATGATTGAATTTACTGAGCAAGAATTATATCAAGGTATTTGGATGTAGGGACATGGGGGATTATGGTCACTTTTAGTGATATGGCAAAGTCTTGATGACATGAGGCAGTTTGCAAGTGACAGAGGTGTGGGTAGGTGCGTATGTGTGATTGATTTTACATTTTTTAATCTTAAATTAAGACGCTAGTTAGAATCCAAGTGGAGACATCAAGTAGGCACTGACAAGTTGACTTGGCTAGAGATGTGAGTTAGATCATCGTAGCCTATAGAGCATGCCTAAAGTCATGAATCTAGGTGAGGGGTTGGAAAACTATTATAGCCCATGAGCCAGATCTGGTCTGCCACCTATTTTTGTATGGCTCATGAGTTATAAGTACGTGTGGCATTTATAAGTCTAAAATGTAAAATACAGGGAAATTTTTCAGCAGGGAAAGTTCCATAAATTTGCCTCTTGGCAACACAAAGCCTGCAATATTTACTATCTGGCTCTTTGTCAAAAATGTTACTGACTCCTGATCTGGATGAAACCCTGTGAGGAGAGAGTGTTGACAGAAGAGAGAGAAGCATCACAGTGGAAATTAAAATTATGTCAACTGAAGTGTGTAGGGTAGAGAATTTAAGCCTGAGTATAACAGTAAGAGATTAAAATAACAGTAAATTCATTATCAGCATGATCAATGAAACCTTTGGGGGCAAAGAGGAACTATCTTCGTCACACCTTTCACTCACTCATAGAAAGATCTTAGGCAGGAAATATAACTTGTTTGAAGATCTGAGATAAGGCTAATGTAGTTTGGACAAAGAAAGCCAATGGGAGGATGACATTACATCTGGCCAAAGATTTAGGGAAGAGCCAAATACTTCAGGCTTTTTAAAGTGATCTTTAGATAAAGAGGAGGTCATCAAGGCATTCCGAATTTGGAGGATCAAATCACATCTGATGGAAAAAATCTGGCTGTATGTGCATCTAGGATGTAAGGAAGCCAACATGGATGTGAAGTTAAAATTGTCCATTGCAAATAATAAAATGAAGGCCCCAGGTAGCCTTGGCAAGGGCAGATTTGGTATAAAATCCTTATTGGAATGGGCTTAAGCAGTAACGGGAATACGGATCTAGCTGTTGTGTTTAGTGGAATTTTATCAGTCTTTTTGTTGTGTATGATATATAGATGGTCAAAATAAGGAACTTCTACATTTTCGGTTTTTGTTTTATTTTAATTGAGATTTGAATTAAAAATAAGAAACTTTTATTTTGAAACTTGGAGACTGTGTTTAAAAAGTATAGAGTAGGGCTAGAAAAAAACCTAAAACTCTCCTGATGAGGAGAGTGCTAATCGTGACTCTAATAATAATAAAATACTTTTCTGATAATTTTTTGTGTGTTTCATTATTTATATATGTATGGGAAGTTGTACCCTAGCCACATGCCAATTCACCTGGTGAACTTGCTCTTCAACGTGGCACAAATATTTCCTTCTATCTTTAGCCTTCCGGGGTTTCTCACATGGACTATTGGCTCTTCCTACATGAACCTGCTGGTAGTACCCTGTAGGAGACATGCTACTCCATGACAACAGGCACCACGCTGTAGGGGAATTACCATACCTGTCAATCACTATCTCTAGAATGTGGCCTTTCATGAGCCCTGAGATTTCATACTGTTTCTCTGAGCTGTAACAATATTTATATTGAAAAAATAAACATGTTCTTCTATCTTTAATATTTTATATCTTATAATTTGAATATCCCATTTTCATTATACTACTTAGCTGCTAAGTTATGTTATAAAAACAAGTTTTAATTATCTGCAAACACCTTCAAATCTAATCCTTACCGGTGAAGACTGATGTCTGGTTAACATCTGTTAGGACATTTATTTCCATACAGTATTTATAGCGCCTTTTTGTTATTGATTGGTATGATAAATGTGTAACTCTTACACAAAGACAAAATTTTTAGATTTTTGTATTTAAAATACTGGTTATCAAAAGAAAAACCCAGATGTTATTTGTTTATGTTTCTGCTTGAGGTACTGAATCTATTTCAAGTCATATTTCTCAGTATTGATATACTTAATTTTGCTGAAATAATAACACACTAACTTTAGCTACTTTTTTTCTCAGTGTATCTCCTTGTCGCTCACCATTTCTGCCTCATTTCACTTCTCATCTTTATTTCTTTTTCTTTGGTCTTCTTTTACTTTAGGGATTCTTTCAATTTAGAAGTGTTCTTGTTTTCTGTTAATTACTATTCTTCTTGGATGTACACAGTTATCCTTTTCCATTTCATTTGTGAATTCATCTCAGAGGCATTTTGTATGTGCCTTTTACTCATAGCTTCTCAGAAGTCCCTTTCGAGGTTACCGATTTAACATGTCATGTACTATAAGGTTTGCATGGCATGGTGGCAGCTGACTTTGGTCTTTACAAGGATTGAAATGTTCACTCAACATGGATTGGTAGAATTTATTTTTTCCTTAAACATTTCATCGCCTTGTAAACAAACAAAAGCAAACCCAAGACTCAAAACTGACATTACTATTGGTGCCCCTGGAAATAGCTACCTTCTCACTAAAGTAGATTTTGTCATCCAACTTTATGTGTTGTTGAACACACATGGTGCTGTATGAGCACTCACTCACTAGTCTAGAAAACATTGCTGTGACCAGTTACCAGAAAAATAAATTCAGATTGCTCTTCACCTTCCACAGATGACCCTTCTGAAAGCCATTTGAATTCATTATAAATTATAGTTATATTAGTGTGACTTTAATTCACTTGTAATCTGAACTTTATGTGCAATGCATTTTTTCCCGTGTTTAATCATTTTTGAATGCTAAATCATTTGCAAACAAATGGCTTGTCCTTGAGAAAGAATTTAAGGCTGAAAGTACATTAAGTGCCATCTGGGTATCTGTGTCAATGGTTTTGTCACTACAAATGTGTGTGTGTGTGCATATCACCTACTTTATCACATTTATTTGATAAAATTGATATGCAATCTCTAAATCATTGTGTCTCCAACTTGTGTTATGCCACAAATACAAATTTTTGTCCTAAAGTTGATGGTACCCTTTGTAAAACTAGAAGTTCTCATTTGTGCAAAGGAAGGAAAAATAAAACAAGAAACAAATTCAATAAAAAAATTAAAGTTCAGATTTCTTTTATAGCTGCTGAATTCCTTTCTTTCCTTTCCATCATCCTCACATTCCCAAATCTCAACAAAGTTAAGAAATTAAAACACATATCATGAGATCATATGTTCACCTTGTTCAGGAACTGAAGGATTACATATACAAGACTATACCTTAATAAGTAGAGGGAGAAATATGAAGATATGAATAGAATATGAAAATTTATTATAATGCAGTTGTATTCTAAAGTGTTTCCTAGGCAGGCTAAGAGTATGTTGCCAGGAAATTTTAAGAGACCCACTCCATTATATAGAAGAGGATGTGTGTAGATCTCTTAATTCTGAAATGTTTAGAACTGAGTACAACAGGTCTTTGAATAACGACGTTTCATTCAATGTCATTTCATTATGATGTTGATGAGAAAAAACAAATTGATTCCAATTGGGGTTCACTGTCTGTGTAGAGCTTATGTATTCTCCCCATGTCTGCATTGATATTCTCTGGATGCTCCAGTTTCCTCTCACTTCCCAAGGCTGTGCATGTGAGGTTGATTGACGTGTCTATGTGGTCCCAGTCTGAGTAACTGTGGGTATGTGTGAGTGCACCTGCAATGCGACGGCACCCTGTCCAGGGCTGGTTCCCACATTGCGTCCTGAGCTGACAGGATAGGCTGCGGTCAACTGCAACCCTAAACTGAAATAAGTAGGTAAATAATGATTTTACTAGCTTTTATTAATCTTAAACGTATGAATAGCTGAAATTTATTTCAGCATTTAATATTAGAAGTGTTTTGATCTTTATTTACAAGTTTGTTGACGTTTTAGTTACCAAAAGCCATAGAAGCTTAACTCTTTTGATGTCAACCTATGGTAAAATGGGTTTCGCTGACTGTATTTTTGTACCAATTAACCATCCCCAATTTATCCCTCCGTATGCGTGTATCAAAACATCACGTGACCATAAATATATATACCTATGACCAGTTTTCAAGCACCTGTCAATGATGTTAAGTGAAGACTTATTGTAGTCCTTTTTTGGCATAACGAAAATGTGTGTGTTTTGTTCAAGATTGGAAAAGTTCTTTGTGTAAAGAACTAGACAGTAAATATTATAGGCTTTGCTGGCCATATGTAGTCTCTGTCTCTCCTTCATCTACTCATTCTTCTTCTCCCCTTCCTTCTCCTTCTTTAAACACTTCCAAAATGCCAAAACAATTTTTAGCTCTCAGCCATATGAAGCAAGCCATTGATTAAATTTGGCTTGTAGGCCCATAAGGTGTGAATTCCTTTACATCATCAGAATGCCGCATATATATGAAATGTTATCTATGAGAAATTAATGGGGCTCCCAGCAGAGAGAAATTAGCCTAAGTTAAGTTTGGGCTTTGGAATTCAGGGGAATGCCATGCACAAAAATGCTCTGCTTTTAAAACTAGTTACTAACAGTCCATTTCTGATATCAGAAATACATGAAAACTACCAATTGAACGGACATTATTCACTACTTTAGTGCTGCTACTCCTGTGTGGTGGAAAAAGAATCCAGAAAGTTTTCCTTTCCATTTGAACATTCATGCAATAAAAATTTCCAAATCTTTTTTTGAACAAATTTTTTATCTTATAGCTCTCTTGTGTACTTTATAAGTACGTTTTGCTGCTTATTCTCAGTAACTGTATTGAAACAATCTGTTTTCCTTTATCAATCAAAATAAAATAAGAAATTTAGCTTAATACTAATATTAAGCTGAAGTGCAAGATATATGAAAAAGAGAGAAAAGAAGCAGGATAAACTGACCTTTTGATAACTGCAGAGGACAGCAGATCAAAGACTGGACTTTAACGTCTGACATTTTCAGAATCTATCACAGTAAGTCCACTGGGTCCAGAAATAGGTTTTAATCCTAGATTGAAATGACAATGCTGTCATGACATTGAGTTTGATGGAAAAAGTGAAGTTAAAGTTTTTCTCAATATTTTTTTAAAATCAATGATTGATTTAACTATAAAATGGACTGATTCTGAAGAACTCATTCTGACGTTGGAGGTGAAAATGCTTTTACTCTAATCATTAAAATCAATTTCTCTAGATATCTGACTTTATTCTGCTTTATAACATAAAGAATGAAACTATATTTATTAATGAAGTGTAATCTAGCAAAGTGGCATAAGCATAATTATGAGTCACTTACTAAAGTTGTGTGTTTTTTTCCATTGCATGAAAACCCTGCCTTGTTTTAATTTTTGTTGACTCTTTAAAAGCAATTTTAGGTTTGTAGAAAGAAGTGAATAAGCATTCACACGTCATCCTCAGCCTCTACCCCAATTTCCCCGATTTTTAACATCTTGCAATAGTGTGGTACATTTGTTATAGTTGATGAGTCAATATTGGTACATTACTATTGACTAAAGTATGTAGTTTGTATTAGAGTTTACTCCTTGTCTTATGAATTCTGTAGGTTTTGTCAAATGTGTAATGACAAATAATCCTCATTACAGTGTCATACAGAATAATGGATTCACTCTCCTAAAATTCTTCCTTGCTCCATCCGTTCATCGTTTCCTCTACTAATTTATGTAGAAGATAAATTAGTAGATTGAGTTGATGGTTATAGCAGTTTAAAGCACAGATAGAAAACTAGATTGACCTGCCTACCCAGACTGTGCTTCTCACTCTCACTGTGCCCTTTCTTAACCTTTGGAAATGCTTTTATTCATATATAAAATAGGCTATAACTTCATATAGTTGTATTACAAAAAGTTAATGCACAGAAAAAGACTTGTGCTAGGTATATGGTTTCTTCTCAGTTAAATGGAAGCCATTGCGTGTGTTTGTCAATAGAATTCGTCATACTTTATCTCACATATCTTTACGTCATTGTTGGCACATGACATGTTTAGACTGCACAAATCTCCTCCAAATCCCTAATAGTCACTGATCTCTTTACTGTCTCCATAGTTTTGCTTTCTCCAGAAGGTCATGTAGTTGAATCATACGGTATGTAGACTTTTCAGACTGGCTTCTTTCACTTGGCAATACGCATTTAAAGGTTCCTGTGTGTCTTCTGTAGCTTGACAGAATACTATTCCATTGCCTGGATATACCACAGTTTATTTTTCCATTCACTTCCTGAAGGACATTTCGATTTTAGTGATCATGAATAAGGCTCCTGTAACATTCATGGGAAGAAGGCTTTTGTGTGCATGTAAGTTTTCAAATCCTTTAAGTAAATACCGGGAATGTAATTGCTGGGTTGTGTGGTAGGAGTATGTTTAGTTTTATAAGAAACTGCCAAACTGACTGCCAAAGTAGCTGTACTATTCTGCATTCTCACAAGCAATGAATAAAAGTTCCTGTTTCTCCTCACATTTGCCAGCTTTTGGTATCATCAGACTTTTGGATATTGGTCATTTTAATAGTCATGTAATAATATCTCACGGTTGCTGTGACTTGCAGTTCCCTAATGATACATGACTAGTAACTTCAAAATCCCCATTTGACAGCTGTATTTAGACCTTTGGACTATTTTTTAAATGAGTTGTTTTCTTTCTTATTTTCGAGTTCTCTGTATACTTTAAATACCAGTAATTTATCTGATATGTTTTGAAAATGTTTTGAATATGTTTTGAAAAAATTTTCTCCCAACCTGTGGCTTTTGTTTTCATTCTAAGCACAGTTTTAATAACAAAAGTCTTTAATTTTAATGATGCTCAATTTCTCAATTTTTTCTTTGTCTAACCCAATAAATCAGAAAGCTTTTTATCATTTCACATGACTTAATATTCAGGCAAGGTCTATATAGGCCCCTTTCAAACAGTCATAAAGTTTAGAAGCTCTGACCTCACAAACAATAACAACGACAACATAGAAACAAAAATGACAGCTTTTGATGTTGTCTCAGTAATTTCTCAATTCAAGAACAGATTACTGAGCTTTATAAGCAATACGTATAGATATAAATTTCACAATAAAATACCTTATGATATTTATCAAATCACCTTAGTTTTGGTCACTTATTACTATTAGACTAAAATGTAATTTGTCAGACATGAGAAATCCTTTGGAGTATTTTTTAGAGAACCAAGTATTTGTTTTAGCCTTTTCAGTTCTTCTCTTGCTGTTTCTCCAGTATAGTCATTCCAATTGTCTCTATAGATGTATTAATACCAGGTACATAGTAAACACAATTATCTCCCACGTGTACCCCAACCCCCTTCCCTGTTCATGCAGTGAACATAAAGGAAGCAGGTCAAAAGGAAGCAGGTCATGTACCCTGTGATTTGCTGGGTTGTAAGGAAAGGTACACAATTAATGTACCATGTCTGAGTTTTCTTCTTCTCTGTATTTGTTCCATTTAATGCATGTATGTTTTTTATTCCTTAGGCCTCTCCAGTCCTAACACACTCAGGGATACTTGATACAGCTATAAGGCTGTGTCTTTATCAGGTACCTTTGGGTTACCCCCGGCCAGGGGTGGGAAATAGAGGAAGTGAATGTCTGTATCCTCATTAAGTATCACACAGAGCAGAAACATAAAGAAGCCTGTGCCATGAATGGGTCTCTTCTTTCTCCAAAAACCACCTACCCCTTCAACTCCCACTGCTTAAAGGAAAATCTTGTATTAGTCTCCCCATTTTCTCCTCAAACTTGCTTTAGCAAAGCAGTTCCTAAACCTCGGTTAATGTATGTCCCCACCCCTAACTCAACACACAGTCTCATGTCACATCACAGAAAAGAAGTTCAAAACAAAACAAAACAAAGCCACAGTCTTATAAGAAAAATAGGTAAGTTTTACAAAAGTTGTGTACTGTATCTCTGCTTTGAATTTTGTCATTGGCCAAGGATAGTAAAACTCTTGGAAAACTATAAAACAGGAACTTACGTAATATGTTTTACCCAAGATTTTTCAAACATTGTTGGAAGGATACTTATTAACATCTTGCAGAGGTAATGTTACATGAAAAACTTAGCATAAGACCAATCAGGTATTCTATGCAATAATGCAGATATATGAAAAAACAATATAATGAAATAAATGACTTTTCAAAAGGTATTGATCCAAGATCCACATTCTTTTTTTGGTTCAGGTGAGGCAATTAGAATGTGAAAAAAAGAAGCATAGAACAACTGTCTAATGAGAGGGACGAATGCTCCTGGGTGGAAAGTTATTAGAAGATAAATTAGTAGATTGACACTTTTGTGTAGTTTATATTTGGAGACATTCCTTTTTCCACTATTACCCTCTTAGCGCTCCGAATCTCCACTTGCATTTTCTACAGAAAGTGTGTTTCAGAACGGCTCAATCAAAACTAAGGTTCAACTCTTTTAGTTGAACAAACAGAACAGAAAGAAGTTTCACACAATTCTTCTGTGTAGTTTTTATTTGTAGACATTCTTTTTCCCAATATAGGCCTCTTAGCGCTCAGAATGTCCAATTGCAGTTTCTACAGAAAGAGTGTTTCAGAACGGCTCAATCAAAAGTAAGGTTCAACTCTGTTAGTTGAATGCACAGAACAGAAAGAAGTTTCAGACAATGCTTCTGTGTAGTTTATATTTGAACATATTCTTTTTTCCACTATTACCCACTTAGCGCTACGAATGTCCAGTTGCATTTTCTACAGACAGAGTGTTTCAAAACTGCTCAATCAAAAGTATGGTTTAACTCTGTTAGCTGAATGCTCAGATCAGAAAGAAGTTTCACAGAATGCTTCTGTGTAGTTTATATTTGAATATATTCCTTTTTCCACTACTACGCTCTTAGCGCTCCAAATGTCCAGTTGCATTTTCTACAGAAAGAGTGTTCAGATCTGCTCAATCAAAAGTATGGTTTAACTCTGTTAGCTGAATGCACAGATCAGAAAGAAGTTTCACCGAATGATTCTGTGTAGTTTATATTTGAAGACATTCCTTTTTCCACTATTACCCTCTTAGCGCTCCGAATCTCCACTTGCATTTTCTACAAAAAGAGTGTTTCATAACTGCTCAATCAAAAATATGTTTTATCTCTGTTAACTGAATTTACAGATCAGAAATAAGTTTCACAGAATGCATCTGTGTAGTTTTTATTTGAAGATATTCTTTTTCCCAATGTAGGCCTCTTAGCGCTTAGCATGTCCAATTGCAGTTTCTACAGAAAGAGTGTTTCAGAACGGCTCAATCAAAAGTAAGGTTCAACTCTGTTAGTTGAATGCACAGAACAGAAAGAATTTTCACAGAATGCTACTGTGTAGTTTATATTTGAATATATTCCTTTTTCCACTATTACCCTCTTAGCGCTCCGAATGTCCACTTGCATTTTCTACAGAAAGAGTTTTCAGAACTGCGCAATCAAAAGTATGGTTTAACTCTGTTAGCTTAATGAACATATCAGAAATAAGTTTCACACAATGCTTCTGTGTAGTTTTTATTTGAAGATATTATTTTTCCCAATAGAGGCCTCTTAGCGCTCAGAATGTCCAATTGCAGTTTCTACAGAAAGAGTGTTTCAGAAAGGCTCAATCAAAAGTAAGGTTCAACTCTGTTAGTTGAATGCACAGAACAGAAAGAAGTTTCATACAATGCTTCTGTGTGGTTTATATTTGAACATATTCTTTTTTCCACTATTACCCACTTAGCGCTACGAATGTCCAGTTGCATTTTCTACAGACAGAGTGTTTCAAAACTGCTCAATCAAAAGTATGGTTTAACTCTGTTTGCTGAATGCTCAGATCAGAAAGAAGTTTCACAGAATGCTTCTGTGTAGTTTATATTTGAATATATTCCTTTTTCCACTAGTACTCTCTTAGCGCTCCAAATGTCCAGTTGCATTTTCTACAGAAAGAGAGTTCAGATCTGCTCAATCAAAAGTATGGTTTAACTCTGTTAGCTGAATGCACAGATCAGAAAGAAGTTTCACAGAATGATTCTGTGTAGTTTATATTTGGAGACATTCCTTTTTCCACTATTACCCTCTTAGCGCTCCGAATCTCCACTTGCATTTTCTACAGAAAGAGTGTTTCAGAACGGCTCAATCATAACTAAGGTTCAACTCTTTTAGTTGAACAAACAGAACAGAAAGATGTTTCACACAATTCTTCTGTGTAGTTTTTATTTGTAGACATTCTTTTTCCCAATATAGGCCTCTTAGCGCTCAGAATGTCCAATTGCAGTTTCTACAGAAAGAGTGTTTCAGAACGGCTCAATCAAAAGTAAGGTTCAACTCTGTTAGTTGAATGCACAGAACAGAAAGAAGTTTCATACAATGCTTCTGTGTAGTTTATATTTGAACATATTCTTTTTTCCACTATTACCCACTTAGCGCTACGAATGTCCAGTTGCATTTTCTACAGACAGAGTGTTTCAAAACTGCTCAATCAAAAGTATGGTTTAACTCTGTTAGCTTAATGCTCAGATCAGAAAGAAGTTTCACAGAATGCTTCTGTGTAGTTTATATTTGAATATATTCCTTTTTCCACTACTACGCTCTTAGCGCTCCAAATGTCCAGTTGCATTTTCTACAGAAAGAGTGTTCAGATCTGCTCAATCAAAAGTATGGTTTAACTCTGTTAGCTGAATGCACAGATCAGAAAGAAGTTTCACCGAATGATTCTGTGTAGTTTATATTTGAAGACATTCCTTTTTCCACTATTACCCTCTTAGCGCTCCGAATCTCCACTTGCATTTTCTACAAAAAGAGTGTTTCATAACTGCTCAATCAAAAATAAGTTTTATCTCTGTTAACTGAATTTACAGATCAGAAATAAGTTTCACAGAATGCATCTGTGTAGTTTTTATTTGAAGATATTCTTTTTCCCAATGTAGGCCTCTTAGCGCTTAGCATGTCCAATTGCAGTTTCTACAGAAAGAGTGTTTCAGAACGGCTCAATCAAAAGTAAGGTTCAACTCTGTTAGCTGAATGCACAGAACAGAAAGAATTTTCACAGAATGCTACTGTGTAGTTTATATTTGAATATATTCCTTTTTCCACTATTACCCTCTTAGCGCTCGGAATGTCCACTTGCATTTTCTACAGAAAGAGTTTTCAGAACTGCGCAATCAAAAGTATGGTTTAACTCTGTTAGCTTAATGAACATATCAGAAATAAGTTTCACACAATGCTTCTGTGTAGATTTTATTTGAAGATATTATTTTTCCCAATAGAGGCCTCTTAGCGCTCAGAATGTCCAATTGAAGTTTCTACAGAAAGAGTGTTTCAGAAAGGCTCAATCAAAAGTAAGGTTCAACTCTGTTAGTTGAATGCACAGAACAGAAAGAAGTTTCATACAATGCTTCTGTGTAGTTTATATTTGAACATATTCTTTTTTCCACTATTACCCACTTAGCGCTACGAATGTCCAGTTGCATTTTCTACAGACAGAGTGTTTCAAAACTGCTCAATCAAAAGTATGGTTTAACTCTGTTTGCTGAATGCTCAGATCAGAAAGAAGTTTCACAGAATGCTTCTGTGTAGTTTATATTTGAATATATTCCTTTTTCCACTACTACTCTCTTAGCGCTCCAAATGTCCAGTTGCATTTTCTACAGAAAGAGAGTTCAGATCTGCTCAATCAAAAGTATGGTTTAACTCTGTTAGCTGAATGCACAGATCAGAAAGAAGTTTCACAGAATGATTCTGTGTAGTTTATATTTGGAGACATTCCTTTTTCCACTATTACCCTCTTAGCGCTCCGAATCTCCACTTGCATTTTCTACACAAAGAGTGTTTCAGAACGGCTCAATCAAAACTAAGGTTCAACTCTTTTAGTTGAACAAACAGAACAGAAAGATGTTTCACACAATTCTTCTGTGTAGTTTTTATTTGTAGACATTCTTTTTCCCAATATAGGCCTCTTAGCGCTCAGAATGTCCAATTGCAGTTTCTACAGAAAGAGTGTTTCAGAACGGCTCAATCAAAAGTAAGGTTCAACTCTGTTAGTTGAATGCACAGAACAGAAAGAAGTTTCATACAATGCTTCTGTGTAGTTTATATTTGAACATATTCTTTTTTCCACTATTACCCACTTAGCGCTACGAATGTCCAGTTGCATTTTCTACAGACAGAGTGTTTCAAAACTGCTCAATCAAAAGTATGGTTTAACTCTGTTAGCTGAATGCTCAGATCAGAAAGAAGTTTCACAGAATGCTTCTGTGTAGTTTATATTTTAATATATTCCTATTTCCACTACTACGCTCTTAGCGCTCCAAATGTCCAGTTGCATTTTCTACAGAAAGAGTGTTCAGATCTGCTCAATCAAAAGTATGGTTTAACTCTGTTAGCTGAATGCACAGATCAGAAAGAAGTTGCACCGAATGATTCTGTGTAGTTTATATTTGAAGACATTCCTTTTTCCACTATTACCCTCTTAGCGCTCCGAATCTCCACTTGCATTTTCTACAAAAAGAGTGTTTCATAACTGCTCAATCAAAAATATGTTTTATCTCTGTTAACTGAATTTACAGATCAGAAATAAGTTTCACAGAATGCATCTGTGTAGTTTTTATTTGAAGATATTCTTTTTCAAAATGTAGGCCTCTTAGCGCTTAGCATGTCCAATTGCAGTTTCTACAGAAAGAGTGTTTCAGAACGGCTCAATCAAAAGTAAGGTTCAACTCTGTTAGCTGAATGCACAGAACAGAAAGAATTTTCACAGAATGCTACTGTGTAGTTTATATTTGAATATATTCCTTTTTCCACTATTACCCTCTTAGCGCTCCGAATGTCCACTTGCATTTTCTACAGAAAGAGTTTTCAGAACTGCGCAATCAAAAGTATGGTTTAACTCTGTTAGCTTAATGAACATATCAGAAATAAGTTTCACACAATGCTTCTGTGTAGTTTTTATTTGAAGATATTATTTTTCCCAATAGAGGCCTCTTAGCGCTCAGAATGTCCAATTGCAGTTTCTACAGAAAGAGTGTTTCAGAAAGGCTCAATCAAAAGTAAGGTTCAACTCTGTTAGTTGAATGCACAGAACAGAAAGAAGTTTCATACAATGCTTCTGTGTAGTTTATATTTGAACATATTCTTTTTTCCACTATTACCCACTTAGCGCTACGAATGTCCAGTTGCATTTTCTACAGACAGAGTGTTTCAAAACTGCTCAATCAAAAGTATGGTTTAACTCTGTTTGCTGAATGCTCAGATCAGAAAGAAGTTTCACAGAATGCTTCTGTGTAGTTTATATTTGAATATATTCCTTTTTCCACTACTACTCTCTTAGCGCTCCAAATGTCCAGTTGCATTTTCTACAGAAAGAGAGTTCAGATCTGCTCAATCAAAAGTATGGTTTAACTCTGTTAGCTGAATGCACAGATCAGAAAGAAGTTTCACAGAATGATTCTGTGTAGTTTATATTTGGAGACATTCCTTTTTCCACTATTACCCTCTTAGCGCTCCGAATCTCCACTTGCATTTTCTACAGAAAGAGTGTTTCAGAACGGCTCAATCATAACTAAGGTTCAACTCTTTTAGTTGAACAAACAGAACAGAAAGATGTTTCACACAATTCTTCTGTGTAGTTTTTATTTGTAGACATTCTTTTTCCCAATATAGGCCTCTTAGCGCTCAGAATGTCCAATTGCAGTTTCTACAGAAAGAGTGTTTCAGAACGGCTCAATCAAAAGTAAGGTTCAACTCTGTTAGTTGAATGCACAGAACAGAAAGAAGTTTCATACAATGCTTCTGTGTAGTTTATATTTGAACATATTCTTTTTTCCACTATTACCCACTTAGCGCTACGAATGTCCAGTTGCATTTTCTACAGACAGAGTGTTTCAAAACTGCTCAATCAAAAGTATGGTTTAACTCTGTTAGCTTAATGCTCAGATCAGAAAGAAGTTTCACAGAATGCTTCTGTGTAGTTTATATTTGAATATATTCCTTTTTCCACTACTACGCTCTTAGCGCTCCAAATGTCCAGTTGCATTTTCTACAGAAAGAGTGTTCAGATCTGCTCAATCAAAAGTATGGTTTAACTCTGTTAGCTGAATGCACAGATCAGAAAGAAGTTTCACCGAATGATTCTGTGTAGTTTATATTTGAAGACATTCCTTTTTCCACTATTACCCTCTTAGCGCTCCGAATCTCCACTTGCATTTTCTACAAAAAGAGTGTTTCATAACTGCTCAATCAAAAATAAGTTTTATCTCTGTTAACTGAATTTACAGATCAGAAATAAGTTTCACAGAATGCATCTGTGTAGTTTTTATTTGAAGATATTCTTTTTCCCAATGTAGGCCTCTTAGCGCTTAGCATGTCCAATTGCAGTTTCTACAGAAAGAGTGTTTCAGAACGGCTCAATCAAAAGTAAGGTTCAACTCTGTTAGCTGAATGCACAGAACAGAAAGAATTTTCACAGAATGCTACTGTGTAGTTTATATTTGAATATATTCCTTTTTCCACTATTACCCTCTTAGCGCTCGGAATGTCCACTTGCATTTTCTACAGAAAGAGTTTTCAGAACTGCGCAATCAAAAGTATGGTTTAACTCTGTTAGCTTAATGAACATATCAGAAATAAGTTTCACACAATGCTTCTGTGTAGATTTTATTTGAAGATATTATTTTTCCCAATAGAGGCCTCTTAGCGCTCAGAATGTCCAATTGAAGTTTCTACAGAAAGAGTGTTTCAGAAAGGCTCAATCAAAAGTAAGGTTCAACTCTGTTAGTTGAATGCACAGAACAGAAAGAAGTTTCATACAATGCTTCTGTGTAGTTTATATTTGAACATATTCTTTTTTCCACTATTACCCACTTAGCGCTACGAATGTCCAGTTGCATTTTCTACAGACAGAGTGTTTCAAAACTGCTCAATCAAAAGTATGGTTTAACTCTGTTTGCTGAATGCTCAGATCAGAAAGAAGTTTCACAGAATGCTTCTGTGTAGTTTATATTTGAATATATTCCTTTTTCCACTACTACTCTCTTAGCGCTCCAAATGTCCAGTTGCATTTTCTACAGAAAGAGAGTTCAGATCTGCTCAATCAAAAGTATGGTTTAACTCTGTTAGCTGAATGCACAGATCAGAAAGAAGTTTCACAGAATGATTCTGTGTAGTTTATATTTGGAGACATTCCTTTTTCCACTATTACCCTCTTAGCGCTCCGAATCTCCACTTGCATTTTCTACACAAAGAGTGTTTCAGAACGGCTCAATCAAAACTAAGGTTCAACTCTTTTAGTTGAACAAACAGAACAGAAAGATGTTTCACACAATTCTTCTGTGTAGTTTTTATTTGTAGACATTCTTTTTCCCAATATAGGCCTCTTAGCGCTCAGAATGTCCAATTGCAGTTTCTACAGAAAGAGTGTTTCAGAACGGCTCAATCAAAAGTAAGGTTCAACTCTGTTAGTTGAATGCACAGAACAGAAAGAAGTTTCATACAATGCTTCTGTGTAGTTTATATTTGAACATATTCTTTTTTCCACTATTACCCACTTAGCGCTACGAATGTCCAGTTGCATTTTCTACAGACAGAGTGTTTCAAAACTGCTCAATCAAAAGTATGGTTTAACTCTGTTAGCTGAATGCTCAGATCAGAAAGAAGTTTCACAGAATGCTTCTGTGTAGTTTATATTTTAATATATTCCTATTTCCACTACTACGCTCTTAGCGCTCCAAATGTCCAGTTGCATTTTCTACAGAAAGAGTGTTCAGATCTGCTCAATCAAAAGTATGGTTTAACTCTGTTAGCTGAATGCACAGATCAGAAAGAAGTTGCACCGAATGATTCTGTGTAGTTTATATTTGAAGACATTCCTTTTTCCACTATTACCCTCTTAGCGCTCCGAATCTCCACTTGCATTTTCTACAAAAAGAGTGTTTCATAACTGCTCAATCAAAAATATGTTTTATCTCTGTTAACTGAATTTACAGATCAGAAATAAGTTTCACAGAATGCATCTGTGTAGTTTTTATTTGAAGATATTCTTTTTCAAAATGTAGGCCTCTTAGCGCTTAGCATGTCCAATTGCAGTTTCTACAGAAAGAGTGTTTCAGAACGGCTCAATCAAAAGTAAGGTTCAACTCTGTTAGTTGAATGCACAGAACAGAAAGAATTTTCACAGAATGCTACTGTGTAGTTTATATTTGAATATATTCCTTTTTCCCACTATTACCCTCTTAGCGCTCCGAATGTCCACTTGCATTTTCTACAGAAAGAGTGTTCAGAACTGCGCAATCAAAAGTATGGTTTAACTCTGTTAGCTTAATGAACATATCAGAAATAAGTTTCACACAATGCTTCTGTGTAGTTTTTATTTGAAGATATTATTTTTCCCAATATAGGCCTCTTAGCGCTCAGAATGTCCAATTGCAGTTTCTACAGAAAGAGTGTTTCAGAAAGGCTCAATCAAAAGTAAGGTTCAACTCTGTTAGTTGAATGCACAGAACAGAAAGAAGTTTTATACACTCCTTCTGTGTAGTTTATATTTGAACATATTCTTTTTTCCACTATTACCCACTTAGCGCTACGAATGTCCAGTTGCATTTTCTACAGACAGAGTGTTTCAAAACTGCTCAATCAAAAGTATGGTTTAACTCTGTTAGCTGAATGCTCAGATCAGAAAGAAGTTTCACAGAATCCTTCTGTGTAGTTTATATTTGAATATATTCCTTTTTCCACTATTACTCTCTTAGCGCTCCAAATGTCCAGTTGCATTTTCTACAGAAAGAGAGTTCAGATCTGCTCAATCAAAAGTATGGTTTAACTCTGTTAGCTGAATGCACAGATCAGAAAGAAGTTTCACAGAATGATTCTGTGTAGTTTATATTTGGAGACATTCCTTTTTCCACTATTACCCTCTTAGCGCTCCGAATCTCCACTTGCATTTTCTACAGA